>NC_057862.1:204820694-205519861 GCF_019393635.1 Dromiciops gliroides
TATCAAAAATAATACTTCTAGAATCAATTTACACTTGCCATGGCAACAAATTTGCAAGTGAAATGCTTTATAGAGTTTGATCAAATAATCATTTGGAAAACAAACAAACAATTTAGAATGTGGGGGCACAATACTCCTAGAGTTAACATTATATTATGAAATTGTTGTAAAATATGAAAGTTTTTAACAGTCAGTTAGGATAACTGAAAGACACCAGTTTTTGAAGGACCACCCTTTTGGGGAGGAGATGAACAGTCCGCCTGCTGCGCATGTCAGACTGCCTGCGGCGCACGGGACTTCCGGGGTAGAGAGAACGGAAGTGAGGTTTTTTGCCTGTTTGGCGGGGTTCCTGGCGGCACGGCGCGGCATGGCGCGGCGCAGCACGGCGCGGCGCGGCACGGATGGTCTCGCTCTCTCCAAAGGTGACCTTTAGGTTTGGGTGAGTTTTTATAAGGAATATAGACTAAGCTTAGACTTAGGACGATTTGTATTGTGTTTCTACTTTCCTATCCTTCTAATCAACATCACCTTGTGACTACCATATCAATAAAAGGTCTATTTAGAAAACCAAAAGCTTCTTCCATTTACTAGTCTGGGAGATAAATTAAGGGAAAGGTTAAGTAGGGGAGATTTATGATCTAATATCCAATTTTTAATCTCACAAAATCAAAACCATCTTGCATTGTTTTAAAATAGAGATAAAAGAATACAACAAAATGCACGTGGAAGAATGAAAGACAATGAAATTCAAATTAGAGTTAATAAGAGTATTACAAAATATAAACTTAATCCATGACTATAAATAGCTTTTATAAACATTCCCCCCTTTTTTTAAAGCTAAGTATAAAACACAATCTCAAAAGCATGAAAATATCTATGAAAATAAACCCATACCATTAATTTCAAAATGTAGATGTAATAGCATAGAAATCCTGTGTAACCTCTGAATTGACATTATTTCTCTGAGTGAATTTAAAACACTTTTGATTCTGATATCTAAAATCCCTAATACTCATATTAACACCTTGCTGCTTACTTCTACATTTCTGTAAATATGTCTTTTTTAAATATGATGTCATTTTTATTCAGCTTAAGTTTGTCTTCTTCAACCCCTCTATATTGTCTGTCCGTCCTTTCATAATATAAATGCTTTATAAGGTTACTAATTAAAGACAAAAGCAGATTAACAAAATTATGAACAAAATGAGCATATCTGGAATTTAAAGGGTTTTCTAGGGTTGGTTTGGGAGAACCACAGCAGGTCAAGTCAGAATCGCAGCTTGGGTGGGATGGGACTGAGGCTGACTGCTCTGGAAACTGAGTAGAAGCTGCAAGTGCAGGCTGCGCATACTTAATATCAGGTCCTGAGAAAGGAGGATCAAGGGGCTTGGCCATGGGAAGAGTAGGAGGTGGCACCAGAGGTGGAGGGGGTGGGGTCCCAATAGGGTAATTTGAATCAGGCTTGGTTTCAAACTCAGGCCTGGGTTCTCCTTCCCCCACAGCTTCTAGATGCAGTTGGGGCATTGTCTCCAGGCATGCAAAAGAAAAATCTTAGTGTTAGAATTTGAAAAAAAAAATGCAGGAGTCAGAGGTTTCTCTGAAAAGGCATGATTTTGCAGGGTGGGGAATATCTATATTCCCTTGTGTGAGCACCTTGCTTGCTCTTCTAACAAAAATAAAAACAAAAATAGAAAATCCACAAAAAACAAAGCACTAACATGATCTTATCCCCCATTTTTCTGGTTAAACAGACTAAAATCAGAAACAGGATACTCAGGGAGTTGAAAAAACCCATTTGAAAATTTAAATAGAAAACATCCAGGACTTAGCAGTACTATGGAGTTTAAAGGGACAGGGTAGGGGAAATTTCTTACCCAACCAGAAGATCAGAAGATCAAGGTTCAGCTTTCCTCTTCATGGGCAGCCATCTGTAAGGAGCTAAAATTCAACTATACTATCTAAAATCTAATGAGTGTTGACCAATAAATTATAAGCTTTAGCAAGAGTATTTAAGTGTTTAAGTATTTCTTTTTCTTTCTTTTTTTTTTTTTTTTGGTAAGGCAATTGGGGTTAAGTGACTTGCCCTAGGTCACACAGCTAGTAAATGTCAAGTGTCTGAGGACAGATTTGAACTCAGGTCCTCTTGAATCCAGGGCTCATGCTCTATCCACTGCACCACCTAACTGCCCCTATGTTTAAGTATTTATTAAAGAGCATTAGGATCAGAGAGAAAGATAAAAATTTAACTATCTCTAAGAGACCCCATCATCCAAACTGCCATGGTGAGGTCAGGAACAAAAAGGACCCAATGCCTCCTGTGAAGCTGGGAACATCCCCCCCCCCCCTGCCCACCATGTACACACAGCTCCAAGCTAATTGGCTGGTAGCTTTGATAGACAGCACACACGAGCAAATGTCACTTCCTGACACCAAGGAGCTGACTACATGGCTTGCCCTCAGATGCCTTCTCCTCATGGCAGAGCTTTCCTACAGTAACTCTCCAGCAGGTGGCATCATTCCAATCATTACATTTGTTAGAAAGGGTACTAGAAAAAACATGAGGGGTAGCAAAGAGATGTCTAACCATATGTCAGTGCTTGTAGTTGGAGAGATTGCCCATCCTTAGTAGTCTTAGATCATGCCTGCCCTTCATCCCAGCTAGGCTGCTGGTGGTGCTGCATTTTCTGCTATAAATAGGTGAGACAGATTCCAGATCCTATTTATCCATGCCAACTACCAATTAAGTCTTTACATTTATTTCAACCAACCTCCAAGGCAGCTATTTTATATTTATTTAATTCTTTAAGTATGTGTGATGTTATTGATATTGGTACTACCTCTACCCATATGAATTGTAGTCCTTGATGCTATTTTATATAGTTTAATGATTTTTTGGTGGCAAAGAAGAATGTAAACAAAAGAAGTTAAACAAACAAAAACATTACCTGATCTTTCTCCTTTTGCTGTTCAAATTTAGCTCATTGTTCTTTGAAAAAAAAGATATACTATCCCTGTTCCTATAGCTGTGCTCAATGTTTTTCATTTTATGCATTAGAAGTGCTTTCATGAGCTCTGTATCACTGAGATGCTACCATGAAACATTTAAATTGAAATTTAGAAGTGGTTGAGCATGTACATTTGAGCTCATTGACTTAAAATAGGGAGCTGTGATAGATGGAAACCCTAAGTAATGTCAAGTCTCCTGAAGAAAATGTAGTAAATTATAAAAAAATATCTACTGTATGAAGCTTCAACAAGACAATATCTTATAGAGAAAAGCACAAGATTGGAAGTTAGAGAACCTGGGTAAACTTTGTTAATTCAAACATATCATTAAGCCATCCTGGGTTTAAATTCCCTGATGAATAAAATTGGACATTTAGCCTAATAGTTTCTAAGGACCTTTCTAAATATATGATTGGCTATTTTCTCTAGTGATAAAGTTATGTCTTTAGACAGAGAACTCATTTTTTTCAGAGTTTTCATTCAGTTAGAATAATCTCTTGCTTTAGAAGATTAATGGCATGCCATGCCTATATACAAAAGTCATACTTTGAAATTTAATACTAAGATTTTCACCTAAATTTGCCTTTCATCTTGTAGAGGAGATTCAGAATGGATGGAAGGAGAAGATGTCTGAATAGCTTATTCATCTCTGAATGCTTGATGTCTGATATATAATAAAGACTGACAACTAGGCTAATGATGATGAAATAGGGTTATATCTACTGTGCACTCAAGCATTTCCATAGAGCACCCTCTGTTTTAATGTCTAGATAAGGGCATTTTAATTTGCCTACTGATTCAACATGGCTAATCATGAATTTCTAAAAGGAGGCAGTAGGGTCATTCTGTTTTATCTTTAGGTTAATTTGAAGGCCATTTTGGGTACTTCTACATATGCTACTATGATAATTAATAATATAAATAATAAATTTTATACAGCACTTCAAGGTTTGCTAAATACTTTATAAACATTACCTCATTTTACCATCACAAAAACAGTAGGAGATAGGTACTATCATTATCATTAATTATAAATGAGGAAATTGAGGGAAGCAGAGGTTATATGACTCATCTATGATCATATAGCTAATAAGAGTATTAGATGGCTAAAAAAACAAAACAAAACAAAAAAAAACAAAGGGGTACCTAGGTGGCACAGTGGATAGAGCACCGGCCCTGGAGTCAAGAGGACATGAGTTCAAATCCAGCCTCAGATAGTTAACACTTACTAGCTGTGTGACCCTGGGCAAGTCACTTAACCCTAATTGCCTCACTAAAAAAAAAAAAAAAAGAGTATAAGATGTGATTTGAACTCAGGTCTTGCTGAGTCTAAATCCAGCATACTACTTATCATGCCATGTAGCTGCTTCAAATATTTTAAATGTTTATTATTTCCTTAGTATAAGTGATCTCTCTGTTGATTCTGTGCTCAACATTAATAGAATATTTTCAGGAATTATATTTCTTCCCAAAATTCATCATTTGACACTATCCAACTCTATGATAATGATCCTCTTAGAAATTTTCTACGTTGGTCCTTTTATAAAATGCACAAAAATTTTCACCAGAAACCTCTTCTTGAAGCCTATTCTAGGAGTCTTTTTGTATTTTTTTTTCCCTGTGCAACAAACATTTATTTTATTTTTTCCAGTTACATGTAAGGGCAGTTTTCAACATTCATTTTCATAAGATTTAGAGTTCCAAATTTTTCTCCCTCCCTCCCTTTCCTCCCCTCTCTACAAGACATCACACAGGTTATATATGTACAATACACAAGTGCTTTTTTTATCAGTTCTTTCTATGGTGGTGGATAGTATGCTTCATCATTAGTCCCTTGGGATTGTCTCAGATCATTATATTTGTTTCATCAAGAAAAAACCCTGTGTTTCTTGAAGAAACAAAGGGGGTACTGTAATGATTGAGCTACTATAGGCAAGCTTCGCCATGAGGAGAAGGAGGCTGAGGGTAAGCCATGTGGTCAACGTCCTTGGTGTCAGGAAGTAACGTTTGCTAGTGGGTACTGTCTATCAAGGCTACCAGCCAATCAACTTGAGGAGCCTCCCATTTCTGGGAGGAGGACATGAAGTAGGAAGTGGACACTGACAGAGGGCTTTTTTTCCTCTTTTGGTTCCTGACCTCGCCATGGCGGGTCAGATGATAGGGTCTCTTAGAAATAGTTAGACTTTTGCCTTTCTGATCCTAATGCTCTTTAATAAATATGTAAACACTTAAGTACTCTTGCTAAAGCTCATAATTTATTGGCGACCACTCATTAGATTTTAGATAGTATAGCTAGAATTTTAGCCCCTTACATATTGCTGAGAGTAGTTAAGTCATTCACAATTGCTCACAGAACAAATACTGCTGTCACTATGCACAATGTCCTCCCAGTTCTGCTCACTTCACTATACATCAGTTCATATGAATCTTTCCAGGTTTTCTGGGATCATCCTGTTTGTCATTTCCTATAGCACAATACCATTCCACTACAATCATATACCACAGGTTCTTCAGTCATTCCTCAATTGATGGGCATTCTCTTGGTTCCCAATTCTTAGCCACCACAAAGTGTTGCTATAAATATTTTTGTATGATTTTCCCCCTTTTCTCTTTTTCATGATTACTATTGTTAACTGTTTCCCTCCATCCTATTCCCTTCCCCATGATATTTGCTCTATTATCTATCTTCTTTCACCCTATCCCTCTTCAAAAGGTATTTGCCTCTGTCTGTCCCCTCCCCCAATCTGCCCTCCTTTTATTTTGCCCCTCTCTCTTTATCCCCTTCCCCTTCTATTTTCCTGCAGGTTAGAGAGATTACTCTACCCAATTGAGTGTGTGTGTTCTTCCCTCCTTGAGCCAATCCTGATGAGATTAAGGTCTTTGGGTCAATTCTGATGAGTGTTAGGCTCACTTCCTGCCCAGATTAAATAGATTACTCCACCCAATTGGGTGTGTCTGTGTTAATCCCTCCTTGAGGAAACTCTGATGACATTAAGGTCTTTGAGTCTTTTCTGATAAGTGTAAAATTCATTTACTGCCCTGCTCCTCCCCCATATCTTTCCCCACTCCATAGGCCCTTTCCTATTTCCTTCATGTAGGATTTCACCCCATGCTACCTCTGCCCTTCCTCCTCCCACAGTGCATCCCCCTCGCCCCTCAATTTAACCATAAAGATGTCATCAGACACAGTGGACAAAGCATCTATCCTTTATCCATGGAGATCCCAGCAAAAATCTGTGCTCAGACACAAGAAGTCACCGACTGCACAACACCAGGTATGTCCCCCAAATCCATTTTTTTTTTGTGGTTGTCTTTGATCTTGTATTTGAAAGTCAAATTTGCCATTCAGTTCAGGTCTTTTCATCACAAATACCTGAAACTCCTCTTTTTCATTGAAGTCCCATTTTTTCCTCTGAAAGATTATACTCAATTTGGCTGGGTAGGTGATTATTGGTTGTGATCCCAATTCCTTTGCCTTCTGGAATATCATATTCCACGCCCTCTGATACTTTAATGTAGAAGCTGTTAGATCTTGAGCTATCCTGACTAGGGCTCTACAGTACTTAAATTCTTTCTTTTTGGCAGCTTGCAATATTTTCTCCTTGACCTGAGAGCTCTGGAATTTGGCTATAATACTCCTAGGAGTTTTTGTTTTGGGATCTCTTTCAGGAGGTGATTGGTAGATTCTTTTAATTTCTATTTTACCTTCTTCTTCTAGAATATCAGGGCAATTTTCCCTGACAATTTCTTGGAAGGTAATGTCTAAGCTCTTTCCTTGATCATGGTTTTCAGGTAGACCAATAATTTTCAAATTATCTTTCCTGGCTCTATTTTCCAGGTCAGCAGTTTTTCTGAGAAGATATTGCACATTGCCCTCTATTATTTTATTCATTTGAATTTTCTTTATTTTGTCTTAGTTTCTCATAAAGTCACTACCTTCCATTTGTTCAATCCTAATTCTTATGCAATTATTTTCATCAAAGAGCTTTTGTACCTCCTTTTCCATTTGACCAATTTGGCTTTTCAAGCTGTTGACATTTTTCTCATGTCTTTCCTGCATCACCCTCATTTGTCTTTCCATTTTTCCTCTACCTCTCTAACTTTATCTTCAAAGTCCTTTGTGAAAACCTCTATGGCCTGAGACCCATTCATATTTTTCTTGGAAGCTTTAGATATAGGGGCCCTGATGTTGACATCTTCCTCTGAGGGGGCACCTTGATCTTCCTTGTCACTAAAGAAACTTTCTATGGTCCTCACCTTTCTCTGTCTGCTCATCTTGCCTTTCTTTTACTTAGCTTTTAACTCCTTAAAGTGGGGCACTGTTTCCAGGCCGTACTATCCCAAGTTTCAGAAGGTTCCAGGTGGTATGATTTAAGGAGGAGCAGGTTTTTCACTCACCTGGCCTCTTCCCTGGTCTGTAGATGACCCCAGACCAACCTGCTAATCAACCAGCTTTGTGTGTTGTGATCATCATCTCTGATAAGCCTGTGCCCTTCCTCCACCTGGGCCACTGCTACTCCAACCTACCTCCTTGTTCCCAGCAGGGGTGAAAAACCCATGTTCTGTCTCAGCACCAGCATAGACCCCTATAATCTCTCCCCTGCCAAGGGGGGAGGCCTCTCACCAGACTGTGAGCTTAGTTCCAGATGAAACTGACACTGCAGCTGATTCAGAGGCTCTGGGGGTCTCTTTCTCTGGAGAGGCCTTCCTGGGACTGGATCTGTGTCAGGGTGTCTGTGGGGTTGGGCTCCACTCCTGCCTCAGCAGAGTAGCTCCCTCCTTTCAACCTTCCAAGCTGTGCTTGGTTAGAAGATTATTTCAGCACATTCTTCTGTGGGTTCTGCTGCTCCAGGAATTGTCCTATGTCATTATTTGAATGTTTTTTGGAGTGATCTTGTCATGAGTTTGAGAGCTCACTGCCTTTCCTCTGCCAACCATCCTGGCTCCCCCCAGAAGTCCTGTCTTTCTGGTTTTATAGGACTGGTCAATATATAAATTGCCTTGACACAGTATTTGAGAAGCCAGAGTCACATCTCATACCACTGTTTGGCATTAGAGCAGGACTTCACTGTATGTATAACTATGGTCATAATAAAATGAGATCATGACTAGATTTCATATTAGTAAAAGTACAAAAATGAGTTACACCCAGAAATTTGGAAGTTAGTGCTGTTTTCCAAGCACAGGATATCTCCTAGGTATGCCTAATCCCTCACCGTTTTGGGATGAGTCTGTAACTCTTACCCCAGCATAAAGTTGATCCATCTTCCCAGTAAACATTTAGATGAAGAACTAGCAATCACAAAGAGCCAACATGGGTTAACCAAAAAAATATTATTCCAGACTTAAATAGTTTCTTTTTCTTTTTTTTTGGGAGGGGGTAGTTGGAAAGGCATCAAGGAAAGGGGAACAGGATCATGAAACTGGTTGATGAAAGGAATGCTATATAATTTACTGAGATGTTATAAACATTTTTTTTGACAAAATGTCTCCTAGTATTCTTAAGAAGGATAGAGAGGGATGTAGACTAGACCAGAATACATTCAGATAAATTTGAAACTGTTTATATGGCAAGACTCCCCTCCTCTAAATAGTTAGTGGTTCCATGTCAACACGGCAGCAGAACTCTGCTAATATTTGTAAAGCAATTTGTTTTATTATTTATAGTAGCTTTAACTATAGTGTACTTTTCCTCTTTTTCTGTCTTTACATTGTGAATTTTCATTATAATATACATTAGCTGTATTAGAATTCCTGATTCATCTGATGCATAATACATTTCCCCATACTTTATGATTTTATTTTAAAATTTGATTCTTTTTATACAACTGATATTTGGGTTTTATTTTCTTATTCAGTCTGCTGTTTTCTTTCATTTTATTGAATTATCAATCCATTTACCTTTTAGGTGTGATATTCTGGTTTGTATTTTAGGCAGTTTATGTGAATTTTTTCCCTTATGCATTTAAGTCAGCACTATGTCCCTATGATTATTCTTGTTTACCAACTTTGATATTTATCTTTCCCTACAGAATCTACCCACTGTTTTCATTTACTAGTTATCCAAGTTTCTGGAGTGTAATTAAATTGTTAGTTTATTTCTATTAATTGATTTATTTGATCAGACAGATGTCCACTCCCCTCTTTGGCTTAGCTTTTGTTTAGCATATAAGAATGTGGCTCAAAATCCTCCCTATTCCTACCTTTAATATCTTAACTTAATGTTGATATGATACCCTTTTCATCACTTTTATATTTACCTTGTCCTCATTTTTATTTCTGATTTGTATAGTCTATTATGAATTCTGTTTTCCTATTCATGACCTTACTTGTTTATTATTTATTTATATTATTCAATAAGACAGTTTCTAGAATACCTAATTTGAGTCCTAACTTTTATAATTTCTATTGTATTACACTTTTATATATCATCCTAGTTGTCTTTTGCTTATACATTGATTTTTGTGTTTTGCTTCATTCTTTTACTTAAAATTTTTTTCTTATCCTTTTGAAAGAGTCTGTTCTTCACTTTCTCCTTATAGAAAAATCAATTCATGAAGGATATAGTGTCATGTATTCAAAGGTCAATCTCTAAAAAATCCAGAGTCCTGGTCCTGCTCTTTGGTTTCCATGATCACTAATTATGACAAAGAGCATATCTGCTTATATGTCTCCTCACTAGCACCCTGGATGATGCTTGCCTGTCTGAAACCATAAATACTTTTTCCTAATTTAGGGTATCACTTCTGTTTATTTACATCTTCTTCATTGACTATACTAAAACCTTTCATTGTATGAATCACAATAAAATGTGGCAAGTCCTCAAAAAGATGTGAATACCAGATCATCTTATTTGTATCCTGAGGAAACTGTATATATGTCAAGAAGAAACAGCTAGAAGTGAACATGGGATAAATGATTGGTTTAAGACTGGAAAATGAGCACAACAAAGCTGTATATTGTCACTTTACTTAATTTATTAATTAATTTGTATGCAGAGTGAGTGCATCATGCAAAATTCCAGGCTGGACGATTCAAAAGTCAGTATTAAGGTTCCCAGGAGAAAATATTAATAATCAGATATGCAGTTGATACTATTTTGATGGTAGAAAGTTAAGAAGAACTAAGAAGTCTCCTGATAAGAGTGAAAGAGGAGAGTGTAAAAGCTGGCTTAAAGCTTTACTTTAAAACAAAACTAAAAAACAAAACCTAAGATCTTGGCAACTGGTCCCATCACTTCCTGGAAAAAAGAGGGAGAAGAAATGGAAGCTATGTCAGATTTTATATTCTTTGGCTTAAAGATAACTGAAAATGGAAAATGTAGCCATAAAAGCAAGAGATAATTGCTTCTTGGAAGGCAAGCTATGGTAAATCTGGCTGGCATACTAAAGAACATAGACATTACTTTGCCAACAAAGGTCTTTATAATCAAAATCATGGTTTTTCTAGAAGCAGTGTATGACTATGAGTGTTGGATTGTAAAGAAAACTGAGTTCCAGAAATAGATGCTTTTGAATCTTCGTGCTGAAGAAGATTTTAAGAGTCCCTGGGTGTATAACCTTTGACCCAGCAATACCACTATTAGGTCTTTTTCCTAAAGAAATCATAACAAAGGGAAAAGGAACCACATGTACAAAATTGTTTATAGCTGCTCTTTTTGTGGTGGCAAGGAATTAGAAATTGAGGGGTTGCCCATCAATTGTGGAATGGCTAAACAAGTTGTGGCATATGAATGTAATGGAATGCTATTGTGCTATAAGAAATGAGGAACAAGAAGATTTCAGAGAAACCTGGAAGGACTTGCATGAACTGATGCTGAGTGAAATGAGTAGAACCAGGAGAACATTGTACACAGTATCAACAACATTGTGTGTTGATCAACTGTGATAGACTTGATTCTTCTCAGCAATACAATGGTCCAAGATAGTTCCAAAGGACTTATGATGGAAAATCCAGAAAAAAAGAACTGTTGAATCTGGATACAGTTCACCCCATACTATTTCTATTGTTTTTTTTTTTGAGGTTTTTCCTTTTTGCTCTGATTCTTCTCTCATAACATGAGTAATGCAGAAATATGTTTAATGTGATTGTACATATATAACCTATGTCAGATTACTTGCTATCTTGGGGAAGAGGTAGGGAGGGGAGGGAGGGAGAAAAATTTGAAACTATAAGGCTTATAAAAACAAACATTGAAGCCTATATTTAAATGTAACTAGAAAATAATAAAATATTTCTATGGGGAAAAAAAAGAATCCCTGGGTAGGTGGTTGGGGATCAGAGCCAAGATGTCAGAGGAAAGGCAGTAAGTGTTTGGAGCTCCAGACACAATCACTCCAAAAAACTCCAAATAATGCATAAGATAATCCCTGGAGCAGCAGAACCCTCAAAAGGATGGGCTGAGATCATTTTCCAGCCAAAGACTGCTTAGAAGTTTGGCAGGAGGGGTCTTCTGTACTAGGGTGGGAGTGGAGCCCAACCCTGTTGTTGCACTGACACAGATCCAGCCCCAGGCAGGCCACGCCAAAGAAATTTACATCTAGAACCTCTTAATTAGCTACAGTAGCAGCATCTTTAAGCTCATGGTTTTGTGAGAGGGCTGAGCAGTAGGCCGAGGGAAAACTGTAGGGGTCTCTGCGGGAGCTGAGGCAGAATTCGGTCATTCTACCCCAACTGTTAGGAAGCAGGAAGAAATCTTGAGTGACAGGCCCAGGTGGGAGAGGGGCACAGTCTTGCTGGAGCTATCAACCCAGTGAACCAAAATTTTGTTTCCTGCTTTAAGAGCAAGAAGGTTTGGAGTTATTTACAGACCAGAGCACAGGTCAGGTGAGTGAAGAACCTGCCACTCCTTAAATCATACCACCCTGGACCCACTGAAGCTTGGGACAGTGCAGCCTGGAAGCAGTGTTTTACTTTAAGAAGGATTTGTTTTTTTTTATTTATTTATTTTTTAGTGAGGCAATTGGGGTTTAGTGAGTTGCCCAGGGTCACACAGCTAGTAAGTGTTAAGTGTCTGACGCCGGATTTGAACTCAGGTCCTCCTGACTCCAGGGCCAGTGCTCTATCCACTGTGCCACCTAGCTGCACCCCTTCAAGAAGGATTTAAAAGTCAAGAAATAGGCAGGCAAGATCAGCAGACAGAGAAAGATGTGGACCATATAAATTTTATTTACTGCCAAGAAAGATTGATGTGCACACTCACAAGAGGATAGCATTGTCAGGGCTCCTACATCCAAAGCTTCCAAGAAAAATATAAATTGGTATCATGCCATAGAGGTGCTCAAAAAGGACTTTGAAGATAGAGCTAGAAAGGTAGAGGAAAAAATGAGAGTGATGCAGGAAAGTCATGAGAAAAAAAAGTCAACAGCTTGAAAAGTCAAATGGAAAAGCTCTTTGAAGAAAATAATCATCTAAGAATTAGGATTGAACAAATGGAAGCTAGTGACTTTATGAGAAACCAAGACATAATAAAGCAAATCTAAATGAATAAAAAAATAGAGGGCAATGTGAAATATCTTCTTGGAAAAACTGCTGACCTGGAAAATAGATCCAGGAGAGAGAATTTGAAAATTATTGGACTACCTGAAAACCATGATCAAAACAGAAGCTTTGATGTCATCTTACAAGAGATTGTCAGGAAAAATTGCCCTGATATTCTAGAAACAGAAGGTAAAATAGAAATTGAAAGAATCCACCAATCGCCTCCTGAAAGAGATCCCCAAATGAAGACTTCCAGGAATATCATAACCAAATTCCAGAGCTCCCTGGTCAAGGAGAAAATATTGCACATAGCCAGAAAGAAACAATTCAAACACCGTGGAACCATGGTTAGGACAGCACAAGATCTAGCTGCTTCTAATTTAAATGATCAAAGGGCATGGAATATGATATTCCAGAGGGCAAAGAACCTGACATTACAACCAAGAATCATCTACCAAGCAAAACTGAGTATTATCTTTCAGGAGAAAAATGGGACTTCAATGAAAAAGAGGACTTTCAGGTATTTGTGATGAAAAGACCTGAACTGAATAGCAAATTTGACTTTCAAATACAAGGCCTTAGAGAAGCTTAAAAAGGTAAACAGGAAAAAGAAATCATGAGGGATGTTAAAAGGTTAAAATGTTTACATTCTTACATGGGAAGATGATATGTCTAACTCATAAGAACTTTCTCAGTATTTGGGCAGATGATAGGAATAAATTTAGACAGAGGGAAAAGGTAGAAATTGATTATGAAAGGATGATATCTGAAAAGCATTTATTTTTTGTTTATCTTTTTTTTTGTGGGGTGCTCTGGGTTTGGTGGCATGCCTGGTGTTGCTGAGTACATGAGTTTCTTGTGTCTGAGGTCAGATTTGGGCTTGGGTCTTCCTGGGTCCAGGATGGGTGCTTTGTCCACTGTGTCACCTTGCTGCCCCATGATGACATCTTTAGGGTAAAATTGAGGGGGGAGAAGATTGCACTGGGGAAGAGAGAAGGAGAGAGTTAGAATGGGGCAAAATCTCACATGAAAGAAGCAGGAAAGGGCTTATGCAGTAGGGGGAGAGATGGGAGAGGAGCAGGGTAGGGAAGGAGCCTTACACTCAACAGAACTGGCTCAAAGCTCTTGTTCTAATCAGAGTTGGCTCAAGGAGGGATTAACATACACACTCAATTGGGTGGAGTAATCTATTTAACCCTGCAGGAAAGTAGGAGGAGAAGGGGATAAGGTAGAAGGGGAGTATGATGAAATAATGGGATTTAGCAGATACTCAAAGACCCACCTGGAGATTAATCTATACTGATTGAATCAAGTGAGAGTGATTGACTGCTAATTAAGCCTACTTCAAGTTAATTGGATTGTAATCACACCTGGCTATCCCTTAAGAAGGTATTGTTCTCAGAAACTAGACTGTGAACTCAACTGGAGAACACCTTCAAAGACAATGGATTTGGATGACGCCAACCAATCACCTTGAAGCAGTGTGTAAGGACCGCCTCTGTTCCAGATCTATATAAAAGCTTCCACAAACAGCTTGTGGAGGAATGCTGATTAAAACAGACTGGGGGAGGAGTTCCTGATTAAAGCAGGCTTGTGGAGGAGGACTTCAGGAAGAACCCAATGAAGCTGGAACTCTAGGCTAGGTAGAACTTCTTTTTCATAACCTTCTGAACTCTTTGTAAATATCTGTATGTTCTAATAAATGTTTACTGCCCAAATACTGGTACTGAAGCCTTTTAATTTTTGGCGACCACAATTAAGATTTTAAAAATCACAGGAGTAAGAAGGAGGGTAGAGTGGGGGAGGGGGCAGTCAGAAACAAAACACTTTTGAGGAGGGATAGGGTAAAAGAAGATAGAAAATACAGTAAATATCATGGGGAGGGAATAGGATGGAGGGAAACAGTTAAAAATAGTAACTGAAAACAATTTGAAGCAGAGGCAAGAGTAATGTAAGATGATGAGGATGATGAAAGATGGATTGATGATTGGAGGAAGATGAGAATTGATTGATGATTATGACAAACGTATGGTACTTCCTTTGCTGGGTATTATGAAGAAAATTCTTTTTGAGGTATAAGGTACTATATAAATGCTATCTTACTTTTGTTGCACTAATCAACCTCATGGCTTTCTTGTAAGAAAATCTCTCTTTAAAGTACTATATAAATGTAGTTTATTATAGAAAGAAATGATGAGCAGGATACTATCAGAAAGACCTGAAAGCATGTGAATGAGCTGATGCAAAGTGAAATGTCCTGTATTACAAAATAATAGCAATATTGTGAGATTGTCTGCTGTGAATGGCTTGGTTATTTTCTGCAATGCGATAATCCAAGACAACTCTGAAGTTCTTATGAAAACTGCAATCCATCTACAGAGAGAGAACTGCTGGTATCTGAATACAGATCAAAGCATAGTTTTTTTGTTAGTTCCTTTATCTGAAGTTTGGTTTTTGTCTGTTTTCTTTTGCAACCTGGCTAATGTGAAAATATTTTGTATGGCTGTTCATGTATAGCTTATTTGAATTGCTTGAGTTCTTGGGGGGAGGGAAGGATGGAGGAAGAGAAATTGGATTACATAGTTTTTAAAAAATTGATGTCAAAATTTGTTGTTTACATGTAATTTCAGGAAATAAAATTATAAATATATATATATGTATATGTATATATATATAAGAAAAATAGAGTCCCTTGGACAGCAAGGAGATAAAATCACTCAATATTTAAAGAAATTAATTCACATTATTAATTGGAAGGTCAAATACTAAATCTGATACTTAAATACTTTGCCCATGTAATGTGATCACAGGACTCATTGGAAAAGTTCCTGATTTGGGGAAAGGTTGAAGGGAAAAGGAAAAGGAGATGGCAGAAAATTAGCTAGGTAGAGAGTTTTGGGGAGGCCACAAACATAAATTTGGAAAGACTTTGGGATATAGTGGAAGACAGAAGAGCTAGGTGTTCTGTGGCCCATATAGTCACAAAGAGTTGGACACAACTGAACAACAAGAAGGTTAAGATGAAGTCAGAGATGTGCTACAGCCAGCCTAAACCAGCTGGAAAGCTAATTTTTAAATTTTAATTTTATTTCCACCTACAGAAATTAGCAAATGCTACAGATGAGGGATTGAGTTTTGTTGCTTGTCAAGACATGAGAAAATAATAGAGAAAATGTTAATGATGCTTATTTATTTATTTCCTATTTATGTACTCATTTGTTTGTTTTGGGGAATTGATTATCAGACATTTACTAGCACACCTATGGGCACAGTTCTAGGAAGCAAAAGGTACTATTCAAAATAGATGATCTCCTACTTTTCCATTCATTCATCTTGTAAATCATTATAAGAACCTTGTTTCTTACCACAGGCATATTCCTCACCTTGACCATATAAACATTTTAAATGATACTCTTAATTTGTTCAGTCAAGAGCAAACATGCCTTTTTTTAGGGTGATTTTTAAATTTAATATTATATTTTTCACCCTATTACATATAAGAAGAATTTTAATCATTCAGTTTGGTTTTTAAAATTAGTTCCACTGTGTCCAAAGGGATATAGGACTGTGCATACCCTTTGACCCAGTAATATCAAGAATAGTTCTGTATCACAAAGAGATCATAGAAAAGGGAAAAGGACACACATGTGCAAAAATATTTATATTAACTCTCTCTGTGGTGGCCAAGAATTGGAAATTGAGAGAATGCCCATTAATTGCGGAATGGCTAAACAAACTGTGGTATATGAATGTAATGGAATACTATTGTGCTGTGAGAAACAAGGAGCAGGAGGATTTCAGAGAAACCTGGAAGGAGTTGCATGAACTGATGCTGAGTGAGATGAGCAGAGCCAGGAGAACATTGTACACAGTAACAGCAACATTGTGTGATAATAGACTTAACTCTTTTCAGCAGTGCAATGATCCAAGGTAATTTCAAAGAACTCATGATATGTACTGATGCTGACTGAGAGGAGCAGAACCAGGAAAACATTGTACACAGTAACAGCAACATTGTGTGATGAACAATGGTGATAGACTTGGCTCCTCTCAGCAGTGCAACAATCCAAGACAATTTCAAAGAACTCATGATAGAGAGTGTTCTCAACATCCAGAAAAAAGAACTGTGAATTATGAATGCAGATTGAACTATACTGTTTCTACTTTTGGCCTGTTTTTTTTCCCTTCTTTTTCAAGGTTTTTCCCTTGTGCTCTGATTCTTCTTTTACAATGTTACTAAAGCAGAAATATGTTCAAGGTGATTGCACGTATATAACCCATATCAGATTGCTTTCTGTCTTGAGGAGGAAGGAGGGAAGGGAGCATGGGAGAAAAATTGGAACTAAGCATCCTATGAAAACGAATGTTGAAAACTATCCTTATGTGTAACTGGAAAATAATAAAATACTTTAAAAAAGAATTCATTATAGAAAATCTTCTCCTCATCCAGAAAAAAGAACTGTGGATTCTGAATGCATATTGAACCATACTGTTACTACTTTTTGGCTTTTTTTTCTTTTGGGGGGTTTTTCCTTTGTGTTTTGATTCTTCTTTCATAACATGACTAATATGTTTAATTTGATTGTACATATATATCCCATATCATATTGCTTTCTGTCTTGAGGATGGGGGAGGGAAATGAAGGAGGGAGAAAAATTTCGAACTCAAAATCTTATGAAAACAAATGTTGAAAACTATCTTTACAAGTAACTGGAAAACAAAATACTTTTTACAATAAAAGAAATAGAGTTCCAAATTCTCTCCTTCCCTTCCTCTTTCCCACCCCTATCGAGAAGGCAAACAATTTGATAAAGATTATGCATTTGCAGTCATGCAAAACAAATTTCTGTATTAGTCATGTTGTGAAAAAACACAGCAATAAAAATAAAGTTGCAAAATAGTATGCTTAAGTTTGCATTCAGACACCATCAGTTCTTTGTCTGGAATTGGGTAACATTGTTCATTATAGGTCCTTAGGAATTTTGGGGTATCATTATATAGCTGAGAATAGCTATTCCATTCAGAATTGGTCATCATACAGTATTGTTGTTACCGTGTACAAGGTTCTCTTGGTTCTGCTCATTTCACTTTGCATCAGTTCATGTAAGTCTTTCCACGTTTTTTTCTGAGTGCATCCTGTTCATCATTTCTTATAGCACAATTGTATTCCACTATAATCATGAACCACAACTTGTTCAGCCATTCCCCAATTGATGGTCATCTTGTCACTTTTAAGTTCTTTGCTACCACAAAAAAGAGCTGTTATAAATATTTTTGTACATATAGATTCTTTTTCCTTTTTTCAAGTCTCTTTGGGATACAGACCTAGTCGTGGTATTGCTAGGTCAAAGGTTATGCATTGTTTTATAGCCCTTTGGGAATAGTTCAAAATTGTTCTCTAGAATGGTTGAATCACTTCACATCTCCAATAACTGTACATTAATGTCTCAATTTTTCTTTGTGTGGGGTCATACGTCAGAGTTGTTTTAATCTGTATTTCTCCAATCAGTAGTGATTTGGAGTCTAGATGGCTTTGATTTCATCTGAAAACTGTCTGTTCATATACTTTGACCATTTATCAATCAGGCAATGACATATTCTTATATATTTGACAGTTGTCTATGTATCTGAGAAACTAGGCACTTCTCTACCACTTCCTCCATTTTCCCCTCTTCTGAAAAAGCTCCTTTTTGCCTCTTTTTGTGAGATAATTTATCCCATTTTAACTTTCACTATCCCTTTCTGCTAGTTCAATCCTCTTTCTCACCCCTTAATTTTATTTACTTATTTTTTTAGATATCCTGTCATCACCAACTCACACCCATATCCTCTGTTTATGTATACTCCTTGTAACTGCCCTACTAATGAGAAAAGTTTTAGGAGTTACAAGTGTCCTCTTCTTTTGTAGAAATGTAAACAGTTTTGCCTTACTTAATCCCTTATAATTTCTCTTTCCTGTTTACCTTTTTGTGCTTCTCTTGAATCTTGTATTTGAAAGTCAAATTTTCTATTCAGGTTTGGTGTTTTCATCTGGAATCAAACCTGCCTTTTAACCCCCAATCCAAATTCCTCCCTGCTCTTTTACTCTCTCATAGCTTCCTACTCTTCATACACTGGAGCAATTGCTGTTCCTTTTCTGATCACCATTGTGCTAAGTTGTAGTGCTCTTCCTTAGTTGACTGTCTCTTGTGCTACTTATCACTTCCCACATGAACTCCCATCAGTCTATCCCTTGCATCTTTCTTTTAGAAAGCATAGGTTTTAACCTACAGCATATTATAAAAATTCTCCCTTTCTCCTAAGTCTTTGAATCTTTTTCATCATTAGCCTCTTAGATCCTTTTTGTTCCTTGATAATCTCTATTTATCCTTTATCCCATAATACAATTTCTTTATTTAAAAAAAGGTAATGAACATGAGAAAACTTATTCCATTCCTTAATAACTTCATGACAAGCATGCTTAAGTTTTCTTGTGTTTATCTTATTCAGGATGATTGCTGTTCATTTCTTTTGTAGGGGCAGGGATGCCTGAAATGACTTAGGCTGTCCCCTCAAACTATACCCCCCCCTCCCGCCCCGCCTCTATCCTAGGAAATTAAGCTTAATTTAACATGACATGTTATTTTGGTATACAACTTGAGATTTATCTTTTAGAATATTCTATTCTAATTTCTCCTCCAATTTCTCATGGTTATGTAATAATACTATCATTTGAATTGGAACTCCCTTTGTCTTGGCTGCTATCAAAATTTGAGTTTTGAATTGAAATTGTAAAATTTAACCACTACTTATTTTGCATCTCAAGCACCTCATCAACATTAATACTCCTTTGATGGCCTTCATTACTTATAAGGTTATTATGAGGATCAAATGAGATAATTTATGTAAAGGGTTTTGCAAACCTTAAAGTATAATAAAAATGCTATTAGGAATAATTTTAGCTGGAGAACTCTTATTTCTTTCCTTTATTTTAAAGGTTTTATTTTTCTTTTGAACATTCTGACATCTCTCTCTCTCTCTCTCTCTCTCTCTCTCTCTCTCTCTCTCAGACACACACACATCATATAATTTTCCTATACAATATAACAGTATAGTACTCATTGAGGTAGCTAGGAAACATGATACATAGAATACTGAGCTTACTACTTAGAGTTTAGAGTCAGGAAGATCTGAGTTCAAATACTACCTCAGGCACTTACTATCTGTGTGACCCTAGGCAAGAATTTTAACCTCTATTTGCTTCAGTGCCCTCAATGTAAAACAGAGCTAATAACACCTACTTCATAGGTTTGTTGTGAGGACTAGATGAGATAATATTTGTAAAGCAGTGTCTGGAACATAATAGGTACCATATGAATGCTTTTTGCCTTCAAACTCCTCTCCCCCATTCAAAAGGTTATAGACTTTCTTTGAATTTTCATTCATTTTGTATTACATGTTTGTGTCTCACTGTTCTTTTATCTACTTTGGAGCTAGCTTCTTTCCTCTTGGACTATAACATTTAGCCTTTTACATATATTTTCAGTTCTTTGGATTCTCTACTAAATAGACCTCCTCAGCTCTGTGCTATATAGCAGTGTTGGCAAACTCAAATCCCTGCTGGCAACATAATGACTTAGAAAAACACAAATTAATATTACCTATGTTGAATTTTATTTTTAAATTTTATTTTTTTAAACATTTCTGAATTATATTTTAATCTAGTTCAAGTGGATCTTGCAGGCTTTGCATTTGACTTCACTAATATAAAAATAATGGAGTTTTACCTCATTCCTTTCTCAGAGTAAACTGTACATATGACTTTTTTTGGGTTTCAAGTTCATTTTCTCAGTGAACAGAATTTCATAAAGATTCTGCCTAGGTGGTTTTGTGTTGCCTTTGTTACTACCCAACTCCATTTTTTTCTTGGAGTAGTTTGACACAATCAATGTCTTTTGCTTTTTGTGGGGTAAGAAGAGGTTCAGACTGATTTATTATCAAGAGGGGAATGGGCAATGGTCGAAATAGTTGGACTTCGAAGCATGAGCCTATGGGGTTTACTTGGTATAGCAATATCAAGAGAGCATCATGGGCTATGCTGGGGACCTTGAATGGGAACTCAAGTATTTCATGAGTTGTCCAATTTAATTACATGAAGCTTTTACTTCTTATGTAATTTCTATATTCTTATGGATTTTTATATACTCAATTTTGATGCTAGGGTAGAACAAGATGTGGAATATAAACACTCTGACAAGTTTTAGGTCATATTTCTCCCCTCCCTGTTTTGAAAAGAAGGAAAGTGAAACTTATCTTCTGTGGTCTTCAGTTTCCTCATGTGTAAAATGAAGGTTGACTAGAGGATTTTCACGGTCTTTCCTGGTGTTACAATTCTATGATTATTTGATATGTGTATTTAAAAAGTAACCACCAAATTCTCCATTAAATTAAGTATCAGTAAGGGAATCATAAAAGTAAAAAAGATATCCTTTACCAGACAGTGGGCTTTAAAAAGTTTTATTTATTTACAGCAATGGTTATAAATATTATGTGAATACTGAAAAGAACTCTCTAGGACATAAAAATACTCTCAGAATGCAAACCTTAGTTTGGCCTGCTTTTTCATATATTATATTCTTGTGCAATCTTGTGAGCATGAATTTTTCCCTAAATCACAGTCATTTGGAAATAATTAATCCCTGTGAAAGATGATGGATTTCACAATTATTAACTAATTGAAAATGAAGAATAATTGTCTATCAGTTATGTCTACTTTCTTTTCCTTTAAGAAATGGTGAAATGCCACATTTTCAACATTAGTCACCTCATCACATTGTTATAGTTAGATCCAATATGAAACAACAGTAATCTAATTCAATAGAGGTAGATTAATATCTATTAAATCTATTTTCATAAAATTAATTTCAGCCACAACATATATGATGAAAGATGTAGCTATAAAATGTACCTTCGATACATTTGTATATTTTCAAATTTGCCTTACTTTCTAAATCCTAGACTTAAAACATAGTCTTTATGGACCAATTTATGGCAGCTAACATACATCCATATGTGTATATACATATATATGTATATGTGTGTGTATGTATATATGTGTGTATATGTGTATGTATTTTATATTTTGTATGGATAAATCCAGGAGTTAAGAAAAACATTGGTTGAATCCTACACGTTTGTTTAGAAGACAATTATTTGCTACTACTACTGCTGCACTGAAGTTATGTAGGAAGTTATCATCTTTTAATATTGACATAGAGCCATGGAATTGCAAAGGACTAGATGCAATCCATTTCTGATTGAGAATCCTCGTGGCCACAAACATCCCTAGGTAGGGATCACTGAAACTTCCATGGGGAAAAATTATGAGGAAAAACTTAAAATGACAAAATGCAACACATTTCAACTTTTGGATATCTCCAACCATAATAAAATTATATTGTACCTCAAATTGTCTTTTTGTATATTCCACACATTGTGTCTAATTTTATCTTCTGGAGTCAAGTAGAACAACTCTAATCAAGAGTTACCATGAAGCTATAGAAATCAAATGTCCTATCAACAGTAGTTAGGAAATGAATGAATGAATGAACAAATGAATGAAAAATAAAATAAACAAATACATGAGACCAGAAATACAAAACTAAAAGATCAAGCTACATTAATCTTAAGTCATTTAAAAAATTTTAAGTAAATATTATGTGTAAATATCTCTTATATTTCTTAAATTTCTTCCTGTGCCCCTCTGTTCTAATCTGGCAAATAAAGCATATAGTGCCAATGAAAATTTATGGCAATTATTGTTTTGTTTCCCTTTGGGATTAATGCTAACTGGCATCATACTATTAACTGGCTTTGGTACTATTAATGGAATGGGGAACGAAATAGCTCTTTGTTCATTTTTACTTGGGATGGGATTTTGAATTTAGCCTTTGTCAGTGAAAAGGTGTTTAGAAACTTGTGAACAAAGGCAGTCTTTTTTTTCCCTGCTAGGCAGGAAGATGACAACGAGGTTGTGAGAGATGTGATGTTGCCTTTAATAATAGCTTTCCAAAAGATGGACAGATGTAATGGACAGATGGGTGGACTAACTGAACTAAGTGCATTATTAGCTGTGCAGACATTTGTTGCATGTCAGCCAAAAAGACTGAAACATGGCAATTGGGTGCTCTGGAACACATTCCCAAGGGGATAAAAACCTCAGTGCACAGGATAAAATTGTGGTATTTTTATTCTAAGCATCCACAACTGAAAGAATGGTACGATTTGCAGCATTTCTATAAAAGTGATGTTTTTAGTTAAGTTTTAATTGGGGCTACTATGTTGAGGTCCTTTTCCCCACTCCCACATTGAAAAAATAAAAAAGGTGCCACCATGCCTTGCCTTTCTCCCTCTCCATCTTATGAATCATTTTTATCTCACTAAGATCCAAAACTAAACTGAAAACCTAAAAATTGACTTCTTGTTTTGTCTTTTCCATTTTCAGATGAAACAAAAAGCAATGACAATAAATCAGTAATTTTGGCCATAGTGAGACATTTAGTGGGGGAGGAACAGAAAATCTCATTCCAGCACCTAGTGATTAAGCAATAAAAGAAGATAAAGCTTCATCTCTGCATTTAGTACATGCTAATTGGAAATAAACTTTAAGTTACCCAGAAGAAGGTCAGGTTATGTGATCCAAAACATAATGGTGAACAACACTGGAGAAAACAATCTGCTTTCTAACATGACAAGGATTATTTGCAGTTAATAATGGGAGGAGGGGAGAAGGCCAGTCTTTTCTGTTATCCTTGGCTTCACCTAGGACAAAAAAAAGGAACCATTCCTGCTGTCTATGAGCGCCTTTCTTTCTGGTCATTATAGTTTAGTTATATCTTCATGATGAAATCTGTCATTACTGACTTTATTGACATTAAAGTTGATTTATGTGTGTGCCTGGTGAATAAAGACTGCTTTATGTGACATGCATGCATTCATTGTTGCTTGAGTACTTGAGATGGTAAGTACAGACCTTACTTAATTGTCTTTTACTGGTTTGCTTACCCTCTAATCTCAGTTGATTAGGGGCTGGGGGGAGCATTATTTCTCCATCTAATCAAATTATAATGGAGAACTATTGGCCATAAAGTATTTGTTGCTGTGGTAGGATGTTGAAGGTGAAGAAATATAAACAAATTTAGACTTTGCAAGTATCACCACAGGAAATGGCTCATGGTCACAGTTAATAACTTTGAAAAACAGGATTTGATCTCCAGGTCCCATTGTTTCTCCATTATTACACCCTGTTTTTCATAAAATGTCCCATACTGTTATCCATTATAAGGCTGAGAAGACTAGTTAAGGATAACTGAATCATTGACCTTTCCCCTGAGTATTGATGTCCTGAATGTGTTGCTTAGACCTGTGACCAATAATATTTCGTATATGTGTATACATACATATGTATGTAGATATAGATGTATACACACATATGTATTGTGTATGTATATGTATACACACATATAGTACGCAGAACAAAATTTGCTTTCCCAAACTTAGCAACATCTCATACTGTGACATATGAGAACTATAACATGATCTCATAATTATGTGGTACAATCCAGCTGGGAGAAGCCAAATGTTGAATGTGACTTAGGTCTATGGTGCCAGTTTTTGGTGTTGAAGCAAGAAATGTCTTGTGCCACATTCACTTTCTTTTTTAAAAAATAATAAACATTTTTATTAAAAATTTGAAGTTCCAAATTTTATTCCTCCTTCCCTCCCTCTCCTCCCACCTTCCCGAGGTGGTAAATAATCAAATATAGGTTATATATTTGCAATTATGTAAAACATTACCATATTAGTCATGTTGTATAAGAAAACTTGAATAAAAGAAAAAAAATGAAAGAAAGTGAAAAATAGCATACTTCAATCTGTGTTCCATCAATATCACTTCTTTCTTTGGAGGTGGATAATATGCTTCATTATTAGTCCTTTGGGATTTTCTTGTATTGCTGAGAATAGTTAAGTCATTCACGGTCCTTCATCAAACAGTCTTTTTGTCACTGCGGACAATGTTCTCCTAGTTCTTCTCACTTCTCTATACATTGGTTCATTTAAGTCTTTCCAGGCATTTCTGAAATCATCCTGTTTGTCATTTCTTATAACACAATAATATTCCATCAAAATCATATACCACAGCTTGTTTAGCCATTCCCCAATTGATGGGCATTCCTTTGGTTTCTAATTCTTAGTCACCACAAAAAGAGCTGCTACCATATTTACTTTCTTAACCTAAAATCTGTTCAATAATGTCAACGTAGGGAGCAAAAGAGAGGTCATTTTCACTTCCCCAAAGAGAAGTTAGCCTTACTTTGTAGAACATTATTCCTCTTTAAAAGCACCCTTACCTTAATCATTTTGTTGAGGAAATGGAGCTGCAAACTTTCATTTCCTAATAGTTCAGACTTCAGAATACTTAAAATGATCTATTTCTGAGCAGGAGAAATGGAGAATGAGACTCTAAAATGAAATCTCTTGAGGTAATTTAGAAAGGTTGGCAAGTAAATTAGTACATGACAGGCAGAACATCAGAAAATAAAATTCGTTTTAAAATATAGTTCATAGAAAGTTTTACAATTCATGGGTATTTTTTCTGTACTCAAAAGAGTGAAATGTTATTATGAATCTAGGATGTATTATATTTTTAAAACAAAAATAAGTCATGGGACAATCCCCTTGGACAGAGAATATCACATTCCCCCAACTACTAAAGATATAGTTATTTTAAATTCATCATTTTACTAATCATTTACCTATTAGGGATATAAAGTTTTGATAAGATAAAATATCTATAGTTATCAAGTTTATTAGCTAAGTAAAAAGTGTTGTTACTTATATATTTATAAGACACAATAATGCATTGTAAGTGCATAAGAAAGTTGAACAAAACAAAAATGTTTTTCAACTTCAATGACTGGGACAAGGAAGCTCATTAACACCTGAGGGCATCAAGGAAGCCTACATACAGGAGGTAGCATATAAGTTGGACTTTAAATATAGGTAGGATTTCAATAAAAAGCAGTTTTTAGTCAGTTGAAAGTAAGAGGTAGGGAAGCTGGTACATTTCAGGCACAAAAAGAGCATAAGCAAAGCCACAGAGGTCGAGTGAATATGGAATAAATACAGAAGAGTATAATGTTATAACTGAAAAGAAAGAATGGAGTTAGGTTGTTAAAATCCCTAAAAGTCAGTCTATTAGAATATTACAGGGCGGCTAGGTGGCTCAGTGGATAGAGCACCAGCCCTGGAGTCAGGAGTACCTGAGTTCAAATCTGGCCTCAGACACTTAACACTTACTAGCTGTGTGACCCTGGACAAGTCACTTAACCCCAATTGCCTCACTAAAAAAAAAATAATAATATTATTTAGTAGATTATAGGGAACCATTTAAAAACGTCTAGCAGATGAGTGGCATTATTAGCCTGACAGTAATATGAAAGGTGATTTTTTTCTTCCATCCTGACAGTTGGAAGAGGAAATGGAGTCAGAAAGACTTATTAGTTGGGAGGAGTCATATTCTAGGTAGATGGAAATGAAGGCATAGGATATGGTGGTAGTATTAGTAATAGAAAAGATACAAGAGTAATAGAGGGAAAACAGGATATTTGAAATGTAAGAACTAGTATATAAACAAAATCTGCAGGACCTGCTAAGGAACTGGATAAAGAAGGATAATGTATAGCTAAAGCTAAAGGCCTCAGAAGTGAACCTCATTATTCAGATGAGGCTGTGGAAAATTTAATGGCTGAACATGGTGGAGTAGAGAAAAATCCAGTAGCGCTCTCACAATATTCTCAAGACAGAGGTGGTAAGGGGACCTGACAAATGGTGAAGAAGAAATTACTGGGTACCTCTGTTAGCACTAGACACAGGACTAGACAGTGTTTGTCAACTCCATTGCCTATACATCTTCTGGGTTGGAGTGGAAGCCCTAAAGGGTTGTATCACTTCTGGTCCAAAGGAATCAGGGACCTTGAGGGTTGCTATCATCTCCCTTTTCAAGGGAGGTGAATCCCTGAAGAGCAGTATCAGTCCAAGGGATTTCCTGTGTAAGGACCAGAGCATAGACCAAGAGAGTAGAGAACACATTTCTCCTCAGATCACACCAAGTAAGAACTGAAAACTTCCAAAACTCCAGAGTTAGCACTGAAAATAGCAGTGCAAAAAAAAGCCTGAAACTTAAGACAGAGCCCCAATTCCCACAGGACAGGAACAGAGCCCGACTTTAACATAAGGTTCTAAATAAAGAAATAGGGTAACAAAATGAGCAAGCAATAACAACAAAAACGAACCTGACCATAAAAATATTCTATGGTGACAGGGAAGATGAAGACATAAACTCAGAAGAAGACAAGAAAACACCTACAAGCAAAACCTCAAAGAAAAAAAATGAACTAGACATAAGTCCATGAAGAATTCCTGAGGGTCTGTGATACTTTTTTCCCCACGGTAAGTTTTTATTATTATCCACTTTAAAGCAAAGATACCCCATGAAATATTTAAAAGTTTTCAAACATTTTTGCCACACTCTTTTAACAGGTCATTCATTCAAACAACATCCAGATTGGAAGGAAGCTACTTTTCTAATAGCATTTCTGATACAATTGTTTACAAAATTTCACAATGTTAGAAAATGTACAATTATAATAATAATGAATACAATATTAAGAATTTGAAAATAGAAATAAAATATTTATTATGATCTATTTAGTTGAATGCATTTCCAAATTATCTTACATAGAAAATAATTTATCCTATTATCTTTTGTATTTTATACCATTCACATGTAAAACCCAATAGAGAGTTATCCAGTATGGAGTAATTGCATTCAATTAAATAAATGATAATAGTAATAATAATAAACATTTATATAGTATGTACTATCTTGCAGGTGAGTGCTGTTATTGTTATCACTCTAAAGATTAGGAAACTGAACCAAATAGTGGTGAAGTACTTTGTGTAAAGTCACACATCTAATATGTTTCTGAGACCAGATTTGAACTCAGATATTCTGATCTATGTAGTTAATGCCTAAATACATGTATTTGGCAATTAGTTCTGATTTACTACAATTATCCTAGTAGGAGAACACAACTTGTTGTAAATGAGAGCACACAATTTAGTTTCAGGACAAAATTTCAATTAAATCAAGTTTGGGTTTACAATCTCAAATAGTAATTAATATGTTGAACCTCAATTTTTTCCCTCTTAAGGCCATTTACTTCTAGCCATTCAAGTTATAGGACATGACTCTTTTACTTAATCTACTACCAAATATGTAAAGTGGCAGTCTTGTATTCTTCACTCCCCCTTTTATAAGTTATGATGATTTTATATTCCTCATATAAAAAACTAAAATATACTTTCCTAATTTTCTTTCAAGGACACAATTTTGGTATCCTATCCTTAAATGATTCAATGTCGTAGTTATATTTCTATATTTTCCATATCATAATAACAAAATAAAGTTTTTCATATTCTTCTTATCTGAATGAGATCAAAACCCTTCCTCAAATCTTTCCAAAACTCCAAATTCCTTAACATTCAAAACCTGTATTCACATTATCAATGCAATAGACTATATAACTTCTTAGCTTTCTACCCATTTCTTTTCCCTACTTCCTTAGACTTTCTTCCTTTTTCTCCCAATTTTATCCAAGACTATGTGTAGAACAAATTGTTCACTCCATTGAATTTCTTCTTTGTAAATTATCATGGTTTATTATAGATTACCAATTAATTGCAATATTTTACCTTTGGGGTTCTTAAAAGCTTATAAATGCATGGTTTATTCCCATTTGTTTTAGTGACTTGCTTATAGTTTATCTAGACAATTACATTCTGTTATATAGTTCACAGAAGAAAATATAGTGGTAAGGTAAAACATTCTCCCAAATTATATTTTACTTACTTTTCAAGTTGTTAATTGATTTAAATAAGCTTCTCTCTTTTTCTGGTCAAGAGAAAAGTTAGTAACAGTCAGCTCCTAAGTACCAGATAAATTCAAACTACAAACCCATTTTTCCTTCAATTTCACCTATACTACTTTTAAATGATCTTCAGCCCTTTTTTTTCTTTAGTCAGTGACATAATGTTCCTCCCTTGTACCAAAACAATAAATCTATCTCTCTCCAGGGGAAGAATGAAGAAAAGGTCTAAGAACTGTTTCCATGTAATTTTCACAAAGTTTTATTCTTATTTTTTTCCTTTGAACAAATCCTACAGTGATACCCCTAAACTAAGATATTTCAGCAATTATAAAAGCATTCAAACCACAATTTAGAAATTCACAGTAAAGATATTATATTTCATTCAAAAATTTATCCTTTAATTAGTTTAAAATTCCATAAGTTTCTGCAGTTTGTATTTCCCTTTATGTCTCCCCAACTTATTGGAGATTGGAGGACAGAGAGAGAGAGAGAGAGAGAGAGAGAGAGAGAGAGAGATTGTTTTTAAAAGGTTTGAAAAATTCCACAGAAAGGTTTTCACTTTTTATATCCTATTTCTTTTGGCTGATCAGGCTACAGGAAAAGATTAGTTTAATATACCAAGACACAAATACAGACAATTTAACACATAGTCCCATGTGGTTGGGGTTGGGGTCGGTGGTTTCTCCTTCTATTTAATTTATAATACTCAAAGGAATTGTGGCAAAATTTCAGCTTGAATCTCTTGCAGTTTTAGACAAAATTTCACATAACCTAATAGCTGACTTCTTAGTAATTTCTGACTCAACCTGGAGCTTCCCCTCTCCTACACTACAAGAACTCTTTTTTCTGGGATTGGGGGTATTCCCTTTGTATGCTATTATTTGATTCCATTTTTCCCTCAGATAGACTTCTCCAAAAGTGTGGAGAAGAACTGAGATGAAGGGGGAGTCTAATCTCTGGAGTAGCTTTCTGCAGAAGAATCCTTTGGTGAGAAAATCAACTAGAGAACTCTAAGGCATTCCTTAGAGAAGCTATCCCTGGAGGCCAGGGTCCATTCTTGACCACCACAAGCCTTGCCAAAAACTGTTGCAAGTAGTTTAATAATAACTGAGGAAACAAAATCCAAGCTATGTGATTTATTTGCAAGATATTCAGTTGCAGAATAAAACAGGTCCAAGGCCTCCTTAGTAGGAACAAGGACCCTGAAGAGGGATTTACAAAATGTTTTTTTTTTTTAAATAGCAAAGTACAGTTACTATTTTTAGCATTACTATTTCAAATTAAGGAACTTTACAGAGTTTGGAAACACTGATAGGTTGCATCCACCTGCATCTTGTAAAAAAGTTAGTAATATAACTATAAAAACTTCCTCAAAATTACTTGATTTACAGGAAAACTAAGCTCAGGAAAATGAAACAACTCCAAGAGGTGTACAAAATGTTGCCAGTGATACAAAATGGAGTCATTTTGGTTTTCTGACTGGTCAGAGTGTAGGATATTTGTGATATATTGCTATAATCTCTTTACTAGTATTTTATTTTAAATTTTGTATTAAAAGCTGTTACGGAAATTGTTCTATAATTTTCTTTTTCTGTTTTTGCTTTCCTGGGTTAATTGTCAAAACCATACTTTTGTCATAAAAACAGTTTGGTAGGAATCCTTTCTCTGTTATCTTCCAGATAGTTCATATAGTATTGGAATTAATTGTTCCTTAAATGTTTTGTAAAATTCACTTTCAAATCCACCTTCTCCTGGCATTTTTTAATTAGGGAGCTCATTTTTGTCTTTTTCCATGATGATATTATTTAAATATTCTATTTCCTCTTCTGTTAGTCTGTGATATATGCATGTATCTGTGTATATATGTATATAGATAGATGTAGAGAGATATGTGTGTATGTATGTGTGTATATATGTATTGTATAAATTTCATATCCATCCATTTACCTTAGATTTTTGGTTTTACTGGCATAGAATTGGCAAAATGGATCCTAAAAATTGTTTTAATTTCATGTTCATTAGTGGTGCGTTCACTGTTTTCATTTTGGATACTGGTAATTTGCTTTTTCTTTCTTATTTGAATCAAAATTAAATATGGTATATCTATTTTATTGCTTATTTCATAAAACCAGCTCCTAGTTTTATCAGTTCAATAGTTGATTTTTTAAAACTTTCAATGTTATTAATCTCCCTTTGATTTTTAGAATTTATATTTTGGTTTTGAATTGAGCATTTTTCACTTGTTCTTTTCCTAGTTGTTTTAGTTGCATGCCCTATTCATTATTCTGCTGTTTCTCTATTTTGTTGATGTATACATTTAGAAATACAAATGTTCCCCTAGGTACTGCTTTGGGAATGTTGTCTCATTGTTGCCATTCTCTTTAATGGAACTGTTTTTATAATTTGTTTTTTATCCATTCATTCTTTAGGATTAGATTATGTAGCACCCCACTAGTATAGCTTCAGTATCTATTTCATCCTGTAATGCATTTAACTTTTACTTTAATAATTTGGATGCTATTTCATTTGGTGCATATATTTTTAGTTTTTATATTATTTTATTTTCTATGATTCCTTTTAGTAAGATTCCGTTTCCTTGCTTATTCCTTAATTAGGTCGATTTTTGCTTTTTTTTTTCTGAGGTCATGATTGCCACCACTGTTTCTTAAATTTCAGCTGAAGCATACTAGATGCTGCTCCAGACCCTTATTTTAATTTTTTGTCTTCCTGTTTCAAATGTATTTCTTATAAACAACATCTTGTTAGATTCTGATTTCTAATCCATTCTTCAACTTGTTTTTATTTAATGGGTAAGTTCATCCCATTCACATTCACAGTTAGGATTACTAACTGTACATTTTCCTCCATCCTATCTTCTATTTATCTTTGTTTCTCTTTTTATCCTGTCTTTTCTCTAAAGTCTGTTTGCTTTTGATTACTTTCTTCTTTTATCTTCCCTCCCTTCAATACTCCCCTCCCTTTATTATATCCCTTTCCCCTCCCACTTACTTGTAAGGTAAGACATATTTCTATTATCAATTGAGTATGTATGTGTGTATGTATTTATGTGTACATATTCTTTTTGAATCAATTTACATGTGAGGTTCAAGCATTCCCCTACCACCACCATTTTCCACTCAACTGTAAAAGCTCTTCCTTACATACTTCTTTTATGTGAGATAATTTTCCCCATTCTTCTTCTTCTTTGCTTGTTCTTCCAAGGCATCCCTCTTTCTTGCCTACCCAATTTTTTGCATCATCACAACATAATCAATTCACTTCTATGTGCTCTTTCTTTGAAGAATCCTTCTACCTGCCCTCATAATGATAAAGTTCTCAGAAGATACATGTATCATCTTTCCAAATAGGACTATACATAATTTATCATTATTGAATCCCTCATGATTTCTCTTTTATGTTTACCTTTTTATATTTCTCTTGTGTTTTGTTGAAAGTAAAATTTTGAAGTAAGCAGAACCAGGAGAACAGTGTAGACAGCAAAAGCAACATTGTTCAGTGATCGGCTGTGAAAGACAGCTCTTTTCAGCAATAAAATGATCCGAGACAATTCCAAAGGACTCATGATGGAAAATACTCTCCACATACGGAAAAAAGAACTGTGGAATATGAATGCAAGTTGAACCATACTATTTCTATTTTTTTATAAGGTTTTTTCCTTTTGTTCTGATTCTTCTTATACAACATGACTAATGTGAAAATTTGTTTAATGTGATTGTACATATATAACCTATGTCAGATTTCTTTCTGCCTTGGGGAGGGGAGATGGAAGGGAGGGAAGGGAAAATGTAGAACTCAAAATGTTATAAAAACAAATGTTGAAAACTATCATTATATGTAACTAGAAAAAATGCTATTAAGATAAAAAAGTCAAATTTTCTATTCAATTCTGGTGTTTTCATCAGGACTGCTGGAATGTTCTCTATTTCACTCAATATCCATTTTTCCCTTGAAATTATACCAGTTTTACTGATTATTCTTGGTTGTAATCCTAGTTATTTTGCCTTCTTAAAAATCATCTTCCAAGTGGTAGCTGTTTAATTTTGTGTTATCCTGACTGTGCCTTCAAGGTATTTGAAAGGTTTCTTTTTAATTTCTTGAAGAATTTTCTCTTTGACATGGGAGTTCAGGAATTTGTCTATAATATTCCTGAATATTCTTTTTGGTAATTTTTAGGAAGTGCCATCATTACTTTTTGTTTTTGTTTTTGTTTTTTTTTTTACATATAAGGTATTTTATTTGTTCCGTTACATGTAAAGATAGTTCTCAACTTTTGTTTATACAAGCTTTACAATTTCAGATTTTTCTCCCTCCCTCCCCTCCCTCCCCTCCCTCCCCTCCCTCCCCCCTCCCCTAGACAGCATGTAATATGATATAGGTTATATCTATATACATATACATATATATATATATATATATATATACACTCACACACACACATATATATATATATATACACATAATAACATTAATCCTATTTCTGCATTAATCCTGTTACAAGAGAAAAAATCAGAGCAGTGATGCAAAACCTCAAAATAGAAAAAAAAAACCAGCACCCAAAACAAAAGAAATAGTATGGTTCAATCAGCATCTATACTCCACAGTTCTTTTTTTTTTTCTTGGATTTGGAGATCCTCTTCTATCATGAGTTCCCTGGAACTCTTCTGTACCATTGCATTGGTGAGAAGAATATAGTCCATTACAGTAGGTCAACACTCAATGTTGATGATACTGTGTATAATGTTCTTCAGGTTCTGCTCATCTCACTCATCATCAGCTCACGTAAGACCCTCCAGGTTTCTCTGAACTCCTCCTGCTCATCATTTCTTACAGCACAATAGTATTCCATTGTATTCATATACCACAACTTGTCCAGCCATTCCCCAATTGATGGGCACTCTCTCAACTTCCAATTCCTTGCTACCACATAAAGAGCAGCTATAAATATTTTTGTACACCATCATTACTTTTTAATATTGCTTTAACATATAAAGTCTGATTGCAACTCCTTTGCCTCATAATCATGCTCTAGATGCTTATATGCAACAAATTGTTTTGGGTGTGTGGTCTTTTAGTTGTGTTTTGTTTTTTTGGTATCAAAACTTTCCTTTCTTTGTCTACTTAATTCTATCTTCTATCTCACATCTATAAGAAAGTCACATCTTGTGTTTCAAAAGGGAAAACTTGCCTATTGTTTCCTTCTTCCTAGCTATATTTTTAAGATCTTCCCTTTAGTCATAAGTTTTCCCTTCCTAGGCAGATACAGAGAAGATAAGAAAAAAAATATTCTAGAGTTCTTTCTCCTCCTTGCCTGTATACTTCTACCTATACTATCCATACTATCCTGCCATACTATGTTTGCTTACTCTCATTCTGAAGCTTACAAGCAGTATGAACTCCCCTTTTCATCATAGAGAATAATTACTAGGTGATGAATATTATAGCTTCTTTGATTTGTTTTAGAACACTGATTTTTAAAGTGATTTTGTCCTTTCCTTTGTCTGAACCTTATAAAGATTTTAACCTCACAGAGAGGCAGTATAATTTATTGGAAAGAGGACAGATTTACCTCAGAAGACCTAGTCTTGGGTTCTGTCTCTATCAGTCCCAACTTATGTGATCCTATAGAGTCGGATATCTAGGTGGTACAGTGGATAAAGCACTGGCCCTGTAGTCAGGAGGACCTGATTTTAAATCCTACCTAAGACACTAACTAGCTGTGTGACACTGGTAAAGTCACTTATCTCCAATTATCTTAAACATTTGGAGTCATCTCCAGTCATCCTGATATATATATATATTGCGACCAGACCCAGATGGCTCTAGAAGAGACAATGAAGTTAGTGATCCTTGCATAGCCCTTGCTCACTTAACTCCACAAAAATTCAATGCAAGTCATGACATCTGTCATGTTCCTCTTTGAGAACAAAGGACAAACCACAATGATCCTAGAGAGTCACAACCCCCATAGGCTTGTTCCCTCATATAAAATGGGGTTGAGCAAGTATACACCATGTATTTCACATGAATGTTTTATGAATAAAAGGATCTAATATATGAAAAGTGTTTTGTAGCTATAGTTTCATATAAATGCATTATTAAACATAATTATGTAGTAGTTTCCTCATAGAAGAGTTTCCTCACTAAAAGTAGAAACTATGACTCTTATCCTTGAATCTTTTACAATTTTGCATGTTTGATTCATAGTAATTCAAAAAGGAAAAAAAAAACTAAGCAAGCTCATTGTTCCTTTTCTTCATTAGTGACAGATGTGTGAACAATTAATTGGTTTAGGGCCAGGACAATGCTATATATAAAATGCTATTTATAAGCCTTCTCTCTTTATATCTCTTATTTGCCAGCACTCACTAGATGGGACACATTACTCTATAGCCCACATTAAAAACTCGGGGCTATGATACTCAGCACCTATCTGGTGGCAAGTCAGATGAACCATTGATTGAAAAAAAAAAAACAGTAATAAAAATCTCATAGATGTGAAGTCCATTATGGGATCAAGTAAAGTTTCTTATGAAGAGAAATACTTGTTATTAAAAGTAACTACTCTTCAACAACGCTGACCTTCTCAAATGCTAGTATGTCACAAACCATGAGATTTTTAAAAATCCAATAACAAGTTTCCCTACTGTGGTTTCAATTGCCTTTTCAGCTCTCCCACAGTGTTTTGATTCAGACTGAGGTAATGCAGATGGTTTACGTCTAAAGTGGGTTAAAATGGCATATCTTTATACCAGAGTAATCAGAGACAGTCTTTCAACATTGGTCAAATTGATTTAGTATTTGCTCAACTTTCCACTTCCCTTGATTTGTGTATACGTAGCTGTAATGTGGGAATTTATAGAACTCTTGCTTCACTTCTTTAAAGAATTTAATAAGACAACTCATTTTATGTAGTAATCTATCTTTTCTTTCTTATGAGTCTCTGTCCCCCAAGTTTTTAGATTTCCAAATCTAATGGTCTTTTCCCCAGCTTCAATTATATTTGTCCTTTTTGTATCACTTGACAATGTTGAGCACCACACATATGTATGACGTGTGTGTGTGTGTGTGTGTGTGTGTGTGTGTATTCTCTCCTCCTTTGGCTTCCATGATGTTGATTTCTCCTATTTCATATCCTACCTCTCTGACCATTCCTTCTTGAAATCCTTTTCATCACTTTTTTTCTTCTTACACTGTATCTTTGGATGATCTCATCTATCCTAATGCCTTTAATTATCACCTACATGTGGAGGATTCTCAAACTGATATATGTAGTCCTTGTCTCCCATCTGACCTCCAGCTCTATATTTGACTTCTTCATAATATCTCTATTTCCATGACAACATCCAAACTCAACACTGATAAAAAGGGATGGTATAGACCATAATAAAAGCTAAAATTAAAGTATAAGTTAGTCATGGGAAAAGAAGGGAAGGAGAGAATTCTTCATATTGAAAGATATTGTTAGGACATTAAAAATAATCTAGAATGTAGCATTTCATTTTGCTGATCAGCCATAATAAATAATATTGTGTGTCATAGCAGTAATAAAGAATGTTAACTTCATCTCCATTCACTAATTCTCTACTTTGGAAAAGGAAGACAGCCTGATGATACTTTCTGAGTTATGGAAGCAAAATTTACAAACAATATCTTAGTTCTCCCTACATGATACTTTCCAATAATTACTCTGGTGAAGAGCACTTGAAACATGTGGAGAGTAGGATCATTTTTTTAACCTCTAGATTTTTTGTTAATTTCTCCTTTTTCATAGAAAATATGGCATGACTACCTAAAGAAGTGAAGAGAAAGGGAAGTTCACTAGAATATGTGTCTTCTTTACTTGTGAAGGGGAAAAACAATTCTGCCATTAGATATGTCAGCCCATTTGTGGGTTGAGGTTTTTCTTTTTTGTTTTGTTTTGTTTTGTTTTAATTAATACAGTATTTATTTTTTTTCCCGTTACATGTAAAGATAGTTCTCAACTTTTGTTTATACATGCTTTCCAATTTCAGATTTTTCTCCCTCCCTCCCCTCCCTCCCCCCTCCCTAGACAGCAGGTAATCTGATATAGGTTATATATATGTGTGTGTGTGTGTGTGTGTGTGTGTGTGTGTGTGTGTGTGTGTGTGTATGTATATATACACATAACATTAAACATATTTCTGCATTAGTCATGTTTTAAGAGAAAAATCAGAGCAATGACAAAAAACCTCAAAATAGAAAAACAACAGCACCCAAAATAAAAGAAATAGTATGTTTCATTCAGCATCTATACTCCACAGTTCTTTATTTTTCCTGAATTTGGAGATCCTCTTCTATCATGAGTTCCCTGAAACTCTTCTGCATTGGTGAGAAGAATATAGTCCATCACAGTAGATCAACACTCAATGTTGATGACACTGTGTACTGCGTTCTTCTGGTTCTGCTCATCTCACTCATCATCAGCCCATGCAAGACCCTCCAGGTATCTCTGAACTCCTGCTCATCGTTTCTTACAGCACAATAGTATCCCATTGTATTCATATACCACAACTTGTCCAGCCATTCCCCAATTGATGGGCATCCCCTTAACTTCCAATTCCTTGCCACCACATATAGAGCAGCTATAAATATTTTTGTACATGTGGGTCCCTTTCCCCTTTCCATGATTTCTTTGGGGAAAAGACCCAAAAGTGGTATTGCTGGGTCAAAGGGTATGCACAGCTTTATCGCCCTTTGGGCATAATTCCAAATTTTTCTCCAGAATGGTTGGATCAGTTCACAGCTCCACCAACAATGCATTAGTGTTCCAATTTTTCCACAGCTTCTCCAACATTTATTATTTTCCTTTTTTGTAATTTTAGCCAATCTGATAGGTGTTAGGTGGTAGGGTTGAGGTTTTTCTAATGAATGGGATAGGCAGGATATGAGATGAGGCAGTGTTGAAAACAACCCCTAGGGGCAGCTAGGTGGCACAGTGCATAAAGCACCGGCCCTGGATTCAGAAGTACCTGGGTTCAAATCTGGCCTCAGACACTTGACACTTACTAGCTGTGTGACCTTGGGCAAGTCACTTAACCCACATGTTCCCGCAAAAAAACAAAAAAGAAAAAAAAAAGAAAACAACCCCTTGAGTTCTATTTCTAAAACATAAATACAAGGGGGAGATAAGTATTTTTCTGTTATTTCTTTCAAATTATTGATTATCTAATAATCAAAACATTTGAAATACCATATTTCTGGCAGTATGGAATCAAAGCAGCCATATGGAGGAAGTTTCTACATTGAAGGAAATACGTACAAAATGTTTATTTTCAAAGCCTTTAATAAAATCACCTTACTTAGACTAGTCTAATTTTAACTGTAGAAGTAAGGACAATGGCACATACTTGATCTTACATGACAGGGAGATAATCTTATAATAGAGGTAGATTCTGTATTAAAAAAGAAATTATTCTTGTTATTTCTATGATTGGGAAAATAAGAAACAATTGCAAACAGATGATCAAATAACAAAGCTTAATTATTCTGAGCATAAACCAGACATGTAGGACCACATATTGTACTGAGGGTCTTCAGCTTTAGAGTCAGGAAAACTTGGCATCATGACTTGTTTCTGATATGCATACTACCTCTGTGATTATATGATCATAGATTTAGTACTGGAAGGCATGAAATGGTCCATCTAATCCAGACCTCTATACTTTGGAAATGAGGAAAGTGAGTAATAAAGAGTTTAAACCACTTCCCCAATGAGTTTACAATCTTTTTTTTGAGTTGTACCAATAAAATGCCTTTACCCCCCTCAAAACAAAAATCTGCTTACAATCAGTTATAGAATGTGTTGGGAAAACTTGCTTTATTAAAAGTTGTGGGCATCAAATATTTGAAAATATAACAAATACAATCATAATGATTCTAAAACTTATAACCAATGAGAAACTGATTTTTTGAGTTTTGATTTAAATATAGGCCACAAGACCGAATTTGGAATCACTCAGTATTTGAATCAGACACTTAGTGATGAGCTTCTGCTGTCCCCCTATGAAAAAGTGAATTTGATTATGTTTTTAGAGCTCAATCTAAATAACTTTGTATTGAAAATGTACTCCCAGACAGAGGCCACAAGCACTATCTTCAATTGTCCTAAGGCAAGCATGGATTTTATTGGGCAGAGAATCTTTCTCTCATCTCTAGATATGCTGAGTTGCTAGCGAAACAAATTACAGCAGGACTAGAATAGGCCTTTTAAGCAGCCCCCTGGTTGTTGTAGGGGAAGAGATCCCCTGGTTTTGAGGTTGTTTTATCATAAAAGTAAGATGGTTTTATTTGATTCTAGCTGAGAGAAGCTGAGTTTTCTTTCCAATAAAAGTGAATGTTAAACTTGATTAGGGAGATGGGGAAATCACTCTGGGAGAGAAGAATCTGACAGGTGGAGCTTTGGCTGATAGTGGAAGGTAGTCAGGTGTGGAGTAATCTGAGTTTCAAAGGAACCCAAAGATATTTTCAGATGTCTCCCTAATGTGCCAGCCAAGAGCACATTTCCCATTCCCTCTCTGTGCCTAGAGCTTAATTCAGGCAGGATCTTGCAGGAACCATATTTTTTTAGGCTACAATATATAGGTGCCTTTTCCTGAGGCAGTCTTGTAACCATATGAGATGGGAGATTTTTTTTCTGACTCTCTATAAATAGCCTTGAGGTATAATTTCAGTATTACACAAGGTAGGTGGTTGTTTGCTTTAATCTTTGAATTTTTAGCAAAAGTTCTGTGATTTGACTATAATTAGCTGGAGAGAAAAGGAAACTGTAAAATTCTTTCAACTTCAATATCAAGTGGTAAAAATGGAATATTATTTACCTTGGGAGCTCCAATTACATTACCAAAGATTGTTTTGTGGGGTATGGGGGCTAAAAAACAAGATATTCCTATACTTATTACTTCTTCAAACCTCTTTCCATCTTGTCTATGTTTTATTGACAAGTTGATGAGCATGATAAAAAAAGCCAGCTAAAACCAGATTCTGCAGTATTTTTGTTTGTTTTTTCCCCCTTTTGGTTGCTAGCCATGAGGCCTTGCTGCCACAAGGTGGGAGTAAAACGTTTGGACAGTTTCAGAAACGCCCTTTACTTTCAAATTTGACAAGAATACAGACAAAACCACAACAAACAAACAAGCAACCAAAACCTAAAGACATGTTTTAATAAAGCACAAATAAAGTTACTTCCATAGAATATACTGGGTGACACATTCATCAAGGTTCCCAGTCACTATGCTACAAAGACTGGAAATTAAAATACAGTAAACATTAATCTTTTTTTTTTTCCGTTCCCATGCATGAAAATCACAAGATGCCCTTTTCTACTAAATCTTAAGGCAGACATGTAAGTATATACTTGACCATGAGGCCCATATTACTAGCAAAAATCTCTCATGTTGCAGAAATGTAGATGAATGATGCTAAAATAAGGCTTATGTACAATGGATTAAAAAATGCCTTGCACAAACTTCTTCTACCAATAGAGTATTTTAGAGTGAGTAGGGAGGTAGCCTAGGGAAGTGTATTATATACTATTTGAGAAATTTTTATGATGAATCTTATGCTACCTGAAAGTATACAGGGAGTTAAAAATTAAAATAACCTCTGTTCATTGCCCATCCAAGATTGAATGCCATAAAGGATATTGTATATGGTATTATTACTTCAGGTTGCTACATATTTAATAGCTTTTATGACTGTACTATCTGTAATGTGTTATTACAGCCATTTTGAAGTATAAGGTTCAAACTGGAAAATCTGAGTATACTTCCTCAAAATGGAGATGACAAATACAGAGTCTCTGAGGCTGAGATCCTGGAATCAAGGCTCAGTATCTCTAGGAAACAGTGACATGCAGAGGTGACAATGACAAGCCCAAGGAACAGCAGGTGATAGTAAATGGAAAAGGCTGCCACCTCCCTTGTATAAGAAGATATAAGGGTGGAGAAAAGGCATAAATTGGTTTGCCAATTTCAATTGTTTGGCCTCCTGCTATACCGGAATAAAGAACGGGCTAATGGAATGAACTGTTGCTATTGCTGATGCTGTTAGATTCTGTGGAATGATTTACCCAAACCGTTCTTTTTATCCCATTGATTCCTATATATACAATAGACCCAAGGCCACATCACTTGCATCAATTTTCCTCTCCTCCCCTCCCCCCCTCCCCCCGCCCAGTGACAGCAGTGGCAAGATAGACACAGTAGTGCCTCAGGCCATAGGATTGATGCTTTGCTGAATGGATGTGCAGAGGCTCAAAGAAAAGATGCACAAAGGTTTGGAGCAAAAATTCTGTTGTCCAAGGATTGACAGAATGTTACATTTATATACAAATAAAAGTGTGTATGTGTGACAAGGTGGATATTTTGAATTTCAGGTATATTGAGACAGTCACCCAATGAAGAAAAATGTAATGATGCTAAGGAATAATATATTAGGCACTTTTAGAAAAGCTATAAGAGTTGAGGCAATTAGAGCATAATTTAGTTAATGCTTTTCTCTAAAGCCTGGGTATATGCCCCACAAGAAAATCGATCTTCTTGTACCCACCTCACAAGGTCATTCCTATTCCTACCTAATAGATTTTGTCCATGGTAGGGGATTTGTGGAATTTCAATAGAATACAGAAGGATGCCTGTATCTCCCCAATATAGTTATTATAATCCACACTAATTATTTTGTTTTGCCGTCATCTACTTCAACTCAAAGCTCTTCAAGTAGGGAGACTTCAGCATATTCACCTCTATATCCCAATATCGTAAATAATGCCTTACACATAACAAATATTTCTGGGATTATTGAATTGAAGATCAAGTTATGGATTGCAAGTGAATTTAAATATTAAAGAGAACTAGAATAGTTCTCTGGAATTAACCTGAAGACCAATTTCATAAACAGGAATCATTGTGATTTGTATTGATTCTTCACTTTTTCTTTCTCCTTTCCTTTATAACAGCAATATCCATGTTCTGATTATTCTACTTCCATCATAGATCTAGCCTTTTCCCCTTAATCTCTATTCTTAGGCTCACCACTCCATTTCAGAGTTTTATCACCTCTGATCCTGACCATTTTTATCACTAAGTGACTCCGTTTATATTTTTCAACTTCTTACATAGCTACCTAAATTATCTTTCTAAAGTAAAACTTGACCACATTACTAATCTACTAAAGCATATTAAGTTGCTCTCTATTGTTTTCAGAATAAAATAAAAATTTCTCATTTTTACATATAGAAGTCCTTTATAGTCAAGTCCTTCTTACTTTTCTAGGCCTATTTCATGGAACTGGTTTTATATCTGTTGTTTATACTATAAGCCACTTGGACAGAAATAGAAAATAGGAGAAAAGTTAAGGAAAAAACAACCATACAAACCAGGTAGAAAGGTAATTTTAATTATTCAGACATCTACTAGAGCTCTCTCTTTGGAAAAAGGAGAGGAATAATTTATTGATTTGTCTTAATGAATAAAATCATCCTTTAAAAGGTAGAAACATATTGTTGTATGTATGTAAATGTAGAAAGGAAGAATATGATAAATGCCAAAAAGCATGGAAAAACAGAAACTGATTCAGAGTGAATTAAGCAGAACCAGGATGGTATCCATAGTGACTGTAACAAAGTAAATGGAATGGACAACAATCACATTTTTTTTAATTGCAAAATTAAAAAGAACAAGCATATCCATAGAGAAGAGATTTGAGGATATACCTCCTACCACCACTCCTTTGCAGAAGCAGAGGGTGTGGAACATTTCATTTGTTTTCAGATCAATTTTTGATGTATTGATCACACTGATTTTTGTCCTCTTATTTTTCTGTGTGTGTGTGTGTGTGTGTGTGTGTGTTATATGGGATGATGAAGGGGAATGGGGAATAATATAGTGGGGAATTTAAGTAATGTACAAACAAAATGTATCAGTGAAAATTTATTTTCAAAAGGTTTTGGGTATCTTTTACCTTTTCCTTTTTTAGTTCTATTGGGAGATGCAGAAGGATCAAAAAATGAGCAGGCCTGATATTTTATGGAGAAGAAAGGAGGAAAACAGACAAAAGTAGGAGGTCAGAGTTTTGTATTTTGTGTTTTACTTCTGCTTTCTTTGAAAAGGAGAATTATTTTTGTACTAGAAATAACACCACAAAAATTGCTAACATGGAGTTGTTAAGATTATCAATCAAGTCATAACACCTAGCTGATTATAAGAAATTTGGACCAGATGAACTCCATCCTTGGGTACTGAAAGAATGTAATATATCTGGTTCACATTGATTTTAGAAAAGTATTTGCTAAGTTATTTCATATTATTCTTGCACATAAAGTGAAGAGATGTTGATTGAAGAGTCTAATCCATATCTCTTCATCTTTTGTGTTTGAAATTGAATTTACAACTGCTTGAGTGCCCTGGTGTGAAGAAATTTTGTTTTTTTTTCAAATAATTCTTCATTGTTATCTTATGTTTTATATTGCCTACATTTTCCCTCATATCCCTCCTCCCAGAAATGCATATATTGTAATATAGGAAACAAACAAACAGCTAGATAAACAAACAAATGAATGAATGAATGAATGAATGTCAAATAAACAAATAAATCAGAAAAATAAAAAATGAGAAAATAAATCAACACATCAAAAATAAACATGATATGGCTAATACAGAAACATTTTGTGTGACTTTACATATATAATGAGTGACATTTTGCTTGTTTTCTCAATGGATGGAGGAAAGGCTGGAAAGAGGGAACTGAAAACTTTTTAAATAAATGTTAAAAAATAAATCTGATATATATGATAGACTTGATAGATAGCAGTTTGGTTGAAAAGATCCTGGAGTTTTAGTGGACTACATGATCAACAAATAACCTTAATGTAATGTCATACTCAAAAAAGCTAGCAAGAAGAGGTCTACCTTTTAGAAATATGGAAGCAAGAGTCTTCCTGTACTTTGTCCTTGTTAGATTATATCTGGAGTATTGTGTCTAATTCTAGCTAACACAGTTTAATAAGGATTTAAGCTATAGGAGTCGAGAGGAGGGCAACTAGACTGATGAAAGACTGAGTTGGCAAGATAGGAGGATCAAGTGAAGGGTAGCATACACACATGCATGCACACACATATACACATGTCTGTGTACACATATGCATACATACATACACACATACATGTGAACCAGAACTAATTTTCCTGTCAGGAGGACAAAATTCAATTGTTTTCTGTTTTGCATTACTTGTATGAACTTAGACAAGTCATTTAAGCTTCCTGGAGCTCAGTTTTCTCATCTGTAAAATAAGTGAGTTGGACTAAATTACCTTCATTATCCCTTTCAGCATTAGAACTATGTTCCTTTGTCTACAAACTATACATGTTTAGCTTACAGAAGAGTCAGGGGCAACAGCTAAATATTTGAAAGGTTGCTAGTGGAGGAGATATAGGGCTCATAAACAAGAACCAGGAGTAATAATTAGAAGTTGCTGAAAGGGAAATTTGATGTTGGAGAAAGTTTCCTAACAATTAAAACTGTTGAAAAGTGGAATGAGTTGCCTTGAAGTATTGATTTGTTCCTTTTTGTTGGATATCAAGAAGAGGTCAGGTAATCATTTGTCAGATATGTAATAGTGAGAAGTTCTTTTGGGTATTGTTGGAAAACTTTCATTTCCTCAAAACTATAATTCCAGTTCCCACCTCCATGTTTTTGCTATTCCTCAGTTTCTAGAAAACAGTTGCACTTCAATTGTGCCTTTTAGAATATCCAACTTCATTCAAAACTCACTTTATTTGCCAAATCCTATCCAATCCCCTTATTAGTGTTCTTTCCTTCTTTGACTTATATATATATATATATATATATACATATACACACATACATATATGTGTATGTGTGTATATCTATCTATATCTATATATCTTTTTCACATTGAGCAAGCAAAAAAAAAAACATAAGATGTAAACTCCCTGAGAATGATATGTTTTTATTTTGCCTTCATATTCCTAGAGTCTAGCATAGTGATTTGAACTCAGTAGATACTTAATGATTGCTTGTTAGGCCATGTTAACTTAAATCTAGGCTAGAACCCTTGGCATTTATCAGGGACACCAAAATGTGTGGTAAAATGTTAGTTTAGAACTGAACTGGCCTTTGTATGATATCTTCCCACTTAATAAACTGAACATCCTACCTAACATGTTATCTTACAAGGTGGTAAGTACTTAATACATATTTGGGGGATAAAAATGAATTGAATTAAGAACATTCAAGAGGTGAAATTGCTTAAGTTCAAAGGCTTAAAACAGCATTTAAAATCTCTGAAAACTCCCAGGTATCCTCATAATGATATATTCAACTGCTTCAAATGGATTGTCAGATGGGTTCAAGTGATTAAATCATTTTACATGTAATTGGATCAATCCAACACCCTAATAAACCATAATAACAAGGAATAACATTTAGAGAGTGGTTTATGTTTTAAAGAGGCATGGTGGGTAGAGAAACTGGTCTAAAAGTTAATAAAAGTTGGATTCAAATTCTATCTCTGATATATATATATATATATATATATATATATATATATATATATATATATATATGGGTTATATGACTGGAAAAAGTCATTTAAGCTCTCAGTGCTTTAAGTAAATTTCCCTTTGTGAAATAGCTGCAACCTAATAGCCCTTAAGTCCTGGAAGGTTGTTTTTTATAAATTGCTCTAGAAGAGGACCAATGATATCATGAAGAGGATGTCTTGACTTGTGAATGAATTGGATTTTAAGTGAAGCAGAAGTGTGCAAAGACATCAGCCTCACTCTCTCCTCCAGAGTCATCAGAGTTCCAGAGGGAGTATCCTTACTTGGGACTTCTCTAAAGCAGTCACAAGTACATTCTTCCTCTTTTGTGGTATAAATAGCACTTTCTTCCCTATGACCTGATGAATTTGGCTGTGCTTAAGTATTATTTTTTTCCCTGTTTCATATATGAGGAAATGGGTCTACCCAGAAGGGTTTTTTCTTCTTCAAAGAATCTAGTGGTAGAAGAGAAATTAGATATTTTCTAGTCCAACCTTTTTGTTTTGTTTTGTTGATGTGGAACAAGATCCAGAGAACTGAACTGACTTGTCTAAGGTTACCCGCTCAGTTGTCTTTTATTTTTTAGCCAATCAACAGCTGTCTACAATAAAGCTTCTCTCCCAATTGATTTATTAATCTAATAATGTAATATCACTTTTATTGAGCAACTTCATGGGATGGGAAAAGAAAAGTATTTACTGCTTAAACTTCTTGCCATAGTGTATAATTGCATTACATCCCAGAATGAGAATCTGTAACTGGATTATCTGTCATTAAATTTGATTAACAAACTACAGATGAAATGCTTGTAAGAATATTTTTTATTTCTGTTTTTGCTATGATTTCTGTGGCAAAACATGGCAAGCAAAGTAACAGGATCATGGCTAGTGAATTCTTCATAAAGGCTCATAAATAAAGAGCTGAAAGGGATATCAGTGGACATTTAGTCCAATGCTTCCCAACCCCCTTGTTTTGGAAATGGGGAAATTGAAGTCCAAGGAATTTAAATGTCTTATAAGTTCACAGAGGTAGTAAGGGTCATAGGTGGAATTTGAAATCAGGTCTTCTTAGTACCAAGTCAAAGCTCTGACCATTGCACATACTGTCTTGTAATTTAGACAAACTCAATCTTATTGTTCTCTTTAACTTCTTAAAATAAAATAAAAAATCTTTTAAAAGCCTGATCTAGGCTTTGGCTGTCTCTACCTGTCAGGAATGGAATGAAGGATGAATTGTAGTCTTGTTTTTTTTAGGAATTTGCCTGGGCAATTTTGCATTTTCAAAATATGCTGGAAAATTACTTGGCATCTTTATATGAACTCCTAGAAATCTATTAGGCTTTTGCTTGCCCCTGGTCTCATAATTGATTTATCCACCAGAGGCTGCAATAGTGCTTTTCCTGGATGCAAGACAATGATAAACAGCAAGGTTCTTTGGGACATGAGCAAAGGCAGCTATTGGCATCTTTTAAAAAAAAAATATATATATATATGGGAAATATTAATAAAGGTCAGGTGACAGCCCCTTAAAGCATTAGATTTTGCTTAATCTAAGATTGAGTTAGAAAGAAATTAGCAAAACAGAAGCAGCATACACTTATTTTAGGCCCCTTTACATTAGACGTCAGTTTCATTACTGCCTGCTGAACTAAAATTACCGAAGCTTCATCTAAAGTCCTTCATTGCTTTGTGTTGAATAACAGAGGGTTGATTCTGATGTGAGCTGACATCCTGTCTTGCTAACATTCTCAGGCCCCTGTAGCCTGACTGTGTGACAAACAGAATCTTTTGTAGGGAGAAGTACTTCCAAGCCTCCCTGGGAAGAAGTCACCTGAAAGAAAATGTATCCATTCCCCCAATCCCCACCTCTACCCCTGCTTCTTTTTGTTTTGTTTTGTTTTTTTGGTTTTTAGCAAAGCCTATGAGTACAAGCACACATTCATTTGCTATGAAAAATACTAAAATCCAAAATAACAATTTTTTTTGTCTCAGCCCACACTCTTGAGCCATTTCATGATTATACATTATCATACAGATGGAGCTGTTGGTATCAAAGCCTATTTGAATTTTTTGATAATAGCTCACATCCATAGTCAGCGATTGAATTCAATAGGAGATAGGGGATAGGTTTTGTACTTAAATGCCTTTTTAAAAGTACAACTGTGTTATGAACAATAGAAGGAGAATACAAAAATCTATCAAATGTTACAATAACCAGACACAATAGACTCTGATCATAAATACTGCAATGAGCAAAGAAGAAATGAAAGACTGGATGTGTTAAGTTTATATACGTATGTTATGTTACATTCAAATGGCTCCCAGAGGTGCATGCCTTACTATTTCCAAAAAGTATCCACGATTGAGGTGCCATAGGTCTTGTCCCCTGAGCCTCCTTAAAGAAACAACAACTGTTCTGTAGTAATGTAACAGATGTTAGAAAGAATCATTAGCAATCTAAATGTTTGTGGGAGCAGATGTACCACTTCTGTTGTAGCTAACTTTGGAAGGGAATGGGGCGGGGAGGCAAGGAGAATAGGAAGAAGCCTTAAAGTTTGAAGAAAATCAGTAATAAGCAGATCTGTGGAAGAATTCTCTTGGAATTTTATTTGGGGAGAATTGGGGAGGCATATATGTGTGCCTAAGGTGCTAACTTTAAGGAAGACAACAAAAAGAATTTGCCTTCCCGTCCCCTTGCCCCTGACTTGGCATGTATCATTAGATCAATGAGAGGTGAAAGAAGCAAGACACTATCAAGGAGCTAATGCTAAAACTGTTTTTGTGATGTATTCATTCAATTTCAATAAGACAAAGTAGTAAAGGTGGGAAGGGAAAGTATTGGGGCAGTCAGAGACTGAAAAAAGGAGTGAAAAGAATGAGCAAAATAAATTGGCCAGTACAATATGCTCCTATGAGGAGAGAGAGGGAGAAAAGCAGTTATTGGGATAGATGACTCTGGGTTGTGTCTTTATTCTTTTTCTGTCAAAATGAGGTGGTTAACTTCACTACTTGTTTCATAGCTATTCTTCTGGGATTTCCTTTTCTTTGTTAATGTTCATGAATCTTTGGGGTGTGTTTCTCCTTTCCCCCCTTCCTTAAAAAAGTGATAGAAGCCAGAAAATACTTTAATTCTGGACAATGTCTAAAAGCAGATTTTGAGGAATTGAGGGAAGGGGAAGGTTGGCAACAATACAAAAAGCTACCTTATAATTTTGGATTTCAAAGTATTGGGCAAAATAATTATGGGTTATAATAAATTGATAACCATTAATAACAGGGAAAATCCCATGAAAACATGAATTATATGTTTGGGAGCATTTTCCCTTGTACTATGAAACAAATTTGATAACAGGTTTGTTTTGGCACTGTCTAGATGGAGCCCCCCACTCAAACATATATATATATATATATATATATAATTTTTGGTACTAGTTTACATAGCAACAATTAAAAATTAAAGGGCAGGGGCAGCTAGGTGGTGCAGTGGATAGAGCACCAGCCCTGGAGTCAGGAGTACCTGAGTTCAAATCCGGCCTCAGACACTTAACACTTACTAGCTATATGACCCTGGGCAAGTCACTTAACCCCAATTGCCTCACTAAAAAAAATAAAATAAAAAATAAAGGGCAATTAAATAGATGGTGATTGGATGAGTATTCATAAACAATAAATATATGGTTTACCTCCTGCCTTGAAGTAAGTTGTAAAACTTGTAGGAAAGTTTTGGTGTTCCTCCTTTACTTATACAACTAGTAATTTTTTTGATGATATCCTACCCCAGGGTTATTCTTGTCCAACAACTCTTTGCTCAATACTCAATCAGTAAGATTAAGAATGCAGTTGAGAACAACTATGGACATACTTTAAATAAGACTGAAACCTCTTCCTTTTAGTCTTTTAATGTGTTCATCAAATTATGTCTTCCTTCCTTCCTTCCTCCCTCCCTCCCTCCCTCCCTTTCCTTCCTTCCTTCATTCCTTTTCCCCTTCCTTTCTCCCTTCCTTCCTCCATTCCTTACTGCTTCCTGCCTGCCCTTGTTTGTTTCTTTCTTTTGCCTAAAATGTTTTGCAGTTGTCTTGTAAAATTTCCTGAAGAAGAAATGAGTGGAGCTTTATAACCAAATAAAAATCCAAATTTCAATTATAGACCATGACAAAGTGACATGGTGATAATAGACTGACAACTTATAATAGATCATCACATAGTACCTCACTGTAAAGGTTAATAGGGGTTTAAGCAATTGGACAACTAGAGAGTTTCATTACTTATTAAATTCAAAGATGAGCACAGTGATGGTGCTATAATATCATTGGGCAAAAATAATACTAAAAGAATGGTCATTCCATGTCCAGTTTCAGTGAGTTTCCTTACTAATATATGGTGAAATCCATGTTTTAATTTTCTTGTATTAAATTTAATTTTAATGTTTGCAGAATAATTTCACATTCTGGAAGAGAAATACAATTCTAAGAATTCATTATTCCTGGCCTCATGGAACATACAGTCTTGGAATGGGGGTAAGAGATATTCATAGAAACATATATTAGACCACAAATGATAAGCTCTTTAGGAAGTGCTACCCATGCAGTGTGTCTGAAAAAATAGTATCATGTAGTGCTTAGCATGCTATATTTTGGATGAGGAACCCAAGATGTGAATTCTCCTCCAGACACCTATTAGCTGTGTGTTCATAAATATATGACTTAACCTTTCATAGCTTCAGCTTTCTCGTATTTTCACTTGTTATAACATAGAATATAAACAAAGGGTTTTACAAATCTTAAGGTGCTGAAATTATGTGAGGTTCAAGAAAAAATCATTACACACTAGTTTGGAGGTAACAAAAAGTTTTCATGGAGGAAATTACATTTGAATTTTAGTATGAATAGACAAAAAGATGGACAAAGGGCATTTAATATATGGGGAAGAGTTAAAGACATAAAAGTGACAAAGTAAAAGGCATGATCAAAGGACAAAAGTCAGCTTTAACTGACACTTGGAGTGCATTTCAGAGAATGCTATTGAAACTAGGCTGGAAAGGGTAGTATCAGTCTATATCTGATCCAAATGTCAAATTAGAAAGGTTAAGGAGAGAGCAGATATTAAGGAAATAAAGGCATTTGGTGCAGCAATATTTTTTCAAGAAATGGTATCAAAAATTGTCTGAATTTAGAGCCATTGGTCATTAGTTAGCATTATGAATCTGCTATATTACCAATCCTACACCTCCTGTCTCCTACCAACCTTACACCTTTTTTCTGTATCCTTTTCATCTCATTTCTTGGTGGTGGTAGTTGTTGTTGATGTTTGAAGCATGGTCCAATTTTCATGACTAGACCTAGATACCTCAGAAGGAGAGAGAGAAGAAAGAGGGAGTTCCTCAAAAATCTAAGGAGTCTGTGGGAAATGTCAGATACATGGTAGATTACCTTTGTAAGAGCTAGGGATAAAGTAACAACTTCTTGAGGACTCACCTTCATTTTAGAGTGAGAAATGGAGACCCAGTGGTACAGAGTATGAAGAGGGAGGTCCCTACCTTAGGAAACTAGAAGTGAAATTGTATGATCCAGATGAAAGGAAGAAAATCTTAGGAAGACCAGAGACATTCCAATCCTGGACATGACAGATCAGTATATAATCACTATCCCAGAGCCATTATGAACTCAAAGCATTCCATTGATTGTATTCCAGAATACTAGATCAGTGAAAATGGTAGCATCAGAACAGCAGAGTTCTGGGGGCAGCTAGATGGCTCAGTGGATAAAGCACTGGCCCTGGATTCAGGAGTACCTGAGTTCAAATCCGGCCTCAGACACTTGACACTTACTAGCTGTGTGACTGTGGGCAAGTCACTTAACCCCCATTGCCCCACAAAAAACAAAACAAAACAAAACAAAAAAAAGAACAGCAGAGTTCCAAGGAGAGATCCTAGCATCAGAGCAGCAAGGCTAAGAACAAGGATCAGAACTGAAGTGTAACCTATATGGAATAGTAAATGCTCATCTTGCGTCTCAAAGGAGGAATATGATAAGGGTATCATTGACTGACTTTTGGGGATTTTTTTGCAGGGCAATAAGGGTTAAGTGACTTGCCCAGGGGTCACACAGCTAGTAAGTGTGAAGTGTCTTGAGGTCAGATATGAACTCAGGTCCTCCTGAATCCAGGGCCAGTGCTTTATCCACTGGGCCACCTAGCTGCACCCTATTAACTGATTTTTTAGCAAAATCCAGGTTCTTGCTCCTTTGTTTGGTCTCCCCATCGAAATGAGGACTATATCTTCATTGGGCACAATAGAGACATTGGAAAGTGCTTTTCTTTATTTGCTATTGATTCAATTTCAAAACCCTTCTCTCTCCTTAATTGTGTCAGTAAAATGTTTTCTTATGTTTGATGTTTGTGAACATAGATACTAAGGTAAATTAAAAACCCCCCCATTAAGGAACTGCATTACTTTGATATTCTCAGATACAATTGAGTAGGACCAAATGAGCCAGATTTGTGAGATAAGTGAGTTGATGGCCACTCTTTGTGGAGAGGCAAATGCTTATGATACCAATAAACCTTCTCAGAGACTGGTAGATCATATAGATCAGCAACCCCCAAAGTATATTTAGGGTACTTGATGCCAGGGTTACAAAAGAATGATAAACATGATGAAGATGGGAAAGAACAGGAAAGAAAATAAAATCACTCTAGAAATTGGAGGAGTCTAGAAAACATAAAGGATGGTCAGAGAAAATACTTTTGTCTGAATTTCAAAGTACAGTAAATCAGTTCCCCTGTTCCTGTCCCCACAAAAGATTCAATCAAAATATAGCAAATGTTAAATGGGGGCAGGGTGGTGGGGAGGGAAGGACATGCTGGCTAGGGAAAAAGAAAACAGAGACTTTCAAGCTAAGAATTTGATGACTAGCCCTAGCCATTGTCTTTATTCTCCAGTCACAATTCGCTGAAAAGAAACTTTGGATCTCTAGATGAAAAAGATCTATTAGGTCATCTTGTCCATCTTACTGTCAGTAGAAGATTGCTCCTGACAGTAAAGAAGTTAACTTATTGACAGGACTCCTTAAGTAGCAATTTACCAGGTGAATCCCTAAAGGCAAGAATGACTTCTCAGGTTTATCTTTCCCTTCTTATCATTGCAGTAGTTAGAAGACCCATTCAATCTTCTCTACTGGATGAGGGAGAGAGCGTGAAACCTTGAAAACTTTTTTCTTGCACCTACAAGAAAAATAAGAATATAATAATTTGTATTTTGATACTTTAGACCTGACAGGGAAGTAGTTCTCTTCCTGCCACTTTAAGCCCCATTTTGTGAGGTTCTGGGAGCTATATGTTTTTCTGTACTATAATCGGCGGAAAATTGTAGGAATTCAGAGTGCCCTTTAATAAAATGGAAAAGGAAATGTGTAATATAGAAAGAAAAAGAGTGAAGGAAGAAAATAGTATTCTGGAGAGACAAGTCTCTAGAGCAAAAATCCAAGGGCCTTAACCACCTACTAGGTAATGAATTTTATTGCTGAATATCACCATCATCATAATAATAATAATAATATGACTCATCAAGTACTTTATTCAAAGTACTTTCCATGTTACCTCATTTCATCCTTACAGATTCCTGTAAGGTGCTAGATAATCCCTATTTTATTGATGAGTGAACTAGGCTAAGAAAAGTCATGCAGGGGCAGCTAGGTGGCACCAGTGGATAAAGCATTGGCCTTGTATTCAGGAGGACCTGAGTTCAAATCCGACCTCAGACACTTGACACTTACTAGCTGTGTGACCCTGGGCCAGTCACTTAACCCTCATTGCCCCACAAAAAAGAAAAAAAAAGAAATGTCAAGTGACTTGATCAAGGTCACACAACAAGTAATACTCTGCAGAAGGATTTTAACTCAGGTCTCCTAAACTCCAGGTACAGTGCTTTATCCATTCTACTCTCTAGCAGTAAATGCTTGCAGAAAACTAGATAGGGTATTAGTGTATATCCAAAAAAGGATTTTTCTTGTACCCTCTGCTTTATAATTACAACTTAAAATCCCTGAGTCATTTAATATGCTTGTATTAAACATCCATGTTGTACTAAATGTTGGGTACTCAAATCTAATGAATGAAATAATCTCTACTCATTAAAAGTTTGGGGAGATAACACTACATATGGAAATATATACATAATAAATATTTAACTGGTAAAATAAAGGTTAGATAAAAGTTAAGGTTAAGTGGTTAGAGATAAGAAGTTCTTGGGAGCCATTACATGCAGCAGAGGCGGCAGCAGAGACCGAGATGCGTGGCCAAGATGTGTGACTTTATGGAAGATCAGACTGCTGAGTTCAAGGAGGGCTTCCAGTGTTTGACTGCACGAGGGTTGGAAAGATCTCATACAGCCAGTGTGGGTATGTGATGTGGGCCTTGGGCCAGAACCCCACCAATGCTGAGGTGCTCAATATCTTAGGGAATCCCAAGAGTGATGAGATGAATATGAAGGTGCTGGACTTTGAACACTTTCTGCCAATGATGCAGACCGTAGCAAAAAATAAGGACTAGGGCACATATGAAGACTACATAGAGGGGCTTTGGATGTTTGATAAGGAAGGGAACAGCACAGTCATGGGTGCTGAAATACGGCACATTCTCATCACTCTGGCTGAGAAGATGACAGAGGAAGACGTGGAAGTGTTGGTGGCAGGGCATGAGGACAGCAATGGTTGTATCAACTATGAAGAGCTAGTCCAGAGGGTGCTGCATGGCTGAGAACAAAAGTCCCCTTTCCATAAACTCCTCTAACTTTCTCAGTGTGAAAATGATCCTCTCATCCCTGAAGCAACTAACTACATTGTCAGGGTTACCAACATCCTTCCTTCCAACCCCCATCACGTGTCCTCTTCAGCCTACCTGCTCTCTGCTTTCACTAAATAAACTTGCTAACTGCTCCTAGAGAGAGAGACGGAGACAGAGACAGAGAGAGACAGAGAGACAGAGAGAGAGGGAGAGAGACAGAGACAGAGAGAGAAGAAGAGAGACAGAGACACAGAGGGGGGGGGGAGCGGTTTAAATTAGGGAAATAAAGAATTTGAGAAGGAGTTAGATGAGATCTCCATTCCAGACTCCCCAGGCTTTGTCTATCCTGATGAATCAGCCTGCTTACCCTGGATGTTCACTCTGCCTCTGGCCCCAACACTGTAACCCTTTTTTCTGATAGGTTGGTTCTTCCTGAACCTTCATTTTCCTCTTCACTCCTCTCCTGACTAAATTTTCTTTACTATGTATGCTCCCTGTCCCTTCTTCCCTTCTCCCCATTTTTCTGCCTCCTTCTGCTTCCTTTTTGTATAGTATTCCCCAATACAATGCATGTTCCTGGAGGGCAAGGATTGTCTTTCTTTACATTAATATTTGCATTATGATACTGCCTATCACATAGCAAATGCTTAATAAATATGAGCTGATTTGAGAATAAATACGAACAAATTCAAAGCAATTCACTACAAGGTAGGTTTTTTTTTCTTTGCAACAAACATTTATTTTTTCCAGTTACATGTAAGGGTAGTTTTCAACATTCATTTTCATTAGATTTAGAGTTTCAAATTTTTCTCCCTCCCTCCCTTTCCTCCCTCCTCCACAAAACAGCAACCAAGTTATATATGTACAATCAACAAGAGCTCTTTTTTATCAGTTCTTTCTATGGGGGTGGTTAGTGTGCTTCATCATTAGTCCCTTGGGGTTGTCTTGGATCATTGTATTGCTGAGAGTATTTAAATCATTCACAATTGCTCATCCAACAATACTGCTGTCATTATGCATGTCTGCTCACTTCACTATACATCAGTTCATATGAGTCTTTCCAGGTTTTTCTGGGATCATCCTGTTTGTCATTTCCTATAGCACAAGACCATTTCACTACAATCATATACCACAGCTTCTTCAGTCATTCCTCAATTGAACAGTCCCTTGATTCTCAATTCTTAGTCACCACAAAGAGTTGCTATAAATATTTTTGTATGATTTTCCCCATTTTCTCTTTTTCATGATTACTATTGTTAACTGTTTCCCTCCATCCTATTTCCTTCCACATGATATTTACTCTTTTATCTATCTTCTTTCACCCTATCCCTCTTCAAAAGGTATTTGCTTCTGTCTGTCCCCTCCCCCAATCTGCCCTTCCTTCTTTTGTCCCTCTCTCTTTATCCCCTTCTCCTTCTATTTTCCTGCAGGGTTAGAGAGATTACTCCACCCAATTGAGTGTGTGTGTTGTTCCCTCCTTGAGGCCAATTCTGAAGAGATTGAGGTCTTTAAACCAATTCTGATGAGTGTTAGGCTCATTTACAGGCCAGATTAAATAGATTACTCCACCCAATTGTGTGTGTGTGTGTTAATCCCTCCTTGAGGCAACTCTGATGACATTAAGGTCTTTTAGCCTATTCTGATGAAAGTAAAATTCATTTACTGCCCTGCTCCTCCCCCATCTCTTCACTACTAGGTAGTTTGGAAGGGACACACTACTATTTTGAGCATCTGAAGAATCTTCATCTAAAAGACAGTTCTTGAACTACATCCTGAAGAGAGGGATTCCATGGGGCAGAAGTAAAGAGAGAAAATTCATTCTACTGGGTAAGGACTACTGCTTTAGTATCTTTGGGTTAATTATCTCCAAAAAATCCCCAGCAGAAATATAAATATACTACCTAGGATGCTTAATAGCATTCCATTATCATCTATTACCACATTTGCACAGATTATTTTATCAGAATAACAGCAATTTATCCACATAAGAAGAAATAAAGGGAAAAGTTTGAAAGTGAGGAAAGTTAGTTGCAGAGCTCCTCCAGGTACAGTTGGGTATTCTCTCAGGTAGGCCTAGGAAAGGATGTCCTCAGAAATATAGAGGGTATTTGGAGGAATGGGGGACTAAAAGGAGATAAAAGGGAGCCAAAGGAAGTTCCTGTCTTCTTGTGGCTAAGGATGGAGAAGCACTTTTATATAGTGGGACAGAGTTCTGGACATGGAGAAAGAAAGTCTCAGACATCTCTCTGACAATAAAGTAGCAGTGGACAAGTCAAAAAAACTTCACTGACCTCCTATATCACCATCTGAAACTAGAAACTGCTAATATCTCTAGTACTGGGATTCTTAAAGTTTTTTTTCCCTCCTTTTCTTTCTTTGATTGAGAAAGCTACTGAGAAAGCAGTCATCAACCTATTGTTACTGTGATCCACAAGAGATAATTATCTTGAAAGTAAGTTTAGGCTGGATGGAATGCTGGAAATGCAGTTAAAAAGACTTGAGTACAAGTTTTGCCTCTGGAGATTGTTAGTACTTCGACCACAAATAAATATTTTTTTCCTATCTATATCTTAGTTTCATCATCTGCGAAAGGTGGATAATAATACCTACCTCAGAGGGTGTTTGTGAAGCAAACATTTATATAAAATGTTTTGCAAGTTTAACATGCTATATGAATGTCACTTATCATTCTCAGCAAGTGAGGGGCTTGTCTTAGAGGGGCAGGTTTTTTGTTTGTTTGTTTTTGCTGGGCAATGGAGGTTAAGTGACTTGCCCAGGGTCACACAGCTAGTGTGTCAAGTGTCTGAGGCCGGATTTGAACTCAGGTCCTCATGAATCTAGGACCAGTGCTTTATCCACTGTGCCACCTAGCTGCCCCCTGAGGAGCAGGTTTTTAAGAAATGCATTTGATGATATCTGGGGTGCCTTGTTTAAATTGTTTTCTTGGCAACGATACTAGAGTGGTTTGACTTTTCTGTGGGTATAGTTCTGGAGATAGATAGATAGATAGATAGATAGATAGATAGATAGATAGATAGATAGATAGATAGATAGATAGATGGATGGATGGATGGATGGATGATAGACAAAAGACAGATAAACTGAGTGTATATTCACTGTGTGGGCAAAGTAAAAAGCTGATTTTGAGCCAAATGTTTACATGTGTAAACCCCTAAAATGAACTCCTAAAATTGTAAATTGATAATTCCAAATTTTGGAATTTGCAGAAGAATAGGACTTCACAAGAAACAGTGAGGCCTTGTGGTTAGGAAGTTTGCTATGGAGTCAAGAAGAGCTCTGTTCAAATCTCACCTCTGATTATCCTCAACCTGGTTTATTTAGTTCATCTGCCAACACTGTTAACTAGGATGTGGCTGCTTTGCAGGCTATAGATTCTTGGAGCCACAGGTGAGAGCTGAGTGTGAGGTAAACACCAAAGATGCATGAGCAGCCCTGAAAAGGGCTCGGCAAGCCCTCATATCAGAAGTGCTAGTCCTCCTTGAACATCCAATACACCCCTCTGTTTGCCTTAATCTACTGGAGAAGGAAATGGCAAACTACTCCAGGATCTTTGTAAAGAAAAATCCACAGATATTTATGGTCCATGGGGTCAAAAAGAGTTAGATATTACTGAAGAACTAAACAACAACATGGGAAAGTATAAGCCTCTAGGAAACAGGAGAGTTAGGTTGCAGTTTCCCACATCCAATCAGTTGTTCCCTTTTTTGATCTTTCTCCTCTATATATCTTCTATCTTTTTCCAACTCTCTACTCATTCAACAAATAACTGAGCCCAAGCCTTCATCACTTGAAATATTATAAACATCTCCTAATTAATCTCACAAATAGTTACTCTCTTCTCCAGTACAACTTTTATATATCTGCCAATTTGACATTTCTGAAGTCCAGGTCATGCCCACTAACCCTGGATTTCACCCAGGGCTCTGTCCTGAGTCTTTTTCTCTTCTTCTATGATGTTTTATTTGATGATCTCATCAGTTCTCATGTTTTCAAATATCATATCTATATAGATAATTTCCAGATCTATAGCCACATTAATATCCACATCTACTTCATTTGTATCTACACATCTATATTTTATCAATATCTACATCTATATCTACATTAGCTTTATCATCTATAGCTATCTAACCAACTATCTATCCATCCATCTCTCCCTCCTTAACATGTCTTGAACATTCATCTCTCAAAACCAACTGCCTTTTTAAACCTTTCAAACTAGATGTCCTATAGGCATCTCAAATTCAGCATGTCCAAAACAACTTATCTTTCTCTAAAAAACCTTCCCCTCTTTTGAACTTCCCTATTAATTTTGGAGGTACTACTAGTATATTTTCCCCATCATTCAACCTCACAACCTTGGTGTCATCTTTGAGTCCTTACTCACACTTCCCATATCCAATTTTTGCTAAGTCTTCCTACATTCACAGCATTTCTGAAATATAATCCTTCTTTCCACCAACATCCTTCTATCATCACCTTGGTGTAGGTTCTTATTATCTTAAGCTTGAACTTTTATAATAACCTTCTGATAGGTGTCCCTGACTCAAGTCTCCCCATGCTCCAATTCATCTTCCACTCAGCTGCTAAAGTGATTTTCCAAAAGTGCTTTCTGACCCTTGTTATTCTCATGCTCAATGATCTTCAGTGGCGCCTTATTCCCTTCAAGATGAAATATACAATTCTTTGTTCAACATTTAAAGTCCTTAAGATTCTTGCCCCTGCCTATCTTTCTAGTCTTCTTATACTTTTTCCCCTTCCTGTTACTCTAAAGCTAGCAGCACTGGCCTTCTTGCATCTGTTCATATACAATACTCCATCTTTTGGCCTTTGAGACTTCACCGGCTATCTACCATGCATTGAATGCTATCCCTCTTCACTTTAGCCTCCAGGTTTTCTTGGTTTTTTCTTCAATGTTTTGCTCAGATCCCACACTCTGCAGGAGACCTTTTGCCACCCCTCACCCACAGCTTCCTCCATCTTTTACTGCTAGCAGCTTCTCAGCTGAGATTACCTTTTACCTTCTCTACATATCTTTGGTGTTTGCAGTTGTCTACCCAATTAGAATTTAAAGTTATTGTGGGCCAGGACCATGTTTGTACCTTTCTTTGTATCCCCAGGCACAAAGCACTTAAAGGGTAGCTCCCCATTGCACTTAGGATAAAAACCAAACTCTTATGTTTGGCCTTCAAGTAAAATAGGTTCTTTAGGTGATTACACATAGAACTGGAAATTCCCTGCATAGAGATGATTAAGCACCTGGAATGCAATAAGATTACTAATTATAATAGTAGATCTAGCTTATCTTCTTAGGCTGATTACACATTATTGCACCTCATGTCCTCTCCTCCCCAAATCATTTTAAATGGCTTATTATCTGTTTCCTGTAGACAATATTCCATCTTCTGAATTAAGCCCTTTGTAATAGCAGGCTGTCCCTCATTTGTGGACTATTTTCTCTCTCTCTCTTTTTTTTTAGGGAGGCAATTGGGGTTAAGTGACTTGCCCATGGTCACACAGCTAGTAAGTGTTAAGGGTCTGAGGTCGGATTTGAACTCAGGTCCTCCTGAATCCAGGGCCGGTGCTCTATCCACTGCGCCACCTAGCTGCCCCTTTTCTCTCTTCTCAATTCCACTTCTTAGAACCCATAGTATCCTCTTCTTCAAGAAACCTTTCCTCATCCTCTGAGGAACTCCTCTTTCTTAAATGATTTTTTTTTTTTTAGTGAGGCAATTGGGGTTAAGTGACTTGCCCAGGGTCACACAGCTAGTAAGTGTTAAGTGTCTGAGGCCGAATTTGAACTCAGGTACTCCTGATTCCAGGGCCGGTGCTCTATCCACTGTGCCACCTAGCTGCCCCGGAACCCCTCTTTCAATAACTTTGTATTTGCTTATATGCAGAATCACTTCTCTGTAAATATGTAAGCTCTTAGGATCTCACTTTTGTATTTGTCTTTCCCAGTATCTAGTGAAGTTCCTGATATATAGGAGGTGATTAATAAATGTTGGTTCGCAAGTTTGGCCCTAAAGATGTCATGAGAAAAATATACTTCCCTCCCAGGGTATGCTTGTTAATGTTTAAAAACCAGCTCTCTAAAAATAGATGGACAATTTTAAGTTTAATCTGCAACATTAACATTTTTCTCCATTACTTTTTCAAGTCTAGAAAAATCAACATAAACAATAAATGTAGCCCTGACTTGCAGCATTTGCATATTTCCAAGGTATAAATGCTCACACTAAAGATTTTACTGTGGGTTCCTGGAAGTCTTTTGGAGCTCCAGCACACCCTGTTTCCCTTCCTTCTTTGCAGATGTGGGGGCCTATACATATGGAACATTGCATATAGTGTCAGATTTGATTGATATGCAGCTTCCATTTAATGAAGTGCTTTTTTCCCTCTTTATTTTTATTCTTTGTAACAAGGTATGAGTATGTAGGTAGAGGTGGGGGAGAGTACACTAGAGAATGAAGGTGAAATAAAAACAAATTATAGCATAATCTTTTTTCATTGGCTGTTTATTGATTAATACTCTCAACCCTACTATTGGTAATTTTATTACCTGCTATAAATCACTTGCGTCTCAATGCCTTAGTTTCCTTATCTAGAAAATGAGCAGGCTCCTCTAAAATGCCATATGATCCCTGAGGTCTCATTCCATATTGAAATCCTACTTTGGGTAACTAGGTAGAGCACTAGCCCTGGAGTCAGGAGGACCTGAGTTCAAATCCAGCCTCAGACATTTAACACTTACTAGCTATGTGACCCTTGGCAAGTCACTTAACTCTGACTGTCTCAAACATCCAGGGCCATCTCCAGTCATCCTGATATATATCTTGCCATTAGACCCATATGGCTCTGGAGAAGAGAGTGAGTCTGATGACTTTGCAGAACCCTCCCCCACTTAAATAAAATTCACTGAAAGTCATGACATCATCTCTCTGATGTCATGGTCCTCTTTGAGAATGAAGGAATAGCAACATCCTACTACTTTTGTACTTTAAATAGCTCTTTTAAATGTCTTCATCATTTATACCTGAGATAAGTAAAATTTAATGTATTCATCGATTGTTGAACACAAGAATAGTATATCAGTTATTCAATAAATCATTACTTCTACCTTTTAGAAGTTGACAAAAGTGAAAGTGATAGTGGAATGATGTAATTCAATTAATTACATAGGATGTATAACCTGGATAAGGTTAAAACATATCTGTCTTTAGATCTATCATCTATCTATGTCATAAGTTGTTTTTGTTGTTGTTGTTGTTTTGTTTTTTTGTTTTTATTTTTTTTGCGGGGCCATGGGGGTTAAGTGACTTGCCCAGGGTCACACAGCTAGTAAGTGTCAAGTGTCTGAGGCTGGATTTGAACTCAGGTCTTCCTGAATCCAGGGCCGGTGCTTTATCCACCATAGTTCTTATAAAACAGATTCATAACCTTTGTTCATATGTGTCATGAACATGAACATGTCTTGGCAATCTGGTATAGCCCATAGACCCCTTCCAAAATAAGGTAGAAAAAAAGGAAACCAGTGATGCTAAAATAAAAATATAATGTTTTTCCCATATAGACTCTCTATTCATGTTAACCTTGGGGGTCTATCAACCCCAGGTTAGGAATGCCTGCAATGTAACTTTGGACTTTGGCTAACAAAATTATTTAGTATCTGGCTTGGACTAGCTTAATTTATAGTCAAACTGAGATATATACCTGAATGAAATTTCCTTCACAAAATAAAATATTTCAATGTGTTGATTTCAGAGAAGAGCAAATGTGCATCTGTGAGTCCTCTCCTGCATGGAATAGGAGAAAATTCATAGGACTGGGGGTCAGGAGAAGTTGCCTGTAGTTCCAACTCTGTAATTATCTGTGTGACCTTGAGCAAGTCATTTAACCTCCATGAGCCTCAGTCACTCCATTTATAAAATGAGAACATTGGTAGATGATCTCTCAGGCCCCTTTCTGTCTCTAAAATTGATCCTGTGATCCTATTTCCTAAGGCTCTCATTCTGCTGCCTTTTCTACCTTTGGAGTATTTTCATTGTCAAAGAAGAAACACAAAATCTGTCCCATTTTTAGTCAATACATGATAGACAGTGTGGTATAAGAAAAGATGATTTTAAATATCAAAAAGACTCAAGTTCAAGTTTTGTCTCTCCCCCCCAGAAGCTGTAGGTAGCAAGTCTCTGCTCAAAGACCAGAAGTTATAATAGACAAGAGGAAAGATTTCATGGAGCAAGCGGCATTTGAGTTGGAGCACAAAGAGGCAAGTAGATAAGAAAAATGGCTGTTCCTTGTATATAGGGAACAGTTGGAGCAAAAGTGAGAGAGTGAAAGGCAGATACAGCAATGTGGAAATTTTGAGGTATCCATTAGTAAAGAAAGTTTCCTTACCTGGATGAAGTTCCCAATACTGATGTAATGCCAGGTCTGGAAGAAAAAAAAAAAAAACAGAAAAGAAAAAGGAAAAACCTTTCATGTATGTCACTCTATATTTTTATGCCTCCTAATGTCTCTCAATCTCTGTAAGAATGGTAGGGCTGTGGGGAAGAACAACACGATTTTGCATTCCTAAAATAAACAAAAACAAACACACAAAAAACCCCAACTCACTTTGCCTTTTTCTCTGCTTAGTGCTGGAAGAACTCACTGAGACTGCTAAATTCTATGATTTGTATTGTGTGTAATTCCTTGCTGGCACAATTGAGATCAAATAATGATTAATAATAATTTTAAAGCCAAGGTTACCTATCATAAGGGGTGTGTGTGATTAATTGAATTTGCATGTCTGGATTTTTTTTTGAGGTTCATTAACTCAGCATACATTTTAATAAACAGAACTCCTTATCCATAGCCACAGACATTTTTTTGTGAAAGCTACCGTTGGTTTGAAAAATAATCATTCACTCTTTCAAAATGTTGGTTTTATGTTTTATTTTTTAAATGTATGTGCACTGTATTTTTGTTTCCAACAGATTTAATCTGAGGGTTTCTGTTCTGAAAGCTATTCATTTTTGCCACTTTTACAGACATGTCATTTTTTCCTCCCGGCATTTTCCAGAGCAGGTCATTTTATTTATTTATCTTTAGGGGAGGGGGAGAATATCTCCCTTTGTACTAAAGCCATTCTTGTCACTAAACAAATGCCTACCTCTGCCTCCAAACTGGAGGGAAAGAGGACAAAGGCACACAAGGCAGGGAAAATAAAGCGCATCAGTGGACTGCAGAGGACAATCAATTAGATTCATTATCTGCTCTACATTCCAGTCACTTCTTTAAAAAAAGGGAAGTACATAATACCATGGCAACAGTTTGAGCTGGAGTCCTTTATGGTATATAATCATTAAGGGTTCTTCAGCATTCCCTGAAAATGGATATGGGAAAAAAATCACAGTGGTATACAAACTACCTACATTTATGCTGATTAAATGACAAGTTTGTAATTTACAGGTGTCTTATTGCCAGGGGAATGCAATCATACAATTCCATTTTAGAACTCGAGGGCTTTTGAAACATGCGGCACGATCGTTAGCTGAGGCTGCAAGCTACGATTAAATGGAAAGGATGGCATGTAGATTTTTAGAACATGGTGTTGACATTTACTGGCCAATCAAATTTTGCAACTCTCCTGCATGACAGCAGATGTTGACCTTTCAAGCTTTCCCTATCTGCTCTCACGCATTACCTGCAGAAATTAACATTAACTCGGCTTCCTGCTCCATGCTGCTAGTAATGTCATCTGGGAATTGAGATTCATGAATTCAGTTATTACCCAGGCTTGAGACCCATTTTATACTCTAAGCACAGAAGTACAGCTCCTGGGAACTGATATTTTTGGATGCTGCTTCAGCTACCTTTGTGGTTGAGGGATAGCTGGGAGCTATGGTGTAGGAAATGTCACTGAGAACAAGAGGAGAAAGAGACAGAGGAGGACAATTTCAAGGAGAAACCTAGGGGCCAAATAATTGCAAATGCTCTGGATAGGAAAGCTTAAAAACTAAACTGATACATTTTAAGCAAGGCAAAGAATGTGGTAGTTGAATTTTTCTCCTCTTGTTAACTGAACCATGAAAATGGAACCCCAAATAATCGTGTCTGATTGTAGTAAGCTTCAGGGTTTTCTCAATAATGCCTGGAGGCCTGTATCTACCTGGCTTGGAAGGGGAAAAAAATCTGAGGAATATGTGTCATAGGCAAAACTTAGGAGGTGGATACCTAATCAGGTACTGCTTTTTGTGGTTTCATTTCAGATCAAAGTCCTTTTGTTTCTCACCACCTGGTTCAAGATATTTTTCTTCACTTGTTGTTGGACAAGGAAATTAAATGTCCTATTTGAGAGCTCTCCACATACCTTTTCCCTTTCCTCCTTCCCCCTCCTTTCCTCTCCCCTCCCTTTTCCTCCCCTCCCAAACCCGCTTCTCCCCTCCCTATTCCTCTCCTTTCTTCCCCTTCCTCTCCACGTTCCCAATCTCTTCTTTTCCTCCAATTCCCTAGCACTGTAATTATTAGTCCCTGTAAACTTTAAGTACACATACCATCAGCTTTACAGGTAGGAAAAACCCAGGGAGCACTCAGTAAGTTTAGGTTTCCTTTTAATCATTTTTCAAGGTCAGTTAAGGATCCCTCACTTGGGTTTTCTACATTTCTTACTGTTTTCTTCTTTATGGTCTTTGAAAAACATCTAAGAAGTACTAAGTCGTGGTTTCTTGGAACTATTCCTTTGAAAAAATAGCAGACCCATTTATATCCAATAGAGAGCTCCATATGTCAGCCATGAGATAAGCATATGAAGGCTACTTTAGTGACATTGTGCTGACCTACACTCAGAGAAATACAGCTGTTCCATAGTAATTTTTATGTTTAATCATAATATCTACATCAATTCTTTCCAGTATGTATGTAAACCCAGGGACAGCACTGAACAAAGGTAAGGACTACATGCATGTGAATTGAGGGGCCACAAATCTTTTCCCAAAATTACTTCCTTTCCTCCCCCCACCCCCCTCAAGAAAGGATATATGGAGCATGTGTTATAGTGGGAAAAGAACTGGGATTTTAAGTCAAAGGACTTTGGTGTTTCAGATCTTTTCCTTTTTCTTTTTTTAATGAGTATCTATGTGACCCTGGGTAAGTCTCTTAACTTCTATGGGTCTCAGTTTCCCTATCTGTATAAATGAGGAGTTTGTACTCTAAGATCTCTAATTGCTTTAGAGCTGTTATATTTTATCAATTATTATTTCATCATGTTAGGACCTTGCAGTATGAGAACTCCACCAACTCATCTGTGTGAAATCTTAGTGAGCTGCATAAGGAATACAGAAGTTAAGAGGCTTGTCAATGTCACACAGCTACAAAACATTAGAGGTAAGATTTGAATCCAAGTCTTCCTCACTCCAAAATCATCACTTTCTCCAATATCATCTATGGCCTCTATGAGCCCATATCACAGTACCTTAACTCCAACCAATGGTTTAAGCATCATTTTATTCTTAGTATCCCTTTTGCCAAAGAGAAATGACACATCATTACTAATACTTTGGTGTGAATTACTTTAACAGAGTACCTTCCTCCTTAATGGTAGAGAGACCAATTTATTTTGGGAACATTAGGTACCTGGACTGGAGAGACATGCTGTATTGAAACTTATCTTGACTCAGTGTCAGCCCTGCTTATCAATCAGTACTGGGGAAAGATACACCAAATCTGAAGCTTTTTGTATCACCTACTCTGTCATGTACCCCCTACCAGCAAATTGTCATGTTTTTGCTACCTTGGGGAAGAACTGAGATGCAAAGGCCCAACCTCTTTTTGCCAAGATGGACCTATCTGAATTTCTTGAAGTTACCTAAAAAAGCTGTCCCCACCTTGAAGCCATTGCTGATCTTCAGTGATCAGCCCATCAACGTGTTTCAATCTTGACAAATGTATGATGAATTCCTTTTAATTCTCTTTGTCCTAAATTTTGCTTCATTAGTCAGGGCAAAAGCCTAAATCAAGAATTTTCCTTTCAACAGATGGAAAGAAAGACTACATGAAAGATAGGCTAGACTGCATATTCTCCAACATCACAATTGTGTTGAACACTGAACTTGCTAAGGCAGACTATATATAACCTCATTTTTTCTGGACTGCTAAGTATCTGGGGATCAATCAATTTTTTAATCAACACTTATTAATCAATCACCTTCTATGTTTCAGGCCCTGTTCTAGATCCTAGGGATACAAAAGTAAAAATAAAACAGTCCTTGTTCATAGAGAACTTTGATTCTGTTGGGGACAATAACATGTACACGTACAAGTATATATGAAATAAGTATAAAATACATACATATGTGGAATTTAAGTATATGCAGTAATTACAGAACCATTGTAAGGTAGGCTTTGGGGGAAAAACAGTAACTCTTGGGTGTGAGATCAAGAAAGGTTTTATGGAGAAGGTGGTATTGGAACAGAATCTTGAAAGTGAAGGAAGTAAGGAAATAGGGATTACTATAGTACGGGGTAGCCATATGGGAGGAAGTGCATTTCAGGAATGATGTGGTTTGAGAAGGATAAGGACTGAGAAAAGATCATAAGACTTGACAATTAAGAACTTGTTGGTAACTTTAGAGATTGAATGTTTGTTGAGTTTGGAATTTCATTTGAGGGATGAATCCAGAGGTCAGATTTCAAAGAGTAGAAAAGTGAGTAAAAAGAAAAAGAATAGAAGGAATAGGTTTAGATACCTTTCCCTAGGAGTTTATCTAAGAAAGGGAGAGGAAGGTTAGATACAGGATAATAGCTTAAAGGAATATATAGTCTAGTGAAGGTCTTTTTTCTTTTCTTTTTTTTTAAAGGATGGGGGAGATTTGGACACATTTATAGGCATCCAGGGACCAATTAGTATTTAAGGAAGAATTGAAGGTAGGATGACTGAAGGGGCAATCTCAAGAAGAAGATGGGAGATAATGAGATCAAGGACATATGTTGGCCTCAGTGAATTTAAGGGCAATCTCATTATTAGAGACTGGAAAGAGTTGGAGATACCAAGGGATTTTGAGATGAAGGGAAGGGGAGAAGCAGCTCATGGTAAATGGCCTATATTTTCTCAATAAAGTCTAATGTGCCATCCTCAGCTGACAGAGGGATAGGAGAGAGTGAGGTGAAAGATTTGAAGAGAGAAGAGGAGATTTGGAATAATATTTGTGGGGAGGGGGGTGTGTATATTCAATTATTCAGGAGTAAATATGTTGCCTTGCTGCAGTGAGGGGCAAGTAGGGATTTGATAACATTAATTCATAGGGGACCCAGGTAGCTCAACATGCCAAAGTTTGTTCATAGCATCATGTACATTCAAGGCCAAATCTAATTTATTTTGGTCGTGTGTGGTTGTCTTTTTCATATGAATAAATACTTTAAGGCTTCTGCCTCTTCTCATATGAATGTAAGGGTGATTATTACTAAACTGTTAAATGGTGCTAAAGTATTTCTTGATGTCTATTCATATTTTTAAAATGTGTGTGTGTGTACCAGCAATAAGAAAATCAGAATTTTTTTCTTCATCAATATATATTTCCAACCTAGTGGTTCACTGCATTGATGATTGATGCAGAATGGATCTCAGTCAGTGATGGCTTGGGCCAAATAAAGGAATTTTAAAATTGGGAATTGAGGGAAATCTGTGGTATTTGGGAAATAACTTCCTTACCTATGTGTGTTGGGTTTTTTTCTTTGTTTTTATAACTATAAATCTCAACTGTGACTTTATATAGTTTAAATGTAGCAGGGACCATCTCTGAGATCTAAACACTTAGTCATATGTCTGACCTGGGGAAGGTTTGAGAGAAAACAATTTTCCCTTAGGCAAAAGTTTGTCTTGAAAATTATATGGCCTATTCCAGTATGCAATGAGTCAGAGAGGGAAGAAAAAGGCACACACAATAGTCAGGAAGGGAAAGTTAAACAGTTTATTTAGTCCTGAATCTGGGCATCATAGGGTACTTTTATCATTCTGTTGGAAGTGGAAGATAATAATCAGACAAACTTCAAGTTCAAATATTCATTTATTTGTTCTTAAATACACATTTTAAAGTCAAATATCTAAGAGGAATTCCAGGAGAAAAAAAAAGAAGAAAAGTTAATTTAAAAGAGACATACTCTTATTGGCAGAAAACATTAGGTTGATTGCCACAGACCCCCAAACACTATAAAACTCTTCAGTGAACTCCATTGTAGCTCAGAAGAGATAATTCTTACCATTTACATGGCAAAAAATTTTTGTAAGTGCCTAGCTACATTGACTTTTGAAGCTCCCTGTAGCTTTCTTAGACCAAGCTCTTATCTTTCAGCCAAAGGAGAAGCAGCTCTTCACCTCATCCAGGCCATACCAAAAGATACAGAGGCCTACAATGATATCAGGTCTGCTGTTTGAATATTTCTTAGAACTCTTCTGTTAACTGCTTCTCTCTTTCAGAACTCTTGAATTAAAATTCTTTTTAACTGACTTCTGAACTGAATTATCATATACAGTGTCCCCTTCTCCTCTCATTTCAACTGTCATCTGATGTACAGTCCACTACCCAATCTTTTAGCCTCTTAGCACTTATCAACTGGTTAAGATGAATCTTCCAGGGCTTTATTTCTTCACAAGGAAAACAAGATTAAGATAAACTGGGGAAAGGAAATTGTTTTAACCTTACCACAGTAGTACTTCTGCTTTATGCAAAATAACAACTGTTGATCCCGCTCTTTGACTTTTTATCCTACATCCCTTAGCATCATACCGTGTTCACTCTCCCACAACTCTATCTACAATGACATGCATCTGGATAGGAGACCTATTGAGCTAGTCAATCAGGACAGAAATCTCTTGGGCAAACAACCATAATGAATAAATAACTGGATCCAGAATTGGAAAGCAAATCAGATAGGATTGCAATTAGGTTACCATGTAGCACTTTCAGTATCTCAAGTTCCTTGAGGCTTCAGAAGTCCATTTTTTTCTCTTTGAGCACAAATGTTCTCCAAGTAATGCTATGAGATTGTAAATCCCAAAACACTACAATCAGAAAAATCAAAATTTGAGGTGACCCAAAGTTCAATGGAAATCTTTGTAGTGAGGGAGCATAGGATCTAACACATTACTAATGATGACAGGTGTGTGGGAAGTGTCATGCATAACAATGAAAGAAAAGGTAGACCAGTTATGTAGCAAGAGTGAGGCATGAACAATAGATAGCCCTATTGCTGGTATTCTCCAAATAAAGGAACTGGAGAGGTCTCTAATCCACTGGGCAGATACTCTATATGGGTGGGGGTGATATAGAGAGACATAAACAAGAAAATAACATAACATGAGATTAGATTTGATCAGTACAGGAAAGTAATGACAAATCACAAGTCTATTCCAGACTATTGTGCAAACTCATTTATAACTATATGGACATTTGTCTTAAAGAAATCTTACAGATGAATGGTAAGCTGGGCCCAGAATTGAATAGAAAGGCCTGTTGAATAACTAGGTTTGGTATGAGAATCTGAGTTCTCATCTCAGCTCTACTACTTATCACCCTAGCCAAGTCACATAACCTCTTGAGTTTTCAGTTTCCATATCAAGCTGTTTTGAGAGCCTCAGATTGTCCCCCACCTCTTAGAATCTGCAGTTTTTTCAAGGCTCAGCTCAGAAGCCACCTCCAATGGGAAGATTCCCTAAACTTTTCAGTGATTTTTTTTTCTCTGATTGCTATGATTTTATCCCACAGAAGAGTAAATGCTCCTTAAAGATGAGTTTCTTTTAGCTTGAGCCTTGTAGCCAAAGCACCCAGCACAGTGTTTTGCACAGAGTAGTTGCTTAATAAATGCTTAATTACTGTTGAGCTGAATTGAATTGGCCTACATTTCATTTGGAAAATTGAGGAATAACTTTCAATGCCTTCAGCTGATTCTAGAAACAAAAATCTGCCCTTTAAATACCAATATTCTTTTGGCAATGCTGTATCTTGAATTATGTAATGTAGTTGCAAAGAATAGAATTTTGGGTGACCTAAAGGAGAATGGATAAAAACATGGTGGGTGCAAATTGCCTGTTAAACATTTCTAGAGTAAGTTTCATTCATACATGTTGTGGCATAAACTATATCACCTAAAAAAATGTATGATCAGGAAAAAAAATAAACATGGACTAGTTAGTGAGTGAAGGATAATAAAAGGACAGGCTGAATTAAGCACTGGTGTCCATAAAATACTTAAAAAACTCTATGGAAAATCTCCTGATACATTTTTAACAACTCTTCCATGGAGAATTTATGAAAAGACATGGACCAGAGTCAAACATGATGAGAAAGCGTGGATGAGTTTTGATCTCAACCACAGCAAAAAAGTCATCGAACTTTTGAAATATTGAATTGCCTTTGCTTATTGAGGTCCTTGCTGCCCCAATTTGTGTAGGCAATTTAGAATTGACTCCATGTAGCTGATGTTATAGTTCTTATTGTCCAACTATGAATTAATGGCAAACATTAGCCTGGGACCCCAACTAATGTTCAGGGTTGAGTTTAATTCCCAAACACTCATATACTGGTTCTGTTGTGAAGCTTAAAAATCTGTGATGTCTAAAAATCTAATGTGTGGTTGCCTTAAATTAGAAGCTTTAGGCGTTAAGCATTTATTAAAGTATATTAGGCGTTAGCAAAGAGAGAGAGAGGAAAAGCCACCTTCACCTAGCTATCTAAGAGAGAGGATGTGCCTGCCACCAACAGCAGGTTCTGGAACCAAAAGGCCAAGTCTCAGTCTCCTTGACCAGAAGCCCTCTGTGGTCCAGAAGAGGGGTGGTCCCCACACACAGCTCCAAGCTAATTGGCTAGTCCATTGATTGACATGATTTACAGGCAGTACACATAACTTCCGGATGTCAAACTGACCTTTGAAATCTCAGAAATCTCAGAAATCTCATGCTTTTCTGCTTAGGGCAGAGATGTCCTGGTTCTCACAATGTCTTTCTCAGCAGGGTGGTAGTGCTCTGATTCTCACACTGTTAATGAGATTTAAAAACATTTGTTTTGATTATATAGATCTATGATTTTATCATTATAGGAAGATGTCTCTAGCAATGCAGATCACCAATTATTTTGCAATTTTTAGTCTGCAAGAATTTCTTGGGGCACTTGGCTGAGAAGATATGACTTATCCAGGGTCACATAGCTGTTATGTGTCAGCAGATGGCCTTGAATTTTTGTTTTACTGACTCTGAGGTTAGTTCTTATTCACAACCTGCACTCCTTCTCTTAGCTGTCTTTATTGCTTTGAGAAGCAAAATTGCTCTCAAGTCAAGAAGATGAAAGGGACAGTAGGTATTGTCATCTGCTATGGTTTTAGAGTAGGCATGTCATGAGAGTTGGATGCATGCTTTTTGAATTTAATTGCAGTATTATCTCCCACCTCAGGTTAAAGGCATGCTGTAATTCAGTCTTTCAAACCATCCTTCACCATCACCCTTCATAAGTATCATCTATAGATGATAAAAAGAAAAATACTCAGTCTGAAATACCATAATATTCTCCCCCACCCTCCAGTTCTCCATCCTAACATGAAATGGTGTGAGGTGTCCCAATAACATGCTAAAAATCCCAGGGGAGATTTTACAATAATGAGGGTAAAGTACAGTTTTATACTACATTTGATGTCCTGCAAAAATAGAAAATGTATCTCCTAGTAATATAACCAATAATTCTGTACCATTTACATCCCAAAGTAGTTTTTAAATTAAATGAGATGGGGCACCTCCACTACCTCTGCACAGATGGTCCCTTTCCCAATATTGCTTGCCTCCAGACAGATCAATGGGTTTTGCTTCCTAGTTGGCTTCTGCCTAACATTGCCTGTTCGTGATTTAGCTTTCTGTTTTGGGCTTGATGTGATGCCATATTTTGCTTAACATCTTCTACATCTCAGATGTGATTCCTCAAAGCATTCATTTTCTATGGGATGCTTTTGCAGGTTTTTTTTTTCTCCACTTCTCCTTTTTCAAATGCTGGGTATTATCCTCACTGCGCAAAAGAAATGGACCTCATATTTCAACACCTCATCTAATAGGATTTTTGTTTCTGCTCTGATGAAATGTGGCTTAGATATATTTATTTTCTGTGCTACTCTGCTTGCTAAAAAAAAAAAAAAAAACGCTGTATGGGATTTCTTTGTTTCTGCATTGAGAAGTTTTGAAAAAGAAATGGAAGGGCTTTGTGTGCAAATGAAATCTTTGGCACCAGGTTCCACCTAGTTAAGCACCTAAATATGCACCCTGCAGAAAATTAGGTGCTGAATTGTACACCAATGTCCTTAAAGGCATTAATTAGACCCTTAATTTTATCATGTGGGAAATGTGCCACAGTCAAGTAACACCTGGTGTAGACAAACATGAAGGGAAACAATCAAATTAAGGCACTTCCACAAAACAGCTATGAAAAATTAAACAAAATGCCTTGTGAATAAACAGAGGGGGCTATAGACAAAGGAAGAAAAATAAACACACATCATACTGACGCTTCTAACTATATGCAAAATAATGGCATTCTCTCATCAAAGTAGATTTTGCCAGGAAGTAATAGCAGTGTTTTTGATATTGGGTACAGAAGAACTGTTGTCAGTGACTCAGAATTCTAGAAGGAGAAGAAACCTCAAAAGTCATCTTAGCCCAACTCAGTCATTTTACAAAGGAATAAAAGCTGAGGCCCAGAGATATTAAGTGACTTTCACAAGATCACAGGAAGGAATAGGAGTCAGAGGTGAGATTTGAATCCAGTTCCTCCTGACTCCAGAACCAATGTTGTGTTTGGAAGAGAAATTTATATTAGTACAAGGATATTTGCCATATATCCTCTCAGCATTTCTATCAAAGCCTCATCGTAGGTGACCATGGGTTAAAAAAGTCTTCAGTGGAGAGTAAATTTGTGTCAAATCTGACCAAGCTGTAAAGTATTTGAGTGTGGGCCCTACTTTGCAGGTACACAGATAGAATATGAGTCTGTCTTTCAAGAACCAGCCTAGCTAAGTGTGAAGAGGCTCATCACCTGAGGTCTTGTTATTGTGGTAGTGGTATTTCTTCCGCCACACCAATTCATTCAATTGTCAGTTAAGTCCCAAAGAACTTTTAGATCTTTGAAATCACAGATCATTGAAGTATTGAAGGAGACTTTGGTATCACCTCCAACTCACAGTATATTTGTTTCCTTATCTGTTTGAAGGGGTTTGCCCTTTATTAGCTGAAATTCAAATTTCTCTTAATTGGATATTAGCATGTTACTGCTGTAGCTCCTGGGCCTCCCTTATGTCCAGGCTCTCAGAACTCTCCCTTAGGTTTGAGGTACTACTTGGGTCAGTACTCATCCAAAAGCCTATCTCACCAAGTTCCCTTTGCAATGTTTATTTTAGCAGCAAATATGAACAATTAGGTCAAAGGAAGAGATATTTCCAGCTCAGTAAATAAAATGACAAGCAAAGACCCCTCCATGCACACACGGGGCACATACTTCTATGGATTGCCATACTACCAGAGGGAGAGGATCCACATGCAGAGAAATACACATGGAGGGTACACATGTACATGTAGCCAAGGGATATAAATGAAGGGTCATACACTAAGAACCGGGTGATCACAGCATACATATGGATACTACCAGCATGGGAAAATGTGTGGCCAGAGTGTATGTATTTTGCAGTTATTTGTGTCCTCTTGTGGTATGAATAAGTTGTTCTCTGCTGGGCAGTGAGATGGGCATTGCATTTTCACTTTCTAGTGGACAAAATGGGATTTCTGTGCATTTATTTCATCTCAGTTTAGTATGACTTGGTGTTATCTCTGCTGGTTATTTCCATTGGTGTCATGGCTGTCAACTGTTCTCTACAGACATCTGCTAGATATTAGCTATTTAACCTCCTTGAATCTCTGCTATTATTGGGGTACCAGTACCTGGCAAGACCAGGTAACAAGGTAGTAGTTGTTTTTTAAACTTAGCTTAACTCAGTACTATGAGTTACCACAAAAAGAGAAGCATGGCAACAAATGCTACAAGAAACCCTCTGGCTAAAATTTAGTCTATTCTTTTATTAATCTTGTTCTTCTACTGATTCAAGATCCTTGTTTCCAGACAACTATTTGCTTTAAGGTGAGAAAATTCATTTAGCTCTAGTTAAATCTCTGATTGTGAGTCTGTATATTAAAAATTCTTCTTGGAGATTCAGCCCAGCCAAAACCTCTTAAGATCTGAGTGTTTAGGGGTCAAGACTTCCTTAGCTCCCAAGATACTCCCTGATTATCACATGAATGAAATTTAGGAGCAAAAACAAAATGCTAAGTAATTCTGGCCAGGTCCTTACTTGGCTCTGCCTTTTTGTTTCCCCATTCCTGCCTTTATTATGCAACCTTGATAAGTTAATTTCTTCCATAAAAAACCCTTAGACTTGCAAATCCTTGGGACAGCTTTCTAAAGCCTTAGACCCAGTAAGTACTTTATTCATACTTGGCTCAAAATTCTGTAAAGAGTTTAAGCCTTCAGCTGATAGAGACTGCAAAGGGCAAAGACATGACTGGTGAAATCTGTGACATCTTGGCCCAAATCAAACTTCAACCCACAGAACACATTCTAGGATCAATAAAATCAAATGTTCTTGAGTCTTTTTCATTGAAGTTGACAGCAAGGAATATTTGGCACCTGCTATCAGCTGGAAGTGTGGGTTTCTGTCTCAGTGGAAGGGATCTTGTGAGTTTTCTTTCTTTGTAGAAAAAACCTGCGTTAGTGACTTTGAAGTCCAGATAGAAGATGACTTCAATGTACAGCAGCATCTTGACCAACTGCCCATTAACCAGCAGGAATTTTGGAATTCATTTCTACGTTCCAGTTTCTTCTCTATTCCCAAGTAATGATCCTGGACTATTAAACCATCTGTTCAACTTTTTCAGTGGGGTTATGGATATATTCCATAAGAAGGGTTCCAGTCCACCTGAAGGATCTTCTTTCTCCCACTGGCAGGCAGGATGCTTAAGAAGATGTGCTCATTGAGGCTGATGCTTAGCATAATCACACTCTACTCCATGTTCACCAGTCATGGGAGGGGTAGGAGTAGAGAAGAGTGAAGAGTGGAGATCCCCTTGTGCTCTTAATGTAATTAGGTGGAAAAAGCACTGGTCTTGGAGTTGGAGGACCTGAGTTTAAGTACTGACCCTACTCTGAGAAATCTTTGACTTTGGGAAGTCACTTTACTTTTCTGTTCATTAGTCCCTTTAACTGTTTAATATATATATATATATATATATATATATATATATATATATATTTAGCTTATATGCATAAGTTGTTATGAGGAAACCATAAGCCTTAAAGAACTATATTAATATATAATAAACTTATAAACCTTAGTTTTATCAGAATCATTAACATATAACTTAATCTTGTTATGAGTCAAGATAAGAGCAATAGGTATTTTTCCTAGTTCTAGGGAAATTTAGAAGAAATAAGTCTTTCATGTTCAAAGGCAGCATGGGAGATGAAGAAATAGACAATTGATCCCAGAGATGTAATCAGGATTTTTTGCATGGGGAGAAGAGTGGTAAGGCAGGAATTTGGCAAATGGAATCTCAATTAGTGTTTTGTTTCCTTGGATAAAAAGTGTATTCTGGGACATAGCAAGGTTTCTTTTCCATTTCTGAAGAGGAACGGGAGAGGAATAGGTGGAATAGGCTTGGGAACTGGGATTATAGTTTATAGTAATTTCTAAATTTGGTACCCTGGGAAAAAGCCCCAGTTGTTTCACCTTAGGTCTCTAGTTCATTATTCCTTTTCCCCACTCTGTGGAAGCTGTTGGTGCATTCCACTAGTTCTCTTTTTACAGGACTAAGTTAATTTTCATTGCTAAATCTATAATCACAAGTGATATTTACATCACAGGATAGCAGCAACTTTTAATTCTTGCCTCCTCTCTTTGCCCTGAGCAGATATTAGCAGAAATAACATTCATGACTTATTCAGATGGTCTTCATGACATCCCTCCAGAACCATGGCATTTGTCCACAATTCACTCTTACTTTATAACCCAGAAATGTACATCTCTTTCCCTACCATAATAAAGTTTTATTTTCCCCATTCCTTGAACTCTCCAGGGTCCTCTCTATAAAATTAGGGGGTGTGAGACTAAATTATCTGTATGGGAATTTCTAGCTTTAACCTTCCATGATTTTATTATTCTCATTAATCCATTAAAGACAGAAGCTCTAGTGCCCCCACTAAAGTGATAATATTGCTGTGATCTCTTGTTATAGTATAAATTACGAAAGATGCAAATCGAACAAGCTCTACCTTAGCAAGGTTAATAATCTAAGGGCTCACATTTATATAGTATTTTACAAATAACTTTCTTCCCCGTAACCTAATGACATAGGTAGCCCAGCAATGTATGAGTACCATTTTGACATATGGGAAAACTGGGACTCAGCTAGTAAATGGCAGAGTTTTGTGGAGAAGGAAACTTTAGATGAGCTTGAAGGAAGCTAGGAAATCTGAGTGTCACAATAAGTTTGTGATGAAAAGAAACTGAGGCACAAATGTCCAAGTACAATCTATTTATTAGTAAAGCTAGCAGTTATCATTTATACAGGTCAGTGGGCCCTCAGTGACAGAAAAACACACCTTAAAATCAGAACAGCCTTTTATACAGTTTGGTTACATAAGGTTATAATTAAGGTCCACTAGTGCCAACTAAACTCAGACTGTGATTGGTCCATAATAACACTGACTTGCAAAAGGCGTGGTCTCTGAAATCCATAGTAACAAGGAAAATATAGAATTCAACACCCTCTGGAAGGTCTCCAACCAGAAACCTCCCCTCCCTTTACCTGAGAGATCCAATGCTAGGGGGGGAAAACAAACAAACACATTTCCTGACCAGGATGAATAATCCTCCATTAATCTTCTTTATCTCTTTCAAGAGACAGGGCCAGTCTCAGTTGTGTGCATAGTCTCTTATAAACTTTTCCACTAAGGACTATAGAAAATAAATCCACATCTAAGTCCTAGAAATTGGTTAAAACAATTACTAAAACTCTTCTCAATTAATATTAATCAATGATCTGAATTCCACAAGAGACAGAGATAAAAGGAAGAGTACATTCCAAGCTCAGGTGACATCCTAAGCAAAGGCACAGAATTAGAGAACAAATATGGTTGACAAGGAATAATACCTAAACCAGTTTAACTGAGTGTGAAGGGGAAAATGTAGAATGAGACTAGAAAGATCCAAAAGCTCCCTTTGCACAAGGTACTGAACTAGATATTTGGGATAAAAATACAAAAATGAAACAGTTCATGCCCTTAAGTAGATTACATTCTTTTGAGGGGTATAACATGTAACCAAGTCACTAAATGCAAGGTATATGCTAAGTCATTTCAAAAGGGCAACACTTTTAATAATTGGAAGATAATGAAAGTCTTCATGGTGGCACATAAAATGTGCTTTGAAATAAGATAGGGATTATACAAAGTAGAGATGAGGAAAGTACTCCATCTTAAACCTAAATTACCACTTGTCCAAAAGGCAAAAAAGCAGGAAATATAATGTTGTTTGTCTTTTGATATAATTTGGCTGGGATAGAATGCATGAAGAGAATTAATATGAAAAAATATAGTAAAGTTAGATGGGAGCCAGATTGTGAGGAGTTTTAAAAAGCAGGCTGGGAGTTTTATATAAATCATTATAAAAGCAATATGGAGATAGTGAAGATTTTTAAGTAGAGAGATACATGATTAGATTTCTGGTTTAGATATATTAATTCAATGGCTGTATAGAGGATAGATTGGAAAGGAAAGAGATTGGATATAGATAAACCTTTTATGAGCTTGTTTCTTTAGTTCAGGATAGAGATGCTAAATGCCTGACACAGGAAAAAGGCAATGTTAGTGAAGGGAAGGGGATGGCTGAGAAAAATATTATGGAGCTAGGATCAACAAGATTTATTGATTGATTATGTAGTAGAAGGAGGGAGAGGAAAGAAACAATTCTTAAGATTACAAATCTGTACACTAAGAAGGAGAGTCAAACCATCAACAAAAATGAGGCAATTTGATGAAGGAATGTTTTTTTTTTCTTTTTCTTTTTTAGCTATAAAATGAGTCCCATTTTGAATATGTGGAGTTTGAAATACACACTGGGAATCCTGGTAGAGATGTTCAGCAAGGTAGTGATGCTGAATTTGGGTTCAAGAAGAGTTGAAGAATAGATATGTATGTATATCGGGAGTCACCTGCAGAGAGATAATTGAACCAACTGGAACTGATGAGATTATTGAGAGGGGATAGAGAAGAGGAAAAGAAGACTCAGGGCAGAGTACTGGGAGATTGCCCTTATTTAGTGGGGAAGAGGAGAGAAGTATGAACCAGCAAAGTAGACTGCGAAAGAATAGTGAGACACATTGAAGAACCAAGAGAAAGCAGTGTCAGAGAAGCCAAGGACATGTCCGTAAAGAAGGGGTGATCAACCCTGACCAAATTATCAGAGGTATCAAGAAAGTTGAAAATTGAGAAAAGCTTGCTTTATTTAGAAGTTACAAGGTCTCTAAGAGTTAGTTTTAATGTTCTAAGACAAGAAAACAGACAATTTGTGGTTTCCCAAGTTCAATTTGAATTCTAAGTATCCATGATTTTATTGAACAAAAGTGTTCAAAAGAAATGGCAATGGGGCAGCTGGGTGGCCCAGTAGATAAAGCACTGGCTCTAAATTCAGGAAGAACTGAGTTCAAATATGACCTTAGACACTTGACACTTACTAGCTGTGTGACCCTGGGCAAGTCACTTAACCCTCATTGCCCAGCCAAAAAAAAAAAAATGGCAAAATACTCAGGCTGTTCAAATAAAGGAATTGCAAAGAAGAAAACAATTTGGATAATAAAATATCAGAATTGGACAATTAGAATGGGTTTCAATGGCTATCTAGTACATATCATTTTTCAAAGAGATTCTCATGGTGACACAGCTGACAAGTGGTCATCTAGCTTCTGCTTGAAGATTGCTGAGGGGACACCCAACCACCTCTCAAGACAAGCCATTTCATTTTATACAAAAAATAAAGAGAACTCTCTCTTTGCATAGTGGTATTTTTGTTTCTTTTTAAATTTTTTTTATATGCACCCTGTGAAGTACACAGTGCAATTAGTCATGATTCCCATTTTACAAATGAGGAAACTGAAGCTAGGTTCTAAGTTGTATTCCTAATGAGTGGGGTAAAGTCAGGATTTGAATATTTGTCTTCAGACTCTAATGCACTGCTTTTTCTACTAATAAAATCCTATGTGGGATAGCACAGAAAAAGGATAATAGATCTCTAAATAAAGTCAAGATTGAAAATAATAAAATTTTCAAAAAACTAGCACTCAGCTGTGAGTTCTTCCACCTGGAATACACTGGTATTGTGATGGGACTCCCGTAATGGTGTGACCCACACTGTGCCCATCTATGAAGGTTATGCCCTTCCACATGCCATACTCTGTCTGGATCTGGCTGACTGTGTTCTGATGGACTACCTCATGAAGATCCTGACCGAGAGAGGATACAGTTTCACTACCACAGCTGAGAGGGAAATCGTGGGTGACAGCAAGGAGAAGCTGTGCTACATCACCCTAGACTTCGAGCAGGAGATGGCCATTGCTGCTTTTAGCTCTTCTCTGGAAAAGAGCTATGAGTTCCCTGATGGTCAGGTTATCACCATTGGAAGTGAGAGGTTCTGATGCCCAGAAGCTCTCTTCCAACCATTTTTCTTAGGTATGGAATCCTGTGGAATCCACGAAACTACCTTCAACTCAATCATGAAGTGTGATGTTGACATCCATTAGGATCTCTATGCCAATACTGTATTGTCTGGTGGTACCACCATGTACCCAAGCATTGCTGACAGGATGCAGAAGGAGATTACAGCCCTAGCCCCCAGGACAATGAAAATTAAGATCATTGCCCCACCTGAGTGCAAATACTCTGTCTGCATTGGAGGCTCCATCCTGGTGTCACTTTCCACTTGCTATCAGATGTGGATCAGTAAGCAGGAGTATGATGAATATGGACCTTCCATTGTATACCGAAAATGCTTCTAAATGGACTGTTTTTGTTGTTGTTGTTACGTTTTTTTGTTTTGTTTTGTTTTGTTTTTTTGTCAAAGGGTGTGACATGTTAATTGCCCGGGAAAAAAAAAAAAGAGAGATGAGATTGGCATGGCTTTATTTATTTATTTATTTATTTTTGGCGCTTGACTCTGGATTTTAAAACTAGAATGGTGAAGGTGACAAGCAGGTGATGATGGTGGAGGCAAATATCCCCAAAGTCCTACAGTGGGTCTTCAGGACTCTGATTATACATTTGTTTTGGTTTTTTTAAATAGTCATTCCAAATAATTATTACATGTTAGTGAGTTACTTGCCTCTATGAAGGGGGTCCTGTTCAAATTAGAGCAAAGGACGTACTTAAATATCCAGAGTGAGAGGAGGGGGAAGTACACAGTACTGCTTTATGTGTAAATTATGTAATCTTTAAAAACAAAACAAAAGAAAACAAACCGTTTTGTATCTTCCACCTTATTTCTTGTTCCTTTTTTTTAATTGTCAGCCATAATGAGTGGCCCCCTAAATTCCCTCCCTGCCCCCAATAGATGTGAATGAAGACTTCACAGTCTCCCTGCGGTTTTTGAGATTGATGACAGTACTTGTAGGGAGGGGAGGAGAGTTTTACAAAAAACAAAAAAACAAAAAACTAGCACTCAAACTGATAAATCCTTTATAATATACATAAAGTATATTAAAAAAAATACTTCAAGTCTTTCTCTTTTATGGAAACAGGAAGTTAATGTCACAAAAGTAGTCATTTAATTTTAAATTTTACCCCCTTCTATCAGCACAATCTTTAAAAAGACATGCAAAATCAAGTAACTACAACAAGAACACCTGTGAAAGGAAGGTAGGATATCAAGCTGCAATAGGGAAGATTTTAAAAAGCTGATGTTTTCAAATCAGCAGGTTCTGATGACTTGTATCCTCAGAATTTTTTCTTTTCTTTTCTTTTTTTTTAAAATTACTTGGCTGATATTATCATGCAGCTTTTAGCTATTATTTTTGACATCTCCTGGAGGGTAGTTGAGATTGCTAAAACTAGAAATGTGATGATAGAAATTATATGCTAGTCTTACCAAAGTTGTAACTGCAAAGACAAATCCTATAGTTGATGGAAGCACCTAGGATCTCAAGGTACTAGGGAAAAGCCAATAAATAGGATTTTGAAAAGAATGAATTATAATGGACAGATTGCATTTCCTACTTCTGCCAAGTGACAGGTCATGTTTATAGGAGCTAAAATAGATGAAGAAAATAGAAGAGACATGGATTTTTTTTTCACAAAAGTAAGGGTATATTGAATGATTTCCCCCCTTTCTCCCACCTCCACACATCCTTTAGATGGACGGACATAGTGAAGTAGGCTTCTTTTTAAATATCAGACTAGACTTTGCAGCCCACGTAGGCTTGTCTTGTAAAGTGATGAATCATATTAGTCTTCATCATTTTGATAAATGACTTTCAGCCAATGGTGGTCTCCTTAATCCATCCCTTAACTTTGCAAATGATTTCATAAAATCACAATGTTATTGGATGAGATAGATAAGGGGAGAATTCAAGAAAATTTTGCTAATTGCAATTTTGCTAATTCAATTCAGATATTAAGAACCCATAGTGCTATACTTAGCAATGGTGTTAAAAGACAAAAATTCCCTCAAAAGGCTTCTATTGTATGGAAGTAGAGATTCAAGAAGCTCACAAAGTAGTAAACACAATCTAATTGGGAGAAATGGAAAGCATAACAACATTTTCAGGCTGCTCAAGAAAGGCTTTTTAAAGAGTTTTACATTATAAGGAAAATAAAAATAAAAAAAAAGTTCTGACCACAGATCCCCAGGGCAATTATCTTTACCAAGGAATTTCAATAGCAGCAAGGATGGTCATTCACTGATATGAAAGGAATTTGGTAAAGTTTTGTCCATAGACAAAGAGGAACTTTAATGTTCCCTTTGAATTATTTGTCTCTATGGTTCTGTGATTTTTGTCTAATCTTTTAAAAAAAAACTATATTATTCTGCCACATTAACCTTAAAGAAAATTCTTGTTTCAAATTACATATATTTTTGAACAGATCACTCATTTGAAACTCCAAAGGTTTAAGAATGTGTTTTTAATAACCCCCCCAAACAAACAAAAAAACTTCCATAATTCACTGATTTTATCTTTTTTGTAAAATTTGACCATGGAACAGAATGACAAACTACTGATATGTTTTCCCTAGATGGAAGGTAGCGATAAATTGGTATTTAATAAGAGTAGGATAGTACTTTTGCATTCCTCTTTGACCTCATTATCCATGGCAAACTGGTAAATAGTTTTTTATCACCCTTCATCTGCTTCTATTGCCTGAGAATACATATTATGTCATTGAAGATGTCTGCTAATGGAATTTGAGGGAAGTCATATCTGGAACACAGAGATATATTTTGGTGAAGATTAAAACTGAATATAAGGGACATGGACTAGAAATACCAAAGTCGGCCATGCTTTTAGAACAGAATTAATGCTTGACAAATTTTTAAATGCTTGACATTCTTTAGGTGTTAAGAACATGGCATACCCAGTAATTTTTGGGTTTTTTTCCTCTCAACTTGTATGAATTTGGCACACATATTTGCTAATTTTCTGTATCACAAAATTTAGGAGAGCATGAATTCTTTTAGATATAGACTCAGATGTTTCACTGCAGAATGAGATAAATAAAGCACTATTGATTGATTGTTAAGAACAACAATAATAGTTGTCTCTCTTTTTAATTAGTGGAACATATTCCTGAAGGTATAAATTATGTTTCTAGATGTGTGTGTGTGTGTCTGTATGTAGGGTGTCAGGGAGCTAAAGGATGGCAGTCTTTTGTTGTTGTTCCTTTGTTGGGTTGTGTCTGACTTTTAAAGCAAGGGCTATTGGATGGGGAAATGGTAGGAAAAGGATTGATTTTTACTACCTGTCATCCTTGGCAGGATCTTGTAATGAAATAGATGAAGGAACACTAAAAGGGGTATCCAGTTGTGTATTCCTCACCACCCACACTATGTTCTCTCCCTTGCCTGCATTATGCTCCACAACTATGAGCTCAAACAGTGGTGTTTACTTTTCTTGACTGAACTCTGGTCAGTACTGTTTAGGGTGGGGTTTCTGGTGTTCTTCCAGATCTTGTGGTTTTTAATCAGATGTAAACAACTGGCCTTAGTGCCTAGTAAGCAACAATAAAGAGGCATCCCAATTTAGTTCCTCTTATGGTCTGGCTCCACCCTGCTCCCATTATCAACAAAAACCTTCCTGTAGTAATCTTGCACCATTCCTTTCCATAAAGCCTAGCATCCTGAGGTTTGAATTCTTTCTGAGTCAGAAGATTTCCCCTTTCCCATCCTGCAAGCAAGTGCATTTATCTTAAAAGCAAGTGAATTAATCTTAAAAACGTTGATTTGTGGTTAATTTTCAGGAGACTTGCCCAGGCAGTAGTTTATGGTGCTTGACCTGAGTGCCATCATTATGAGTTATTGCTCTGCATTTGTTGTCATAGATGTGCATTTAGCTCCTTAACTCTGCTTTCTTATAAATTCACTTTATTTTGGTCATCTGATTCTAATGTGTCTGTCCAATCTCATTTCTTTTTTTTTTTCCTTTTCTTTTTTTTTTAATGAGGCAATTGGGGTTAAGGGACTTGCCCAGAGTCACACAGCTAGTAAGTGTTCAGTGTCTGAGGTCAGATTTGAACTCAGGTACTCCTGAATCTAGGGCCGGTGCTCTATCCACTGCGCCACCTAGCTGGCTCCCAATCTCATTTCTGCTTGCATCACCTACATCACCCAAGATGCTAATTCAATTTACAAAACATGCATTAAGTGCTTTTTGTGCTATTGTAGGCATTAGAAACAGAGAAAAAGACACACATAGTCCTGCCTTTAAAGAGCTTACATTCTACAAAGAGGATGCAAAAATATATGAATAAGGAAATTCAATGTACTTTGGGCAGAGAGAGAGCACATGGGGTGGAAGATAAGGGAGAATTAGAGAAGATTTCATAGTAGAAGTAGGAACTGATCTAGACCATGAAGATAGTTAAGAATTAGAATTCAGAAAGGTAGTAGTGCATTCCAGGCATCTCAGACAGTTTGAGAGAATGGTAATTGGATGAAGCGGGAGATGCACGTCATGTTCTGGAAATAAGGGCACAGTTTAACCAGAAAATAATGAAGACTTATTGATATTGACTGATGTGAATATCTGATCCCAGCTTGGTTGATGGGATCTTGACTCTTGGTCCTCCATTTTACTTGTTGATTGATTTTTTTTTTACATGCGCGCACACGAGCGCACGCGTGTGCACACACACACACACACACACACACACACACACACACACACACACACAGACATATTTGCTTTTGACCCTGTACTATACCTGAACTCTTAACTAAGGACATCACAACAGCTAGTAGGAAAGGTCAATTGAAATTCATTACTTAAGAAATATACCCCTCCCAACCAATTCAATTCCATTTAAGTATATAACTACCTACTATTATGCAAGTTCTGTGCTCAACATACTACTTAAATTTTTTGTTTTTTGTTTTTTGGTGGGGCAATGAGGGTTAAGTGACTTGGCCAGGGTCACATAGCTAATAAGTGTCAAGTGTTTGAGGCTGGATTTAAATTCAGGTCCTCCTGAATCCAGGGCTGGTGCTTTATCCACTGCTCCACCTAGCTGCCCCCAACATACTACTTAAATTAATCTGTGCTATTATTGATTTGGCTCTCCCCTCCAGTATTACAGATCACAATGCATACATGCCTGCCCAAACTATGTGACCCTTGTCTATGATCTACCATAAGTTGATCCCAATATTCTGGAGGTTTTCTTCACTTTATCTTGATCAGAGTTCCACACTGGCTATACACTGTAATACAATGGCCTCTCTATTGCCCTTTGATGATATTCACTTTCATTTATTTGGAAAGTGTCATGTTCTACAACTCACAGATATACAATCTTGCTATTTTGTGATTCTGGGAATACAAAAATGAAAAAAAACAAAAACACACTTGCTTGCCTTTAAGAAGCGTATGATGATTATATAATTCTTTTCAACATTCTTTTCAACATTCTCATGAGTTTACCAATAAGGAAATCAATCAAATATATTGATGGCATGCTTATTGTTAGCAAACTATACATATGAAGGGCAATTTTGTTTGCCAGCCACATATATAAAAACAAGGCAGCAGTTGGTCTAGGGAAAAAAAAAAAGGGAAATGACTTTGAACCCTGGGTATAGGATTTTTGCTGTGACTTTCATAGCTCCCATTCATTTACATGGACAAAAAGGATATGAAATTTGAAAAATGGGACTCCCCAAAACTTAAGAATCATTCATTGCCTATCTTTGGGGCAGGCATTCTTTCTTTCTTTTTTTCTTTCTTTCTTTCTTCCTTCCTTCCTTCCTTCCTTCCTTCCTTCCTTCCTTCCTTCCTTCCTTCCTTCCTTCCTTCCTTCCTTTCTTTCTTTCTTTCTTTCTTTCTTTCTTTCTTTCTATTTTTTGAGGGGCAATGAGGGATTAGTGATTTGCCCAGGGTCACATAGATAGTAAGTGTCAAGTGTCTGAGGCCAGTCCTGAACTCAGGTCTTTCTGAATCCAGGGCTGGTGCTTTATCCATTGAACCACCTAGCTGCCCCCAAAATGTGCTCACATTTTTTCTTTGCCTTTTTGTGGGGAATGAAGGTTAAGTGACTTGCCCAGGGTCACACAGCTAGTAAATATCAAGTGTCTGAGGCCAGATTTGAACTCAGGTCCTCCTGAATCCAGGGCCAATGCTTTATCTAACACATCACCTAGCTGCCCCCGATGGGGCAGGCATTCTTGAAAACAAATGCCCACTGGGTACTGTAATGAATTAGATAAGCAGCCATGAGAAATTTTGAAACCTAAATCAGAGAGGAACCCTTCCCATGATAACCAAGAAATACAAGCAAAAAAGAATAATTTAATCCTGAGCGTAATATTTATTTGGAGATCCTTTCATTCTGTGTTCCAAAGAGCTTTTCTGTGGAAATACCCATTTTTGCCAACACTTTGGGAAATGGACCATTGAAATGTTCTTTTCCCCTTACTCTTACAACTGGGTATATAAGGACTTTTGCCTTTCCTGAAAGAACTGAAAAAGAAAAGACTTCTGGTTTATGGTAAAAGGGCAATGACAGACTACACTCAGCAAAATCTGGAAGCTGGAAGCATATAGGAGAACCCCAACAGGCTGACGAGAGTAGCTGTGCCTGGCAGTAACAAATAAAGATCAGGGGAACAGCAGAAAAAATGTTAAGCAGCAATACACAAGATTAGAAGGAAGTAATATTCATCAGAGACTACACACTCAACAGAAACCATACATCCAGAAGAAACTATAAAGCCAATAGACACTGTGTGTGTGTCAGGCACACTTAGCAGACGGTACAAACCATAAGACACCAGCTGGGAATTGGTCCAGCAGGAGCAGCTCAATGGTATCACCAGAAGATATCAGTAGCCCTGACATATCAGAGGTATGCATTGCTCCTCCATATATATTTTACATCATATGCATCCCTTAACACATGTGTTCTTGTCCCAACATTTTCCCTTTATACACATTTTTGTACATGTTCCCTACACGTCTTCACTCTTCCCTCTCTGACGTAATGTATATTTGTGGGTAGATTTTTTATGAGTGTTACTTTTCTCACTATTATGTCATCTAGCAGTTTGGTAGAAGTACATGTATAGTCATGCAGTCATGATCTACGGTTCTGAGTAAATGAATTTCCACAGGGTACTTTCAACCATGGGTAACTTTGGTTACTCATTGTCTAAGTTGGGACCCATTGTGTACATTCAGAGATGTCTTCTGGTATCAACTAATATTATAAAACTGTTACTAGTATTAAAGTATTATTTGTAATCATACCGTTTTGTTCTAGACTCTATTTGAAAAAGTGGATCTCTTGTTATAAAGTTATAGAGAACTTAATTATTATTATTATTACTATTATTTACTAAAATGCAGGAACCCTAACCTAATAAATAAAAACATACTGGTGGTAATAATTACAGAAATACCACCTCTTGAATACATATCAAATATTAATGGCTCTCTAGGTTAGTCAATAATAGATTCCTCATTAGAGATTTTTTAAAAATTCTGCCAGGAAAATGTATCATAAAATTCTTACAAAGGGCATTTGTCTATAAAACTGGCCCAGGACCATCCTCAGTGCCATATAGAGCTGACCTCACCTATCATTTATGTAGTTTGATCTAAAAACTATCCAAAGATGCCTATATCCATTAAGATCTCTTTATTTCAAATCCCTAACCCCAGCCAATTCCTCTAGTTCTTTCATGTCACTGGTCTGAGAGGCCCCCAGCATTATAGCTTGGTACAGTGTAGAGTCACATCCCAATTCTACCACCTCAACCTGTGTGCCCTTAGGCAATGTTGGGACTTTAAAAATAAGATAATGGGATTAGATTACATCTAAGATCCCCCTCCAGCTCTAAATCCACGATTTCATGACTAGGCTGAGGGAGCAGTGTTCAGCATATGAATAGAATAAGAGTTCTTGGATTCAAAACTATGGTCTTCATATGGGGCTAATTGAAAAGGCAGCTTTCTGTTATTGATAGGGTACGAGTCCTTAATTCAAATCTGACTCTTTCCTTGTAAAAGGTATGGGGTTCTACTGTTGACCTTTAAATATATATCAGATTTTAATGTGTAATATATATATACACACATATACATACACACACTCATATATATGTATATATATATATATATATATGTGTGTATGTATCTTGCCTTCAATAAAGGGAAAGCTAAACAACAGGCAAGAAGGAACATAAATAAGGATGACAATCCAACAAGAGGAGATTTTAAGAGTAGAACTTAAAGACTTAGGCCTTCTGATCTCCTCCATGTATCTTGCTTTTCTTTTCTTCCAGGTGAGACCAGGGGATTAGTGATATTCCTCTCTCTCAAACTCCTTGATAGACACCTCAGATCTTCAGTGATGGCTACATGGCAGGCCTCTCTGGGTCTAGGAAAGGTATCAATGAGTAATTCACTGTCTCTTTTTAGGAATATTTGTATGTCCCACATCTTTGAAGGAATAATAAAGTATTTTTATTATGTAAGGATGATTTTGTATTAAGTTAGAAATTTCAATCTGACAGGTCAAAATTAAATGCCTCTTTCTCTTTGGGCAAACTTATGTGTTTATTTAGTGTGGCTCTTCCTGGCAGGCTCCCTGATGACCAGATGTCAAGCATACTAATCCTGAAAAGGTTTTGGGCTATGAAAGGATCATTAATATTCATAAAGATGAGTGTATTATGTTTACTGTGTGCTATGCATTGTGCTAGGTGCTAGAGATAAAACAGAAAAGTCAGACAGTTCCTTACATTCATTCTCCAAGGCGATACAACACATACAGGAGTGTGGTGGCTAAGGAAGTGTTTTGATCTGGGAGTCAACAGAGGTGTTTCAAAGAAGAATAGAATGGGCAATCCATTGATATACTCTTTCCAAAATCAGTGGTAGAATCCATGTGATTATATTTGGCAGACCAAGAGCTTGACTGCTAGGAGATAAAAGAGTAAAACAGAAACAAGAGCAAGTTGTAAAGAGAAGAATGTAGACTTGATGTCAGGAGAAAACTCCTGAACAATTAGAACTTTCCAAAAGTAGAAGGAGATGCCTGAGGAGGTAGATATCTTCAAGTAGAAGGTACAGGATAACTTATATACTATGTTATATTTTGGATGTCTTCGGTGGGGTGGGGGGATTGTGAATTGTTCTAGTTGTCCTTTAAGGTCCCTTCTAACAAAAGGTTTTGATTCTGTGTTACGTATGAATATATGTATTTATGTGTGTATATCTAAGATACATACATATATAGCCATACATTCATTTTATGGATGTATTCTTGCATATAAACAAACATAGCTTTAGCCATAGATTTGTAGATTAGATAAATATATATTCAAAGCCCTAATGCTTCTGATATACAAAGGTGAGTTCTGTTAAGGCTAAAATTCTAGGTAGACTGTCCAAAATCTAATGAGTGGTCGCCAATAAACTATAAGCTTTAGCAAGAGTTAGACTTTTAAGCATTTATTAAAGAGAATAAGAATTTGGTAAACAGAGAGAGAAAGGCCTACATTCATCTATCTATTAAAGGGAAGGCACATTTCTAGCTCCCTTCTCCACCAGCGTCCTTAGGAAAAAGCCCCAGTCAGAGCACCAGGCTCCCTCCCCCCTTCTTCCTCCCACAAGCAAACGTCACTTCCTGACGCCAAAGAAAAGACTCCTGGTCTTGCCCTCAAAGACCTTCACTTCATGGCAGAACTTTCCTATAGTAAGTCTCCAGTAGGTGGCATCATTCCAATCATTACAGTTCCTTTATTGCTTTTGATATTTCATCAGAAATCTAGATAGGAATTAACAAAATAAGACAGAAGGAAAGCTCAGTAAGTCGTTGTGAACCACTGAAGGAAAGTGAGGGTAAAGTAAAAGAGAATAGTGAGTGACACATATAATATGAAAATATTTATATATGTTGAATTGGGACTAAAATATGAAATATTTGCTTCAAGTCCATCAGCACTGCAGGATGATTAATTTTCTTCGGGAATGTTTGAATGTAGAGAAACTCTTGTTATCAAGTCACCCAATTTTTTTCTTTACCTTTGTCCACTTGCAAAACAAAGACGATCAGTACAAGCTCGTAATTTCCTTTCTCAACTCTGTTGTTTAAACTAGCATTGTTTAGACCTTACATAACTAGCCTTTTGCTAATTATGATACAGAGACTGCAATTTCCACTTTTTTGTCTTCTGACAACTATTTTCTCATGAAGAATAATAGCAATAGATTAATATTACTGTAGCCTTTTAAAAAAGTTTTCTCTAATAAGACATTTTTTTTAATTGCAAGGAAGTTGTAGATTCTGCCATATAAGGAAGAGATATTGCTAAGGCCCAGAATGAAATGGATTAAGTTTTGGTTGCTGTTGTTATTTTTTAAATAAACTGCAATGTTTTCATAAATTTAATTATTATTGAATTAGTGGCTGAAAAAATAAGAAACATTTACTGAATGCACATTTTAGAAATGTTCCTTTGTCCTTATGAACCCTTTTTTAATATTCTTCCTAGCTCATTCCCTGATCTTTTTTTTTTGCTTTTAGAGACAAGTTATAAAATGAACTATCTTACTATAATTCTTTGTCAGATTAATTCACTTTTAGTCACAGTAAACTTCTGATTATCTGTTATTCCCCAAACCAGAATTCTTTATTAATTATCACCTTCAAAAATCTATAGGACCATGACAATTTATATCCATAATTATGACCCTGAGGCAATGCAAGATCCTGGAGGGCCTTCCAAATTATCAAAAGAAGATTCATTTAGATTAAAAAATAATGTATCTTCAACCTCCAAAAAAAAAAGCACTATTAAATAAGGGAGATTAGGCCTCCCCTTTGTTTTGCCATCCCTAAATATTTGCCTTATACAATCACAGAATTATAAACTACTTCAGCTAAAAGGGCTGTCAAATGGTCAACTAATCCAGCATCTTCCCTTAGGCAGAACTCTCTCTAAATCATCTGTTCTGTGCTTAAAGATTTCTAGGGATAGAGATTCAATAACACTCTTTAGTTTGAAGATGGAATAACCTTTATTTTGTAGGAGTTCTTCATAGCTTCTAACAAATCTCTGCTGCTCTAATTTGAATCTATTTGCTCTAGATCTATTCTCTGCAAAGACAGAGAGCAGTGCTATCTTTAATCCTCAGGATGCTTATACTTATTTTGGCCTTCCCCCCCCCCCATTTCATTTAATAGCTATAATTCCTTTGCTTTGTGTATCTATAGGTTTGAGATTCATAGTTAAGGTTTAGGCCAGATGATCAGAATTGTCATGCTAATCTAAAGAAAGAAAAACAACTTTTAAGAAATTTTCTCTTGTAAAAGATGAAATTTTCCAGATTTATAAAGCAGCCTCTTGGAAAATAACCAAAGTCATTCAGTGGTTTGGTCAATCAGAAGTTTTTCCCTAGAGCTCCCATTCACATTTTTGCTTAATGGTCATTTCCTTGTTTTGTTATCTATGGTACACTCTTGATAGTAAAATTCTCCATCACAGAAAGAGTAGGGGCTTTTTTAAAAATAAGAATTTGTTGATTTATATATATATATATATATATACATACATAAATTTTACGGGGCAATGAGGGTTAAGTGACTTGTCCAGGGTCACACAGCTAGTAAGTGTCAAGTGTCTGAGGCCGGATTTGAACTCAGGTCTTCCTGAATCCAGAGCCGGTGCTTTATCCACTGAGCCACCTAGCTGCCCCTATTTCTTAAAATTAAAAAAAAAAGCAACACAGAAATTCTATGAGAATTTCTGCCTCATGGGAGGCAGACTGGCATGACAGGAGATACATTGTCTTTGAAGTTAAGGGGAACATGAATTTAAATCCCAAATTTGACATTTATTAAATGTCATGAGCAATGAGTCTCAGTTTTCTCATTTGTAAAGTGGGGATAAAATGCCTATAGTACCTACCGCACAACATTGTCCTAAACCCCAAATGAGATAACAAGTATTAAGTGATTCTTAAACCTTAAAGGGCTGCATAAATGTCAGCTATAAAGGGACTTATTTTCCTTATCTTTAAAATGAAGGGGATGAACTTGTTGATCTCTTAAGTTCTAACCTAATTTTGTCCCCAATTTGTCCAATAGAAAATGTTTGTCTTTGTAACCTCACATGTTTTGTTTCAAAATTTAGCCTTTTCTACTATTCCTCTGTTAAGCCTAGCCCTTCCCTAAGGATGACCCTCTACCTATCAAGTTCAAGATTTCCCACATTACTTCTCTCTTTCAAAATGTGCCTGCCTTTTATGTCAGAGGTTATTTTCTTTGTTGGTAGGAATATGAACTATTAATTCTTACTACTGTGTACCAATGTAATCAGTAATATATATATATGTTCTTCTTCCTAGGGAATATATTTTCATAGCAGTTTATGCCAGCTGAAGATAGGATGGCTTTCCCAAAGTATCAGTCTTAATACTAGAAATGTAAGGCACCTCAAGAGGTGCCTTATTTAGCCTATAGAAAGAACTGGTCTGATACATGAGGAGCAGCTAGGTGGCACAGTGGATAAGCACTGGCCATGGAGTCAGGAGAATGATTTCAAATATGGCATCAGATACTTGACACTTACTAGCTGTGTGACCCTGGTCAAGTCATTTAACTCTTATTGCCTCAAACTTCTGGGGCCATCTCCAGTTGTCCTGAATTATATCTTGTCACTGGACCCAGATAGCTCAGGAGGAGAGAGTGAGGCTGGTGTCTTCAAATAGCCTTCCCTCATTTAAATCCTATTCACTGCAAGTCATGACATCACCTCCTGATATCATGGTCCTCTTTGAGAATGAAGGACAAACAACAAAACATATAAGGTCTCTTCCCACCTGTGATACAAGAATTCAATATTGTTTTGTTCTTATTGTTGTTTATTTGATTTTAGTAATCTAACCTCAAGAAAGAACATTTAAAAAAAAAGGAAAAATGAGGCAGGTAGGTACTCAATAATTAAATGGAGAAAATAACTGGTAATGATCTTAGGGGTTTAATATCTGTGGCCTTAGAAACTTATATAATGATGTAGAAAATGATTTTTTAAATGAAGGAGTAAATATGATTATATATGTATGTATGTATATATGAATACATGTATATATATATATATTTATATGTGTGTGTATGTATATATACATATATATGAAGTGACTTACCCAGATCATAGTTAGTTGATGGTCAGCCTTGGTATAGGGACAAGATCTTTATAATGTCCTGATGATATGGTGATATGGTTTTAACAGAGTAATAGAAGATTTTACCTTGCTCAATTGGTAGGTAGATAAGTAGATAGTAGGAAAGGAAAGAAAGAATGAATGAAAGCAAGAAAGAAAAGAAAAGAAAGTGAATGGAAGAAAACAAAATAAGGTCCAGGACTTATGGTAGTTACTAGTATTAAAAATATAAGTATGCAAAACAATCCCTGACCTCAAGGAGCTTACATCATAATGGGATAAGGCAATACATAAAGGGGCATAGGTGGAGGGGGTTGTTTACATGTAGTGATATGGCCTAGAGATAGCCAAAAAAAGTATTGTGTAGACCTGAAATCAGAGAAGATAAAACTAGAGTTGACTAATCAAAGTCTACATTAGTTCCTAGGATAGAAGCCAATTTACCAGTGTGAAAAGGGTGGAGATGATGACTTGAATGGAGTGAAAACTGCTTGACTGAAGATAGTTAAGAAGATGGCTATGGAGGACTGTATCTGGGAAAGTTAAGGCCCATAAAAATCAAAAGTTAATAAGAGGATTATAGAAATATGAAACCTTATAATAAAAAATAAAGACTATTTGGTTAAAGAAAGTTTTTAAAAAAGAAATATAAGTAATATTTTTATGATGATATGCTATAGACTTTGTGGCCAGATGAAGGATACGGATACTGTTTTCCTCATTCATATTTCCATACTGTCCTCAAATATGGGCTTTTATAAACCATACTCAGGTTCAAGAAATTATTTTGGTCATAAAACTACCAAACCAGAAGAGAAAACATTAATTCAAAGCATTTAGCAAGGAAAATAATCCCATATATGAAGGCCTTCATTTCCCCTATAAGTTTCCATGTCATAAGTGGGAAAGTGAACACAGAGAATATATAGGCAAACAATACATGTATAGCCAAAAATTCTCATTATCCCAGGGCTGAATCCTAGGTGGACTGGTATTTCCTGCTGTACTCTGCTTTACTCTGAGCTGTTCCAACAGCCTATGAACTGCTAAAGTCACCTGCTGGACTAGAATCTCTTATTTCAATGCCACTTGCCAGATATATAGTATATTTGAGCCATTAGTTTCATCTCGTTCTTTTCGGAGCTTCTGCTACTGTCTGTGTGTCTGTGTATCTCTCACTCTGTGTCTCCTCTCTCATATACATAAACACATATACATAGTTGTGTACATATATAAACACATACACATATGTTGCTCGACACCTTCTCTGAAGATGAATTTTGACATCTATTTTAGTTAATATTTTAAGGAATATTTCAGCTCTTTTGTGAGTTTTATCCAGAATTATACCCAATTAGCATATTGAAACATTCAACCAATTAAACAAAATCCCTTAATTCAAGGCTGCTTTGCTTATACTTCAATTATTTGGATAGGAGTGAGAAAATTCAGCTCTCCTTCCTACCCTGGTTACTACCACTTACCAAAAAGTAGCTAGATTGAAACTGACAATCTTTTAGTTATACCCCCCAGTTTCCATATATGTAAAGGGAAGATAGCATTTATCATCATAAAGTTGTAATATCAAAAGAGACTATATGTGTATACACACATGTATATATACATATATGTATAAATACACACACACATATATAAACTTTACAAACCTAAAAAAACTTTATAAGTATGAGCTACTGTTACTATTATACTGTTATTTCCAAAATTTTTAACGTGAGAACTCATATGTAGCTCTTCCTTACACAGATACCAAAGCCAGCGTGAAAGTATGTGATAGTAATGGAGTTCTTGACTTATCCAGATAATTTGCTAAAATTATTTCTTTGCTTAAAATAGAGTATCTAATAAATTCTTGACTTCTAGAAATTGTCTTTTAGAAAGTAAAACAAGGAAAAGTACTTTTACTTTGAAATTAATTGTGACAAACAAGGAAATAAAAACCACAGCTAGTATGTGATCCAAGTTTCATATTGCGTCAAATATTAGAGTGTTCATATCTCTAGAAGGTAGAAGAAATTGAGCTTAGCATATAGGGTTAGCAGGAATAATTAGTAAAACAGAAGAAGTAACAGAGAATACAACTTTGTTGAGCAGCAGCATTCAGGTGGCCTCAGGTTCTGCCTCTCCAGATTCTTCAACCCTATACAGTTCCTTGGGCTCTCCACCCACAGCAGTTCCAGTCTAGTCATACAAGGTCTCTTTCTCCTGGCTGAATTTCTCTAAAAAATTATTGATTTGATGGAACCTTTGGTGTTACTTGCCCTTGATACATTTTGTGGTATTTGCCCTGGGTGTCAGAATTTCAAGTTATGCTTCTGCAGCAAAGAATGTATTAGGGTAGTAAAAGTGAAAGCAATTTAGAAGAAAGTGACTTAATCACCTTGAAATCTGCAACAAGGAAAGGAATTCTAGACACAGAATATGCCATACACTTAGGAAAATATTTCAAAAGTTCCATAATGATGAATATGATCCTATAGCCTAAGAAATAAAGGGAGGGGGGCGGCTAGGTGGCGCAGTGGATAAATCACTGGCCCTGGATTCAGGAGTACCTGAGTTCAAATCCGGCCTCAGACACTTGACACTTACTAGCTGTGTGACCCTGGGCAAGTCACTTAACCCCCATTGCCCCGCAAAAAAAAAAAAAAAAAAAAAAAAAAAGTAAAAAAAGAAATAAAGGGAAAGATGGCTAATGAAGGTTCTCAAAAAGGAAATTCTAATTGGAAATTGAGGGGATGCCCATCAATTGGGGAATGGCTGAACAAGTTGTGGTATATGAATGTAATGGAATACTACTGTGCTGTAAGAAACAATGAGCAGGCAGATTTCAGAAAAACCTGGAAGGATTTACAGGAACTGATGCTGAGTGAAGTGAGTAGAACCAGGAGAACATTGTACACAGTATCTATCAGCAACATTGTGTGTTGATCAACTGTGATGGACTTGACTCTTCTCAGCAATACAGTGGTCCAAGATAGTTCCAAAGGACTCATGATGGAGAATGCTCTCCAAATCCAGAAAAAAAACAAAACAAAAAAACCCCCAAAATTGTGACAATTGGAGTGATGCCACCTGCTGGAGAGTTACTGTAGGAAAGCTCTGCCATGAGGAGAAGGCTTCTGAGGGCAAGCCATGTGGTTTGGAACGTCAATTCCTTGGCATCAGGAAGTGACATTTGATGTTTCCAGTTTATACAGGAGGCTTGTGGGACAAAGAAGGTACGAGGCTCTCTTTCATCAGGACTTCGTGGGGAGTGGAGCTAGAAATGTTGGCTCCCTGAGATAGATAAGATGTAGGCATCTAGGCCTCTTTCTCTCCACCAAATTCTTATGCTCCTTAATACATGCTTAAAAGTCTAAACTCTTGCTAAAGCTTCTAATTTATTGGTGACACTCATTAGATTTTTAGACTAGAGTTAGATAGCCCCTCACAGATGGTGACCATGAAGTATTCAAAACAAAACCAACTATGGAATCTAGATGCAGATTGAACCATATTATATGTTTTTTTTTTCTTTTTTGAGATTTTTCCTTTTGTCTCTGATTCTTCTTGCATAGCATGACTAATGCAGAAATATGTTTAACATGATTATACATATATAACCTATATCTGATTGCTAGCTGTCTTAGGGAGGGGGGAGGGAAGGGAGGGAGGGAGAAAAAATTGAAACTAGAAATCTTATAAAAACAATTGTTGTAAACTACCTCTACATGTAACTGGAAAATAATAAAATGCTTTTATGTAAAAAAATTAAAAAGGAAAAAAAGAAAATAACGCATCACACAAAAAAAGGAAAGGGGAATGTAAATAGGACAATGTTGTGTCAAGGGCTTCACCTATAAGCTCAACTCTAGAAAAGACATACAGAAAAGATGAAAGTAAGGATTACCTACACAACAAAGCACACAAAATACACAAGAGTTATATGTTTTTAAAGAATAGTGTAGGGAAACTTAAAATATAAAGTGCTAAGATTGGCAAAAAAAAAATACAAGGACAAGGTCTTTTAGAGTTATGTTCAGAAAAAGAAAAACAAGGAATAAGCAGGATAATTACTTGGGAAAATAGTGAAATTCTGACAGTGTAATAAAATTACTTTGCTTTCATCTCTACCAAGAAAAGTTTCAAACTAGCAAGGATAAAAGAGCCATGATTCACCTTGAATTTACATGCTATGATAGATGAGGGAAAGTAAGGGAATACCTAGATTCCAATTCAAATTCCAGGTGAATTATATATCCTTTATAGTATGATTGTTGAACCAACATAAATGATGTCTGAAAAATCCTAGAGAATGGGAGAGTTTACATAAGACTATAGAAAGATAAGAGATGTCCTGATTTTCAAGGTGGCAGTGAGAGGTGATTAAGAAAACATTGATTTCTTGATAATATTTTTATATGTTATTAATGACTCATAAATTTAACAGAGCAAACAGCAAACTACTAAGTCAGCATGGAGTCTCTAAGAACCAATTATGCTCAACCTTATTCTATTTTTAATAGGAATTAAACTATATATTTTTCATTCTCCTTTGGGGCATGAATTAGAGAAGTTCATTCTGGACTGGAGACATAAACCATATGAGGTCAGCCATAAACACACAGTTGCTCTAGAAGTTGGACAAGGGGGAGACATGCAATAAAGTCTATGCCTATATCCTCCACCATCTGCTACTCAACTTAGGGTATACCATATCTCTTCCATTCTAGTACTCAGGGACTTTTCTAACCAGTGGTCAAAAAAAAAGAATCTGAAAACAAACAAAAAAACCCTTCACTAATTAAAACAGAATTTTGTTTTAGAAGATACATGGACAGTTTCAAGGGAAAATTTTACCTCTGTACTAAACATGCAAACCCAATATTAGTTGAGATCAAGTATATGGACTGTTAAGGAAAACTATTAGTATAAACACAAAAATTCATCAAAATAATGGCTATACGGGGGACAGCTAGGTGGCGCAGTGGATAAAGCACCGGCCCTGGATTCAGGAGGACTTGAGTTCAAATCTGACCTCAGACACTTGATACTAGCTGTGTGACCCTGGGCAAGTCACTTAACCCCCATTTCCCTGCACCCCCCCAAAAAAATAATGGCTATACAATGAATATAAAACTCATAACAATAATCCTAAGAATGAAAAATAGTTATTCCTGAAGGAAAGATTGCAATGGATACTCTCTTCTGGGTCCAGTTGGCCCAAATTTGACACAGGATAATGAAGAGTACTTAATTCCTATCAGCAAAAGACAAAAATGCCAAACACCAAAAGACTGTTAGTTGTTCCTATGCCTGACAGAAAAAGTAGATTTTCATTCACTGTTCCCCATGGAGGTTGGGAACCACTATTTTGCCAGCTGCTCTGTTTTATTGAATAGAATATAAAAAAGAAAAGAGAGCCAAAAAATTCATTCTCTCCTGTAAGGGAAGAGGAAGAGAGAAACAACACATTACCTTCAGCCCCATATGAAAAGATTTGCTAGAGTCACAGTGATTCTAGGAAAATAAAAATGTGACTTCTATTCAAGTCAATTCACATACTCTTAGTCATGTTCCTTCTTGTAAGCATCAAGGCCTTCCCATATCCATCTTTTATTTTTAATTTATGGAATAAAATAAAATTTCCATAACATAGTATAATTTTAAAAGGTGATTCCATATGAAGTTGTAAATCTTCTATGCACACTTTGCTATTTTCTTTCAAATACTCTTTCCCACTTCCATCTTTTGGAAAGCTGGAGATAACAAAATTTTTGATGTTATAAAGCTGTACAAGATTATAAAGTCAATATTTTCTAATTTCCCATAAATGGGGTAGTTTTACACAAAGGGGGTTCATATTAGAAAGTTGCCTCTACTGAAAACAGAAACATGAAGAGACAAACTGATACAAAGTAAAACAAGCAGAGCCAGGAAAATAATGACTACAGTTACTACAGTGTAAAAGGAAGTAACACACAATAGTAAAAAAATTATTTTCTGTAAAATTCTAAAAAACAAAGTGTGACCCAAAGAAGAAATATGAGAAGATGCTTTCACTTACTTTCTGAGATGTATGTAGGGGCTGGGTAGGCAGAATGGAGGGTGTTAGATTAATTCATGTGAACCATTGAATATAATATTAGATATTTTTCAAAGTATTGATCAATTTTGCTTATTTTTTCTCTGTTTTATTAATGTCTGGTATAAGAGATGAATCTGGGAGATGAAGGGAGAGGAGTACAACAGAACATCTAGATAATATAAAGACAAAAGAATTAAAAACATACAAAATAATACCATTTTTAAAAAAAGTTCTCAATCTGTGATCTGATGGGGATAATTCTCTCCTGAGATCCATTGTACAAGTTGAAGTTTTCTCCCTCCAGCACCTCACCCTTAATTCCAAACAGCATGAAAATGACATGGTATCAACTATTATTTGTGATATTGCCAAGGATGACTAAGTAGGTTGGTTCCTAACACTGTCTTCTGGGGAAAGAGAAAAAGGAATAGAAAGAATGATGAAATGATTAGTTTTACCCATTAATAGCAGAATGATGGGACACACAATGTTCTTACCACCAAGATATCCCAGCAAATTTCTTGGCCATATCAAAGTTCTTCCTTGGTTACAAATTTAAACGTATCCTAAACCCTCTTACCCTGCTTCTCTCTCATGCATATAATCTCAGAGGTCAGAGCTAAAACCAACAGAGCAGTTGGTTTTCCTTCATAGCTATGATTGTCATTTTAATATTAGCAAGCATTTTTTTAGTTTCCTGCTTTAATAGGGGGTTTACAAAATATTTATTTTCTGAAAATGTAAATTCAAAAGCATGAGTCCAAATTGAGGAACAGAATATATATATGCATACACACATACATATATGTGTATGTATGTATATGCATACACATATATACACATACATGTGTATATATGTATTTATGTGTATATGTAATTTCTTTTTTATAGTTCTTCCATATTCCTTTATAGTCAAACCCTTACTCACATGTATCCTCCTTCCTCATATTCCCCCCTACAAATTCTATGGTATATTTATAGTGTATATGTATGAATATATCTTAGTTTATGTCACTGTTATATATACATATATACATGTTCATATATATTCATGTATGTATATACATATACATATCATTCCATGTCAATGATATGGTCTATCCTTTTTTAAAAGGTCTGTTGCACCAAGAAACCAAAATTCCAAACAAGTATGTGATCTACATTCAGGTCAATGTCAGTGGAGCTCATCCAGATGGGTTCTTTGAATTCCAACAGGCATGCTGGCACCCAGCCATTGAGTGTCTATGAAGCAGGAGCATTATGCATTGTCACTAGCAGCAGAATCATTGCCTCTGTTTGCCTTTAGACATAGTGCCCAGTTTAGACAGACAACAGAAACTGTCAACTGTCACCTGTTCCCATGACCACTTTCCCTTCTTGCTTTTGTTAAAAGAAAAATGAGCCACCACATCTGCCAGCTAAATATAGGAGAGATTCAACAAATGACTCCAATGTTCCGATGAATTTGTCTGCTTTATATTGAGTTACGAAAAAGAAACCTTGATGGAGGAATTCTGCATCTCTGTGTATTGGAATCTTTCTCACTGTCATTTTAGGTTAAATCAGTGACATTAGGGTAATTAGCCCTGAACATTAAGTTATTTAGAAAACATTTAGAAGGAAAGTATTTGGTTTCAGTGCTTGCTATTCTTTATATCATCAGATATGGAAAAAATCAGATACTTCCATTTCTCTCAGGGACTTGCAGCAGGTGAAGAAGGGAGCAAAGTATGAACCCCAAATTACTGTTTTTCAGGCATGTAGCTTTAAAAATGTATTTGGTAATTTCTTTCATATAAAGGTGATTCAATTTCTCAGATCAAGAAATATATTAGAAGAGAGGGGGCGGGGAATCCACTCCAGTAGCTGCTGGCACTGTATTTTAAAGGGGATCAGATTCATTTCTGACCTTGATCAGGTCTTAAACTTCTTATTCTTCACATTTAAAAATGGACATAATGACACTGAGCTCCCGTCACATGGGGGTTGTTAAGAATAGTCATAAATAAGCTGTAAGGTGAATAAATGTTAAGGAGACTATGAAGGTGATGATCTCACTAAAGAATAGGAAAAGGGGCTACAAATTTATCCTCTTCGTTCTTAAGAGCCATAATGTATTGTTTAAAAATTTCTTTAAAATACATTTATCATTCTATTTTTCAAACATATGGCTTGTGTGCTCCTGTATGTGTGTGTGTGTGTGTGTGTGTGTGTGTCAGAGAGAGAGAGAGAGAGAGAGAGAGAGAGAGAGAGAGAGAGAGAGAGAGAGAGATACAGTTAAGGAAAATTTCCAAAATTGTGCCTGTTTTAGGTTTGTCATAAAGCTTGCCAGGTATGCTTATGCATTTCCATTACCATGAATTCAACGGATTCAGCCAGAATTGAGTGAAAAAAAAGATCTGCTCTCTTCCATTTAAATCTTTTTGGGCTTCCTAATCATTCAAGAAAAATATAAGATAAATTTTTCTCTTGGAATTTTTATGGATCTTCAGAATTTGAAATTTTCCAGTTTGTGTAAAGGTTGTTGCAAAAGATCAGAGGACAGGAATTTTGCCACTGGGTCAGTTAGGAAGCATTGGGCAATCCTTGCCAATTAATTCTGACCTCCCCCCTCCCCCCCCAAAACAAAAAACAACCAACCACAAAACTGCATAGAAACAGTCTTTGCTTCACCAGTCCTTTTTGGTTGGTCTGATTCTAAATCATAAGAATATCTGACCCATGCCTACCAATCACCTCTGTTTCAGGGATAAGGCAGAAAAAAGAGAAAACAGAAAGAATTCTACCATCCAGCTCAAGCCCATGAACTTGTACTCTTTTTTTTTTATTTTCAAGGAGTAGAAAAGCAGTGACTTCTGAAATAAATGACAAGATAGTCACCATTTGACTACTTCCCTGTACCTTTACTGACTTGCATTAAAGCTACCCTTAACATTGCAACATTCTTTACAAGATTTTGTAGTGTTTTCTCCCATCAGTCCCTTCCCTCTTCTGCTGAGGTTGTAGGGGCACCATCAGAAGGCACATACCCTTGAAACATCAAGGAGTGGCAATTATTGTATATCTCATCCCCTCCTGTTCCTTACCCTTGGCCTGGAATAATAGCTGAAAAAGGTTCTAGGTACTTAATCCATAGCTTATAGTTGGAACTCTTTTGACATATTGTAAATGTGCAGATATTTGAGTTACTGTGTGATTTGAGATATTTTAAAATCCCGAATCATATTCCCTAAACAACATATTTGAATATGCTATACTTATACTAATCCTTTGTGCTAAGAAATCACCTACTCCATCTTCCCCTCAATAACCTTTTAATTTTTTAAGCCAACCCACTGATGAGATTGGAGGTGGACAGGAATGACACAATTTAGCCATTTCTTATTGGGAGTTATGTTGAGGTGTCTGTCTCCCAAATGTCAGAAAGCTGCTGCACTGAAATATATTCTGAACTTAAAAATCCTGACAGGAGCCAAACCTTCAGGGAAGCATGTGTCAGACTCTGACGTATTGGTGAAGAGATGCTACAGTTGCTAATGATTCTGGTGATGGTACTGTGTGTCATTTAATGATCACATTGAAGTTGATTTGGGGGCAAGTAAGGGGGGGCATAAATGTAAGGGCTATGATAATGAAGTGCTGGAGAAGGGGAGTAGATTGCTAAAGAATGGAGGAGACCAGAAAGAATATGCCTCATTTTGCTCCATTGTAGAAATTTCTGTTATCTTGCTCCTATATTTGAGCTGGAAGATGATGGTAATTTGGTGCCAAGTTTTTGGCGAGGGTAGAATTGGGGTTGCTATAGTTAAAAGCTGACTGGGTGACCAGAAACTAGTGCATTTTGATGTGTTATTGGAGAGAAAGAGATGAGAAGCAGAGGGGAAAGGATGGAAGGTTTATCTATTATTACATACCTTGAAGTACGATACCACTTCAGGGACAGGGATTCAGTAGGGGGGGAAATACATATATATATATATATATATATATATATATATATATATATATATACTAATCTGTGGAATTTGAGATCAACATCAGTATAAAGGTATTCAAGAAAAATGAAACCATAGCTCTATCAAGACTCAAAATATTTTGGCAGGAATATGCATATTGAGGATCAAAGGCAGTTGAGTGAGTTAGCATTCTATCATAAGACAAGGTCCACAATAAATAAAGCTGTACCAAAAGATTCTCAGTGAGTGTTTATCCTGTGGAAATAGTTGTGATAAATATGTAGTTTGCCATAACAATTAGCCATGAGAGTTAGAAATAAAAGAGAAATAAAGACCTAACATCAAATAGGCTTGGAAAGCAATGGGATATTTTTTAGGGAACTGTGGAGAGTGCTGTCTTTTTGCCAGTGGCCAGTTAATAGATATACAATCACAAAATGGCAGTTGATCTCTCTGCTAGGGAAAATGGTGAAAGGTCTAGAGACATGACAGAGTGAGCATTCTACATCTTGTCAAAGCTTATAACCCCTATCCACTTTTCGTGATTCTTATAAGGACAAATGCTACAAGCAAAAAAAAAGCCTACAAAGCAATACTAGAGGATCATGAACTCCTGGGAAAGAAACCAAAGACATTAGGGACACAGATGGTGTTTTATCACTGCTACCAATTGAAGGCAGGGGCTACAAAAGAGAAAGGCAGGTTTGGGAAGTAAACACATAACTAAGAAGATTGTATTTGAAAAAAAAAATTTGGATTTCTGGGCCACAGCATAAAATATAAAAACAATGGAGTCTAGACTAGCAATGGAGTGCACACCATAATACATTTACCAGTGAAATTGCATTTTCCTAGATCTTGAAAATCTGATCAAGAGTTCTTTAGATTGAAAATGTAAGGGGAGGAAGAAAACTTCAATATATATCTGCCAAGTCAGATACTTCAGGGAGTAGTAGGTACAATAAAATGCAATGCTTCAAGGATCTATAATTTTGTCAGCTTGGTTATTCCCCTCCACTAAGGAAGTTAACAACCCCCTTCTAATTTAATAAGCATTCTTTGGCAGTTGCTGTGGTCAAAAATAATTCTCCTCTTTAGTGATGAGACTCTCTAAAATTAATTAGGTTGTTTCTCAAGTGATAGACATATGCCTAGGCTGTTGCTAGGTGCACATCAAAACTCTTTCCTTCCTGGTAGAATCCACTGCAGTGGGTATTTTATTGGCATATAATTTAAGAATTTAGGGGTCACTTCCATGCCATGATGAGGCATCATAGTAAATGAAATGGCATTGGAATGAGTCAGAAACCTATAATAAAGTCAGTAAGTTAACAAGCATTTATTGAGTGCTTACTAGGTGCCAGGTACATGTATCCATGTACTAAAAGGTTAAAACTAAAGACCTCAGATATTTATACATAACTACACAAAACATGATTTCTAGAGAATTTAATGTAAAGAAGTACACTTGGTAATATGGGCATCACAGACATGGTAGACTAAGGATCATGACTAGAATATGACTATAGATTAAAGGAATGGAATAGATCAAAGGAGTGGTAGAGTTGCATTTCTTAAAATTATGAGGAAGTAAAGGAAAGGAGAAAGGAATTCAACTTAATTCCAAAATATTAAGCATTATTATCTATTTCATACAAAAATAATAATAAAAGTCTCTTGTTTTAAAAAACTGATATTTTATAGAAAGGACCCAACTCAACTTTTATAAGTGGTTTAATTATGCAAATAAGTAGAGAAAATAAGGATAACATCAAAAGAAATATAAACAAATTTCAAATGAGAGGAAACACTCATTTCTGGATATACCAGGAAAGATTTTATATGGGAATGGGTACCTGAGTTGTACTTTGAAGAAAACTAGAGAAACATGGGAAAAGAGAGTATTAACAACAGTACAAACAGAAATGATACTATCAGAAAGTATGCTATAGCCCACCCAGGCAGAAGGAAACATACCACAAAATCAGAAACAGAGGTACAATAGTGATGGGAAATTTCAACTATCCACACTCTTGCTATAAGTCTCTCTCTGCCCAAAGTAAAGCAGTTGATGCCATCTTAATTACCATTATAATAATTCTATTCTTCAAAGTAACAAGAAGGCCTAATATTCTGAACCCATTTCTAAGCATTATGGTAGAGATGATGGGAATGTTGGTTGGATGACCACTTCATATCAACACACATGACAGAGAAGGAGAGATAAGCCAGGTATAGTTTGATGCATGCCCTAGGTTTTGGGGAAAGATTTAAAAGAATTTTTTAAAAAACTATGTAAATTTACATGGGTTCAAATTCCACAATGGAAGTTAATTCAAGAATTGTAGGAACTCCACAGTAATCAAATTCTTATACAAATGAGGAACAAAAGGAAAATCTCTCAAAAGAGATCAATGTGAATATACAATAAACTCTCATCAAGCATTTTAAGTTGTAAAATGTCATGTAGAGAAAATAGAAGCAAAGACAAGCAAGTGAAGATTAATATAGAAGAGTGCCATGATCCTCTAAGAATAAAAATAAGACCACTAAACTTCAGAATTAGCTATACCTGTTGATGAATGCTAAGAACAACAACAAAGAATTTTTTTGGGGGGTAAAAAGGAAGATAAAACAGAGACAAAGTCACACAGGATGAACAGGATGATGACAATGTATGATGGAGAGAAGGCAGAACAATTTGACTCTTTCAGTTCTCTACCTCTGTTAAAGCCCTATCAAATTTGATGCCTCATAATTTGGAGGTTGTCCTAGGTTCCTCAATATCATGTGAATGGAACAGATCCTCTGGAAGTTACTAAGAAGCTGAAACAATGATTGTAAAAGCTTCAGGTAAAGGCCTGATGATAAACTTTATGTTTATTTGGCGAGGCTCACCACTTGTCAGTCAGGCAGTCAGTAGGCAAAAAGAATTTATTAAGCTTTATATGTTCAGGTCACTGTTCTCAGTTCTGAGCACACAGAGAAAGGCAAAATGAATGCCTGCTTTCAAGGTGCTCTCATTCTAATGGAGGAAAAATATGCAAATAACTAAGTATTTAAAATACACAGAAAAAGTAGATGGAAGTTAATCTCAGAAAGGTAGATGCTAACAACCTGGGTGGGATAGGTGATGTAGAAAAAACCTCCTGGAAAAGGTAATATTTGAGCTGTCTTCAAAGAATCTAGGTAAATTAATGGGTGGATATATGGAGTAAAATTATTCTAGGCATGAAGGACAGTCAATGTAATGACACAGAGATGGGAAATTGAGTTTTGGGGTGAGGAACATCAAGGAAACTGGTGTAGCTTGTTTGTAGTAAAGACTAAAGTATAAAAAAAGAAAAGACTCCAAAGGTAGGATGGGGCAACATTATCAAGTGCTTTAAATGCCAAAAAGAGGATTGACTGCAACATGATAAACTTTTTAGGCATATAATTTTTCCAAGGTCATTTGGTAATCCATGTAACAGTGTCACTCAGATATATAATTATTAGCTTTCTATTTGCTTACCAAATCTACTTTTCTCTTGTAAGGCTCCTGTCTTTGATTAATAGAAGTAATTCCACTTAAAAATACATATTATTAAAGCTTCTCTACCAAGAAAAATTATCTTCAGATTGGGAAGAATTAAACAAAAATGATAAAAATGGTGTTGAAAACCAAGCTAAGTGAGGGGACATTAAGGTGTACATACCTGTCCTCAAGGAGTTCAAATCATCAGGTCTTCAAGGCTTAACTATGTCCATAGATATAGAAAGAATGGGTCAGTGTGCTAGCTGAGCAGTTGGCATTGAGCTCTGAAAAATAGTAGAGAATGAGGTATTCTGTAGAACTCAAAAAAGACAAGAACATTTTTTTTCCTTTTTTTATAAGAATAAGATAGGATTTTCTAACTTTAAGCTAATGATCTTTCCTTGGCTTTTCTGGGGGAGAGGGGGTTGAGGAATCCACAATATAATTTTTCAAGGGATTATTTGTGAACTTAAAAAAAAGATGCAGTGATTCTATCATACTTATTAAATGTTTAGATGGTATAAAAATTGGGAGACACAAATATGACCTTGGTGGCCAGGTATTCTTGCAGCTCTATTCATTGAATATCTTCCACGTTTGTAGAATCCTGGAAGTGTGCAAGGGAACAATGGTTTTTATTTTTTTATTTTTGGTAGATAACGGAATACAAAAATCTGAGTGTGCACCTAGAAAAGCAACTCTGTGCCCTGCAGTTTGAAAATGAAATGTTGACTTGACTGGCTTTTACAAATAAGTCATAAGCCACCTTAAAAATGTGGAAAGTAATCAGCACACTGAATGAGAGTTAACACTTAAGAATATATCAACAGTCTACTGTGATGGACTATATTCTTCTCACCAATGCAATGGCACAAAAGAGTTCCAGGGAACTTGTGATGGAAGAGGATCTCCAAATCCAAGAAAAAAAAAAAGAACTGCGGAGTATAGATGCTGAATGAACCATACTATTTCTTTTGTTTTTGATGCTGTTGTTTTTTTCTATTTTGAGGTTTTTCATCATTGCTCTGATTTTTTCTCTTATAACAGGACTAATGCAGAAATATGTTTAATGTTATTTAACACACACACACACACACACACACACACATATATATATATATATATATATATATATATATATATATATATATATATATATAAAACCTATATCAGATTACCTGCTGTTTATGGGAGGGGGGAGGGAGGAGAGGGAGGGAGAAAAATATGAAATTGTAAAGCTTGTATAAACAAAAGTTGAGAACTATCTTTACATGTAACAGAAAAAAATACTTTATTAATTAAAAAAAAAGAATATATCAACAGGCTAGAGTAGATAATAAGATAGAATTCTGTAGGGATAAATGTAAAATCCTATACTTGGAGTCAAAAAATCAAATTCTAGCATAATTTCAATTCAAAAATGATTCAATTAAATAAAAAAAATTAATTTGCTATGTCCATGGGCATCATGTCTGTTGTTTGGGATATAAAGAAAAAAAAATTGTCTTGGGCCAGTGACTCTTAATCTGAGTTCCATGGAGTTTAAAAAATTTGATTTCAGTGAAACTGGTTCCTTTGTAATCCTATGCATTTTATTTTATGCATCTAAAGACATTATCCTAAGTAGAGGTCCACAGGCTTCATCAGACTGCCAAAGGAGTCCATGACACACAACAAAGATTATGCCCCTGATCTGGGTTTTTACCCTTCACTATTAATTTTTTAATGTTCTAATGCTTTATTATCAGGGGACTATATTTTTGCCTTAGCAGGGAATATAGAGTACTTTAATCATTTATGCTTTTATCCCATGTGTATGTGTGTCTATATGTATATACATATAGACACACACACACACATATATATATATATACACACACACACAAATATCTATATATGGGATGAAGTATCAATAATTTTTATATATATATTTGTTTGTTTGTACATAGTTGTTTTCATTTTGTATCCCCCTTTAGATTGTGAGTTCCTTGAGAGCAGACTTATCTTTTACTTTCTCTGTAACCTCAGTACTATGCAAAGCACAACATATAGTAGGTGCTTAATAAATTTTTGCTGATTGACATGAATAAGAACAGTGGGAGATAAAAGTGTAGAAAAGCATATGAAGGGAATAGACCTGTGTGATTCATTGACATGAGAACTCCTCCCTGGGAAAACTCAACTTAACTCAGTACTTTGTCCTCAACTTGTTGAGTTAGAGAGTTAGCTTTGACACTGAGAGGTTAAATGGCCTACCTAGGGTTTTGCAGCTAGTGGGTGTCTGAGGTTGAACTTTAATTGGAGTCTTCCTGGCTACATGGACAGCTTTTTATGCCTAGTAAAGAAGCCTTTGGATAAATCCTGAAGGATATGAAAACCTAGATGAATGCGGACTTCTTTTTCCCTTTTAAAATTGTTTTCAGCATCAAGTGAATAAAATTGGTTTGACAACTGGATTATCATAATAGTATGGCCTTAGATAGGAGGCATCAAGAAAAATTCAAGAGAGACAGGAGAAAAAAAATAATGGCTTCTATAGATTATTGTGTTTTATGCAATTATAATCATAAAACAAACTTGGAATTATAAGGAAAGGGTTGCTGAATTTAATATTAGTATGACGACATTAGTAATGCTGGCCAGAGGTTTATTAGCCTGAAATTATTGTGTTTTAATGCAAATTCATATTTTCATTAACACAGAGTTATGGAAAAGCTAGGTGGTACAATGGATAAAGCACTGGCCCTGGAGTCAGGAAAACCTGAATTCAGATTCAGTTTTAGACACTTAGTAGCTATGTGGTCCTGGGGCAAGTCACTTAACCCTGATTGCCTCAATATTATTTTAATTTGGGAGAGAGAGAGAGAGAGAAACAATTTAGCATGGTGGAAATTGCTGAAATAGGATTCAGACCTGGGTTCTACTTCTAACTCTAACTCTACCAGTCACTGGGTAAACTTGGACTAGTGACTTAATTTCTCTTGGCTTCTGTTTGTTCATCTATAATTTCTGAGGGTTAGGCTAGATACTATGTAAGTTCTTTTCCAGATCTGACATTCTATTATCTTAATTATAAATGCAGGAGAGTGAGTGTAATAGTTAACTTTCATTTAGAGAAAAGCTATTTTTAAACTTCTTTTTTAATGAACCATGTAATGTTCAGGTAAATCAACTTTCCAATGAAAATTGAACTGAGGAGGGAGTACTTCAATGCAGTGAAGAAATCACTCATTCAATATATTACAGTTACAAAATTCCCATATCTTGAAGGACAGAATGAAATTATGACAAAGAGAGCAAAATAGATACCCTGTTGAAAGAGACACCTACATTCTGAGATGCAAGGATGGAGACCAGTATACAGACTGTAAGACAATTACATGTAATTTACAAGTATTCACTGTTTTGTTTTGTAGATCACACAATAACAAGAGGTAATGTGTGTGTGTGTGTGTGTGTGTGTGTGTGTTTATAACCGCCTAGTGAACAGAACAGAGTAGAATGATAATGTATGTGTATTATGCCCAGCAATTCTTTTGATAAACCTGGGGAGGAAGATGTAGAATTGGAGAGGCTAATGAGGGAGCCTTATATGTGCTGCGAATAGAAGATGAGCTGTTCAGTCATTGGCTCCATTTGGATAATAGGGCTATCTCTGACCACTGTTATCTACTCTCTGGGCAGCTGGAGAATAGGACAAAAGCAAAGTCATTCTATTCCTGTCCAACAGAAAATTCTCTGTGCTTTTTATGTAATAGCCACTGGGTCTTCCCAAATTGTAGCTGAGAACATCGCTCATCTTGTTTAAGCCAACCTGCCATACTCAGGAGTTTTAAACAATTCCAGTACATTTTCCTGAAATGCAGAGGCATGCACTCCATTCCTCACAATGCTCTATCATTAAAAAAAAGGAAGATAAAATGCAGAATAGCTGGACATATAATGTATAATAGTAGGCATCTGTATAATGACTAGAGTGCTAAATGTATTCAAAATAATTTACTATGAAGCAGACAATGAAGGAAAAAGAAAAGAAAATTATAACATGAAAACCAAGTACAAAATGGATGGTGTTTCAAAAGTCTTGACATTCTGGACAATGTATTTGGTCCAACCCTACCTGGTTCTTTTCTGAGGCAGATACTTTAACCCTCTAAGTGATGACTCAAAACATTCTTTCCCTTCCTCACCAATCAATCATGAGAATGTATATTTTGGGGTAAGACACTTTTTGCTTCAGTCCCAAATGGCTGATGTATCTACACGTATGTTTATATTCAAACATGTATATGTACATACATAAAACATGGTTATACATTTGTAAACATATAGTGTATATGCATGTGTAAATGTATGTACAAATATGTATGATAGTGTGATATGGTGAATTGAATTCTAGCCTTGAAGATGTGAGTTCGAAGATGTGAGTTCAAATCTGTGACAAAGTTTTTTTACATATCCATTCATATATACATCTATAGATATATCTAACCATAGATATATATCTTATATATGAATGTGATATCTCAACTATAGAATCTATGCTCACAGAGAGCAGGGATTTTTTCACTTTTCTCTTTGCATCCCTGGCAACTAGGATAGTACCTGGCACATATGAGGCACTTAGTTAATGCTTACTGTTTAATTTATTTGCTAGCTGAATGAATTAAAGGAAATGTAATATTTGGGGAAAGGGAATAATCTATTCACTAACAGAGATCAGCAATTCATGTATAACTGAGAATCTTAGAAGTTGCTTGCACATGGTAACACAGCTAGTTATGAGTCCAAGGTAAACAATCAATTTATACATTTCAATTAACTAGTGAAGTTTTACACACATACATACATATACACCTATATACACACACATTGATTTAGAACTAGAAGGAATGTGAGAGATCATCTAGTTTATCAGTCCCACTCTACTTCTCAGAAAAGGAAACTGAGGTTCAGAAAAGTTGAGTGATTTTCCCCAAAATCATTGTTAAGTTTGTAGATATGTATATGTTTATATATTCATACATACATTGTCTCAACCCTCTCCAGTTCCATTTTGTAACTATACTTATACATATGTGTGCATGTGCATGTAGCTATATGTGAGAATCAGAGCTCTGCCCTGAGGAGAAAGCATGTGACTTGGCATCTGGAAGTTACGTCTATAGAACTGCCTGTAGTCATGTCAATCAAAGCTACCAGCCAATTAGCTTGGAACTGTGTGTGTGGACAGCCCTGCTTACTGTTTCATAGAGGGCTTCTGGAAGAAGCCACTGAGAATAGGCCTCTTTTTGTCTGGGACATCAACTTGGCAGCAGAACTTCACGTAGGCTGCTAGGAAAGGAGGGTTTTCTCTTGGGATAGACAGAATAGATCTAAGCTAGGGTTTTCCATTCTTTACGAGATCTGCCCTTACCCTCTCTCTTCACTAACTTCTAATACATTTTAATAAATACTTAAAAGCCTAAACTCTTGCTGAATTTTTCAGTAAATCCTAGCTAGTTTCTTCCAAAAAACTGGGGAGGGGCTGGCAAGGACCCACATTAGATTTTAAACATCATATATATGACAACATACATATGTATACGCATATATGTATATGTGCAGACATATATACATATATGTTTATTTACAAAATATAACTGGAGAAGACTGAGCCAATACGTATTATTTTGAGAAATTATTGCTATTCCAATGGTTGAAAGATCTGAAAAGGGCATTATGACATGGTGGACAGTACATCAAAGAATAGGCAAATTATTGTCCAGCTCTTCAAAGCCAACTGACTAACTGGGATCGCTGATAGGAGAGATATTTGGTTAATATGGATTTTCTTTTAAATTGTGAACAGACAGGCTAGGGAATAGGTTTACATATTTGGAGAAACATATATTTTGTAATAGTGTACAACTGTGAGTTGGTTCACATTAGTTAAGTTCAGGAAGGTGAGGTACAAAGGAACAAAGAGGCTTTTATAACAGACTTTCTCAAAGTCCTTTTTAGTTTTAATATCTATGATTCTGTGATTGCAGGTACATGTATTTTATCTGTATTTCTAGGGAAAATGAGTTAGGATCATTAAGTTTCCTACCTGAAATATGAAGGCAATTTTTAGGCCATGGAAATCACCAGTGATAGTATATCAATTAGAGTTAACAGTGTGTCCTATAAAAATGTATCCAGATTTTTTGAAAAAGTGAATCTTTCATTCCATTAAATAATATCTCCGTAATTTGTTTACAGCTGAGAGAGCCACATATAGCCCCCTCAATTTCTCCTCTAATTCATCTTACTACCATAAAGCTGGCAGAAGATGCTTCTCCTTAACTTATTCTTGTCAATGGATCTTTTAACTGCCTTTTTAGATTGTGACATTTGATGATTTTTGTCTATAGAGAATCACCAGAAGAATAATGATATTAAATACATTGGTGTTTGAAACCCTAGTATGGATTCATTGAAAAAAATCACCCAATTTCCCAAACTTAATCTAATTGGATCTATCCCTCCTGAACAATTCTGGGCCTGACTTTTGGGCCATCTATAGTGTGTTCTTCAGGTTTATATACTGATGAGTTAACCAATTGGGCTACAATTGGGGGAAAAAATGTCTGGCATTTAAGAGTGTTCTTAATGCAGAGTTTCTGAAAAGATCAGTTACCTCTTAGATCCAGAGAACTAGAGTAAAATCATGGTTGATGTAACTGGACAATGACTTAGAGAATGAGCCAGTGGGAGATAGAGGTAAAAGTCTTTAGCTGGTGAAATAATAACAATAACAACCCAGTCTTTTCTACATGATATTGGCCCTTAATTTTCTCATCATAACTAATGGAAAATAAGTGCATTCTTCTTTTATCACACACTAATATGACTTCCCTTTTGTGATTTCTTTTCCCTTTTAATGTTGCCTTTGATAGTCATTTTAACTTGATTTGACCATTTTGATTTGGGATATGGTGGTGGGGCAAGTTGTTATAATACAATATGGAGACCTTTGGTTCCCCCTTTCCTGAAGGAATGGCTCTGTTAAGAATCTTTGTCATCTATGAACAATGTTCTGGATATGAAAATATAATCATATAATTTATTTAATTTTATTATTGACAAATTTTTCCATTTTTGCTTTAATATACTTGAATTATTGGAAGAGAACAACTTGCCCTAAATCATATTAAATTATGCAAATCAAATTAATATATTGTGCATAATTATACACCAATATTTTAATGATGTGATTGAATACCATGAACCTTTATCTTTTGTAATTATTTCACTCAAATAATTATGTGAATTAAATGAATTATCTGCAAAACCCAACTTAAGGAAGACTTTAAAATTTCTACATGATTACAAAATTTATAGGTATTTAAAAATGTTTCTATCTGTTCCCCACTTACAGGATCTCTTTGACCACAACTTCTTCCCTATAAAAATGAATACCTACATATAATTCAATAGCAAAATAAAACAAAAAAGTCTGTTATTTTAAACAGATTTTTTTTTTATTAAAAGTTAGGTCAAAGATATAGAAGTGGGTTATACTCTTTGGTAAAGAACTGACTAGTGGAGGATTTTTAACCCCTGATTAGAACTTTTGACTTGATTTGAGAGGCTTCAGAGTTGATTTTCCCTATTCTGTGTAATTTGATGGAATTAGGCCAAATCTATCAACACTGACTTCGTAGGAAAATACTGACCAAATTTAATATGATTAAAGCTTAAGCTAGGGATATTTCCTGGGAAATATAGAGAAAAAGTTAAATTTGAGGTATACTGCTGGGCCAACTAAAATGAGTCAGAATAGATGCTAACATTAAACGAGAAAGGCAAATCAAAGATGACTTTTGAGCTATGGATCTATGAACCAGGGAAAGAAATGATCACTGATAGTGATAAGAAACTTGGCAAATTGAAAGAATTCAGTAGAACAGACAACATATACAGTTTAGTTATAAATATAGGTATATGTGATTTAGTCAATTATTAAGTACTTCTTAAGCACATACTATATGTTAGGCACTGTGCTAAGCACTGGGGATACAAAATAAGCAATACATAGATGATTTCAATATATATCTATAGATGTTATGTACATAAATATATTGCATTTAAAAATTTTATTTTGTTAAATATTTCCCAATTATGTTTTTTATTTATTTTTTTTCAGTGCAACAAACTTTTATTTTATTTTTTCCAGTTATATGTAAGGGTAGATGTCAACATTCAATTTCTTTTTTCTTTTCTTTTCTTTTTTTTTTTTTTTTTTTTTTGGTGAGGCAATTGGGGTTAAGTGACTTGCCCAGGGTCACACAGCTAGTAAGTGTCAAGTGTCTGAGACCGGTGTGAGATTTAAAATTGGATGTAAGAGCATTAAATTCCCTCTTTAACTTTTCCCTTATATATCTCCCAGACCACTAAGAAAAAGAAGCCTCTGAGCTTTAATCAGTGAGGGGTTAGCTTTTATTGTTTGGGAATTAATTAGACAACAAAAAGGTGATACTGATTACGGAAATAGGAAAGTAGAAATACAAATGAATAATCTTAGATCTAAGCTTAGTCTATATTCCATTATAAAACTCACCAAATCCCAAAACTGCCTGCCAGGCCAAGAACCAGAGCCGACCACCAAACATGTGTGCCGCCAGGCTAAGCTGCAAAGCCAGAGAGAGAGCCAACTTCCGTTCCACCCTGTTTTTAAACTGCCATCCTGGAAGTTGGTGCCCTCAGACGTGGCGTGCTTGGCCAGCTCTCCGGGCAGCAGCAGGCGCATGGCCATTTGTTGTGGTCTCCTCCCCAAAAGAGTGGTCCTTCAAAAGCCGCTTCAGTAGCATGCACTCAACTCTCAAATGATTAAGCTAAAACTTTGGTTTTTTACCACACTGGGTTTGAACTAAGGTCCTCCTGACTCCAGGGCCAGTGCTCTATCCACTGCACCACCTAGCTGCCCTCAACATTAATTTTCATAAGATTTTAGAGTTCTAAATTTTTCTCCCTCCCTCCATTTCCTCCCCCCTCCACAAGACATCAACCAATCTGATAAAGATTATATATGTACAATCCACAAGTGCCCTTTTTTCAGTTCTTTCTATGGGGGTGGATAGTATGCTTCATCATTAGTCCCTTAGGATTGTCTTGGATCATTGTATTGCTGAGAGTAGTTAAGTCATTCACAATTGCTCATCCAACAATACTGCTGTCACTATATACAGTGTCCTCCCTTTTCTGCTCAGTTCACTATACATCAGTACATATGAGTCTTTCCAGGTTTTTCTGGGATCATTCTGTTTGTCATTTCCTATAGCACAATACCATTCCACTACAATCATATACCACAGCTTCTTCAGTCATTCCTCAATTGATGGACATTCCCTTAATTCCCAATTCTTAGCCACCACAAAGAGTTGCTATAAATATTTTTTGTACAATTTTCTCTTTTTCATTATTACTATTGTTAACTGTTTCCCTCCATCCTATTCCCTTCCCCATGATATTTACTCTATTATCTATCTTCTTTCACCCTATCCCTCTTCAAAAGGTATTTGCTTCTGTCTGTCCCCTCCCCCACTCTGCCCTTCCTTCTTTTGCCCCTCTCTCTTTATCCCCTTCCCCTCCTATTTTCCCACAGGGTTAGATACCCCACCCAATTGAGTGTGTGTGTGTTATTGCCTCCTTGAGCCAATGCTGATGAGATTGAGCTCTTTAAACCAATTCTGATGAGAGTTAGGCTCTTTTACTGCCCAGATTATATAGATTACTCTACCCAATTGGGTATGTGTGTTAATTCCTCCTTGAGGCAACTCTGATGAGATTAAAGTCTTTGAGCCTATTCTGATGAGTGTAAAATTCATTTACTGTCCTGCTCCTCCCCCATCTCTTTCCCCACTCCAAAAGCCTTTTCCTGTTACTTTCATGTAGGATTTCACTTGAATTCTTTCATTTTGGCAGCTTGCAATATTTTCTCCTTGACCTGAGAGCTCTGGAATTTGGCTATAATATTCCTAGGAGTTTTTGTTTTGAGATCTCTTTCAGGAGGTGATTGGTGGATTCTTTCAATTTCTATTTTACCTTCTTCTTCTAGAATATCAGGGCAGTTTTCCCTTACAATTTCTTGGAAGGTGATGTCTAAACTCTTTCCTTGATCATGGTTTTCGGGTAGACCAATAATTTTCAAATTATCTCTCCTGGCTCTATTTTCCAGGTCAGCAGTTTTTCTGAGAAGATATTTCAAATTGCCCTCTATTATTTTATTCATTTGGGTTTGCTATATTGGTTTCTCATAAAGTCACTAGCTTCCATTTGTTCTATCCTAATTCTTAGGCAATTATTTTTGTCAGAGAGCTTTCCCATTTGGCTTTTCAAGCTGTTGACTTTTTTTCTCACATCTTTCCTCTATCACCCTCATTTCTATTTCCATTTTTTCTCTACCTCTCCAACTTTATCTTCAAGGTCCTTTTTGAGTGCCTCTATGGCCTGAGATCAATTCATATTTTCCTTGGAAGTTTTAGATTTAGGGGCCTTGTTATTGAGATCTTCCTCTGAGGGGGCACATCAATCTTCTTTGTCACTAAAGAAACTTTCTATGGTCCTAACCTTTCTCTGTCTGCTCATCTAGCCTTTCTTTTACTTGATTTTTAGCTCCTTAAAGTGGGGCACTCTTTCTTGGCTGCACTATCCCAATTTTCAGAAGATCCCAGGTATTATGATTTAAGGAAGAGCTGGTTCTTCACTCACCTGGCCTGTTCCCTGGTCTGTAGATGACCCCAGACCAACTTGCTAATCAACCAACTTTGTGTGTTGTCTTTGTCAGTTCCAATGAGCCTGTGCCCTTCCTCCACCTGAGCCACTGCTACACAAGCCTACCTCCTGGTTCCCAGCAGGGGTGAAAAGTTCTGCCTCAGCACCAGTGTAGACCCTTGTAATCTCCCCCCTGCCAAGGGCTCAGCCCTCTCACCAGACTGTGAGCTTAGTTCCAGATGACACTGGTGCTGCACCCAATTCAGAGGCTCTGGGGGTTTCTTTCTCTGGCAAAGCCTTCCTGGGACTGGATTTGTGTCAGGGTGACTGTGGGGTTTAGCTCCACTCCTGTCTCAGCATAGCAGCTTCCTCCTTCTGACCTTCCAAGATATCCTTGGTTGGATGATGATTTTAGCACATTCTTCTGTGGATTTTGCTGCTCCAGGCATTGTCCTATGGCATTATGTGGATCTATATGCATAAATATAGACAATATGTGTGTGTGTGTGTGTGTGTGTGTGTGTAAAGTGAAATACATAATTCTGACAAAGTAAAATAAATATATTGACATGTGATAAACCTTTAAAACTTTAAAAAAATTTTTAATATGCAATATGACCTCTTTTTGCAACAGTCACTTCTTTTGTATGGTTTGGTATTGCATTAAAAATGTTTTAACAAAGTTATTTAACTTGTTATCATATAAACAAGTCTAACAAATATTGAATATTGAGTCCCTTTGATGTGCAGTTCATTTTCCCCAATCTAACCCTTGCTTATAGCTCATAGGTTTTCAATGTACTTTAAATCAGTTGAGTTCCCAGGTCACTGAAGCATGTTTGATCTCCATCTCTTAGATATATTTCTGAACCTTTTTTGCTTTGTGATATGGCACAAACTAATGCTGTGATACTTTAGTTCCACTTGGGGATTTCTGTGATTGTGGAGTGACTGCTCCTTGGTCAATCCCTATATTTATCAGAGTTATTCAGTGAGAATAAAGACTCTAAGCTTACTGCAATTAACAAAAAAATTGCTGAAAATATTGAGGGATAAGTGAATGGATCTCATACAAAACCTGTCCATTTCCCAAATCACCTAGACTACTGCTAATATTTTCAGTTGAGTTGATGAAATATATTTGGAAATAGTATCTAGCACAAGTTCTCTACTCACAACAAAAACTCGATAAAAATTTTTAATCACCACCATGATACTAACAATGCCCAAGAGTTTTCATTTATTATAAGTTCAATAGTTTGTATTTATGCATCATTTGTACAGTTTGCACAATAATTTCTTCACAGAAATTCTACTAAGCTTGTAGTGCAAACACTAATATTTTCATTTTACAGACAAGTAAATTGATATTTGAACAAATTAAGTGACTTGCTAAGGGCTATGAAATTAATAAGTGTCAAAGTATAGATATCAGTCTCTAAGTATGATGTGTTGTTTTTGTTTTTATTTTCTATACACTATAGAGCTTCTCAAGGTGTCAATAGTGCTATGTAGCTGGCCAAAAAGCCAATATAATCTCAGGCTAAGTTACTAGAAATGAAACAGAACAAAGGATTTCCTAATACAATAGTACTACGGTAGGTTTAAGAAAGGAAAGTGTGAGAAATTAGTGACTTTTTGCAGATAGTGCCATAATTCTTTCCAAAATTATTGGAGTGTTTCCCAGCCCCAGCAAAATAATATGTTAGTATGACTGTCCTCCCACAGTTCCTACAACAGTTATGATTTCTATTTTTGTCAATAGTGTGTGTGTGAGTGTGTCAAGAGAGTGAGGTGGAACCTCAGAATTGTTTTAATTTGAATGTCTCCCACCATTTGTTATTTGTATGATTTTAAATAATGGTTGTTTGTAGCATGGGTTTCTTCTTTTGAAAATAGAATCTTCAAAGGCAGCTAGGGGGCACAGTGGATAAAGCACCAGCCCTGGATTCGGGAGGACCTGAGTTCAAATCTGACCTCAGAAACTTGACACTTACTCACTGTATGACCCTGGGCAAGTCATTTAATCCTCATTGTCACACAAAAAAAAAATAAGAAAGAGAGAGAGAAAGACAGAGGGAAAGAAGAAAAATAGACTTCATATAATTTAACCATTTATCCATTGGGAGAATGGCTGTTGTTCTTATATATTTAAGTAACTATCTTGGTTATCAGAAACCTGAAAATCTTTCTGTATTTTTCCAGCTAACTGTTACATTTTTATTTTTAACTATATAGATTTTTATTTGTGCATATACTTTATAATTTTATGCAAAATAAAAAATATCCATTTTATTGACTGATCTTATCTATCGCTTTATTTTTGGCTATGTACTCTTCCCATCTTCTTAACTGTATAGGTTATCTCCTTTCTTCTCTTTCTAATTTCTTTATTAAAGTACCTTTCTGTATTTAGATCATATCAATTTGGAGTAATAGTGTTGTATGGTATGTATGGTTGTATAAACCTAATTTATGCCATATGCTTTCCAACTTTTGTAGGTTTTGTTGGTTTTTTGTTTGTTTTTGTTTGTTTGTTTTGCAGGGCAATGAGGGTTAAGTGACTTGCTAGTAAGTGTCAAGTGTCTGAGGTCAGATTTGAACTCAGGTCCTCCTGAATCCAGGGCCAGTGCTTGATCCACTGTGCCACCTAGCTGCCCCTTGTTTTACTTTTGAAACTTGATTCCTTACTCCAGTTGTTGGAGTATTTGGATATCTCAAACACTATGCTAATGAACTTAGTACATAATTCCACTGTCAACTTATCTAGATTTTCTTTTAAAACAGTACCAAAGAGTGTTGATGACTAATATTTTGTGGTGTATTTTAGATCTGGCATTCCTATATTTCCTTTCTTCACACCTATTTTGATTATTTCCCTTGGTTCTTTTTTTTTTACTTTCAGATGGAATTTATTAATTTTTTAGTTATATGAAGCCAGTCAGACAATAAACATGTATTACTAAATACTTCTATATTCTAGGTACTATGCCAAATTCTGGGTATACAAAGGAAGGCAAAAAAGGCTCCTGCTCTCAATGAGCTCATCATCTAATTGTGGAAACAACATGAAAACAAATATGCATACAAACATATGTGTGTATATACATACACACGTATACATCATACACATACATCTATTTATATGTGTATTTTATATACACATACATAAAGATATATATGAAAATTGAAGATAATCAACAAAGGGAAGGGAAAGCACTTGAATTAGGAGGCCTTAGAAAAGGCTTCTTGTAGAATATGGGATATTAACTGATACTTGAAAGAAGCCAGGACAGCTGGGAGGTAGGAATGAAGAGGAAAATAATTCCAGGCGTATTGTACAGCCAATAAAAATAAATGCCTGGAGTTAGGAGATAGAGTGTTTTGTTTGAAAGATAGCAAGGAGACCAATGTTGCTGGATCAGAGTGTATGTGGTGGGAAGCAAGGTGAAAGAAGACTGGAAAGGTATGGAGGAAACAGGTTAAGAAGAATTTTGAATGTCAAACAGAAGATTTTACATTTGATCCTGGTGGTGACAGGTGACAAGGAGTTTATTGAGTTGAGGTGGGTGACATGGGCACACATGCACTTTAGGAAAATCACTTTGACAACTGAACAGAGGATCAAATGCAGTGGGGAGAAACTTGGGGCAGGGAGACTAAAAAGTAGGCTATTACAGTATTCTAGTTATAGAATGATGTGGACATGAACCAGGGTAGCAGCAACGTCAAGGAGAGAAGGGAGGTTATATGAAAAATGTTACAAAGAAAAAACTAACAGGACTTGGCAACAGAATGGATATAGGTTGGAAGGAAGAGAGAATCTGCAGTCAAGGATCACGCCTAGTTTGTGAGCCTTGGTGAATGGGAGGCTAGTGGCACCCTAAACAATAACAAAGAAGCTAGCAAAAGGGTAGGTTTTGTGGGGGGAAAGGGAAGAAAATGAGTTCTGTTTGGGATCTGTTGAGGTTAAGATGCTTATAATCTCTAACTTGAGATTTCCAGTAGGTAGTTTGCATTGCAAAAGTGGATGATGAAGGGGGAGGTTAGAGATGGACAAGAAAATCTGAGATTCATCTCCTTACACATCCTAACAGAAACTATGAGACCTGAGATTACCAAGCAAAACAGTATAGAGGGAAAGATGTGAGAGCAAAGTATATAGCTCTGTGGGATTCCTACATATCTGAAGATTTATTGGTATGGCACTGAATCTATAAATTAATTTAGATAGTATTTCAATTTTTATTATATTGATCATGTCTGACTACCAACAATTAATATTTCTCACATAATTTGCCTTCATTTTGTGCTTTGCCATTGTATTCCTATAATTCCATCATGTATCTTGATTGCTGAACTTGAAAACTTAAAAAAATTATACTTATCTTGTGCAGAATTTCCTATTCTCATCTTTTCTTGCTAGATTTCGGTGGTAATATACAGAAAAACTGATGATTTTGTGGATTTTTTATATGTTACTACTTTGCTAAATTTATTGTTACAATTAACTATTAGTTGACTCTAGATTTCTTTAAGTAAAATGTCATCTGCCAAAAGTGTTTTTTTCTTTTTTCTCCTATGATTATTCCCTCAATTTATTCTATTTTTAAACTTTCTAATGCAGTTAGCTTTATTAAAAAACATTTTTCCCATTTCACCTAGTCATTAGTGTTAGTCATACCTGTACTTATTTGCTTTAGTCCTAGTGCAACTCAGACCTCCCAAGCTCATGTGACCCCTGATGCACCAGCCTCAACCTCACCCAGCACCAGAGATTACAAGTCTGTATTATCATCATAGATCTGTAGCATCTTGAATTATAGCTAGCATTTCTATAGCTTTACCAAATAATAGTGGTATTTTATATTCATATAAGCCTTTATGATTATCAAAGCATTTTCCTATACTTTATTTTATTTGATATTCTCAATAATCCTATAGGTAAACAGGACAGATGATCATAGGTTTTGAGATGGAAGAGACCTTAGAGGTTATCTAATCCAGTTATTTTATCTTACATGTAAGTAAACTGAGACCCAGAGAGGTTAAATAACGGTTCAAGATCATACAGGTAATAAAAAATAGAGCCAACACTTAAATTCAGAGTCTTTGACCCAAAATATGTTAATATTGCCTCTCGTATCACAGTCCCAGTTTTATAAATGAAGGTAATGATTCTCAAAGAGGTTGAATGGCTGTTCTGAGTCAAACAGCTAAGTAAGTAGAAGAGTTGCAACTCAAACCGAGGCCTTTTAACTCCTAGTCCAGTAGTCTAAAAGGAGTGATGAGATCCTGGACATTTTGTTCTTGGTATCATTCTAAGAAAAAAGTATTGTGAGATCATCAGCTATTAAAGAAGGGTTGACAATGAAGGACCATGGGTTTTAGAAGAAATATAAAATTGCCAAATGGCCAAGTTAGTGGAAAGGAGTATTCCATAAACTTTAGGATTAGAGATTTGGGCAGATGCTTAGTTTGAGATTATGTGTTCATACTTCAATAGCCCAAGCCAGGCCCATACATTTATTCCCTTCAGAATTGCTGAGTTATACAAGCGAGAGCACTGGAGTCATCAGAACTATTTACTTAAGTAACTGAAAACCTTGGGTTTTCAACAGTTGCCCTATTAATTTCATAAGAACAGGTTGTGTTTGGATATTGAGAGTCTATATGTACTATATTTTGACATTATACTTCCACTTTGAAATGAAAGAGAGTTGAACAGATGTGTGAACATGTAAAACTTTGCTTGTGAAATATTTAGTAGAGATGTAAGGGTGTGTATGTGTGCGTGTATTTAATGTGAAAGATAAGTTCAGAATATAACTAAATTTTATCTGAAAGACTGATTAACTTGGATCTCCATTCCCCTGGCCTCATAAAAACAAGCGGTTTTAACCAAAAAACCAAACCTACTTACCACCATTACTACTACTATCCCCAACTTTGCAAAAACAAGAACAGCTGAAGGCTTTCATAATACATCTTTTTCTCTTTAAAACATGATGCTAGCATCTGTTCATAGGGTGCAAGGTTGAAGGGAGGGAAATACATCAGATGAATCTTTGTAATAAAAAAGGAAAATCAACAGATGTACTGACATCGCTATGAAACATGAATGGGGGAAATCTTCCAGGATTTTCACAGGTATGCATAGCCAGCTGCCTCTTGTTGCTAACTAGATGATCCAAAATTAAATTAAAATTGTGTGATAGAGAAGAAAATGAAATAAGAATTCATCTCTATACACTTTTGACATGGAAAGAAAGCTTCTTAATGAGTCTGTTATGGAGGCTTACCAAGGGTAATTGTCCTTGATTATATATATATATATATCTTTGTTTTGTCTACAAGAATGAGAATATATATATATTTAAAATCAATAAAGCAGTTAAACACAGCTTATATTTGACCAATGCCATAGATAGATGATACGGACTGTTTGAAGAGTTCATGAAGGTACATTCTTACAGAGAAGAGTCTGTTTTCTCTGTGTTCTCCATGCTGTATCACTAGAGTGCCAAGGCTGCATGGTCTAGTCAAGTATCGTCAACAACAAAATTAAACAATATCATATTATCTCAATAGATGCAGAGAAAGCATTTGACAAAATACAATATTAATTCCTATTAAAAAAAACACCTAGAGAGCATAGGAATGGGTGGAGCTTTCCTTAAAATAATAAGCAGTATCTACCTAAAACTATCAACAAACATTATATGTAATGGGGATAAGTTAGAGGCATTCCCAGTAAGATCATTGGTGAAACAGGGATGTCCATTATCATCTCTATTATTTAATATTGTACTAAAAATGTCAGTTGTAGCAATAAGAGAAGAAAAAGGAATTAAAGGAATTAGAATGGGCAAGGAGGAAAAAAAAACCCTTTCACTCTTTACAGATGATATGATGATATACTTAGAGAATCCTAAAAATTCAATTAAAAAACTGCTTGAAACAATTAGGAACTTTAGCAAAGTTGCAGGATATAAAATAAACCCACATAAATCATCAGCATTTCTATACATGACCAATAAAGCTCAGCAAGAGATAGAAAGAGAAATTCCATTTAAAGTAACAGTAGACAATATAAAATACTTGGGGGTCCACCTGCCAAGACAAAGTCAGGAACTCTATGAACACAATTACAAAACACTTTTTGCTCAAAAAAAATCAGATCTATGTAACTGGAAAAATATCAATTGCTCATGGATAGGCTGACCTAATATAATAAAAATAATAATTCTACCTAAATTAACTTACCTATTCAGTGCCATACCAATCATACTACCTAAAATTATTTTATAGAGTTAGAAAAAATAATAAAAAAATTTATATGGAAAAACAAAAAGTCAAGAATATCAAGGGAACTAATGGAAAAAAAATAATGAACAGGAATGTGAGCTAGCCATACCAAATTTGAAGATATACTATAAAGTGGACTGCCATCACAACTATTTGGTACTGGCTAAGAAACAGAGTGGTGGATCAATGGAATAGGTTAGACACAGGAGACACAGTAGTAAATGATTTTAGTAATGTACTGTTTGATAAACCCAAAGACTCCAGCTTCTGGGATAGGAACTCAGTATTTGACAAAAACTGCTGGGAAAACTGGAAGATAGTATGGCAGAAATTAGGCATAGACCAACATCTTACACTTTATACTAAAATAAAGTCAAAATGGGTACATGATTTAGACATAAGAGATGATACCATAGATAAATTAGGAGAGGAAGGAATAGTTTACCTCTCAGATCCATGCAGAGGAAAACAATTTCTTTTCAAACAAGAGATAGAGAATATTACAAAATCCAACATGGAAGACTTTGATTACATTAAATTAAAAAAGCTTTTGTACAAACAGAAGTAATGCATCCAAAATCAGAAGGGAGGCAGAAAGATGGGGAACATTTTATACAGCCAGGATTTCTGATAAAGGCCTTATTTCTTAAATGAATCAGGAATTAAATCAAATTTATAACATCTATGTCATTCCCCAATCGAGAAATGTTCAAAGGATATGAACAGGCAGTTTTCTGATAAAGAAGTCAAAGTCTATCACCATGTGAAAAAAAAAATGCTCTAAATCACTATTCATCAGAAAAATGCAAATTAAAACAACTGTGACATATCATCTCACACCTATCAGATTGGATAATATGACAAAAAAAGGAAAATAATAAATGTGGGAGAAGCTGTGGAAAAATTGGAACACTCATGCATTGTTGGTGGAGATGTAAACTGATCCAACCTTTCTGGAGAGCAATTTGGAACTATGCCCAAAGGGCTTTGGGACTATTCATTCCCTTTGACTCGGTAGTGCCATTGCTAGTTCTGTATTCCAAAAAGACCATAGAAAAGGGAAAAGGACCCATATGTACAAAAATATTTATGCCAGCTCTCTTTGTGGTGGCAAAGAATTGGAAATCAAGAGAATGCCCATCAACTGGGGAATGGCTAAAGAAGTTGTGGTATATGAATGTAATGGAATACTATTGTGCTTTAAGAAACGTTGGACAGGAGGATTTCAGAGAAACCTGGAAGGACTTACATGAACTGATGCTGACTGAGATGAGCAGAACCAGGAGAACATTGTACACAGTAATAGCAACATTGTGTGATGAACAATGGGGATAGACTTAGCTCTTCTCAGCAGTGCAATGATCCAAAACAATTTCAAAGAACTCATGATAGAAAATGTTCTCAACATCCAGAAAAAAAAGAAATGAAGATTATGAATGCAGATTGAACCATACTGTTTCTACTTTTGGACTGTTTTTTTTCCCTTCTTTTTTGAGTTTTTTCTCTTGTGCTCTGATTCTTCTTTCACAAGATGACTAATGTAGCAATATGTTTAATGTGATTGTACATATATAACCAATATATCACTGCTTTCCATCTTGAGAATGAGGGAAGGAAGGAAGGGTGGGAGAAAATTTGGAACTAAAAATCCTATGAAAACAAGTTTTGAAAACTATCCTTATATGTAACTGGAAAATAATAAAATACTTTAAGAAAAATCAATGAAGTAGTTAAACACAGCTTATGCTTGACCCATACCATAGATATATGATATGGACTGTTGGAAGAGTCCATGAAGGTACATTCTTACAAAGAGGAGTCTGTTTTTTCTATGTTCTCTAGGCCATATCTCCAGAGTGTCACGGTTGCATGGTCCAGTCAAGTGACATTGCATGGCAAAGATTTTCACACCTTATGGATGATTACTCTTCTACCCTAATGTAAATTTTGTTTTAAGGGTGCTTTGAGATAAGGAAGTATATACTAGATCAGGGGTTATTTTCTTTACATACATGTGTGTCATGGACCACTTTGGCTGGGTGTTGCCTTGGTCTTCTCTTCAAGTTAAACTAATTAAAATACGTATGTTTAGCAGGGAATTTTTTTTGCATGACAGCGAGTGTTAAGTGACTTGCCCAGGGTCGCACAGCTAGCAAATATAAAGTGTTTGAGGCTGGATTTGTACTCAGGTCCTCCTGAATCCAGGGTCAGTGCTTTATCCACTTCATTAACTAGCTGCTCCTAAAATATATATTTTTAAAAGGAAATTCTAAATCAATGAGATCACAGATCTGCTTAAATATTTTTTCCCATATATCATGTTCTATTATATATGTTGTCTCTTCTACTAATCTATAAGCTTCTTAAAGTCAGGAATCCTTTATTTCTTTCTTTTCTATACTTTCCTCATGTTTTTCTTTTGTTTCTGAACAATAGGACAGTGGTATATGGTAGGTGTTATTTTTTGTTGTTCAGTCATTTTAGTCATGTCCAACTCTTTGTGGCCCCATTTGTTGTTTTGTTTTGTTTTGTTCTGTTTTTTAGCAAAGATACTGGAGTAGTTTATCATTTCCTTCTCCAGCTCATTTTACAGATCAGGAAACAGAGGTAAACAGGGTTAAGTGACTTGCCCAGGGTCACACAGCTAGTAAGTGTCTGAGGTCAGATTTGAACTCAGGTCTTTCAAGCTCCAGGCCCATCATTCCCAAATTCTTGTTGATTGAGTTTTTGCTCTATGCCAACTGAATCTTGAAGTAATCCTTAAATGTATTAAATTGATTGGCTTATGTCTTACCCCTTGAAGTTGACAAAAAGCTTAATTCAAGATATGAGTGATTTATATTATATATGTGCTTCTCTGTTCACTCCACTGCCTTGCCTTTCCTGTAGCTTCTGGATAGAATTAATCAATATTTGAAAGTTATCACTGGAATAAATTTATTTCAAGATGGCACTCAGCCACACTCTTACCCTAATGCTAGACTTTTCACTTCTTTTCCTCCTCCTGTGTCTTCTCCTCATCCTCTTTATCTTACTCTTTTTTTATTCCTTCTATGTTTTTTTTCTCCTTTCCTACTTTTCATCTGCCTTTCTCCCATGTGAGTACCCTTTCTCCCTCCATTTTCACATCCTCATTTTTGCGTTATATTCCCCGAATGGGCAGAAAGTATCTTGCTTGCTTATATCTGTGTTCCTGGTTCTTAGTACAGTGCCAGTCACATAGTAAACATTTAGTAAATATTCTATCTTCTTTTCTATCTGTCTGTCTACCTATCTTTTACCTAACTTTTTATAATAGGTGCTTTTAAAGTGCTTGATAATTTGATTAATTAATTGATGGACTGATTGATACTATTCCAGGGAAAAGAGAGGCAACACATTTGGAAAAAGAAGAAAACATTCAACTTCTTTTTCAAAAGTGAGAGAACAGATAGTTAACCATCAGCTTTCATAAGAAGTTGATAATGGGGAAAAAAGATAAATGGAAAGAAAGCTTAAGGCAAAATGAAAACATCGAATAGATCGATATCTAATAGAATATCTACCCTATCCAACTGTTATTAATTTTTCATGCTTCATACTCAGACTTATGTTTTTTAATCAATTTCCTTGTAAGTATATCTTCTTTGACTCAACCATCTTTATTCTCCTCCTTGGTGATTTCTATTTGGATAAATACTTTAATACATGTATACAAGATAGCTTTAAACTTATGGTTGTTGTCAGTCAAAAATTCATTTAAATGCCTGAGACTGTTTGAAAAAAGATTCTCCATGAAAAAAAAAAAGAGTTGAAAAGAAGTGCATAATAAGTGAGTAATGTGGAAGATCCTGGCAGAATTTTTTTCCGGGAGGACTTTCCTTTTAATAGAATGGACTATCAAAGATCTATAAGCTTCAAAAATATCATTCTTCACCTTACTACTCTAGGGGAGTAGATTCCTTGAAAAAATGTTTTTCTTTTTTTAATCTGTAGGACTATTGCAGCTGTGAAGAAGTATACTGAAAGCATGTTAAAAAAATTGTTCTTAGTATAATTTAAGAATTGTAGGTTATATTGGGCAGCTAGGTGGCACAGTGGATAAAGCACCAGCCCTGGATTCAGGAGGACCTGAGTTCAAATCCAGCCTCAGACACATGACACTTACCAGCTGTGTGACCCTGGGCTAGTCAGTTAACCCTCATTGCCCCTCAAAAAGAAAGAAAGAAAGAAAGAAAGAAAGAAAGAAAGAAAGAAAGAAAGAAAGAAAGAAAGAAAGAAAGAAAGAAAGAAAGAAAGAAAGAAAGGAAGAAAGAAAAACAATATTAGGTTATAATTACATCATATCTTATATTGTATATATCTCTTCAAAAATTCCTTATCACAATTAGGAACACTCTTGATAGATATGAACTGTCCTTATTGAATCATCATAGCTAAAGATTTAGAAAAAAATCACATATTTATAAACATACCTCTGTTACAATTTTGTATTCCCATTAAACTTAAAACTAATCCTGTATGTTGGTTTTACTTCCAACATTCAGAGAATTACCAGAAATATAACACTAGTTTCAACTTATTCTCATTTCTCAGTGCTAGTATAGAGATTAATTTGAGAATTCTAAAGATCAGAAATGAAGTTGGGAGGAAAAGAATATGATGATTAGGAAAAGAAACAATTATTCCTGTCCTAAGTGCTTTACAAATATTATCACATTTGATCCTCACAACTACTCTGGGAGGTAGGCGCTATGGTAGTTATCCCCATTTACAGTTAAGGAACTTCAAGTAGACAGAAGTTAATTGACTTGTCCAGGGAAAAAAGAAAAGATAGTAAGCATTTGAATTCAATTCTTCCTGACTCTAGGCCCAATACTCTGTCCACTGTACTACCTTGTTGCTGCTAAGCAACTAGATTAGGGAATTGCCTAAGAATAAAATAATGTTGACCCAGAATGAAAGCTTGAGTTATATAGTAAAATATGATTTCCCTAATATACTTCTTGTTTTTAAAATTTAGCATGTTTTATCATCACTGTCAATATTGTTATCAAAATGTATTTTCAATCAATAACTGTTAACAATACAATGAATTTTGTGCTGTCAATATGAGGAATATAAATGTCTCATTTTGGGCAGATATAACTGTACTTAATGGTAACACTTATACTCTAGACATCATATCTATCTCCTTTGATTAAAACCATTCCTGCATCCCCCTTATCTGATAGGTGATAGGTGAGTTTTCATCTTATCCTGCTGCAAACTACATTTCTGTGCCATTTCTCTGTGCTATATCTTCATACCATACTCACATATTCCAACCCTTTTATAGATCTTTTTGTGTGTGTGTGTGTGTGTGTGTGTGTGTGTTATCTTCCTCCATTAGAATTTAAACACTTTTAGGACAGGGATAATCTTGGTTGCCAGTAACATACCCCAATGTTTAGTATGTTGCTTAGCATGTAGCAATAAATAAATTCTCTACGCAAGGGTAACTCCATGTCCATCTATCAAATGTAGAGGGAGTAGTGGATAAAGTAACTCAGTCAAAATATGTCTTTCCAAAATATTTTGTCCTTAGAGAATCAGGCAATCCTATTGATATAGGCAGGCATATTAAGTACTTATACAAAATAGAGTAAAAAATAAAATAATTATCTAGGAACTTAAATTCTATTGAGGAAGACAATATGTACACATGTAAGGATAGATAGATAGATTCAAGGTTGTTTTTGGGGAGGGCATAACCAGTGATGGGAAAAAAACAGGAAAAAGAAGGTACATAAAAAAATTAAACTCCTTTAAAAATTGTAAGGTGTATTAGATTACTTATCTCAATAAATTCATGTACCCTAACTCTTCTCCTTCATGACCATACATTAAAACTTAGTAGAAAATGAATGAATATATGAAATGGCATTTATAAAGAACTAACTATGTATCAGTACTAAAAAGTATGGATGAAAAGCACTGGGGATAGGAAGTCAAAAGAGTCTTTTCCTTCATATAGACTTATATAGTGGAGTTTTGCTGCTGTTCAGTCATTTCAATCATGTCGAAGTCTTCATGACCCAATTTGGGGTTTTCTTGGCAGAGATACTAAAGGGATTTGTCATTTCCTTGTCCAGCTCATTTTACAGATGAGGAAAAGGAGGTGAACAGGATTAAGTGATTTATACAGAGTCATATAGCTTTTAAGTGTCTGGATTTGAACCTCGGGACCACACATAAAATGGAGTGGTGGCCAGGAAGTGTGGTCAGAAGTTTACTGAGTAGAAGTTAAATGTGACCTCATTTAGAGCAATTGTTTCAGACCTCGGGGTTGGGACCTTCCAAAAATAGTGGTCAAGGAGATGATAAGCACCAATCAGGAAATAGGGGGCCCAAGGATTAAAGTTTCTCTAGGGCAATGTGCTGGAAATAGTATGAAAATTCAGAAAGTAGGGAGAGAAACTGAGCCAAAGGGAACTGGACTGTCTTGTTAACAGCTTTGAAATGGGAATAAAATGAAGTCTTGTAAGTAACTAGATTGGCTAGAATACAAAATACAATGTCCAGTACAGTTCCTTATGTCATATTTTATAAGGGCCTATTGAATTCCATTTCACTCATATGGGACTCAGAGGCCAAGACTGGGATCTATGAGAGTAGAGTTTGTTTTGAAAGGTATGTTACAGCTTCCAACAACATTTGTGGCCTTTCTTCAACCTCAGAAAAGTCAGATACTCTGAGTGACAACATTCCTCCATTCAAATGGAAGACAATCAACAAGAATGACAAGCTTTTTCTTCATTGATAAGAGTCACACAGTAGAATAGATTGAAAATAAATTTGGAATATATCAAGTTTCAGAAGAGGAAATTTCCTTCTGTAGATCAGATTGGGTGACTTGATGTAAAATTCTTTCCAATTTAGGCTTAGCTGATGGGTCAGAAGAACCTTTGGAGTCCATGACCCCTGGGATTGAAACTCTGGATAGTGACTGTGACAACTATCTCTCCTTTTTGTAATTTGTTCTTTGTTACTGTGTTTGAGATTGATAGTCAACTTTCTGCTAGACCAGTGGCCTATGACAATGGACTGGGGAGATAATACTAACGTGAGATTTCTGAAGTTGTAAAGAAAATGGGTTGCAGATTAAAATAACAAGGCTTAGTTGATAACTGGTATAGTAAAATGAAATTCATTCCCAATGTCCCTTAACAATAAGTATAGTGCTAGAAAGCTCTATTCTACCAGCATATTGGTAAAAGTCAATGAGAAAACAGAAATTCTTTAGATCCTTTTGCATGCCTACCATGTTCAAGTCCCTGGACAACCATGACTTTTTTCTTTTCTTTTTCTTTCATTTTTAGTAAATTCTATTTGATGTCAAATGTGATTTAGGTGTTAAAAAATCTTAGAAATTTAAATTCTATGACCAGTGTGATGGTAGGTTAATATACTTAGTATTCTACACTTTGGAATGTATAAGGTTTACACATCTACTTTTGAATAATCCTTCATAAATTGTGCTCTGTAAGAATGGCAGTAGGCTTCCGCCAGTCTCAGACGACCATTGATCAGCACCTTGAAGAGCCACAGGCCACAGTGTGGCTGTGCAGTCCTATATGGGAGCCGCAGCTCCTGCCGCAACAAGGACATCGGAAAACCGCACTCTCTGTGGTCTGTCGGTTCCTGGGTCTCAATCGTTTTTCTTCCTCCAGAGCGTGGAGGCCCATCTCAGCTGCGCGCAAGCTGCTCCTGAGTACTGAACTCCATCGGGCACAGTCCTTGGCCATCTCCTCCCAACTGCTGATGTCTATTCCCAGAGCCCTCAAGTCTCAGTTGCATACATCTCTGTAGCGAAGCTGGGGGCGTCCAGCAGGTCTTTGGCCTGAGGCTAACTCGCCATAGAGTAGGTCTTTAGGAATGCATCCATCTTCCATGTGGCAGACAGTTGCACTGGCTCGGTCATAGTCATGTAACAATGGTAAAGATCTGAATTTTTAAAACTTCCATCTTAAAAATCCTCCAAATCTTAAATGGGTTTTAATTTTCTATTTCCATTAAAAACCAAACACTTCTCCCTTGCTTACTCTGCTAGAGTATCTGAATTATTTATCCAAATGTATCAGTATTAAAGTGGAGATTTGAAGAAATCATTCAGATTAAAAAAAAACAACCCACAACAATGATGCTTCTATTAGGAAGATGTATATGTTCATGTGTATGCATACATGTGTGTATAAGACAGGAGAGTTGTCATGTTTAAACACAGTGAGTGGATCATCAGAAAACTCACAAATAATTATAGAACTCTGTTTCAGTTTGTGTGGAAGCAGATTAATGGTCCATATGAATGATTGTACAGAATTACAACAGGAAGAAAAAGTGGCACCCAGCTGTCTGATTAAAGTAAGTAAGGGACCTTCATAAATTGTTTGATTATGGAGAGATGGGTTTCAAAAGTTCATTTGATATACATTTTCTAGGGAGTGTGCCTATATAGAACAGCTCGAAGCTTGGAAGACTTACTGTTGGCTATGCACATATAATTAAAACAGGCACTTGGAACAATGAATTAGGTTGGAGGAGGCTACTAGATATATGTACAATTGGAGTTATAGGTTCTTTGTCTGTCTAATAATCAAGGAGGTTAAAATTTCAAGTAGGGGACAGACTGCATAACATGTTAAAAGCTAAAGAGGAGAGTTTATATTTTATTCTAGAGAAAACAGGAAGCCGCTAGAGGTGATAAAGCAAGGGAGTCACATGGTCAGATCTTCACCTAAAGAAAATTATTTTAGCTTCAGGTTGTAGAATTGACTGCAGTGGTCAGAAAATTGCAATAATTTAGGTGAGAGGTCATGAGGGCTAGAAATAAAGTAGCAGGTGTGTGAGTGGAAAGAAGGGGTCAGAAAAAAAAAGATTTGGGGAATATAGAAATTACAAGTTTTGGTAACTGATATGGGGTAAGAAAGAGTAAGAAGTTCATGATAGTCCTAAGGTTATGAACCTGAAACCCTGGAAAGATAATGCTTCCTTCAATAGAAATGGGAAAGTTTGGAAGAGGGGAGGAGGGTAAAGATAATGAATTCATTTTTAGACATTTTAGGTTTAAGATGTCTCTAGAATATTTGATTTAAAATATCCAGTAAGCAATTAGTGTTATAGAACTGAATCTCAGGGAGAGACTGCTGTCTGGGAGCCATCTTCATAGAGAGGTTAGAGACTAGGGGGAGAAGATAAGAGGTCCCAGGCTAGAATCTTAGATAACACTCACAAAGCAAGGAACGTGATCTGGCTGATTGGGCAGCAAGAGTCTGAGAAGGGGCCGTAAGTCAGGTCAGAAGCAAACAAAGAAAAAGGAGTGTCACAAAAACTCAGAGAAAAAAAGTCAATGAGGGAAGAGAGTACCAACACTGACAAATGTAACAAATACATCAAGAAAACTGAGAAAATGCCAGCAGATCTGGCAATTAAATTATCATTAGTGAGATGAGGCAGGTCTTGTGGAGGGGGAAAAATGAAGAGATATAGCATGGAATTTACATCAAGCAAAAACAAAAATACCATTAAAATTTAGTTTTAAAAAAAGCATAACTTTGGAAAAAGTAGTAACTTTGGAAAGATCAGTTTAAGTTGAGTGGTTAGGTGGAAAACACGATTGCAAAGGTATAAGAAGGAAAAAAAACATAGGAAATAGACTTAGTGAGTGTAGAAAACTTTTTTCAATGAGGTTAGCTGAGAAATAGTGGATAAATGCAAGAATGATAAATGCGAGAATGAAAAATGAGAAATTGGACAATAGTTTTAGGGTATGGTGGCTAGATGGAAGAGTAGTTAGACTGCTGGGCCTGGAGTTAGGAAAACTCATGTTCCCAAGTTCAAATCTGGCTTCAGACATTTACTACCTATGTGACCCTAGGCAAGTCACTTAAGCCTGCTTGCCTCAGTTACTTCACATGGAAAATGAGTCAGAGAAGGAAATGGCAAACCACTGTAGGATCTTTGCCAATAAAACCCCAAATAGGGTCACGAAGAGTCAGAAATGACTAAAATGACTATCAACGAGAGTCAAATGATGTTTTTGTTTGTTTTAGTTTGTTGGGTGTTTTTTTTTTTAATATAGAAGAGATGTTGACATGTTTGAAGGCAGTAGGGAAAAATGAATTGATAAGTGTAGGTTGAAGAAAGAAGATGTGGGGAGTGGTTGAGGATGCAGTCTTTTAGAGAAGACAAGAATGAAATTAAAGACATATATAGAAAAGTTGGCTTTAGCAAGGAAAAAGGCTACTTCGTTGTTAGAGATGGTGAGAAGGGAGGAAAGAGTGAAAAATGATGCCAAGAGGTTTTGAGATAAAAAGAATGGAAGAAAAGGTATTAATGTCAAATAAGATTTTTTATCTTAGAAAAGACAAGATCCAGGACAGCTAGATGGCACAATGGATAGAGCACCGGCCCTGGAGTCAGGAGTACCTGAGTTCAAATCCGGTCTCACACACTTAACACTTACTAGCTGTGTGACCCTGGGCAAGTCACTTAACCCCAACTGCCTCACTTAAAAAAAAAAAAAAACCAAAAAACAAAAACCAGAAAAGACAAGATCCTCAGAGTGAAGAGGGAGAGGAAGAGGAAGTGAGAGATTTGGGAGGGAAGTAAAGGTTTTGAATAGCTTCTGTCAGGGAATAAAAGACTGACAGAGCAATAAGGTCTGAGTTGAAGTTTGAAAACATGGAGTTGTAATGTACCCAAGTGTCATGGTTCTGGGATTTATTTCAGCTTTGTTCATGAGCTCCTGAGAAGTAGAGAAGGTGGTGTGGGGTAATCCAAGGCTGAAGTCTGACAAGAGAAGAGTGATTGATAATCAGCCAAGGAGACAGAGGATTCAAGAGAAGAGAAAAGTGTAGAGTTACAATGGCCAACTATTGGATTGTAGCTACAGCAGAAGAGTGAGATCAGAGCAGGGATAATAGCATGAGCAAGTACTGAGTGGTTGAGGGAATGGAAGTCTTAACAATGGCACAGAACATGTATAGGAGAACTGAAAAATAAAGGAACAATGAAATGACTAGAGATTTTGTTGAGACTTTCTAATTAAGGGATAGAAACTTTGTGTGTGATGACAAGATCTAGTATGTGATCGTCTAGTTGAGGGGCTAAGGTAGAATGAATTTAAGGAGGTTTAAAGAAGTTGAGTAAATGAAGATTCAAGAGTTTAAGGGGAACATATACCTGAATATTACATTTTCTAGTTTAAGATAAGGAGAGAAGGGGCAGCTAGGTGGCATAGTGGATAAAGCATTGGCCCTGGATTCAGGAGGACCTGAGTTCAAATCTGGCCTCAGACACTTGACACTTACTAGCTGGGCAAGTTACTTAACCCTCATTGCCCTGGAAAAAAAAAGAACATAAAATAAAATAAAAAAGAGAGAGAAATGGCGAACAGGTGTTGAACCTCTTGAAAAAGAAGATGACAGTAGGCTGGTATACTAGCTATGATCATTATGATTGTGTGTCCCTCCACAGTGTGTTATAATTACCTAAGCATGTCTGTCTTTCCCAGTTCTAAGAGTGTATACCCCAGTTTTATGGAGAAATTGTTCAGGTACTAATATTCTTACTAGGCTATTTCATTAAATATGCCTTTGCTTTAAATCATCTACGTCTCCTGGCTGATTATTACAAGTAAGCATATTGGTAGTTTGGTTTCAAGTGACTAAGAAAGCACTCAGTACCTTAATAGTGGACTAAATTTTCTGAATGGGGTCCAAATGCAAGTGGGATTTAGGTTGGTGGTATATATAGATTATGGCACTGTAGAAAGAATCCTAGAAATGAAATCAGAAGATATAGGTTTCATACCTGACTTTGATACTTATGAGCTATCTGACCTTTGGAAAGTGATGTCTCTGAGACTCAGTTTCCTAGTTAGTAAAAAAGATGATAATTCTTGCTCTACTGTCTCTTGTAAGGAAAATGTTTTATAAACTAGAAATTGCTCTATAATTATTAGCTTAAAACAGTTCAAATGCCCCGATTCTTCCTTTTATTCCATAGCATTGTGTTTGCATGTGTGGAAGGTTTTATTGCCCAATTACTACTTATGTCAGCCTTATTTCCTTTTTCTATTTAATATTAAGATCCAACAGCTTTATAGCATCCCTCTCAACTTTTTCTATTTCTCTTTCCTGGTTTCCTCTTGCCTTCCCCTTCTTTGCCTATTCTTTCCCTCTTTTCTCTCTCAGGTCCTCATGACCATAATATGAAAGGTGTATTTGCTATGGGGGAAAGGTATTGTAAAGAATTAATTGTTATTTGAGGTTTTTATGCCTCAGTGAGCACTGGCCTGGGGCTCAACAAACCGCACGGTGCTCCACCCACTGGTTGTAACCACTGCCAGGGCTCTGGCACCTCAAGTCATCACCACTCGCCAACGCCTACATGGGCCTGGCAAAATTATAATGATTGGAAGCCTAGTGAGGGCAGTCATGTGACTGTCAGAGCGGTCATCCCATTGGCTGGGACTGTGTGGGGTATTTCTAGGTTTGGGGGAGGAGAATTGGGCATTCGAGGTGGAAGCTGGAGAGCGACAAGTGTTCTGCTGCATATTTTCAGCTGATTCCTGGGCGGTGGTATTTATCAGGTATTATAATTCCCCTTCCCCATTTTTATTTCCTTTCCCTTGATCCTACTGATCCTGTTTGTGTTTTTTTTTTTAAGTTCGTTCTTGTTAAAATAAATCTTGTTCTGTTTTGAGGGAGGCTCCCAGTTTCCTTCCTTGCCCCAATATTGCAGCGAGCCGCTTAGCTAGCACTCCCAATTAAAAATTGGTCCCCACAGTTTTTGGCGAGCCAGCCAGGAGTTGATTAACCTAGTGAATTTCTTTAACCCATTTTTATATGGGTGGCTTTGAACTGAGCAGGCCAGAGGCAGAATTGGAATTGAGGAGGGGGAGGTTTAGAGAGTGATGCACAGTTTAGTTCCTTCCATGCTCCTTCCCCTTCTCTTCATGAGCCATAAAAACATGTCATCAGAAGAACCAGTGTGACTTTCAGAGAAACTGAAATCCTTCTAAATGAGATTTGAAGTAAAGTTATTTTTCTTGTGTGTTCAGAACTTATAGCCAAAATCAATACTTAGAAAGATTTTTCAAAAAATTGTCTTTAAAATAAGTGTAAGAGGCCAGAGCTATAGTAGAATGGTGGTGTTAAAGATGAGCTAGGAATTTCTCCTGCAAAAAAAAGTTCAAGGACATCTTCACCTACACGAAATTGGAGAGCCTAAGGAAAATATTTCATAGTGGAGAAAGTACTATACTATTATCTGATCATTTTCAACCACTCAGTAAAATGTTGTATTGCTTCTGTTTATAAATAAAGATTGGAATTCTTATACAAAGTCTCATCTATGCTAAGATCTTTCTGCATTATCCTCTTTCCCCTAAGATGACCTAGAAGAATGGTTATGGTTTCATGCCTTTGAAAATTCTTATAGTACTCCTAGAATTCAGGGTAAGTCTGATACCTAACAATAGTTGCTGAAAGCATCAGCTGAGTTTAAAAGATCCACCACAGTGCTAATGGAAAATTAATTGGATCAATAATTAAGGTTCTTTGTCAGTCAGTGGAGAAATGGGTGAAGGCCCTTTCAGTAAAATGGTCCTTGAAAAGTGCAGAGGAGACCAACTCTTTGACTTTTACCTCAGCAATAATTGTCATGAAGACCAATTAGGAGGCTATGAAAATAGTCCCAAGCCAACATACCATCAGAGACTGTGATACAGAATTTATAAACCCATCAGGAGTTTCTTGGGCAGTGACAAAGAATTTATTGTAAATGTCAAAACATTGAACATGTGGTACATTTTTCAAAATGATTGAGAAATTGTGGTGATAGTGCCATGGGTGATTTCAGGGTATATTGTAATTAAATATATGGACTATTTTTTAATGAATTGGTGATCTGTAAGTTCTGTTTCTTTCCTAAATCTTGTGATGGCTACACATTTAATGAACTAGGGCAGATGGGCTATTTATGCTTGAAATGGTCAGATGATACTTTTGATGCAGAAATCCATGGCATCTGTTCCAAAATCACAATATCATGAGTGAGTACTAAATATTATCATTTGTATGGCACATATAATGGCTTTTCATATTTACTGCTTGATATATGCAATGTAAAGACAGCTGTTATAAATGAAATTTTCACCTCAGGGTATCACAAGATATTGTTGATTTTATCTATATCTATATCTATACCTATACCTGAAATACTGCATAACAGTAATAGAAAATACCATATAGCCAATAGATCATCGATTCAGCATCAGTGACCACCAACAAAAACAACCACAAAATTAATAAACATTTATTAAACATCTACTAACTACAAGGCACTGGGCTTGGCACTGAGACCACAAATATTAAAAAATGACATAGTGCCTGCCCTCAGATAATTTATAAGATGGTAGAGAGAATTAAACCTACACACAAATACCATGATCCTTTAGTCCTTCGCCAAGTATTAATTAAGCATCTATTATGAATCAAGTATTTACTATGCTAGGTAATAGGGTTACAGATATGAAAAATGAAATGAGTCCTACTCTCAGTGAGCTTACATTTAATGGGAAATAAGCTTAAATATATATATGCATATGTATATATGTATGCATATACACATGTGTGTATATAGATATATGTGCACATACATATATAAAAACTATGTATTGTATATACTTATAGGTAGTTATATATTTATAGTTGTATACATAGTTATATATAGTAGTTATATATAGTTAGGTAATATACAGATAATACTTGTGTGTATGTATGTATATATATATATATATACATACATACACATGGCTATAGACATGTATCTGCATGTGCATAATATGTTTTTGCCTTGTGGATGTATGCATGTATATATGTATATATCACCATACTAGGTACTTAATAAATGTTTATTTATTGAATTTATACATACCCAGAGAGTATCCCAAAAGTCCTTTTGCAGTTTTAAGCTTTAAAAGTTTGTGTGAATTTATGTAACTAAACATATATGCACATATGTACAAAGTATTTAAATACAGTGGAGTTTGGGAGAGAGAGTACTTGGGGCTGTGGATTGGGGGAAGGAAGTCAGTAAAGGTTTACTTCAGAGGATGGTGACTTAGCTATACTTAAATGAAAAGAGGGATTCTATGAGGCAGATGTAAGCAAAGAATGCCTTTCAGTCATAAATGATGGCAAATTAAAAGGATCAGAGACAGAGATAGAATGTCATGGATAAGGAACAGAAAGAAGATGATTATGGCAGGATCACAGAGTGCATGATGGGGAGAAATATCAAGTGAGGCTCAAAAATTGTTTGGAGCCATGTTATAGGGTTCAAAAGCTAAATGGAAGAGTTTTTATTTTATTCTACAGTCAATAGAAAGTCAATGGAGTTGGTTGAGTATGTGAGTTACATTATCTTATATAAACTTAAGGGAAATTATTTTGGCAGAATTACATGTGAATCATTGGAATTTTGAGAGTTTTGAGGCAAGGAGACCAATTAGGAGACAGACAGGTGTTAAAAATCTATGTGAGAGGTAATGTAGACCTGAACTAAGACTCTTCTGAAGTACACCTTTCTTGACTCCCTCCCCCCAACCCAACAACCAAAACCAAAAACTGTGTTAGCTAAAATAGGTAATATATTTCTCATTTTACACATGAGGATACAGTGGCTCAGAACATTTCAATGACTTTCCCATGTAGCTAGTACAGTATCAGAAACAGAATTTGAATCCAGGTCATTCTGATTCTAGTGCATACTGGAAGATATTCCTCATTAATAGGATATTTCAGAGTTAATTAACATAGGGCTAGTTTCATGCAAGAAAGATACATGAAAGTTGAAACTTGGGAGACAAATCTGTTATAATGATATTATGTTTATACTAGGAATATATGAATGATTTAATACCAGGAGAACTATAAATGTGTGATTTTTTTTTTAAAAAGGTAGACTATTCATGTGGCAAGATTAAGGGATGAATAGCCAATGTTTTCAGTAGACATCCTTATTATGTTTAGCAAAAGTAAAGACAATATCAAGCACATTGAGTGGGATCTATTTGGAAAACCTACTAGAGGACCTGGACAAGTGTCATGGATGGGTTGACCTTCATTACATGAGGGAATATATACCCAAATTTAATTTCATATATATTTGAATAGTTAATAAATTCATATTAATAGCAAAACTAATAAAAAGCTTGATAAGGTCAATAGACAAAGAAAACTTTAACAATATTCACATCTTATTTATATTAAAATAAACTATTAGAAAGCACAGACCTTTCTAAAAGAATTCCTTAATGTGACTAACATTGTCTAACACCAAGAACTATTTAAAGTAGAGAAACACTAGAAGTTTTACTGAAAATCTTATTAGAAAACCTCTTTTGTCTCTCCACAAGCAAAAAGTAACTATCAAGGAGATTAATTTACAGAGGTAGCCAAAATGATTACAATTTATTTAAAGGAAGTTAAAATGGAATAATGGGAAAAGGAGAACTAATGAGGACCTCGTATTATCTGACCTAAGCATATAGTATACAATTCAGTAATAATCAGAACTCTTTGATATTGGTTAAAAGAAATATTAAAATAAATCACTAGAATAAACTAAATAATTAAAAAGGAAAAACAATTAAGTATGAAAGAGTAGTGTTCTATTAACACAAGAACAAAATATGCTTGGGAGAAAATCTTAAATAACAACCACTGAGAAAATTGGAGAACAGTTTGGCAGAAATTAGATTCAGACCAACACCTTAAACCTTATACTAAACCAAGCTCAAAATGGATAAAATATTAATATAAAGGAGCACATTATTTTAAAAAATCTAAAGATTAGATAGAGATACCTTTCAGATATATGTTTTTGGGAAAAATTCATGACCAAACAAGAGATAGAGGAGATAATAAAGATTAAAACAGAACATTTGGATTATATAAATTTTTTAAAAAGCCATTACACACCAAATTCAATGTACTAAAAAAAGAAAATTCTCAGCCACAGAAAACATTTTTCTTTCTTTCTTTCTTTCTTTCTTTCTTTCTTTCTTTCTTTCTTTCTTTCTTTCTTTCTTTCTTTCCTTCTTTCTTTCTTTCTTTCTTTTTTCTTTTCTATCTTTCTTTCTTTCTTTCTTTCTTTCTTTCTTTCTTTCTTTCTTTCTTTCTTTCTTCCTTCCTTCCTTCCTTCCTTCCTTCCTTCCTTCCTTCCTTCCTTCCTTCCTTCCTTCCTTCCTTTTTTTTTGGTGGGGCAATGAAGGTTAAGTGACATGCCCAGGGTCACACAGCTAGTAAGTGACAAGTGTCTGAGAGCAGATTTGAACTCAGGTACTCCTTAATCCAGGACCTGATGCTTTATCCATTGCTCCACCTAGCTGCCCCCATCCTTTCGTACTACTAAAAAAGCTCTGATATAAAGTATCAAAATAGAATTAACACAAATATGTAAAGCAAAGACCCATTCACCAATAATATTTAAAGGATATGAAAAATGTTCTCAAAATAAAAATTTCAAGTTATTAAATGCCTTGTGAAAAAATGATTACAAATTATTTATAAGATGAAGTAAAAGTAAAATAACTGGTTTCAATTGATGTCAAACAAATTAGCACATTGATTAAATAATTAATGATGGAAGGGTTATGTAAGGATAGTTAAGCATACATAATTTGTTGGTAGAATTATCAATTACTTCATTAATTCTGGGAAATAGTTTGTTAATATTTTAGGAAAAATCACTTAGTTTTTCATGCAGTTTGACACAGTGATATCAGAAAGAGGTCAAAGACAGAGCAAAAGGACCCATATATCCCAAAATATTCATAGTAATTTTGTGGTAACAAAAGACAAAAAATGTAATGTCCAGCAATTAGAAAATGACTGAACAAATTGTGGTAAATGAATATAATATAGTGTTTTTATTTCATAAAAATGGTTGAGCATGAAGAATTCAGAGAAATTTGGGAATGCTTGCTTGAATTGATATAGATCAAAGCAAACAAAACCAAGAGAAAAATAAACATAATGATCATGGTAATGTAACCAGAAAAAAAAAGGACAACAAAATTCTTCTTAATGCAACTAGCAATTGAGCAAGTGGCTCAGTGGATAGGGTGCTAGACCTGGAGTCAGGAAGAACCGAGTTCAAATCAGGCCTCAGACAGTTATTAGCTGTGCAATCCTGAGTAAGTCATTTAACCTCTCCCAACCTTGTTCAGCATGGTGCCTGGCACATAGTAATGTTAGCTATTAAATAAGAACTATAAAAATTAAAATAAATAAGTAGTGATGAAACCTCCATCTTTTTAATAGAGGTGGTAGTCTATGTGTATGAAATAAGACATGACGTATTGTTAGACATAGTCAATAATTCATGTTTTCTTTAAATGTATTTCTTTGTTACAGGGGTTGGTTGGGTATGGGGCAGTAGTACTGAGAAGTAACTTAGATGTTTAAAAAATCAAAGACATCAGGGAAACATTAAGTGGGGAGTGGGTTGACAGGTTCTGAGAAGATTTCATTGAAGAAAGGACATGTAAAGTAGGCCTTCCAGTTAGAAATGCAAAGAAAGTCAATTTAAATTATATAGAAAAGCATGAGTGAATATTCAGGCGACTAGTAGAAGATAGGACCAGATTGGGGAATAGTCAATATAAACTGGAAACAGATACTATTATTTGAGATATATTATATGTATTCTTTTGTATAATTAAATTATATGAACATTTATTCATGAGGTTTCAGAGATGAGAATCCATGGATTCTTGACCCAAAGTCCAGCTCTTAATCCATTTCAGTAAAAGTTAGTAGGAATTCCTAACATTTACATAGCACCTGTTATACACCAGGAACTATTTACTACTAAGTGCTTTAGCATTTTCTATAATCTGATGCTCACAACAATCCTTAGTTAGGTACCAATATTATCTTCATTTTACATTTGAGGAAACTGAGACAAATCATGTTTAAGTGACTTGCCCAGGGTCACACAGCTAGTAAGTGTCTGAGGTAGAACTGGAATTCCAGTCTTACTGATTCCAGGCCCAACTCTTTGCTCACTGTAACAACTAACTGTACCCTAGCTGTCTCTGGTAACAACTCTTTGACTCTGACAAGTTTAACCTCTCAAGACTCCAGGCAATTATAAGATTATGAAATGCAGAGCATGTACTGATATGCTTTGGTAAAGGACATTTCCTCACCAGAAGGTCATGCAACAATGAAATCACATGTCAGTCTGTCTATCTACCTATCTATCTATCTATCTATCTATCTATCTATCTATCTATCTATCTATCTATCTATCTATCTATCTATGCATCTATCTGTTGTATGATTTTCCATGCCAGGGACTAGGGACTTGGAGTAACTCTAGTCAAACAATGAGCAAGATATACTTGCACAGCTTACTGTATCGCAAATACCTTGAATTTTCCTTTTCATGTCTCTGCAGTACCAAAGTTAAGGATAGGCCAGAAATGAAGTTGAAAATAACGTTACATAAAAGTTAGTGAAGCATTATGGGATTCATCACTTTGGTACTGATAATGAAGTTAAGGCCATTGTGTTTCAGAGGTGAAATAACACTTTAAAATTAAAAGTGTAGAACTACTCCAATCAAGCACCTTCACAATGTTATAGCTGCCATCACACCTATCATAGAACAATCCATAAAAGACCCATTGATGTCAAGCAGAAAACTCTCTAAATTGGTGGGAAGTTGTCTACGGAAGAAATAAAGAAAAAATATTATTTACCTTAAATTCAAAGGGTGATCATTTGAGGTTCTCTAAAACAAAAGCAAGAAGTTATAAAGGGTAGGGAAGATAGGAGTAGTTTTTCTTTTCTTAGTTATAAAAGTATTTTATTATTTTCTAGTTACATGTAGAGACAGTTTTCAACATTTGTTTTTTTAAGATTTCTAGTTTCAAATTTTTCTCCCTCTCTCCCCTCCCTCCTCCCTTCCCAAGACAGCAAGTAATCTGATATAGGTTTTATATGTACAATTACATTAAACATTTTTCTGCATTAGTCTTGCTGTGAAAGAAGAATCAGAGCAAAAAGGAAAAAACTTTAAAAAGAAAAACAACAGCACCAAAACCAAAAGAAATAGTATGGTTCAATCTACATCCATATTCCACAGTTCTTTTTTTTCTGGATTTGGAGATCATTTTCCATCATGAGTCCTTTGGAACTGTTCTTGTACCCTTGTATTGCTGAGAAGAATCAAGTCTATCTCAGTCAATCAACACATAATATTGATGATACTGTGTACAATGTTCTCCTGGTTCTGCTCATCTCACTCATCATCAGTTCATGCAAGTCCTTCCAGGTTTCTCTGAAATTTGCCTGCTCATCATTTCTTACAGCACAATAGAATTCCATTACATTCATATACCACAACTTATTCAGCCATTCCCTAATTGATGGGCATCCCCTCAATTTCCAATTCCTTGCCACCACATAAAGAGCAGCTATAAATATTTTTGTACATGTGAGTCCTTTCCCCTCTTTTATGATCTCTTTGGGGAAAAGACCCAGAAGTGGCATTGCTGGGTCAAAGGGTATGCACAGTTTTATAACCTTTTGGCCATAATTCCAAATTGCTCTCTTGAGTGGTTGGATCAGTTCACAGCTCCACCAACAATGCATTAGTGTTCCAATTTTTCCACAACTTCTCCAACATTTATTATTTTCCTTTTTTGTCATATTAGCCAATATTATAAGTGTCAGGTGGTACCTCAGAGTTGTTTTAATTTGCATTTCTCTAATCAATAGTGATTTAGAGCATTTTTTCACATGGCAATAGATAGCTTTGACTTCTTCATCAAAAAACTGCCTGTTCATATCTTTTGACCATTTCTCAATTGGGGAATGACTTGCATTCTTTTAAATTTGATGTAGTTCCCTATATACTTTAGAAATTAGGCTGTTATCAGAAACACTGCCTATAAAAATTGTTTCCTAGCTTTCTGCCTCCCTTCTAATTGTGGATGCATTGCTTCTGTTTGTACAAAAACCTTTCAATTTAATGTAATCAAAATCATCCATTTTGTATTTCATAATATTCTCTATCTCTTGTTTGGTCATGAACTGTTCTCCTTTTCAAAGATCTGAGAGGTAAACTATTCCTTCCTCTCCTAATTTACCTATGGTATCACCTTTTATGTCTAAATCGTGTACCCATTTTGACCTTATTTTAGTATAAGGTGTAAGATGTTGGTCTATGCCTAGTTTCTGCCATACTATCTTTCAGTTTTCCCAGCAGTTTTTGTCAAATACTGAGTTCCTATCCCAGAAGCTGGAGTCTTTGGGTTTATCAAAAAGTATATTACTAAAGTCATTTACTACCATGTCTCCTGTGCCTAACCTATTCCATTGATCCATCACTCAATTTCTTAACCAGTACCAAATAGTTTTGATGACTGCCACTTTATAGTAAAGTTTCAGATTTGGTACAGTTAGCCCACCTTCCTGTGCATTTTTAGGAGTAGTTTTTCAGTGACAATAAGCCCCAAGTAGAAATCTGCATCTTGTGAACCACATATACAATGAATTTATTTTTGCTCCTGCAATGACTATTACTAAACAGGTTGGATATAAAAACCAAGATGACAAGGACCAAAGATTTTTCTGTTTAGTAGCTAGCTCTACTTGTTTATTTAACCTATCCATATACTCAGTATCTCTTTTTGTTAATGAACTTTTTGTATTTGAGGAAATTGCCTTTGCAAAGTTTGAATTTTAAACTGAATGAAAGGTTGCCAGATTCCAAAAGGCTTCATTATTTCCTTTAGGGGACTGGGGAATCATCGGTAATGTTTTTAACTAAAGGGATGTTCTGGGAAAGGTCAAAATGTAACTAATTAGAACAGATAATTCAATTTCATGACTCTTTTCACTAGAGGCCGCCATGTGAATAAAGCACTAGGCCTTGAGTCTGGATGACCTGAGTTCGAAGTCAATCTTAGACACCTACTGACTGATGACCCACACAAATCACCTAACCTTTGCCTACCTCAGTTTCCTCATCTATAAAATTATGAGAATAACAGATTTGTTATTGGATCAAATGAGATATTTATAAATTGCTTAGCACAGTGTTTGGCAGGTATCAGATACTTAATAAATAGGCATTCTTTCCCTCCTTTCCCCACTATTCAAGCCTGCATAGGGGAACATCCTCTTTAGCCCCAGGAATCCTTCATCCTTAGTTATTCTCCTCCCTTAAAAGCCAATTCTGTAGTAAATTACTTCACTGAAGCATTTTCCTCCATCTTTGAATGCCTTGCTCCCTTTTCCTGCTGCTATTCCTTATTAATCCCAAACTTTGTGTAACCTCCACCATCTTCCTTCTCCTCACCTATTCTGGAGTCATCAAGCATTGTTGGAATAACCTAAGAGATGACATGATGCCATGGACCTGACTTTGAATCCTAGCCTTATTGCTATAGCTAAGCAAAGTTAGGTATAGTTTCTGTTTGTTTTTGTTTGTTTGTTTGTTTTGTCTTGTCTTGTTTTTGCTCCATCACTATGTGACCTAAGAAAGCAAGTGACTTAATCTCATTTGATAAATGAGAGGATTCAACTAGATGATATCTAAGGATTCTGTGATTCCATAAACTGTGATTGTTTGATTTCCATGATTTTGTGAAGCTATCAAGAAACCATGCTGACTGGGTCCACTTCAAATTATATGAAACAGAAAAGAAAAATTCAGGATAATTTGAGAAGGGAGAGAGCACTAAGCATTAAGAGATCTGGGTTGCAGCTAGGTGGTGCAGTAGATAAAGAACTTGCCCTGGATTCAGGAGGACCTGAGTTCAAATCCAGCCTCAGACACTTGACACTTACTAGCTGTGTGACCCTGGGAAAGTCACTCAACCCTCATTGCTCCACCAAAGAGAGACAGAGAGACAGAGAGAGAGAGAGAGAGAAAGAGAGAGAGAGAGAGAGAGAGAGAGAGAGAGAGAGAGAGAGAGAGAGAGAGAGAGAGAGAGATCTGTAAAAACTTGCCATAGGGAGTGACACATGAACTGAGCCTAGAAGGAAATGATAGATTCTCAGAGGTAGAAGTGTAGAGAATTTAGTCAAGGTAATATTAATGTAGTATATGGATATTTTAAGCACTTACTATATGCCAAGCACTATGGATCCTGGAGATACCTGGGGTTACAAATAAAAGAAGATAGTCCCTATCACCTAGGGAGCTTATTATTTTTTTTTTTTTGGAGGGCAGAGCAATAAGGGTTAAGTGACTTGCCCAGAGTCACACATCTAGTAAGTGTCAAGTGTCTGAGGCCGGATTTGAACTCAGGTTCTCCTGAATCCAGGGATGGTGTTTTATCCACTTCGCCATCTATCTGCCCCCGGGGAGCTTACTTTTTTTTTTTAATTAATAAAGTATTTTATTTTTTTCCCCATTACATGTAAAGACAGTTCTCAACTTTTATTTATACAAGCTTTAGAATTTCAGATTTTTCTCCCTCCCTCCCCCCTCCCCTAGACAGCAGGTAATCTGATATAGGTTTTATATATGTATATATATACACACACACACACACACACACATAATAACATTAATCCTATTTCTACATTAGTCATGTTATAAGAGAAAAAATCAGAGCAATGATGAAAAACCTCAAAATAGAAAAAAACAACAGCACCAAAAACAAAAGAAATAGTATGTTTCATTCAGCATCTATACTCCTTAGTTCTTTATTTTTCCTGGATTTGGAGATCCTCTTCTATCATGAGTTCCCTGGAATTCTTCTGTACCATTGCATTGGTGAGAAGAAAATAGTCCATCACAGTAGATCAATACTCAATGTTGATGATACTGTGTACAATGTTCTTCTGGTTCTGCTCATCTCACTCATCATCAGCCCACGCAAGACCCTCCAGGTTTCTCTGAACTCCTCCTGCTCATCATTTCTTACAGCACAATAGTATTCCATTGTATTCATATACCACAACTTGTCCAGCCATTCCCCAATTGATGGGCATCCCCTCAACTTCCAATTCCTTGCCACCACCAAAAGAGCAGCTATAAATATTTTTGTACATGTGGGTCCTTTCCCCTTTCCATGATTTCTTTAGGAAAAAGACCCAAAAGTGGTATTGCTGGGTCAAAGGGTATGCACAGCTTTATCGCCCTTTGGGCATAATTCCAAATTGCTCTCCAGAATGGTTGGATCAGTTCACAGCTCCACTGACAATGCATTAATGTTCCAATTTTCCCACAGCTTCTCCAACATTTATTATTTTTCTTTTTTGTCATATTAGCCAATCTTATAAGTGTCAGGTGGTACCTCAGAGTTGTTTTAATTTGCATCTCCCTAATCATTAGAGATTTAGAGCATTTTTTCATATGGGAATAGATAGCTTTGGTTTCTTTATCAGAAAATTGCCTGTTCATATCCTTTGACTATTTCTCAATTGGGGAATGACTTGGATTCTTATAAATTTGGTTTAGTTCCCTATATATTTTAGAGATGAGGCCTTTATCCGACGTACTGGCCACAAAAATTGTTTCCCAGCTTTCTGCCTCCCTTCTAATTTTGGATGAGTTGCTTCTGTTTGTATACATTTTTTTAATTTAATGTAATCAAAATCATCCATTTTGCATTTTATAATATATTCTATCATAAACTGTTTTCCTTTCCAAAGATCTGATAGGTAGACTATTCCTTTCTCTCCTAATTTACCTATGATATCACCTCTTATGTCTAAATCATGTATCCATTTTGACTTTATTTTAGTATAAGGTATAAGATGTTGGTCTATGCCTAATTTCTGCCATACTATGTTCCAGTTTTCCCAGCAGTTTTTGTCAAATACTGAGTTCCTATCCCAGAAGCTGGAGTCTTTGGGTTTATCAAATACTATATTACTAGTGTCATTTACTACTGCATTTCCTGAGCCTAGCCTATTCCATTGATCTACCTCTCTATTTTTAGCCAGTACCAGATAGTTTTGATGACTGCCGCTTTATAGTAAAGCTCCAGGTTTGGTACCGCTAACCCACCTTCCTGTGAATTTTTTTTTCATTATTTCCCTGGATATTCTTGATTTTTTGTTTTTCCAGATGAATTTTGTTATTATTTTTTCTAGCTCTATAAAATAATTTTAGGTAGTCTGATTGGTATGGCACTGAATAAATAAATTAATTTAGGCAGTATTGTCATTTTTACTATATTAGCTCTGCCTATCCATGAGCAATTGATATCTTTCCAGTTATTTAGATCTGACTTGATTTGTGTGAAGAGTGTTTGGTAGGGGAGCTTACTTTCTATTGGGGAACATAATACATAAAAGGGAGCTGAAACAGTAGAGGGGCATGGTAACAAAATTTATGGAGCCAGAGCCTGGAGCACATAAAAGGATGGCTGACTTGGACCATTCTTTTTTTCTTTTTATGAAGCAATTGGGGTTAAGTGACTTGCCCAGGGTCACACAGCTAGTAAGTGTTAAGTGTCTGAGGTCAGATTTGAACTCAGCTACTCCTGACTCCAGGGCTGGTGCTTTATCCACTGCACCACCTAGCTGCCCCCAACTTGGACCATTCTTAAAATAGAAGTACTGAGAGGAACTGATTAATGGAATAAAGGAAGAGAGTATATTCTGGACATCAGAGAAAGCCTGTGGAGAAGGAGCAGTTTGGAGATGGAGTCTTGATTTCACAAAGTATCAATTAGGCCCATTTGGATGAAAGGTAGGGACAGAAGGGGTATATGATAAATTCAAAAGATAGGATGGTACTCGTTTGTGAAAAGCTTTAAATGTCAAACTGGGTTAGTATTTTATCCTGAAGACAATAGGGAATCAGTAAAGATATTTGAGCAATCAATTTTGTGATTCAAAAAGATTATTTTAATGCCTGAGTGGAGAAGACATTGAGGGACAAGAGATTAGAATGCAGGAATCCAATTAGGAACTAGCAAGATAAGAGGAAACAAGGGTCTCAACCATGGTGGTAGATTTATAAGTGAAGAGAAGGGTAAGGATAAAAGGGGTCTTGTGGGCATAGAATTGATACAATTTGTCAAAGAATCAAGGATGACCCAAAATTTCGGGACTTACATATTGTGGTACTCTCAATAAAAACAGGGAAATTTAGAGGAGTGTTGGGCTTAGGGTAGAAGGTAAATTCTACTTAGGACATGTTAATTTTGAAATAAATTCAGGACACGTTTGGAATTGTCCAACAAGTAGCTGGATAATTTCTCCATGTCTTAATTTAGCAAGTCTAAAACTTTAGAATCATCTTTGAGTCTTCCATTTCTTTCACTTCCTCTATCTGGTCAGTTATTTGGGCTTGTTAATTTCTTCTCCCCAATATGTAATTAGTAATGCTGTGTGGCTTTTTTTTTCCAGTCATGTCTGACTCTTCATGACACCATTTGGGGTTTTGTGGCAAAGATACTGGAGAGGTTTTCCATTTCCTTCTCCAGTTCATTTTTCCAATGAGGACACTGAAGCAAACAGTGTTAAATGACTTGTCCAGGATGACATAGCTATTAAGTATCTGGGGCTGGATCTGAATTCAGGAAGATGAAGCTTTCTGACTCCAGGCCCAGTACTCTACCCACTGTACCACCCAGCTGCCCCACTTAGATTGATGCCATTCTAAATTCAGGGACTCATCAACTATCAACTCTTAAAGGAAAGAGCCTTCTAAATGTTTCCCTGTTCAAGCTTTTTTTTCAGTCTTTCCTTCACATAGTCACCCCACCATCCCCCCCCAAAAAAATCTTCACTGATACAAAGTGAGAGGAAAAGTATTTTTCTCCATTTGATGGATGATTGGTACCTGAAAATTCCAAATTGTCTGACATGTTTCCTACATCAAAGATTTCCCAAGGCAAATGCACTACAAAGTGCTGAGAGTAACAATTGCATATTTTTATAGAGTCTAGTTTTCCCATGTTTCAAATTTTAGCCTTCTCCTCCAGAGGAGAGAGTGAGGTTGGTGACCTTGCATAACCTTCCCTCACTTAAATCTAATTCACTGCAAGTAATGACATCAACCCAGTGTCATGGTCCTCTTTGAGAACAAAGGAAAAACAACACCACCAACACCACCACTAACAAAATGCTGAACCCTTAGGCCTCCATGCTTTTTTTGGCTTTTCACTTCTATTTGTTTCTTTAACTATTAAATTATTAGCCAACTTCTAAAGCCCAACTTGAAGGTCACCTGTCATAGTGGCCTTCTTCCTTCAAAAGTCTTTCCTCATCTCCTGATGAATGACCTTACCTTTGAGACCTCACATAGACTGGAGCTAAACATATATTAGTGGAGAGAAAATATGAATAACCTGATTTTGAAATAGATACCTTCAAAAAGGGAGAAGTGTTTGGAATTTGGCTGTGTAGATTTTGTGGGAGATGTACGCAGCAGACAGAGGTTTTCTTCCCACCCTGGGAGACACTGAGACTAACTTGAGCCCTGAGCAAGGTGCAAATGAAATAATTTGAGCAGTGGAAAGGATTTTCACAGTCCCTGAATTTTTTTATCTGAGCATGACACTAGCAGAGGCAAAAGATTGTGGGTGTGGTGGTAGCAGTAGCACCACCAGCAGCCGTAGTACTTGTTTTAAGAACACTGAAATGACAGCTAGAGCAGAAGACAAAGGGCTTCAGAAATGAGCATTGCAGCCTGTGAGACCACAGCAGGAGCTCAGAAAAAGCTGAGTGGTGCTTTTTTGAGTGCTAAACCTGGAATCAGGAAGACAAATTCAAATCCAGCCTCAGACACTTAACTAACTAAGCAAGTCACTTAAACTTAATTTGCCTCAGTTTTTTTTTTTAAGCTATAAAATGGAGATTAACAGCATCCACCTTGTAAGGTTGTTGTGAGGATCAAATGAGATATATTTGTAAAGCATTTATGTGCCTGGTACATAAGTTCTTTAAAAATGCTTATTTCATTCCTTTCCTCCTCCAATTTAGCTTCCACACAATTTCCAAAGTCATTTTCTTAAAGTTCTGTTCTGACCACATCATCCCCTGTCCCCATAAACTCCAGTGGTTTCCTATTTTCTACAATATCAAATATAAAGTCCTCTAGTGTTTAAAACTCTTCACAACATGGCCCATTCCTTCTTTCCAGTTTTCTTATATCTTACTCTGCTCCATATACTCTACAATTCTTCTATCTTGGTTTATTTCCTGTCCCAATCCATGATATAATCCCAGTGGTCCTCAACCCCCAAAGAAAGTAGTAGTCAGGTCTAAGAATCCAATTAGCCAGTGTGAGTACAAATTGGTATGAGGATTCTTGGAGCTTGGAGCTTTTCTATATGTATATATGGATATGTATGTGTATTTGTATATGTATGTATATATACACATATATACCTATATACATACATGTGATATATATTCCATATATCTTTAGAAATGACCTTTTTATCTTTCCTAATAGAATACTCCTTGAGGGCAAAGGCTATGTTGCTTTTGTCTTTGTATGCCCAACATTTAGCACATTGCCTAGAACAAAAAGTCTATACTTCATGATTGACTGAATCTTGAAAATATTTCATCTCATTAGATTTGACCCATTTTTTCATCCAGGCAAGAACTTTTTTATTCTAATTCTTTCATTCAATGCAATAAGTATTCCTCCCCACTTCATGTAGTCCAAAAATTTCATAAATTTTCTATTTATTCTTTCCCTCAAAATCATTAAAAAACTGTTGAACAGATTACATCCAAGGACAATTACCTAGATGTTACTCCAAATACCTCTTAGTACTTGTGAAAAACATAGTCATATTATGATAAAGATCACTCCTTATAAAGTGGCTGGCACATATAATCTGTAACAAAAAAAATGTCCCTTTATATATTTCCAACATGCAATAGCTCTGTTATTGTCTCTGGAATTAAAAGAGAAAACTTCTATGTTACATATACAAGTTCACAAATCCACCACTTAATAGGTACATAATCTTAAGCAGTTCATTTAAATTTAGTGAGCCTCATTTTCCTTTTCTGGAAAATGGTGATATTAATATATTTCCACTATCTTCTTCATAGTATTATAAGTATCAAATGAGGTAATGTATGTGAAATCACTTTCTAATAATGAGTCCCTAAATATTCTTATAAAATTGCCAAAAGATATGCCAAAAAACTGAGCTCCCATCAGTGGTCTATCAGGCAGTTTGGTTTCCTGTCCAAATTGATCCCACAGAAGATTCAAAAACAGTTTGGCAATCTACATTTTGACAGAAATCACAGCAATGCTATTTAGATACAGCAGGACACTTTCTTTCTGCCAGATATACTTGATGTAATAAAGGTGCCGTGTCAAATTGACAGGCAGCATGATGTAGGGGAAAGAACATTGAGGCCAAAGTAAAGAGATGTAGCTATTCTGATTCTGACACTAGATTTGTGGTGTTGGGCAAATCATATCACTGGACTAGTTTCTGTTCTTTCATATATAAAATTATTGATCAATCAACAATATATATTAATCATTTACAATGCATTAAGATTTATACAAAACATGTACAAAATATATTTTGTAATTTTGAAACAGAAAACTCTAGTTTGCTTGGAAATTCAGGAAAGGCTTCATGAAGGAGGTCACCCTTATGCTGAGTTTAAAGGATACTATAGATACTAAGAGGTGATGATGAAAAGAGAGTGCATTCTAGGCATGAATGAGAAGCAACACAAAGGCACATATTTGGGAGATGCAGTGTCATCTGTAAGGAACATGAAGGGAGGTAATATATGACAAGCCCAGAAAGGGTTATGGAGGGTTTGAAGTTCCAAAAACAATAGCTGTATTTTATCCTGGCATTTACTGTGTTGGAGAATGACATGGCTAGAATTGTGCTTTAGGAAAATCACTTTGGCAGCTGAGAGGAAGATGGATGGGACACAAGGTAGAGACTTAAGCCTAGGCAAGAGGTGTTGATGTCCTGGACTAAGCTGGTAAGCAAATGCGTATAAAAGGAGACAGATGTGAGAAATTCTGTTGAGACATAATCAACCCAACTTGGCAATTGACTAGCATGTGGAGTGAGAGAGGATAAAGAGTGAGTAGAACAGTAGTCCAAGGTGGCAAGTCTGGGTGACTGGAAGGATAATGGCACCCTTGATAGAAATAAGCAAGTACAGAAGAAGGTTGGGGGAGATAAAAATGCATTCTAGTTAGGATATTTTGAGTTTGAGAAGCCTACAGTATATCCTTTTGGAATGTCTAATAAGCTGATGGGGATGTGGTATGGCAACCATCTGCATAGATATGATAATGAATCCTTCCTAAATCTTGACACATACACTTCTTTTTTTTTTTTTTTTTTTTTTTTTAGTGAGGCAATTGGGGTTAAGTGACTTGCCCAGAGTCACACAGCTAATAAGTGTTAAGTGTCTGAGCCCGGATTTGAACTCAGGTACTCCTGAATCCAGGGCCGGTGCTCTATCCACTGCGCCACCTAGCTGCCCCAACACATATACTTCTGAACCAGTGCAAATGTAGAGAAAGGAAAATTGTATCCTATTGAATTAATGTTATTTACATGCTGATTTTACTTCCATACTATTGTGAAATAGAAATCCTTTTGTTAATTAAAGATTGGCTATGAATGTTCTATTTCATTTTAATTTAGAACTTGAGTCACTAGACTGGTTGTAATGATTGTCTTTTTGAAGGAGGGAATGGCAATGTGGAGGAAGAACAGAAGCCCAAGGTGATCAGATAACCTCATATGAGATTCTTATAGCTTATGGCTTTGTGCTTATGGCTATGATTTTGAAAAAAAAAATACCTAAAGCCTCAACCCCTTCTGACTTAATGGAGTTAGAAATTAAATGTCTATGGTCATTCCACCATTACTGACAGATTATTACCATCTAGGTCTTTAAAAACTATGCCATAAAGATAATAAGTACTGTAAATTGTCACTTGTTAAACTTGTATAATCTTTATATTTGGGAGTGAAAATGATCTCCAGGTCCAGGAACTGTGGAGGGCCCAAGGTCTCCCCTAAGACTCTAGGTTGGCAATTGTGTAGAAATACTATTGAATAAACTTCTTGAGATTTTTTTGTGTGGTATTTAGGTGGTAATTAGGGATTATGCAGCTAGGACTTTGTTGTGACTCCAGCATAAGGCACTTGAGGGAGGTACCTGGAAGGACAATGCTGATTGTTCTCAGGATTCTCCAGATCACTTCATAATTGGGGTACATACAAATGTACCAAATACAATCCCAATGATTTTCTGAGGACAGGGTAGACTGTGCTATTAGAGCAACATCTCCTCTAAAAAAGTTACATTTGGGTTTCTTTATGTAATAGGAGGCAGAGATGGTCAGGAAAATTGCCAATAGAGGCCAAGTATCAGCTTCATGGATGTTTTGTGAGCCTTGTTCCTGAATTAGGGTCCCTTTCTCTCATGCTTTTGTGCATAGAGATATCCTCCATTTCCTGTAAGCCTACTCGCCCACTGCATCCAAGACCATCTTCAGTTGTCCTGATCTTGCCACTGGACCCAGATGGCTCCAGAGGATAGAGTTAGGCTGGTGATTTTGCACAGCCCTTCCTCACTTAAATGCAGTTCGTTGCAAATAATGACATTTGCCATGGTCCTTTTTGAGAATAAAGGACGGACAAACGAACAACAGCAGCAACTTCATGGTGACATAAACCCTTTGATTGACTGCTAAGCTGGAACTGAGTGTGTATAGAAAAGTTTAGCGAGATGAACACTTTCTTCCTTGGTGGTCTGACAAGGCAAAAACTTTGTCCCTACTAGTACAGCGGCCTCTGGGTCTCTCTCCCTCTAGCTGTCCTGTTTCCACAAATGTATGTCAACATGTTTCTTCTGTATCTCTTGTGTCCCTCCTTTCCTGATCTTAGATGAATAAATATCAGAGACGGAATATATTGGAACCATCAGAGATCCAACAGTTAGAATGGGTTACAGAGTCTACCAGTATCTGTGGAAGCTGAGCTGGATGAGGACACACCCTTGATTGCAGCTGAGACACTATGTTCAGAAAGCAAGGTAGGGAATCAACCACTGACTATGAAACACCCATCTGGTGGGGGAAATATTTAGTGACAAGCACTTTAGGTTTGAGCCCCTTCTTCCCAATGACCAAAGTGGTAGAGTAGAATATGTTTCCATTTTGGGTTATTGTAATTAGGTTCTTGTTCTGCCTTCTCAGTAAACATCCCCTTTTAAAAGCTAATTGTTGTCAATTATATAAGTGGAATTAGAGATATTAATTGACAATTGATATGAACTCACTAGATGGGGCTTGAGGATCAATAGGATTAGAAAGACAACCTCAGTCCCTCAAGGTTCTAAATGTAGCAACACACGTTCCTGGGAAATAATCTGCTAGTTTGGGTGGGTGTTGAGTAAAATGTATAAATAAAATGAGTAGAGATAATATTTGCAAAATGCTTTGAAAACCTGTGTGTATCAATGTGTGTATATATATGTTTGTGTGTATGTATGCACGTATGTATGTATATCCCCAAGTGTCAGGCACTAGGGAAGAGACAAGGATAAATAAGACCTTATTCTTACTACTTAAAGCTTACATTTTAGTAGGAGGGGATAAGATAGGTGTGCAGATGAATATACTGCAAAGTTTAATATGACAACCATATTAGAATATCATTAAATTCCATTAGATCAGACAAAGGATTGAGTGGAGGGGATGTCAAGGGAAATTAGAAAGGATGACCATGGAGCTAAGCTGAGAAGCAAGGGTAGACTATCAATAAATAGGTGAAAAAAAAAGAGAGGTTAAGGGGCAGCTAGGTGGTGCAGTGGATAAAGCACCGGCCCTGGATTCAGGAGTACCTGAGTTCAAATCTGGCCTCAGATACTTGACACTTACTAGCTGTGTGACCCTGGGCAAGTCACTTAACCCTCTGCCCTGCAAAAAAAAAAAGAAAGAAAGAAAGAAAGAAAAAAAAAGAGAGGTTAAGAATGAGAGGAAGGTGGGGGCTGCTAGGTTGCACAATGGACACTTACTAGCGGTGTGACCCTGGGCAAGTCACTTAACTCCCATAGCCCCACCCCCCCCAAAAAATGAGAGGAGGGTATTTTAAGAAGTGAAAACTAACCCATTCAACTTTTTTTTTTTTCTTGAGACTAGGTCTCTGTATCTTTCCAGAATGGAAGTAGAAGAGAACTCATAGGCCCAATCCCACTGCTGGTCAGCATAGAAGTTTTAACCTGCTCCATTTCTTCCAGCCTAGGCCATATCACAGCCTGGTGGCCTTCCTCTCCCATATTTGTGCCGGTCTTAGGGTGACCACCCAACTATATCCCTGATGCAGCTCAGAGCTCCTTAACTCAAGCAATCCACCACCTTCAGCACCATCACACTTGGCCATTCGGACAATGTATAAGTGTCTTTGATAAGAATATGAATATTCTGGGGGCAGCTAGGTGGTGCAGTGGATAGAGCACCGGCCCTGGAGTCAGGAGTACCTGAGTTCAAATCCGGCCTCAGACACTTAACACTTACTAGCTATGTGATCCTGAGCAAGTCACTTAACCCCAATTGCCTCACTAAAAAAAAAAAAAAAGAATATGAATATTCTGAACATTAAAGTTTTCTGAATCTTAGTTCTGACTATATAATTCCAAATCCTGCTTATGACCCTTAGCAGCTATAGGACCTTGGGCAGATAGATCACTGTTGTCTAGTGGTAGTATCCTCACCTGTAAAATGGAGAGAATAACACTGGTAATTCCTGTCTCACGAGGTTGTTGTGAGAATTATACATAAAGAACTTTGCAGACTTCTAAGTGATATATAAATATAAGCCATTATTCCTGTTCATGCATACATAATTCAGCAGTAGCTTGCCAGTTCAGAGGTATGAACACTACCCCAAACTATTTTCAGTTTCCATAAGGGAAATGAATTAAAATAGTCATTTTCCTCCAGTGACTCAGAGTAAGATTCTGTTATACAGAAGGACTTTTTTTTTAACTCCCTCCTCACACAACACAGAACAAGAAATATGGGAATATAAATATTAAAATAACTAAATCTTAATTTAAATTTAAGTTTTCAGCAAATGTCTAACTGACATCTTTCCCTGGCAGTCTAGCTTTTTATTTTAATACAATGTAGCAGAATTCCTATGATCAAATTAATACTGCTGCTCTGCATATAAAATATTCCTCGAGATATTTATTTTGAAATTCACGAAAGCAAGCATATTTCTTGCCCATTAGTCTTGAATCATAATTGAAATATTCAAGTAAGTGGTTTGAACTTAAACTACCACTTCCAGTTATAGAAGAAATGGAAAACGTAGATTAATAAGTGAAATTTAATTTGAAAGCAGTATTAAGAATCTTTGGGTATAAAGAAATGAGAAATAATATTTTAATTCTTGTTTTGATTTTTTTTTTCCTTTTAGGGAAGAAAAAAGAAAGGCTACTTAAGGTAAGACATTTTTATTAGAAACTTCATATTGAAAATAATTTAAATGAAAAATAACCTCATGAACAGGGAATGTAGTTTTTCCAATCAGAAAAAAAGACAATGACAAGAAAGTAAAGACAGGACAAAGGGAAATGAATTTAAATTAAGCATAGGGAAGAACTTTGTAATAGGCTCCTGAGGGAGACTGAAACATTCTTCTCCAGAGGATTTTAAAACAGGATATTCACCTAATTTGCATGGTTAAGATTATTTGATGGATCATAGGGTTATAGCTAGAAAGGGCCTTGAAGGTTATCTAGTTTAACCTCCTCATTTTACATATGAGGAAACTGAGGCTCAAGAAAACTAATTTACTTGATACATTGACAGAGGAAGAACTAGAAATCAAATCCAGTTTCTCTGAATGGAATTACATTTTTCTTTCTACCAAACCACAATAAGAAGGGTGTTTCTTAAATAATCATTTGTCCTATATTTATTGGAGCTAGTTTGTTTGATTATTTATAATGCCAAATATTCTGTTTGCCTCTCACTTTATATTTGGTTATAACTATATACCCATACAATGATCACTGCCAATAATGCAATTTTCAAATATGAATGGCAAGTTTGCTTATACTGACAAAGAAATGGGATAAAGGTTTCCAGTTATATTTGTTCCCTTTTAGTCTTGTTTCCTGGACTTTGGGATGAGGTCAGGTGGGGAAGATTTTGTATGGAGTCATATGAGTGGAAAAGAGTTTTTATGGTCCAACAATGTCTTTTTTACATTCTAACTCTGAGCCTGAATCACTAGACTGGTGGCCTCAGTTACAACTAGTCAAAAATACAAGAGATCTCTCTCAGTTTCCATCCAAAGAGATTCAGTTACTAGGAGCTTTAGGACCTAAAGGACTCACAATAATAGTCTTGTAATAAGACATTTTGAAAGTACAGATGCTAAAAATATTGTACTGGCAATTTTCTTTGGAACCTGTAACCCAGAGCTCTTATATGAGATGTGAGATTTGAAGTCTAAAGATCAGAGACCCTGCTTCTTCCATTATAAACAAAGAAAGGTTGTTAGAGTCAGTATTTTTGCTATCCAAGTAAGGACTATTCAGCATTCCAGTCTCCTGGATATAATTGAGACAAGTAATCAATTTGGAAGACAGAATAGATTTCACTTCTGAACAATCAATTAACCTTTTTTTTTTTTAAACGCTTGAGGGGGAAAAAAGAGTTTCCATACTAATCTCAAGAATTAGTTAATAAAATGATTAGGTGTTTTAGCTCTACAATGCAAACAGGATTCAGAATGAAAAGAATTATATTTTAAAATAGAAATGAAATATTTTGCAGAGATAGTAGAGTTACAGAGTCAAGACCATTTGGTCCAGTGCCTATCCCAGAATCATGAATCCTTTCTATAATATCTCCAGAAAGTAATTAGTTATCAAGCCCTTGCTGAAAGACCTGCCTCCTCCCTCCCCCAGTAGCCTTTATCATTTTGGACAGTTCTAATTATTAACAAGAATTTCCTTATATATAAATAACTGAAATAATAAGTATAATAGCTAACATTTATATAGCACTTTAAGGTTTGCAAAGCATTTAAAACATTGCCTGATTTGATAAATACTACAAACCTCTGATGTACGTACTATTTTTATTGTCCCCATTTTACAGATAGAGAAACTAAGATTCAGATAAGTTAAGGGATACATCTGGGTTCCTACAGTAAATGAATGAGTAGGGATTTGAATTTGGGTCTTCCCAGTTCCAAGTCAAACACTATTACATCAAATTGTCTCCCTCTGAGTTTGACCCCTTTGTTCTGGTTCGCCCTTCTGGGATCAAGCAGGCTAAGTTAGTTCTGTTTCCCCATAGTAATCTTTAAGATTTGAATGCTCTTATCATGTTTCTCACAAGTCTTCTCTAAGATAAACATTCTCATTTCATACAACCCATTCTTGAATGAGAGCATTTCAAGTCTACTCACCATTCTAGATAACTGCTTCTGTATGTGTATCTGTTTTAGCTTGTCGTTTTCTTCTGAAATTTGATATTGAGAATTGGAGACATATACATACACAAAGCTTCAGATGTATGTGACTAAAGTAAAATATAATTTCTCTCTTGTTCTATCCCTTGGTCCAGATGTAAAATTTCTATTACTGAAACTTAATATCATTCTGTTTTTTTACTATCACTGAAGTTTGGAGTTGAAAGTGTAAACTAAGTGCAAAATAGTTCAAATTACATCTGATAAATATATGATTTCTTTTATAAGATATAATCTTCTATAACACACCTGACAAATGGTCATTCAACCTTGATTTGAATGTCCCTAGGAAGAAGTAACAGATTCCTTCTGAGTCAATCCATTTCATTTTTGAAAAGCTCTGATAGTCATTCTTTTCAAGAGGGAATTTGATTGTCTAAAATATTTACCCATCCATGCATTGATCTTACTTTTGCTTAGTGGGGCAAATAAAATTAGTCTAATCTGGTTCAGTGGATAAAGTTTTTAAATATTTGAAGATGATTATCATGTACTACTTACATTTTATCTTATCCAGTATGAGTGCCACCAGTTTCTTCCACCAATGTAACTATGGTTTGGTCTCCATTGCTCACATTACCATGGTGGCTCTTCTGTAAAAATGATCCAATCTGCCATTGACCTTTCTATTTTATATTTCACATACAGCTTCATTACTGAAAATGGAAATTCTACACAAAACTTTTAGAAGGAAAAATTGAGTTTCTCCTTCTTGTAGTCAGCAATGTCTGCTAGAAAGTGATAAATAGCATTAAGACTGAGTGCCAAGACTTATTCTTCACAATGGTAGACCTGTGAAATTTTGTCAATTCCTCACTGGCATCTCATTTCAAAGAATTAAGTCTTGTCATTTGTTTTCCTCCAGAAGATAGAGTTGGTTTTAATTTTAGTAGTAATGGCATAAATTCCAAATACAATTTTCAATCATGAAAAACTCCATAATCTACATTATAGACTATGGGTATTTATAATCTGCATACATAGATAGGTATGTATGGATTTATTAATATACAGCATGTATACATGTATGCTTAATACATACGTGAACATGTATATATATATATATATATAAACCTACTTATACTTGAATGGAACCCAAAGAAGTTTTCAATATACTTTGCAGATAATGGTAATATCCAGAATATTCAAGTCAACAAGCAATTTTATAGCACCTACTCTGGAAAAAGAAATATCAGGGGGCAGCTAGGTGGTGCAGTGGATAAAGCACTGGCCCGGGATTCAGGGGTACCTGAGTTCAAATACGGCCTCAGACACTTGACACTTACTAGCTGTGTGACCCTGGTCAAATCATTTAACCCCCATTGCCCCACAAAAAAAAAAGAAAGAAAAAGAAAAAGAAGAGAAATATCCAATCTTTGTTCTTCTGGAACTTACAGACTAATAGAGGAATCCACAAAGTTGGCAAGGGTAGCACTTGTTTGATCTTATCAAGGAGTACTTTTCTCATATGAATGAATGAAAAATCTATTAGTAAACAAGTAATATATGCCAAGTACTATGCTCATCCCTAGGGATAAAAATACAGGTGACACATTTTCTCTTTATTCATTGAGGGCATGGTCACAAAAATATCCTCCGAGAATGATTGTATTTTAAACAAAGACCCAAGATGAATGTGGTAAATCTATACATGTGAGGTCTTAATTTTTTTTTAAGAATCTGTGATTCTATGGGTTTTGATCCTTGCTTCACTGGTACAAATCACAAGCTATCTACACTTTAGCAAATTGTTTTCATGAGTGACAACATTTTTTTAAAACATCATTTCTGGGCAACCTGATGACAAAACCCCTTGCACTAAATTAGATTGGATCTCAGAAATCATACACGTATATTTTTACATATACATATACATACACATATGCATGTATATGTAGTATGTCACTGGAACTACACTCAATGTCATTTTTTTTTACAAGGCACTGCGCCACCTAGCTGCCCCAATCTTTTTTTTTTTTTTTTTTGCTTTTTGCTGAGGCAGTTAGGGTTAAGTGACTTGCCCAGGGTCACACAGCTAGTAAGTGTCAAGTGTCTGAGGCCAGATTTGAACTCAGATACTCCTGACTCCAGGGCCTGTGCTCTATCCCCTGCACCACTTAGCTGCCCCTCAATGTCATTTCATATTGGTAGGATAATATACCAGATCTTGTACCGCACCGTTTTGACCTTTGATAATTGTTATCTTTATACTACCATGAGGCATTGGAGGTAGACATGTTCTTAGTACTTTAAAATGTCTAAGATGAAAAGGTAAAGTAAGATGACAATTATCAGTAAAGCAGCTAATCAAATAAAAAATAATAATATACATTTTCAATGGGAAAGTCATCCTAGTATGTACTCCACAATATATATAAAAGGGAATATAGAGAAACATCATGGATCAAAGGGGCCTCTGACTTAGGTGATACAGTGGAAAGATGCCAAGAAATAGTCATGAACAGGTAGTAGTGATTTTTGGTGAAACTGGTTACAAAAAGGAACTGAGCAATTAAACTGAGTTGATCTAGATTTGAGAATTTGAATGAAGCTCTATAAGAAGAACCTACAATCAATTTATTTGAGAGAAAGGTAAGATAGAAAAGACAGTGGAAAGTTGGATTCAATGGAATGCAGGACATGCTAATTAAGATGGCTTTAGGAATGCTAAGTAAAACTAAAATCCCGATTATCAGCTGAAAAGCTAGTCTTTGGATTCCTAAGAACAGAGCTGAGAAATTAATGTTTATAAAGTTTGGTAGGCAGGTGCCCATGAAGAAAACAGTGTGTTTTTTGTTTTGTTTTTGGTTTTGTTTTAACCAACAATTAAAAAAGTGTGTCCTGGATTGCAGAAAGGAATGAATTTAATTCCTCAAGGAACAACCAAGAGAGGGGCAGCTAGGTGGCACAGTGGATAGTGCACTGGCCCTGGATTCAGGAGGGCCTGAGTTCAAATCCAGCCTAAGACATTTGACACTTACTAGCTGTGTGACCCTGGGCAAGTCACTTAACCCCAATTGCCTCACCAAAAAAGAAAGAAAAAAGAAAGAAAGAAGGAAAGAACCAAGAGATCCTGTACCAAATATTGAAAATAAAGAGGGTCCTGATGGACAGAAAGGGATAATGAAGATAGGAGAACTTTGAAAAGAAGGATTAACACTTATTCTAATGCTGAGAGAGATACCTTGACCTAGTGGTAAGAAGACCATCTTTGGAATCATGAAGATTTTCTGCAGGGTTTAAGTTCCACCTTAATATGACCATTGGCAATTTACTACCTCTCAATGCCCTGGGCAATTCTTACATCTACAGAATGGGAAAAAAAATTACAGGTTTACACTCCATCACCACCAGTAACATCTTACTTTCCCACCACACCCCCACCCCCCAAAAGTGAGCCAATAATATGATGTTCTTTTGAGGGTCTCCAACTACATATGGTTGAAATTTCTGAATTTCTTTCTTCTTTAAAATTACTTTTACTTTTTCATACTGTCTATCATACTTCTATACTTAACATAGCATAAGAGCTCTTTCCTTTTATTTTTGGCATCTATGTCATATGGTTGACTCATTTTGAGCTTGAAGTCTAGTAAAATTCTTACATCTATTTATTCCTATTTGCCTAATCATTTGCCATTGCAAGTTCATTGTTTTAACCTAGGACTTAACATTTGTCTTTTTTTTTAATCCTTTATTTAGATTTGGTCCATAGTTTTAATTTGTCAAGAACTTTTGGGATATTGATTCTTGTTATCCAGAATAAAGAATGCCCCAAACAGACATGATCCTGAATCAATTTAGAACAAGAATAAAATCACCAATGGTCATTTTTTGGAGATACCAGTGGTCATCCAATGTATGCGGATAAGGACTGAATCTGTCACTTAGGAATACCCTTGAATTTCCTCACATCAAAGTAAAATTAATTGTGGACTTAAATTTACTGTATATGCTGAATATCTATATATAAAATAAGGACAAAAAGTACTGCCAGAGAATAAGAGTAGTAGGAAAAAGTAGAGGGCAAGGGACAAAAAAAATCTTTAAATGAGAACTTCCCCCATTCTCATGGCATTTAAGTCATTGGGTGATGACACAAAAAGGTAACCTGAGTCTAGGAACGACATGATGAATTTAAAGGGTTTAGGATGCTTATTTTAAAAATAAAGGAATTGAGGGCAGCTAGGTGGCACAGTGGATAGAGCACCGGCCCTGGAGTCAGGAGTACCTGAGTTCAAATCCGGCCTCAGACACTTAACACTTACTAGCTGTGTGACCCTGGGCAAGTCACTTAACCCCAATTGCCTCACTAAAAAAAAAAAAAGAATAAAGGAATTTATATATATATATATATATATATATATATATATATATATATATCTTAGATTACCTGCTGTCTGGGGGGAGGGAGAAAAATTTGAAATTGGAAATCTTATGTAAACAAATACTGAAAGCTATCTCTACATGTAACTGGAAAATAATAAAATACCTTTATTTTAGAAAAAAGAATAAAGGAATCTGAAGACTCTCCCTGACTTTGTAACATGCAAAATAAAATTCAACCTTATCTAGAGAGCATAAGAGATGGCAGAGCTTAAACACAGCCCTCAAAAACAAGAACAATAACTAAATTAATATTGACTGTTTCTACATATTTAAAACTTTTCCGCTGCTCACCTACACTGTTTTCAGACAGAGAAGCCTCATCTCCCACCAAGAACATAACCATTGTGAAATACCATTATGTATAAAATCTCTTTCAGTCTCACTCTGGAAGGAAAATTATATATAAAATGTCTTCTTTTGTATTCTTTCTAATGGAGAAAAAACACAAAACTCCCTTGTCATTGTTATGTTCTCTCCCTTTCCGATGTGTGCTATCTCAAATTGAACACAATTGCATCCCCCAATCAAGGCAGAAGGCCCGAGCCAGGTCATATGATTGGGAGGTAGATGCTATCTGGATATGCAGTACTTTTTCCAAAGAATATTTTCAGGTGTTGCCCAATCACTGACAATAGAACTGCATGGATCCTGACAGCAATTTCACTTAGAATGTTCATTCAAATAAAATAGTGACTTGAGCTATACTATACTTGCACACTCTGGGGAAGCCATATCTGCTTACTTAGGCACCAGAAGCATGACATTATAATCAGCATTTTAAAATGGAAATCCTAAGTTAATGTACTATGTATTTTCAGTATCTTCTAATGTAGCTCTATATTAGTCTCCCCTTTTTCATTATAAAATATAAGCAACTATCCCCAAGGAAGTTTATTTTTTTTTAATCCAAAATGAACTGATGGCTATTTATATGTCAGTATTTGAATAATTTTCAATTAATTTGGTAGTTAGCATAAATTGCATCTACTATTTTAAATTAAATTCTAGTTAACTCTTAAGGAAGTGATGGAAAAGACTACTCATTTCTGTCATCAGGCTATAGGATCATACTTCTAGGAGAGATACTTTAGAGGCTATCTAGACCAATTTCTTTTATATCTATAGCTAATGGAAAGGGAGATATAGGGAGTTGCTTTCTTTCTGTCTTTTTTTTGGGGGGGATTTGTTGCACAGAGGAGGGGTGTCAGAAGCAAAATGAGAACCTAGGTCCTCTGACTTTGGGACTCATTCCACTGAAACATTCTGGCTCCCAATGAATGACAGCTAATTAACCCAGTATATAGAGCACTGGATTTGGAGTCATAAAAACCTGAGTTTGAGTCTGGCCTCTGATACTTTCTAGCTTTGTGATCCTGTATAAGTCACTTATCATCTGTCTTCCTCTGTTTCCTCAAATATAAAATGGAAAGGAGAAAGTGAGACAATAATTATTAATCACTTTGCAAACCTTAAAACACTATATAAATTATTATTATTGTTGTTGTTTTGTAAAGTTTAAATTTTGTGAAACACAAAATACCTAGACAATACATTTTATTCAACATATATACTTATTTTATATACCTATCAAACCTGTGGGGTAAACATTCTGGCTATTTGCTTGGCATAAGGTGGGATAATTTCTATACTTGTGATTTCATCAGTGTGGGGAATTTCAGGTTAGAAACTCTATCAAATATCAGCAAGTCAATCGTTTATAATGTTTAGTCTTAGCAAGCTATCTGGGGGCCCATAGACACAATGACTTACAGATGTTTACATAGTTATTATTATGTGTCAGAGGCCAGACTTAACAAGTTTTCTGGATTTCAAATACTGCCCTGTATACATTATATGATGTTGTCTCTCCATATAAGTATTACTATCTATTTTTTACAAATGAAAAAACTGAGACTTCCAAGAGGTTACATGGCATTGCCAATGAATTTCAGAGCCTAATGTAAGTCCAGTACTGTGTCCATTACAATCACTATATTGTCATATGTAGTCTAAGGTTGAAAGAGAGAGATGGTTCTATGCTCATCTTTACTTTTGTTGTTAAACTACATACGTAGAAGAAAAAACTATTTAAGTATTCAATTCATAAATAATCAATTTCCTGAGAAGACATTATTGGTAAAATTTTATTCTTTCTGATCTCAAAATAATCAACTTATCTATTTTAAATGAGACTTGTTTTTTTAGTTGTTCCCCTGTCCAATCAATTTTATGTGCTGCTGCCAAAATAAGCTTCCTAAAGCACAATCATTGTCACCCACTCCACATTTCCCCATACAAAATCCTTCAATTGTGCTATTCTTCCTAGCCCCATCCCTGAATGTAATAGGGACCTGGAAAGGTTTTGTTTCTGATGGTCTCCTTCACCGCAGGATACTTAAATTTCCACCCATACCTACAAGGTTCCTTTGTCCTTTTTTTCTGGCTCGATAAAAAATACCCAAGAAGCAGAAATGGAACTAGGATGGAGAGTATGGCTTTTCTATAGGTGCTGAAATTTTAGATAGAATCACAGAAAAATTAGCTATTGATATCAGATTTAAATAAAATGGACACTAAGGACAGAGTCTTTTTTCTCAAACCACTTGCAAAGTGTTGACAGGGATTCTTTCAGTTTGGCCCTCATTTCTTCTGCTTTAAATACGTTTGAGGCTATTTTCTCTACTTTGCCACTCTAACAACCCCTCCCCCTAAAAAAACCCGACAACTTTTCTATTTATGCATAGATATCACAATAAATCATTTTTGTAAGATAAACCTTCAGCAAGCTCAGATTAAAATAGCAATCTGCCTCTACATTGCAAATCAACTCCCCTAAAGATTCTGCACTTTAGTTTACAACTGGATTCTTTGTATCAGATAATCCTTTAGATATAAAAAAGTCAGACAACCAAAACCTTCTAAGGTGTGCAAACCATCGATTTAAACTACCCTTTGACTTTCCTCATGCCAATACCAGAGCCAAAGTACAAGTGTCTGTTATTGATAAACATATAAACATAAAAATAAATGAGTAGATATATAGACCAACAAATAAATAAGTGAATTAATAAACAGATAAATAAATGGCTAGATAGATTAGATAGATAGATAGATAGATAGATAGATAGATAGATAGAGAGAGAGAGAGAGAGAGAGAGAGAGAGAGAGAGAGAGATGGATGGATGGATGAATGGATGAAATCCTTCCAGCCACTCAACTCCTAAGGTTTATGGCAATAGAGGGAAGAATTTCAAGAATAGTTTGAAAAGTTTAAGAATTAGCTGTTATCAGCCCAAGAGCTATGTATTTGTAGTGCAACATATTCACATGGAATGCAGGGAGGTTGAGGACTGGGGGCACATATTGTGCAACCGTACCTTCTGAAAGCCCTTCAACTTCCCTCTGCCAGTGACTTCAAATAAACATCAACTGATCCTTTCTCTGCCTGCCCCATATCAAGTCAATCTGGTCCACACTGTTGAGAGTAGGTTCACTTCCTATTCTGGTGATCTGGATCTGGCACCTGCAGGAATTAATGCTTGTTACAATTCTATCCCATGGTAAAGGGAGATGGCAAGTACACCTAGACTTTTTGTATGAGTGTATAGGATTATGGTCCACTCTCTGCATTATGGATGAGAATAGCAAAATTTCATGAAGTTTAAGCCACTCCTCCTCCAATGTAAATGTACCCAACTAAAAGTAACCACCTATGCCCAATTAAAGGTAAAAACTAGGGTACAATGAGGGAGGGATCCTGAGGTCTTTCTGTAGCCCAGATGAGTTCTGCCCAATCCCACCCTCCCAAGTGACAGTCAATCAGGAAATTCTCATTCTGGGTATTAAAGGAATTGGACATCAGATAAACTTGCATTTAAAAAAAAATTCATCCTAGGGGCAGCTAGGTGGCTCAGTGGATAGAGCACTGGCCCTGGAGTTAGGAGTATCTGAGTTCAAATCCGGCCTCAGACACTTAACACTTACTAGCTGTGTGACCCTGAGCAAGTCACTTAACCCCAATTGCCTTACTGGAAAAAAAAATCATCCTCCTTGTTCAGTTGTGGATAGATTTCAGCCACTGTTAAAACCTCATGCATGGGAAACTGTTATATCTGGGCACTAATGAAAATTAATGAATTTCCATTGCTCACAGAATAAAGGCCATGAAACACAGCATTCAAGGAACTACATGGTTTTGTCCTCATCTCATTTTTCAGCCTTATCTCCAAATACTGCCCTCCATAGAACCACGTGGTCTGTAACTGAAAGGAAACTTGTATAGTACTTGATCCAATCCCCTCATTTTAAAGATTAAAAAACAGGCCTTGAGTAGCCAAGAACAGACTCACATGTAGGTCTTTTCAAAAACAAATCCAGTGCACTTTCCAGTAAATCGTGTTTCCTCTCTTCAATTCTATGGTCCAGGCAAACTGAACTACTTATCATTTCCAGAGAGCTCCTGTATGGTGTTCTTCCTGAATATGTTGGCTCTTTTTGTCCTGGAATGCCATGTACCCCATCACTGCTTATCTAAAATTCTTCCAATCTTTCCAGGCTCAGCTTAAATGCTACTTCTATCAAAACTTCCTGATTCCCTCTGGGTGGAAGTAATTTTGCCCCCTTTGATTTACAGTTTATTTGAATTTATTTTTCCATTTTAACTTGCATTACAGCTATTTCTTTTTTACTTCAATAGTCTTAAAAATACGTGATCACAGAGAAGGTAGCTTTACATATTTGTGAATCCCCACAATAACATAATTCCTTGCACATAGGCAAATCATAAGCATTTGCTGAATTGAATGAATGAATTGCAAAGAAGGAAAATATACTATTTGACTACACAAGACCATTAAATTTTCTCATACCAAGATCAGGCTATGGTGGGGGAGTTAACAGATATTTCTGCTTTACTCCTGCTGGGCTGAGTCAAACAGATTGTTAGCTATTCTAAGTCTCCTAGTCAAACTTCTCAAAGAACTAGAGTGCTTTAACTATAAGCAGATTCTATTAACAATGCCAGTTGCTGAACATCATGTGGTTCTTCTGACCTTTCAAGGCTCACAAAATCATAATATGTTTGGTTCTTGCTCTGATAGACACCTAAGATAAAGTAAGAATTTTTAAAAATGTAGCAAAATTAAGGTGCTATAAGTTCATGGCCATACTTCCAGAATTAGGAATCCAATACCAGTTCCCCACCTGGAGGTCCATATCTATTCTTTCCTTACTCACCATTCAGGATAAGAGAGAGTTTGTCCATTCAAATGCTTACTCACTTATACCTGAAAGGGAAAAGACCCCTTGATCATACATTTTTGGGAGCAGGCAAACCAAAAGTCCTTGTGATTGGCAGTAGACAAGCACATTGTGTATTTCTTAATGATAGAACCTTAAAGGCCAATCCCTCCATTACATAATTATAATCATAATAATATATACATTTCAAAGACAAAATGCCTAACTTCAAATATCCCAGTATACACATAATTTATCATTTGTGATATTACTGGAAAAAATCCTTACTGCCTCATCTTAGAAGTATAAAATCTTAGAGTTTATCACCTAGCCTAAGTAAGTGTACAAAAGATAACATTCCCTGGCATTCTTTTGTTTGTTGGCTTGTTTTTGTTTTTTGTTTTTGTTGTTGTTGTTGTTGTTTTGTGAGACAATTGGGGTTAAGTGACTTGCCCAGGGTCACACAGCTAGTAAGTATCAAGCATCTGAGGCTGAATTTGAACTCAGGTAATTCTGAATCCAGGGCCAGTGCTCTATCTGCTGTGTCACTGGCATTCTTGAGAGACGGTCATTTGGGTTCCACTTTTCTCCCTCCAGTGATGGAAACACACACTGCTTACTAATGTAGTATATTTAGTTGTTCAATATCACTATTTCATATAACTGGCCCCCACAAGTAGTTAGGCATATAGAGGGGAAACTATAATCCTTGTTTAGGGAGAAGAGTTGTTGTATTTCAGTCCTTTATTTATCTTCTCAGTAAATTTAGGAGTATACTTTCATTTTTCCTTTAACCCCATATTTTTCCCCAAATTATCAAGGGAGCTGTCCCTGGGACCCTTACCACTGATTGAATTCAGTCATTGTTTTGTCAAATTAGTTTTAACATTCAGTAAAACTTACACTAAAGGCTTATTATGATGCTTTGGCTTGACATTGTCAACAGAACATATGCCTAGTAGGTTCTACTAAGAGAGAAAGGCTTCATGTGTGGATATATGTATACGTATACATATACCTGTATCTGTACCTATACCTATATACATACCTATACCTATATACATACCTATACCTATACATGCTCCCATACATACACATATATGCACAGATACATATGTATGTCTATATACATATAGACACATATATAGATATACACATGTATATACACACATATTTGCATTTATGCATATATTTTATTTTTATATATACATATTTATGTATTTATTTGTATTGTGTATATACACACATAATGTAATGATTGGAATGACGCCACCTGCTGGAGACTTACTGTAGGAAAGCTCCAACATGAGGAGAAGGCCTCTGAGGGCAGGACCATGCATCTTTTCTTTGGCGTCAGGAAGTGACATTTGCTTGTGGGAGGAGGAAGGGGGAGGCTGGTGCACTGGCTCACTCTCTTTCGTGTGGACTATGGTGGAGAGCGGAGCTAGGAATGCTCTCCCCCTTTAACAGATAGATGAACCTAGGCCTTTCTCTCTCTCTTTACCAAATTCTTATTCTCCTTAATAAATGCTTAAAAGTTAAACACTTGCTAAAGCTTATAATTTATTGGCAACCACTCATTAGATATTTTAGACAGTATAGCTAGAATTTTAGCCCTTACAATACCCAGCAATTCAAAAATTCCCAGTTAAGAATCTCCATTCTCTGAAATTTTTGCATCAGTTGTCTCTACTCATACAGCCATTGATTTACTCCAGTACCTCAATACATCTTGTCTGACCTCTTGCAATAGTCTCCTATTTGATATTGCTGCCTCAGTTCTCTCCCCTTTCCAATTCATCTTACACATAGCTGCCAAAGTGGTATTCCTAAAACATGGGTTTGCCTATATTGCTTCCTTGTTCGGGAAATTTTAGTAGCTCCCCAATGATTCTAGTATCTGATACAAACTTCTCTATTTCTTATTTACATTTCTTCTTAGTCTGACTCCAGCTTCCTTTTCCAGACTTACTACTCATTTCTCCCCTTCCTATACTTAATTATATTTTTTAGTCCAAATGGCCTATTTGATTTCCTGCACAAAACACATTCATTGTGCCTCCAGTGTTGATGTCTTTGCTTAGGCTGTTCTGCCATGTCTAGTATATACTCTTTTCTCAATTCCACCTCTTAAAATGCTTACCTGCTCTCAAAACTTTGGCCTCACTGTCTCCATGAGGCTTTTCCTATCGACTGGTTAGTAATGTCTCACCTTCCCAGAAATAATGTTGAATATATTTTATGTATGTTTTGTGTATACTTATAAAGTCTGTCATGTTATCACCATTGAATGCAAGCTCCTGAAGGGCAAATGCTGTTTCATTTTTGTGTTTTATGCCATGTGCTAAGTACAGTATCTGGAATATAATAGGCTCTCAATAAATGCTTATCAATTGACTGCTGTCTACAACAGCAAAATCATGGATGTTCAAAAGTATTGAATTATGTAAAATATTTATAGAGATTTGAGAATATGGTCACTCTATGACAAATGGTCACTTATGACATTTTTTTTTTGGTGGGACAATGAGGGTTAAGTGACTTGCCCAGGGTCACACAGCTAGGAAGTGTCAAGTTTCTGAGGCTGGATTTGAACTCAGGTCCTCCTGAATTCTGGGCCAGTGCTTTATCCACTGCACCTAGCTGCCCCCCACTTAGGACATTTTGAAATGTTAGCTAATACATTATTCATTAAGCACTAGAAGTTCTCATCCAGAAATAATTTAATATGATGAAATGTGACATATATAATGAATGTTAGAAATAGTAAAGTGGTATTAGTCCAACCTAAATATTTTTTCATTTCTTTCCATTTTTTTGAAGATCAAGAAAGTAAAGTGCTTCCCATAAACTACTTACTTCTTGTTGTTTAGTTGTTTCAGTCATCTGACTGTTTGTGACCTCATTTAGGGCTTTCATGGAAAAGCTAGTGGAGTAGTTTACCATTTCCTTCTCCAGCTCATTTTACATATGAGGAAACTGAGGTAAACAGGGTCAAATTAAGTCACTTCCCCAAGTGTCTGAGGCCAGATTTGAACTCAGGAATTTGACTCCAGGGCTGGTGATCTATGCACTGTGCAAATTAGTTACTCAAACTACTCACTATAAAAAGCTTACAAAAGGATTTCAACTATCAATAAACTAATGTGTGGGAGCAAAGAGTAAAGTTGATTTTTACTGTATTCCAAAGTACATGCTTTAGGCTCTAATGCATATTTGATACAAAAATCATCTACTGTTTAAAGATCTCCTGAAATTAGAAGTCACTACAAGAAAGCTTAAGGACATTGAACTACTTATTTTTTTTCCTATGAGAAGATGATGAACATTCCATTATTGTAATGAAGGGCTTGAAAAGTAAAATGGGAATTTATATTTGATCCTGGAGGGAATGGGGGAAATAATGGGGTTTATTAAATAAGATTTATTATTAAATGGAGTTTATTAAATAAGTTAATATGGTCAGTTATGTGTCTGGTCAGATTTGGAAGATCAGTTTAATAGCTGAATCAAGGACAGGGTAGAGCATGGAGAGACTCTTTTAAAATCATAAAAATATTTTATTATTTTCTAGTTATATATAGAGATAGTTTTCAACATTTTTTTTTAATTTTGTAAAAATCAAAATCAGTTTTATTTGGATACTTAATTATATAATATTACACTGAACTCCTGAGTCTCACATACTTTAAAAAGGGTGCTTCTGATTATACCTCTTAGGAAAAGGCCCAGAATTTAAAATTCAGGTTGCCAGCAAATTAAACAATACACTGAGAATTCCACACACAGTAATAACAAAGAGTTGCATTCATTGAAATTTAAGAAAACACATATCAAGATGAAGAAGCAGGACAGAGGTTTTTGTCCTTCATTGTCATCGAGCCATTATTATGTTTCAGACTAAATGGAATTAAAGATTTGTATTCAAAGGTTACTGGTTCTGTCAACTTTTGTTTTTATAAGATTTCTAATTTCAAATTTTTTCCCTCCTATCTTTCCCTCTTTCCTCCCCAAGACAGCAAGCAATCTGATATAGGTTATATATGTACAATCATATTAAACATATTTCTGCATTAGTCATGCTGTGAAAGAAGAATCAAAGCAAAAGGTAAAAATCTCAAAAAAAAAAACAAAAAAGTAGAAATAGTATGATTCAATCTGCATCTAGATTAAATAGTTATTTTTTTCTGTATTTGGAGAGCATTTTTGATCATGAGTCCTTTGGAACTATCTTGGACCATTGTATTGCTGAGAAGAGTCAAATCTATCACAATCACAGTTGATCAACACACAATGTTGTTGATACTGTGTACAATGTTCTCCTGGTTCTGCTTATCTCACTCAGTATCAGTTCATGCAAGTCATTCCGGGTTTCTCTGAAGTCCATCTGCTCATCATTTCTTACAGCACAATAGTATTCCATTACATTCATATATCACAACTTGTTTAGCCATTTCCCAGTTGATGGGCATCCCCTCATTTTCCAATTCCTTGCCACCACAAAAAGAGCAGCTATAAATATTTTTGTACATGTGGGTCCTTTTCCCTTTTCTTATGATCTCTTTGGGAGAAAGACCAAATAGTGGTATTGCTGGGTCAAAGGGTATGCACAGCTTTATAGCCCTTTGGGCATAATTCCAAACTGCTCTCCAGAATGGTTGGATCAGTTCACAGCTCCACGAACAATGAATTAGTGTTCCAATTTTTCCACAGCTTGTACAACATTTATTATCTTCCTTTTTTGTCATATTAGCCAATCTGATAGGTATTAGGTGGTACCTCAGAGTTGTTTTAATTTGCATTTCTCTAATCAGTAGTGATTTAGAGCATTTTTTTCATAAGGCAATAGATAGGTTTGATTTCTTTATCAGAAAACAGCCTGTTCATAACCTTTGACCATTTCTCAACTGGGGAATGACTTGCATTCTTTTAAATTTTATTGAGTTCCCTATGTATTTTACAAATGAGGCTGTTATTAGAAATACTGGCTGGTAAAAATTGTTTCCCTGTTTTCTGCCTCCCTTCTAATTTTGGATGCATTACTTCTGTTTGTACAAAAACTTTTTAATTTAATGTCATCAAAATCACCCATTTTGCATTTCATAATACTCTCTTGTTTGGTCATAAACTGTTCTCCTTTCCATAAATCTGAGAGGCAAACTATTCCTTCCTCTCCTAATTTACCTATGGTATGTGAGATTTAAAATTGGATATTAGATCATAAATCTCCCCTACTTAACCCTTCCCTTAATTTATCTCCCAGACTAGTAAATGGAAGAAGCTTCTGGTTTTCTAGATAGAGCCTTTATTGTATATAAGGTGTTGTTGATTAGAAGGATAGGAAAATAGAAATACAGTACAAATCGTCTTAAATCTAGGCTTAGTCTATATTCCTTATAAAAACTCACCAAACCGATTTAGGCCACCTTTGGAGTGAGTCAGACCGTCTGTCCCGCGCCGCCAGGAGTCCCGCCAAGCCGGCAAAAAAGGCTACTCCCCTTCTCTCCACCCCGGAAGTCAAAAAAAACCCCGGCAGGCAGTCTGACATGCGCAGCAGGCGGACTGTACCCGGCAGGCAGTCTGACATGCGCAGCAGGCGGACTGTTCATCTCCTCCCCAAAAGGGTGGTCCTTGAAAAACTGGCGTCTTTCAGTTATCCTAACCGACTGTTAAAAACTTTCATATTTTACCACATTTCCCCCCTTTGCTTCCTCAAGAAATGGAATGTTTCCTTGATGGAACAGTAAAAAGAATATAATAACTTCTGCTGACTAATAATATGCGAACAACAATACAGAAAAGGAAGAGAGGAAAGTTTTGTCCAGAGGGGCGATTTTTTTTTTTCCTCATGAACCAACGCTTTGACATTAGTCTTGCAAAGGGAGAGCCTCTGCAGAGAGTACATGTTACAGATAGTATATAACAGAAAGGAGATAGTAAAAGCTAATAAAGCAAAACAGTTCATATAAAGTCTCTGAGTTCTCTTGTCTTCTTGAAGTGGTAAGATGTCATCAGGAGGAAACTGGATTCTGGTCTGGAAAACTGGATTCTGGACTCTGGACTCTGGTCTGGAAAGCTGGATTTCTTCTTTAACTGTTTGAATTGCTGTATTTTTTTTTTTTTACTAAACCTTAGCATAGCATTTTGCAATCAGTAACACTTTTTACCACCATGTGTCTGGATCAAAGTCAAATTTAGTATGTGTTCATGACACCTGAAAATGTTATGGAAAGGTTATCATACCATATCTCATGGTTCCGAGACAGCCAGTGATTGTGCTAGGCCACAGGTGAATTCAACTGAGTGAGATAAAAAGATAAGTAAGTTCAGTTAAATTAGGTTAAATTAGGACGGAGAGAGGATGAATACTGGACTGTGCCTAGTAATTGTGCTCTACATAGTCACCATCATAAGCAAACCATGGACTTATGTATACCTGTCTCTCCTTTTGTTGCACATATATTCTCTCCAGGGCCTGCATCAGAGTTCACAGCAAGTTAGTCTCTGAAATGATAAGTTTCCATATTTCTGAAATCTCATTAATTTCACCAAAGACAATATGATGGTAAAAATGTGTGCTATGCTGCATAACTGAGAATATATTAGTGATATATACAATAATTCCAAACCATACCCAGAGTATAATGACATATAAATAATAAACGAATGTAAATAGCTGATTATATTAGACATTGTTACATAATCTTCTTTTAGACATTATTACATAATCTTCTTTTAGCAAGTAGACCACATCATCTTATACATGAATTCTCTAGTATAACAGTAGCAGATACTTAAAGTGGTGATTAATTCATCAAAAAGAAATAAGACTTCAATAAGCAAGATTCAATATTCAATAGCATATACTTAAAATGCCTTTGAAAAGTCACTTAGTTCACAAAATCGGGTTTTTAAAGAAAAGCAAAAGAAACAAAAGTAAAAAAAAAAAAAAACAAAGCAAAACCAAAAACCAAAAATAAAAGGCAAAAGATTCGCTAAGCACCCTTTTGTGCTCTTAAAGAATTTAAAGGTGTGGTGAATTCCAGGTCTTTTCAGTGCCTTTCAAAAGTCAAAACAAAACAAAAAGCAAAAAGGATTAAAAAAAAAAAAATAGGTATAGGGTAGGGAAAAGGGTGGGAGAAATTGAGGTGGGCCAGAAAACTAGGCCATGTGCTTCAGTGCTTTTGCCTGTGGAAGGAAATGCTTGTTAAATTTTAAGGTATTTAAGCTGCTAGAGTTTGGGGTATGCCACATTGTTTTAACTGGTTCCCCAATTCTCTGCATGCCAAAGTGGCAGGGGTTTCTGAATTGTCATTGATCTTTCTAATGCTGTCATAATGTTCTTTATGGTAGAAAATGTGGAGTTCTCTAGCATCAGTTTTGTCTGTGCCACTGATTTTCAATAAAGGCTGATTTAATTGATGAACCACAACATTCAGCTGATGCTGCTTAGCAAATGCTACAATTGTATCATTTCCTCCCCACTTTCCAAATTTCTTTAATTCATCAACATATTCTTCAAAAGGGGAGTCATTTACTATAAAAGACTCAAACTCTTGTCTATGGTTAATCATATAAGAAGCAGCTTCTTGTCTGTGTCTGAGATGATTTCTACAGTGACCTTCTAGCTGGTCTGCTAAAGCCCTAAAAAGGCAATTTCCGTCTCCTGATACTTTACGAAGACTGAGTCCCAAAGCATTTAACTGATCAGTGGGATTATTAAATGGGAACTGCCTTTTTCCTCTGAACTCTCTTTGCTCTTTAACAGTTGCTATCTTTAGGGTTTTTACCTCTTTAGCGTCTACCTCAGGTCTATCTGAAATCTCTTCACCTATGAATGGTGCAGGCTTTATATGAGAGCAATGAATCCATGAGTCTTTTTCACCAATTTTAATGGCAGTAGGAGTTGTCAATAATACCTGAAAAGGTCCTTCCCAGGCAGGTTGAGTTCCACTGGTTTTCTGAAAATTCTTTACATATATTTTATCTCCTGGGTTGAACTTATGCAATGAAAAGTCTAATGGTCCTGCCTGGACCACAGCTCCTGCCTCATGGAGTTCACGTAGCCTGGTCTGTAATTCCTGTATATAGGAAGCAACAGAAGTATCACCTCCCACCAGTGATGTATAAACTGGGGAAAAAGTTTTAGCTTGGATAGGAGGGTGACCAAAAAGCATTTCATAAGGAGATATATGAAGTTCTCCTCTTGGTCTACTTCGTAGATAGAATAATGCCAATGGTAGAACATCAGGCCATTTCAAATGGGTTTCAGTACATAATTTGCCAATCATACTCTTAAGCTCTTTATTCATACGTTCGACTTGGCCTGAACTTTGTGGATGGTAGGGCGTGTGGAATTTTGGAGTCACTCCCAAGAAAGAGTAGATTTGGGATAAAATCGAATCAGTGAAATGTGTGCCTTTGTCAGAATCGATGCGGGCTGGTGGGCCAAAACGAGGTACTATCTCTTTAAGAAGAATTTTGGCAACAAAGGCAGCTGTGGCTCGGGGGCTGGGAAAGGCCTCCACCCACCGAGTGAGCTGATCAACTATAACAAGGCAAAATTTATAATGTCCTGCTTTTGGCATAGTAATATAATCAATTTGTAAGTGCTCAAAAGGTGTATATGCTAGAGGACGCCCTCCATAAGCTTTGGCCTTAAAAGCATACTGATTATAAGACTGACATGTGGAGCAGCCCGAGCAGATTCGAGATGCTGTATTAGTCACACCTGGTGCTATCCAGGTTCTCTTAATAGAGTCTACAATGCCTTGTGTACCAAAATGGCCTTTTCTGTGAACAGAGAGGCATACCTGGTGGTAGAATTTCCGGGGAAGAAATGGCTTACCTTCCGGAGACACCCAGATGCCATTGATCTGTTTCGCCTTAAATTTCTTTTTCCACTTTTCTACTTCAGAATCGTCATAGGTTAGGTTGGAAGGAATATCCTCAGAAGGTGAAAGGTTAAATACATGTTCAGGAGCTTCTAATGCAGCAAGCTTGGCTGCAGAATCGGCTCGTGCATTTCCCTTTGAAACAGGATCACTATTCCCTGTGTGGGCAGGGCAATGTACAACGGCTAGGGAAGAAGGCAGTTTTAGGGCATCTAAGAGGTCCTTGATAAGGTCCCCATTGGCAATAGCCTTGCCCGAGGATGTTAGAAAGCCTCGTTGACGCCAAATCATACCAATAAAGTGGCATATGCCAAAGCCATATTTCGAGTCAGTAAAAATAGTGGCACTCTTATCTTTAGCTATATTACAGGCCTGTGTAAGAGCCACAAGTTCAGCAGCCTGTGCACTAAAATGGGAAGGCAGAGAAGCTGCCCAGAGGGTGTCATAATCAGAAACTACAGCAGCTCCAGTAAAACGGGTTCCCTCTCTCATAAATGAGGAACCATCTGTATAGAGGACAAGATCAGGATTTTCTAAAGGTGTATCAAAAAGATCGTCACGGGGTTTTTCAGCCATATCAACTAAAGAAGCACAGTCATGCAATGGTTCCCCCGAGAATGGTAAGTTAGGGAGTAGTGTTGCTGGATTAAGAACTGTGCAGCGTTTTAAAGTGATATTCTCATTACCTAACAGGGTTATTTCATACTTAGCCAGCCTTTGATCTGAAAAGGCTTGTGTCCTGTGACGTAGTAAGAGAGCCTCCACTTCGTGAGGGCATTGCACAGTTAGAGGGTTACCTAGGACCAAATCAGAGGCTTTTTCTACCAAAAGCGCTGTGGCCGCCACTGCTCTAAGGCAAGGTGGTGCTCCAGCCGCTACAGGGTCTAGCTGAATTGAATAGTAGGCTATAGGACGTTGGTTAGGCCCCAGTGACTGAGTCAGGACTCCAGAAGCCACCCCCCTTTGTTCATGCACAAAGAGAGTGAAAGGCTTACTATAATCTGGCAGTCCTAGGGCAGGTGCTGATAACAAGGCCCGTTTTAATTCTTTTATGGCTGAGAGATGCTGGGGATCCAACTGTAAACTGTCTGGAACAGAACTTTTTGTAAGAGCTATGAGGGGTTTAGTAATTTCACCAAAAGAGGGTATCCATTGTCTACAGTACCCAGCTGCTCCCAGAATGGCTCTCAACTGCCTCTTAGTAGTGGGGGCAGAGAGTTGTTGAATGGCCTGGACTCTCTTAGAAGAGACAGAGCGAGTTCCAGCAGCCAAAATAAATCCTAAATATTCCACCTGGGGCAAACACCATTGTACCTTTGTCTTGGAAACCTTGTGTCCTCTCTTGTGCAGCTCCAGCAGTAAGTGACGGCTATCTTCCTGACAAATTTCAGCATTAGGAGAGGCCAAAAGTAAGTCATCTACATATTGTACTAGTATGGAGCCCTTAAAGGTAATAGAGGCCAGATCCTGCTGTAAAATTTGGGAAAATAATGTGGGACTGTCTACAAATCCCTGTGGGAGTCTAGTCCAGGTCCACTGTCTATTTTTCCAGGTAAAAGCAAATAAATATTGGAAGTCCTCATGTACTGGTATGGAGAAAAAGGCAGAGCAAAGGTCTACCACTGTGAAACATGTAGATTCATAGGGAATCGAGGAAATTATCGTAGCCGGGTTTGGAACTATGGAATGTCTAGGAATAACATAATTATTAATCGCTCTAAGATCTTGCACAAAACGATAAACAGGTTTACCATCTGGCCCAGGCTTGGGTTTTTTAACTGGCAAAATGGGAGTATTGCATGGAGAGTGATGACATGGAATAATAATACCCTGGCTTTTCAAAGCCTCAATTATAGGGGTGATCCCTTCTATTGCTTCCCTAGACAATGGATACTGTGGAATGGAGGGGGGTGGTCCCCCCTTAACTTTAAAGGTAACAGGCATGGCAGACTTAAGGAGCCCCACCTCATTAGGGGATGAGGCCCATAAAGACTCAGGAATGTCAGAGGGGATTTTGGATACCTCCCCTGCTGTTCCTTGAGCTTCTGTAAGTAAAATTGGTAATAAATGAACAGTATCCTCTGGCAATTGTAAGGAGACAGCCCCATCTGGAGCACAAGATATGGTTGCTCTAAGCTTGCAAAGGAGATCACGACCTAATAAATTTACAGGGGCATCAGGCATGAGTAAAAATGAATGTTCCACTGTTAAGGGCCCCATAGATACCATGCGAGGATTCAATTTTGCCACTCTCTGGCTCTTTCCTGAGACTCCCACTACATTCAAAAATCCTACAGGTCTACACCCAGCATCTGGTTTGCTTACTAATACTGATTTAGAGGCTCCTGTGTCTAGCAGACAATCATAATAAGTCTCCCCCACTTTTAAGGTGACATGTGGTTCATTACTCTGGGGAGGTGAATGGACTGGCACAAGTGCATTCAAAAAATCCGGATCTGAGAATATATGGCTTTCATTATCTATGTTCCATTCCTCCCCAAGACACCATCATTCCTGTGTCCTCTTCTGAGGGGGGTCTTGGTTACCATTATTCTGGTACTGCCTTTCTGTATTCCTCCAAAAAGATCTATTTCTATTTTGATTTCGCCTGTAATTAGAATTAGAATTTCTTCTCCAAGTCCTACATTCTCTCAATTCATGCCCCTCCTTATGACAGTAACAACACACCTTAGTGTCCTTGTTCCAGTGTCCACATGGCTGACTAGGAATCGCTGGTGCCAGAATGCTCTGTTTAGGGTGATCTGGATCTTCCTCACGTGAGTCAAAGACATAATTTGCAAGTTCCTTAATTCTATCTACTGAGAGATTTCTCCAGTCTGGACATTGTTTCAGAAAGTATCTGCGTATTTCTGGCAGTGAATTATAAACAAATGTGTTGAGAATGATACAGGAATCTCTTAAATCTACTGGATCCAATCTGGTGTACTGTCTAGCGGCCTCACAAAGTCTATCATAAAATCTGTTTGGTCTTTCATTAGCCTCCTGAGGTAGGCTTAAAAATTTCTGCCAGTTTTCCGGTTTTCTAGAGCAAGATTCCATTCCCTTCAGAAGTGTTTCTCTAGCATCTTTTAATCTTTGGAAATCCCTATCATCATTATAATTCCACTCTGGATCCTTTAGAGGCCATTCCACATCGGCCTTACCTTTCGCAACAAGGGCATTTCCTGCTGAGATAATATCTGTAATCTCAGTTGGGGACAGTAAAGTTTCCAAAAGGCAAGTAACATCAGCCCAACTGGGTTGATATGCATTAAATATAGTCCTTAACTGTGAAATTACAGTGTTTGGATTTTTCTCAAAACTAGGGATGATTGATTTCCATGCGCTCAAGTCACTTGGTCTAAAGGGGCTATATTTTCTGACTTGAATTGGCACTCCCTTCTTACTATGTTCTATAGCTTCCTGCAGAGGGAGTAGTTTCTGCTGATCTGATTCTGAACTTGGATCATCTCTAGTAGAAACAGCCATTTTGAGGTCTCTCTCCATATGTGAGAGTTTCCCCCACATCATAACAATGATAATAACAAAAACAATGATAATAACAAAAACAAAAAAAAAACAACAAAAAAAAATAAAATCCTTAGTCGTATGAACTATGGATGTGGTATTAAAAGGTATTTCAATTGCAGGCATAAAATTTCTACTTATATTAAACGTATTTTCCCAAAGATTCTCACGTATACTATTATACAAAAAACTTTTTGCTGCCTGAATGAGGAAAAAACCAATAATGTTATGAAAGACCATTGAGTAAACTATTCCTCTAAGTCGGGATGTTATGCTGTCCCAATACATTCCGATGAGAAAAATCAAAGGGATGGTAGAATATTCAAGCATCTTGCCCTTTAAACTGGGCTGGCTTTTCTGTTTAAAGCGAGACTTTTAGAGGCTTAAAGTCTTTAAGGGAGATTAGACAAAGGGAAAGTCCGCGGGGGGGGGGGGGGGGGGGTATTTGGAAAATCCACCGAATTAGCCGGCTTATGGCCAAACTAGGGAGGGTGGGAGGGTCCTTAAGGTCCCTTCGGGGTCGCCAAACTGTGAGATTTAAAATTGGATATTAGATCATAAATCTCCCCTACTTAACCCTTCCCTTAATTTATCTCCCAGACTAGTAAATGGAAGAAGCTTCTGGTTTTCTAGATAGAGCCTTTATTGTATATAAGGTGTTGTTGATTAGAAGGATAGGAAAATAGAAATACAGTACAAATCGTCTTAAATCTAGGCTTAGTCTATATTCCTTATAAAAACTCACCAAACCGATTTAGGCCACCTTTGGAGTGAGTCAGACCGTCTGTCCCGCGCCGCCAGGAGTCCCGCCAAGCCGGCAAAAAAGGCTACTCCCCTTCTCTCCACCCCGGAAGTCAAAAAAAACCCCGGCAGGCAGTCTGACATGCGCAGCAGGCGGACTGTTCATCTCCTCCCCAAAAGGGTGGTCCTTGAAAAACTGGCGTCTTTCAGTTATCCTAACCGACTGTTAAAAACTTTCATATTTTACCACAGGTATCACCTTTTAGAGCATGGAGAGACTTTTGACTGAGAAATGTTCAATCAGAAGACTATTGCAATAGTCCAGGTATGAAGTGATATGGGCCTTTATCAGGGTATTGGCAGTATCAAATGAGAGAAGCAGGTACATATAGGTGGAGAGTGTGGAATTAAATGAACTTGGCACCTGACTAGAAATGGAAGGAGAAAAGTTGGAGAAAGACTGAGGAGTTGTTTTATTGTAGAAAGCTTATGCTATCTTCTAAATCACTGTAGGTTTTGTAGTTCCATTGCATACTGCTCTTCTGGACAGACAGACTCTACCACTCAACACTTAGCTAATGGATACCTCATCTCTCTTCCAGGAGGCTGCTAAGTTATTATCTCTACCACATCTAAGCTCTGGAAAAATCCTTGTCTAGATATTCCTCAATGTGACATTTAAAAAGGTTCAAGAGACATTCTTTCTAGGTAATTTAATCATTTTATTAATATGGCTGCAGGTTATTAATCTCCTTTGTTTTCTTTTTTTTTTTGTAGGGCAATGGGGATAAAGTGACTTACCCAGGGTCACACAGCTAGTAAGTGTCAAGTGTTTGAGGTCAGATTTGAACTCAGGTCCTCATGAATATAGGGCCAGTGCTTTATTCACTGTGCCACCTAGCTGCCTCCCCAGATTCTTAATCAAAGGATGGTTATTTGGTCATCTCTCTTGGCCCAAAGAGAACCAGGGTGGTAAACTCACCATTTCTATACCCTTCAGAACAGTAGGTGGTCCATCAAATAGAAATCAAATCTAATTGGTGAAAATGATTTGAGTTGGGCTATATTAAATGAAGGGCAGAGTATCTCTTGGATAGCTAAAGTATCTTTATACCAGGCTACCTGCGACTTTAGACTATCAATTCAAAGAATGTATACCCTATCCAAGCCTGAACTGGGCACAATAGCTTACACCATGATGGAGCCTTGAACAAGATGAAGGACAGTTAATGCAGTCTCACTCTCAGCAATGTACTTCTGGGGAAAATGCCTGAACCTTTTACAATGAGGAATTTAGAAGGGGACAACCTCTGAATCTCCCCAAAATAATTTCCATTAATAATCACTTTTCACATGAAGAAAAAGTGTATGTTACTAGTTTCTTTTAGTCTACTTAAATCCTATTGTCTTTTTCCTAGCCATTAAAACAAACAAACAAACAAACAAACAAACAAACCTGAAAATCCATAGGAGGGCCAGCAAAAAGCCCACCCTGGCTTGTTTCCTCAACATTTTAGCTCCTGAAATTTCTTATTTCTCTAACAAGAGATTCTTAGCATCAAGTAACAAGTTGTTTGGACCAAAGTATAGAGGATCATCACAGCAAGCTAGGCTCTAGGCTTAGACTTATCTTTTCAGTCTTCTACCTAGTAAAGGGCTTGAATCTCTTAGTAAGATATTGTACTCTAACTTATGGTGAGCATCCAATACATTTCTCAAGTTGTCATCTTTGACAGATATACAGAAGTATAGTCATGATTGTTGTTCAATCAACAGAGGATGCCTATTTCAAAAAATAAAAATAAAAAGGGCTCTAAGTCTGGACTCATCCAATCCATGTTCAGTCTCCAGGGACTCTCTGATCCTAAAGAGATGACATTCAGGCATTTTTAACATTCTTTGAGTCATTAACCTCCCACCCAAGAATGGAACTTCACGGGAAAGACAAAAAGCAAAACAAAACAAAAACAAAAAAACAAAACAAAACAAAAAAACCCTAAAATACCAAGGCAAAACAAAACCAGACAAGGAAAGCATTTTATAAAATAATCCCTCTGTAAAAACAAACAACTCTGAAATACTCAATACTGATAAGCACAATGAACACCTATTATTTCATAGAGAAGGAATTAAGTCTGTCATTCAATTCCTGAAGAGAGGTGATTAACTAAATAGGCTAAATGATATTCATCTTTGCATATTGCCATTGTGTAAATTTTTTCTTAATTATGCATATTTATTACAAATTTTTTCTTGTTTCTTATTTTTTAAGTAGAAAAGAGGAAATAAGAGGAAAAGAAAGAAATACTCTTTATTTCTATTTGTTATTGAATGTCCCTGCCATCAAGGGACTTGGCATTGTAAAATGATTCAACATGTGCTTTGACTCTGGAGTCAGTCAATAAACATTTATTACGTACCTACTGTGTACCAGAAATTGTACTAATATAGAAGTTTTCCATCTGGTTTTTAACTGAAACTTTCCATATATTTTGTCTCTCCCATTTAAATGTGATTTCCTTGAAAGCAGGTAGTAATGGTGTTAATTGAAATGGGGTTAAGTTAGAAACTTTCCCAAAAAAGATCAGAGGTAAAGCAAGGATATCCATTATGACCTCCATTATTTAATATTGTACTAGAAATGCTAGCTATAGTAATAAGAGAAGAAAAAAAAATAGAATAAACAACAAGGAAACAAAACTGCCATGTTTTGAAGATGATATGATGGTATACTTAGAACATCCTAGAGAATCTACTAAAAATAGTTGAAATTATTAGCTTTACCAAAGTTGCAGGATATAAAATAGGCCCACATAAATCAGCAGCGTTTCTATATATAACCAACAAAGTCCAGAAGCAAGAGATATGAAGAGAAATTCCATTTAAAATAGCTTCAGACAATATAAAATAGTTGGGATTGTACCTATCAAGACAAACTTAGGAACTATATGAACACAATTACAAAACACTTTTTATACAAACTTAGATCTAAACAATTGTAAAAGATTAATTGCTTATGGTTAACTGGAACCAATATAATAAAACTGATGATTCTACCTAAATTATTTATATAGTGCCATATCAAACTTCAAAAAAAATTATTTTATAGAGCTAGAAAAAATAGGATCAAAGTAAATCTAGAAGAAAAAATGGTCAACAATATCAAGGGAATCAATAAAAAATGTGTGAATGTGAAAATAGTTGGCTTAGATCTCAGACTTTATTATATATCAGCAAAATAATTTGATACTGGTTAAGAAATAGGGTGGTAGATAGTAATCTAGTATTTGATAAACCCAAAGATTCAAGCTTTTGGGACAAGAACTCACTATTTGACAACAACTGCTTGAAAAACTGGAAAGAAGTTTGGCAAAAACTATATATATATGTGTGTGTGTGTGTGTGTGTGTGTATAAAGGCATGCTTTTTAAACTTTTTTTTTTCTTTTGGATTTTGAAGGGGTCTGTTTTCTTTACCAACCTAACTAATATGGAAATATATTTTGCCTGGCTACACGTATATTATCTATATCAAATTGTTTTCCTTCTTAGTGAGAAAGTGGATAGAGAAAGGGAGAGAATTTGGAACTCAAAATCTTAAAAGAATGTTAAAAAAATTAGGAAAAAGTTGAAAAAAAAGGAGATACTATTTATATTTTATGTGTATCCCAAGTACTTAGCACACTGTTTTTTGCATATGTAAATGCTTAATAAATACTCTATTAGTTCATAATTTGAAAAAAAATTATTTAAAATTATGCATTACTCCTATCTAGAGTCTCCCTTAAAAGAGATTAACAATGTCCTTTCTAGAAAGATACTCATTGTACAATCTAATAGATATCACATATAGAATATTTGTTTACTTCCTCTATCACATCAGAAAAAACTCATAATCACATATTGACAAGTATTTAAAACATGGAACAGCAATCTACTTTTCCTAATAAACCTTCACAGGAATTGATTTATCCTGGGACACTTATGGGAAGGCAGAATAGAAATTTCATATTTACTTTGAATCTGCCCAATCTGTGCTATTAAAAAATTCTTGATCTTAGCAAGAAAGATATAATTTTGACTTCAGGTCTTTGGTAAAGAATTATCAAGACACTGGTCCTCTTCTGCAGAGGGGTTGCAATTGAAGGAGTCAACTACTCACAGTAAGTATACAAAAAAGGATGCTTGAAATCAATCTCATGAGGTAGCTACCACAGCAGTAAACATCCTTCTCCATCTTATTGTTTTCATTTATGGGACTTTAGGGAAAGAAACAAAGCAGAATAAGTAAACATGGACTTGTAGTCTCATCTCATGCTCACTTATATAAATATGTTCTTGGTGCCATGTTCATTCATTTACAATTCCTACAGGTTGGGGAAGTTTGAGAAGATGGAGTCCCCTCCCACTTCCCTTTCTGGAAGTCTAAGGGAGAGTTGATAAAGGCTTTAGCCCCCCCCCCCCCCGAAAAAAAAGAGAACACTTAGGAAAATAATAGAAGCCCTCTTTCATCACATATTAGTGCCTTTTCCTGAAGAATGAGTCTCTTCCTCTCTTAATCATCAATTGTCTTTCACAGCCCTCTGAAGTGGGGATCTAGAGAATGGAAAGGAACTTTGATCATACATGAATTTTTGCATGGGGCTAGATTATGTGTCCATCCACATGGATCTAAAGTATGTATACCTATCTTTATGGAAGATGCTCTAGTTCAATTCTCGACTACAGTCTCCTACTATTTAAATATGTGTTATTCTTAGTATATCAACAGGAAGCTTTTGGCACATTTATCCAAATTCCCAATTTCTTCTTAGTTCTCTAGGAATATAGAATGTTCTTTCAATTGTTTCTCCCCAATGCCTTGAGTTAGAGTATTAACAAAATCAACATGTCACAATTGTTAATGATTTCCTGAATGGATTGTTGTCCCAATAGTCTACTCAGTACAGTTCTTAGACAATGCCCAAATTACTTATGCTTTGAGGACCCAGACCTACCATAGCTGATAGACCTGGAGATAACAACACAGCTATCTGGAACAAATTGAATTGTGTAATGTCCGCATAGATTGCTTGTGTGATACTTACAAGGAATTGCCTTAACCCCCCAAACTAGCAAAAATAAAAAGAAATGAATTTAAACTAACTAAAGTTTAAAGAATAAAAAAAGGAAGGGAAAATTAGTTTACCCTTTCAAAAGGAAAATCTGGTAGTCCCAAATTTGCTCTCAGAAAAACTAGAACTCTCCCTACATAGATTAGTGAAACTACTTAATATGGGACAATCTATACTTTTCTCCAACTGACCCAAATGGAGTTCTGAACTTTCCTGACAAGAAGTTAAAAAGGCTAGCTCAAAAAAAAAAATCAAACCCATTCAGATGTATCCAAGACATCAGGTCTTTGGAAAGTGTTCCAAAAAAGGGAGTAAATACATGGAATTAATGAGAAGCAGCCCCTCACATCTTAGATGAAGCCCCAAGATGACACTCTTCATACCCCTAAATATGCTTCTTCCACAAAAGAATTCCATCCCTGACATCAAACAGACCAGAGTCTGTCTTGGGGAAGTATGATTTTAAAAAGAGGGAATTCAAACTATTTCTTGCATTCTTTATTTCATGACTCATTCCTCTTTTCAGTACAGAGGTAGAACTCTATGGGAAAATCCTTTAAGCAAGCTTAGAATTGGCTCATACCCAGAGTTTCACATAAAAGAAATATACATTTTCTCTTCTGGAAAGGTACTCACTGTACAAAGTAGTACATATCAGGGCTTTTTAAACTTTTTCCACTTGTGACCCCTTTTTTCCCAAGAAATTTTTTATATTACACTGGGTATATAGGTATATAAAATATATAAATCAAGCATTTACTGCCAAATTTTTTCGTGAAGCCCACATTTAGTTATGTGACCCCATATGGGGTCATGACCCATAGCTTAAGAAGCTTTGGTATATATTAGGTGTAGTACAACTATTTATTTCATACCATAATAATATTAAGACTCTGAAGTGTATAATAATATAAAAAACATGAAGCAGTGACTCACGATACCTACTATAGTTATTTACTTAACTACCAAATTCTTTTTGGGTTTAGGATTCCTCAGTTTTCAAACTGTCTCTTCTCTTTTCTTATGTAGGTAAGTGTATTGAGAATGAGGCACAAAGACAAACTAGCTAAGGTTTTTCATCTCAGCTACCTGTCTCATAAACAGTTTTCATATGCTAAAAAAAAGCCATCCCAAGCCATAAAGGTATTTTGGGGCCTTTCAGAACTGTTTAGCTCACTATTTGAAAGTGACAAAATATTGTTTGAAATGCCCACCCAAATCAACAGATTGCCCATATCTAAGCATTTCATTTTCCCTAGCTAAGTGCTCCGGGGATCCCATGGTACTAGAGGGAATACACTTCAATTTCTCTCAGCTGAGCTATCAGACTTCTGATTTAGATCAACTTTGGGGGAAAACTTAGAAAATGCTTTTCTGTCATTGGCTGTGGCATGTCTGATCAGAGTAATGCAGAAAGAATCAACAGTCATTCCCTGGTGATTAAAGCTTTTGTTGTTTCATGCCAACTTATTTCAGAGTGGCAAAAGATAGCAGTAAAAAACTATCAAGCAGATCTGGTGATAAATGTTTTGCTGCTCATTTGAAGGGCTTTGCTATGTTTATGATTATCATGTGAGAGGGCCAAAATTAGATATACTGAGCATTATTTGGGTGACTCGCCTTAATATTGGGGTCCCGGAAATATGAGGGAACTTTTTAGGTTTAATCTCCCCTCTGAACTATTCTTTTTAGATATTTCTCCCAGGCCAATAAGAAAGGAGCCTCTAAGCTTAAGTTCACAAAAGGATCAGATTTTATTACTTGGGAATTAATTAAACAACAAAAGTGAAACTAATAATAAATATAATAAATAATAAAAATCAAAGATAAGGAAATGGGAAAATAGAAATACAGACAGATACTCTTAACTCTAAACTTAGCCTAAGCTGATTCAAAGGAATTTAGGGTTATCATTAGGTAACTCACCAATCTGAACAGTCCACCAGTCTAAACTGCTTATGTTCCACCATGACCTCAGTCAACTACCAGAGAGAGCATTCAGCATTCCGGAAGTGCTTTGCCTCCCTTCAGGTCATGTTCAATCTCTCCTACCCCCAAAGGGGAGGTCCTTCAAAAGCTGCTCATGGAGAGTTCTCCTTCTGACCTCAGTAGCATAAGTAATCTCAGGGTGGGCCAGGTGTGGCCCCCCCAAATGATTCAGCTAAAATTTGCGATATTAATTTTTACCACAAATAATTTTTACCACACATGAATAGAGTTGACTTGTAGGGTTCTGCCCAGAAACAAAAGTGCCTTAACCTCTGTATGATATTTTTAGGGTACCTTTCAACTTTTGCTTTCTGGTTATTTTATTAGGAAGAGACATTAAGACAATTGTCCTGGAATTATTATTATGTTTTGTCTTTAATAATTATTTGTAAATGCTTTTTTTCAGGTTTAAAATAAGGGAGTAGAATAGATAAGTGTGGGTATCTATCACTGATTCAACATGACCTGGGAATAAAGAACACAATTCTTTATTGTGCCCAATGCCTCCATTTAAGACTCCTGATGAAGATTTTTATCAGAAGATAAAGATCAGAGTCACCTTGAGGAATTCCTCAAAAGGAACACTGAGTAGCCAATGACTTTTTTGTTGTTATTTTTGGTTTTGGTTTTAACCTATCATTGAACAAGTTTATATAGAAGTCATGATCATTGACAGTTTTTGTCAAGAATTGATTTTGACAGAATTTTTAATGTTACTGATATAGGAAGAAGAGCCAAACCACTGCATATTAACTTATTAACTAAGTCTCTGCTACAGAATGATATACAATGTTGGAGATGCAGCACTCTGCAATGGAATGGTGAGTAAAGATTGGTAGAGAAAGCATTTAGTAAGCACCTATCATGGACTGGACTATGAAAATTATTAAGTGACTATTGGACTTATAGTCAAAATAATTGGGTTCATATACTAGGTCTGCTTCTTAAAACCTATATGACATTGGACAAATCAGTTAACCTCTCTGAGCCTCAGTTTCCTCATCTGAAAAATGATAATAAATATACTAATACTGTCTACTGCAAAAGGATGATGTGAAGAGAGTACATTTCATACCTTAAAGCCTTTTATGAATTTGAGTAAGTAGTTATTCATATAAGATGTTAACTGTGGGACTGAACATTATAATATGTAGGTTAAAATGCTGCTGAAGGAAGAGGCTAAAAGGGGCTAATAGATAAACTATCAACTGTGGCTAAAAGGGGTTAACAGATAACCTAAGATCAATAATAGCTAAAAAGGTTAAAAGAGAAACTAAGGTTTGTGTTTTTATCAACAGTACTGTAGCCAAGAAGATTTAAGTCCCTAACAACCAACACCATAAACAGAGACAGTAACTAGGGACCATTAACCATTAATAGCTATTAATTTTCCTAGATGACAGGACACCTAAAAACCAGATCTTAATTAAAGAGATATCAAAAACACAGAGACCCTCTGGGTCTGATAAGTTTAAGCATGTCTTTATGAACATGTGCAGAAAAGACCTAATGTGTCCTTAAGTTCACCTTATGACATTTAAACTCCAATAAAACACCCCTAAGGAAAAAGGTACCTGCCTCGGCTACTGTCTTAGGACCCCAGGAAGTCCAAATTAGGATAAGACTTCCCATGAACCTCCCACAAGGAGGAGATTTAGATAATGAAGAGATAACTTACTTTTTCTCACTATAAATATAACCATTTTCCTCTCCCTATTTGAGACACCTTTGGTTGCTCTCCTTGTGGTCATCACAGTATTTCAATAAAACTTGGGAAACTGAGTCACTGAGTCTTGGAATTCTTTGGAATGCTTCATAATCAATCTGATCAATTAAATCCATCCCTACACCATTTCTGGTGCCCCATGTGAAGATCAAACTCATGACCTTCATAAGATGATAGGTAATATAGATATTTTATATTACTTATACAGATAGGTAACTCCAATGTAACTTTTAGTCACAGAAATATGGCTGGGGCACTAAGAGTTTAAGTGACTTTCCTAGGTCCAAAGGCTGGTATGTGTCTGAAGCAGGGATTGAACCCATGTCTTCTTGGTTTTAAGAATACTACTGTAGCCACTATATCACACTATTCAATGCAACATAGGTCACATGCATAAATTGAAATCACAGATCATGTAATATTTTCAGAATTCATTCATAAGGAATGTTAGCAAGGAGCCAGTGGACTAATTTGTTTCCTTCTTTTTCCTTCTCTTTCTTTTTGTCTAGAAGAAATTAAATAAGTATTGTGTTAAAGGTTTCTGGCTAAACAAGAACAAAAGCCTGAATAAACCATAAACAGTATTAATTTTCCCCATAATTACTTATATTGAGTCACACTTAAGCATTTAAGTCAGTCATCTACTCTCAATTGATACAAAATAAGAAACACAAAATTCACCATGATGAAAAACAAATAGTGATTCCTGGGGAGGCTGCTTCAGGGATCTATTTCATAGGAGTTGGGGGGGGGGAGAGAGAGAGAGAGACAGAGAGAGAGAGAGAGAGAGAGAGAGAGAGACAGAGAGAGACAGAGAGAGAGAGATCCACTGTGCCAACTAGTTGCCACCAAGAACAGAGAATTTAAGAATTATTAGACTACCTGAAAGCCATGATCACAATGATCCATGACATCATATTTCAAGAATATGATCTTTCTGTCTTTCTTTGAATATGATGTTTCTGAAGGTAAAGGAGCTAGGATTACAACCAAGAATCAACTACCAAGAAAAGCTGAGTATATTACTTCAGGAGAAAAGTAGACTAATGAAACAGAGGACTTTCAAGCTTTCCCAATGAAAAGATAAGAGCTGAATAGAAAATTTGAATCATAAAAAGGTAACCATGAAAGAGTAATGTAAGAGATTCAATAAAGTTAAACTGTTTACATACCTATATGGAAAAATAACCCCTAAGCACTTTATCTTTATTAGCACTGTTAGAAGGAGTCTATATAGACAGAGGGAATCAGTGCGAGTTGAATATGGTGTGATAGTTTCCAAAAAAAATGTAGGAGTAAAAAAGGGGTGAAATAGGAAAAAGGGGAAGGAAGAGATAGAATGGGGGGGGTGGTTTCTCACATTAAAGAGGCATGTAAGGAAAAGATTTTAGAGTGGAGGGGGAAATGGAGGAGGCAATACTTGAACCTCACTTTCATCAGAATTGGTTCTAAAAGGAAAGAATACATGTACAGCCTCAGATGGATATAGAAATCTAATCTACCCAAAAGGGAAAAAGAGGGGAAGGGGTTAAGACATATGTGGAAGGAGAGATGATTTAAGGTAGGCAGTGATCAGAAACAAAACAGACTTTTGAGGAAGGACAGGATAAAAAGAGAGTGAGAAGGATAAACAGAAGGAAACAGGATAGAAGGAAATACACAGTAACCATAACTTTGAATATAAATGGGATGAACTCAAAACAGAAGCAGATAACAGAAGGGATTAGAAAGCAGAATCCTACTATAAATTGTTTACAAGACATACATTCAAAACAAAAAGACACCAACAGAGTTAAAATAAGGGGCTTAAGTAGAATCAATTATGTTTCAGCTGATGTAAAAAAAGGCAGGGATAGCAATCATGATCTCAGACAAAGCAAAAATTTTCCTAATTAAAAGGGATATTCAGGGAAATTGCCTTTTGCTAAAAGTTACCATAGACAATGAAATAATGTAAAAAAAAATTTACAGCAAGTTTCTCTGTTATAGGCTTCATAAAAATAAGTGTCATTCCCCACTTAATAAATGATCAAGGGACATGAACAGGCAGTTTTTAGAAGAAGAAATCAAAAGTATCTATAGTCATATGAAAAAATACTATAAAATCTTATTGATTAGAGAAATGCAAATTAAAATAACTCCGGGGCACCACCTCATACCTATCAAAAATGACAAATGCTGGAGGGGATGAGGGAAACTTGGTACATAAATGAACTAATGGTGGAATAGTAAACTGGTTCATCCATTATGTAGAATAATTTGGAACTATACTCATAGAGCTACAAAACTGTATACTCTTTGACTCAGAAATACTGCTACAATCTCTGTACCCCAAAGAGATTACAGAAAAAAGAAAAGCACTTATATGTATGAAAATATTTATTAGAAGCTCTTTTTGTGTTATAAAAAATTGGGAATTGGGGGGGGGTGCTCATCAATTAGGGAATGGTGGAACAAGTTGTAGTATAGAATTGTGATGGAGTACTATTGTGCTTTAAGAAATGAGCAAAGAATTGGAAATTGAGGAAATGCCCATGAAAAGGGGAATGGCTAAACAAATTGTGGTATACGAATTTAGTGGAATACTATTGTGCTGTAAGAAACGATGAGCAGGGGGCAGCTAGGTGGCACAATAGATAGAGCACCGGCCCTGGAGTCAGGAGGACCTGAGTTCAAATCCAGCCTCAGACACTTGACACACTATCTGTGTGACCCTGGGCAAGTCACTGAACCCCAATTGCCTCACCCAAGAAAGAAAGAAAGAGAAAAAGAAAGAAAGAGAGAAAGAAAGAAAGAAAGAGAGAAAGAAAGAGAGAAAGAAAGAAAGAAAGAAAGAAAGAAAGAAAGAAAGAAAGAAAGAAAGAAAGAAAGAAAGAAAGAAAGGAAGGAAGGAAGGAAGGAAGGAAGGAAGGAAGGAAGGAAGGAAGGAAGGAAGGAAGGAAGGAAGGAAGGAAGGAAGGAAGGAAGGAAGGAAGAATGAGCAGGGGGGTAGCTAGGTGGCACAGTGGATAAAGCACCAGCCCTGGATTCAGGAAGACCTGAGTTCAAATCCAGTCTCAGACACTTAACACTGGCTGTGTGACCTTGGGCAAGTCACTTAACCCTCATTGCCCTGCAAAAAAAGAAAAAAAAAGAAAAAAAAGAAAAAGAAAAAGAAACGATGAGCAGGAGGAGTTCAGAGAAACCTGGAAGTACTTACATGAAATAATGCTGAATGAGAGGAGCAGAACCAGAAGAACATTGTACATAGTAAAAGCAACATTGTGTGATGAACAATGGTGATAGACTTGACTCTTCTTAGCAGTGAAACGATCCAAAACAGCTTCAAAGAACTCATGATAGAAAATGCTCTCAACATCCAGAAAAAACAACTGTGAATTATGAACGCATATTGAACCATACTGTTTCTACTTTTGGACTGTTTTTTTTTCTTTCTTTTTTGAGGTTTTTCCCTTGTGCTCTGATTCTTCTTTTACAAGATGACTAATGTAGAAATATGTTTAATGTGATTGTACATATAAAACCTATATCAGACTGCTTTCCATCTTGGGGAAGAGAGAGGGGAGGGTGGAGAAAAATTTGGAACTAAAATCCTGTGAAAACAAATGTTGAAAACTATCCTTATATGTAACTGGAAAATAATAAAATACTTTAAAAATGATGAGCAAGATGCCTTCAGAAAAAATATGTCAAAATCTATATGAAATGATGCAAAGTGAAGTGAAAAGAATTGGGAGATCAGTGTGCATACTAACAGAGATATTGTGATAATTGTCAACTATGAACAACTTGGCTACTCTGATCAATATAATGATCTAAGACAATTCCAAAAAACTCATGATAAAAAAAATGTTATCCACCTCTAGAGAGAACTGAAGATATCTGAGTGTAAATTGAAGTAAAATTTTCTCACTTTATTTTACTTCTGATTTATTTCTACTAATATGGAAATGCATTTTACATGATTTCCCATGTATAACTGATGTATTGTTTGTTTTTCTCAGTGGCTGGAGGAAGAGGATTTGGAACTCAAATCTGAAAAGAAAAGAATGTTACAAAGGAGTAAATAATAAATTAAAAGGAGAAAAAAAAGTAAACACATATATTTACATTATTCCTTATATACCCTGAAGTCTCTATATCAGCCCCCTGTGGTTAGACTTATCACTTCTTAGAAAATTTGAATCCCTGTTCTTTTTCAGTGAGTTATTACATTTTGAGTTCCTGCATTCTTGAAAACATAGTCCTTCCTCGGGTCAGCCATGACTGTTATACTCATATGTTATTAATTTCTAGTCCCCTCTTGCTCTTCTAGTTCATTCTTGCTTTTCAGAATGTTCTCTATGTCTCTGGTCTTAAAATTTATTTCCCAGAACTAAGTAAAATACTATGGGTGTGGTTTAACCAAGTATGGTTCAATGATACTTTTATGTCCACTGTATTTCTCTTACCATAGCATTGGTTCCTACTAGCTTTTATGTAGCCACATCAGATTTTAAATGAACTTTGAGCTTGCCTATTTGTTTTATCCTCTATAGTGTGGTAAGAAGTTTTTAACAGTCGGTTAGTGAATACGGAAAGACGCCAGTTTTTTAAAGGACCACTCTTTCGGGGAGGAGCCGGACGGGCATGTGTAGCCCATGCACGGCCATTGGTCTCCTCCCCGAAAGAGTGGTCCTTTAAAAAACTGGCGTCTTTCCGTATTCACTAACCGACTGTTAAAAACTTAATGCTCTAGTATCCAATTTTAAATCTCACAATAGTCAGTGTTCATATACATAAAACAACACCTGTATATGGTGGTCATGAATACTACAAGGTAAAATGTCTAGTGGTGTCAATTCTTTTATATAGTGCAAGCAGTTAGGTGGCAGAAAAGAGGTAATGTTAGTTCTAGAGTCAGGAAGACGCAAGTTCAAATCCAGACTCAGTTATTTACTAGCTAGTGACTCTGGGCAAATCTTAATCAGTCTCTGCTTCCCTCTCCTCATCTGTTAAAATACAGATTATAGCAATTAAGAAAAAACATTATAACACCTACTTCTATTGGCTGTTGTGAAGATAAAATGATATATTTATATACTGCTTTACAAATCTTAAAGTGCTATATAAATGCTAGCTATTATAATAATTTGTATTGATTTCGGGGCAACTAGGTGATGTAATGAATGGGTAGAATGCTGGGCCTAGAGTCAGAAAGACCCATTTTGCTGAGTTCAAATCTGACCTCAGACCTTACTAGTTTGTGACCCTGGGCAAGTCAGTTGGTCTTGTCTCCCTCAGTTTCTTCATATATAAAATAAGCTGGAGAAGGAAATTGCAAACCATACCAGTGTCCTTGCCAAAACCCCAAATGAGATTACAAGGAGTTGAACGCAAAAGAAAATGACTAAGCAACAATATTATTAATATAATTATTGTTGTTTTTCACTTCTACCAAAAGAAAATGTAGGCCATTTTTCTATTTTTTGCAAGTTTTTTTCATCTTCTTGTTTCATTTATAGTGAAAATAATGATATAGAACTAGTTCTTTTCTATCATTAATGTATCAACTTGCTGCAAAAGAATAATTAAGCCAGCCATGACTTGGGAGTGAGAGAAACAGCAGACAGTCCGAGTCTTGCACTGGTGTCCAATAAATATTAAAAGAAAAAGGAGAAAACCTGATTTGCATGGGGTAGAGCCTCTCTGGAGGAGCTTTAGAAAGACAAGAACAAGAATTGAACAGAAAGGTAGGATTACAGATCTAAACCTGGAAAGCTCAAAGAGATCTCAGAGGCCATATAATCCAACCTCCTCATTTTACAGATGAGGAAACTTAAGACCTAGAGAGTATAGATCAGAAGGGAAAGATATATTTTTAATATTCAGGGATGGAGGAAGTGCTCATCCTGATAAGATTTCAGATCCATTCAAATTTTCAAAGCAAGTGCCTGCTTTTGAGAGTGGAAGAGACAAGATTTGGCATTAGTCCTAATATTTCTTTAAATGAACAAATCAGACTGCAAGTCAACAAAGCATTTATTAAATGCTTATGTACACTGTGGTAAGAACTGGGAATATAACAAAGGTTAAACAAAAATTACCACAAACACCAGCAACATCAATAACAACAAAATTACTTTCATGTCCTGAAGAAGCTCACATTCAAAATATCACCCACAAAGTCTTCTGTAAACTATACCTACTGTGTGAGTGTTCAGTTTCATTAAGCCACTGTTGTCTCAGGCTGTCTACCCAGTTCAGGAAACAGATAGTGAAAGGAAAAAATATAGGACTCTTATTTGGATATGGGAAAAATAATCCCAGTTATTTTGATTCATACGCCAATTTATCTTAAACAAACTACCTTGAAATCTTCATCCTATATTAAGAAATCAACATCCAGAATTAAAACGTGGCATGTCAGCTTCAGAACATGGTCTGCTTTTAAAATATTGTCTTGGCAGAAGAATGGAAAGGAAACATTGTCTTTGTGATGTACTTTTTCTGCTGACTTCCTGATACAGAATTATTTTCCAGGGGTAAGAATGGGGATAGGGCTTGGCTGCATTTGGACTGACAACCTCTTTCTGAGGGCCTTTCCCTTGTTAAAAAAAAATGGCGGTAACTAAAAATGAATAAAACCTCTTAGATTTGGATTGCCTTGGAAATATGTCCTCCACTGCAGTTAAAGGATGAAATAGACATTCAGCTCAGAGGAGTTCTTCTCACCCTGTCTTTTGCTACTTGCCTCTGTGAGGGGCTGTGTTTTTCTGATGCCATTATTGGCAGAATGCCACATTGCACCTGCTGCTCCACCTGCCTCTTACTGGTGTGTGGTATTTAAAAATGTTATGCAATTAAAGTAAATGAGTTTAAAGGGCTGGATTCGCATTTCACCTCCTGGAGTGCAGTTGTTCATCCTTAAAAGCCCCTGATGATGGTTTGGGAAGCTCTGCTGCTGACCTGGCCCTGGGGTATTGAATTCGTCTCCTTTGAAAGACTTAAGTGTAGTGAATCCACTCATAAGTAGTATAAATGGTGAGGCAGTTTAAAGGGAAACATTTTGTACCCCAGGAATCAGGCTGTCTTTAGTGAGAAGGTAGTGTAGGAAAAATAATGGCACAAACTAACAACCGTCTTTTAAGTGTTCCACTGTTAGGGGATAAAGAAACAAACAGTGTTGCTTCTCTCCCCATTCCTATTTTTGTTCCTAATTGAATATTACCTACTACCCGGTATGATGTATACAAAAAAACTGTGTCTGACAGTGAGCATAATTCTGTTACAGAGAAACATGAAATTGAAGGGATGTCTTTTCCTGGCTCCTGAATACCCATTGTTTGCTGATGTGTGTTATAATCAAAGAGTGCTTGTTATTGGTTCTCTTGTATCTAGCTCTCCACTAGACTTTGGCCAAAGTGTTTTCATAAATGCAGACCATTTCAGCATATTCTTTCCTTTTAGATTTCTAGAAGATTGGAAGATTTTGAGGATGTAACTTCTGGAAAAGATAATAATGGGAAAGGATCTCATCTCTCTCTCTCTCTCTCTCTCTCTCTCTCTCTCTTTCTCATCACCTTAGGAAGAACTGAGAAGCAAAGCAAGGCAAAGGGAGGCAAGAAGAGGCAAACAGAAGAGAAGAGATAAGAAGAGTATAGGAGAGGAGAATACAAAAAAAGGAGCAGGAAAGGAGAGATGAGATGAAAGGAGAAGAGAGGAAGAATCATTGTGAAGTCTGGATCTGAGCAACTCCTGGGGAGTGTTTCTTCTTTCCTCTGTATCCCAGCAAAGAACTATAAGAGGACACAGGGTTCAAAGAACATGATCTCATTAAGTTGCTCATTAAGAAGACCTCACTCCTCAATACATGCAAGACTGTTCCAAAATGTGTAAGACATGGACTTAGTCAACCTGTCTGAGGAGGGAGTTTGCAGAAAGAAGCAGAGTGTGGCCCTTACTATGGTATCACAAGCCTGAAACAAAAGTAGGATTAGTCAGATAACTACTGCCACTCTCTCAATGCCCAAATCAGAAAAAATAATAATTTTTTACTTGTGTTAATGATTATTTTATTCTTCAAAAGCTTTATGAACAAATAAGAGTAAATTCTATTCTGAATATGTCCCTAATAGGTGAGAAGTAGTTGTAGGTGTGGAAATGATGGGAACCCTGGGAGGAAGTGGCTATTTTCTTCTAAAATTTGTAATATAAAGGCAAAGGAAACTCTAACTGTAGTCTGACATATACCCTAGATTATAGTGAAGCAGATTTTAAAAGGTTAATAGGTTAGAGAAGTAGGCTTCCATGGACTTAAAGTATGTAAGGGAAGTATGCCCATGCTGAAGGGCTAGGAGATGCTTAAGAATTAAATTCTTTACATACATATGAAAACATTTTAACTTAGGAGGAAAAATGAGGGTTGTTTAAAGAGGTCAACAAGGATGCACAGACAACCCAGGGGCTAAATTAGATTAAAAAGAGAAAATGTAGAGAGGATGGAAGCAATAATAGATAATAGAGTATGTGGTAGAATATAGCATGCTTTTATAAACATAGTGTAGGAGTACTATCAGAATTAGCTGAGGCTGAGAAGGGAAACTAAGATCAACATAAAGTACCTTTTAAAAAGCTACAGTGGAAAAATTGAAGGATAAAATAGAAGATAAGACCGCTTTTTCAGATGGATAAGATGATGATAACTGACAACATAAAGAAGGCAAAGTTTTCCAATTAATTACTTTGTTTTCCCTTTCTCTGCTAAAGATAATGAATGATATTTGTACTGGAAAGGAAAGAATATAAAGGGGTTTTTGTTTTTGTTTTTTTGTTTTTTAGTGAGGCAATTGGGGTTAAATGACTTGCCCAGGGTCACACAGCCAGTAAGTGTTAAGTGTCTGAGGCTGGATTTGAACCCAGGTACTCCTGACTCCAGGGCCGGTGCTCTATCCACTGCGCCACCTAGCTGCCCCAGAATATAAAGGTTTAATGAGGCATTTATACCCAAGATAAACAAAAAAGGTAGAAAGAAAGTATTTCCCCTGTATTCAAGTGACCTGACCTCAATGAATTGCATTCTTAGATATTGAAAGAACAGATTGTTGGGCCACTGCAGTAATTTTTTAGTAGAAAATGAGAGAGGGGGGCCACAAGATTGGAAAGGGAAACTCTTGTGCCAATTTACAAAAAAAGAAAAATGGAAAAGAACAGAGCTTTAAAAGCCAGTGGGCTTGACTTCAATTCCTATGAAAATGTGAAAACAGATAATCCAAGAGATGGTTAATGAATATCCATGAAAGGAAACAGTGATTATAAAGAGACAACATGGGTTCATCAAGAACAAGTCACTCCAGTCTCAATTTATTTCATTTTTCCAGTCTATTAATGCAGTAGAGGGACAGGACTCAGAGACCTCCATGATTGCAGTTCAGCTGTACTAGGACTGAAAGAAGGAAAAGAGCACAGAGACTAGGCTTCCAGGTTTAATCATTCCATCCTAGATCACTATCTCCAGCCTGGTGATTCAGATAAAGACTGTTCAAGGAAACATGACCAAGTCTTATTAGCCAGGTTTACTAACTGGCTCTCAGGCAGAGGATTAAATGCTCAGCGTGACTACTTTCAACCTTCCTTTTTGATACTGTGTCTCATACTGAGGAATGGAATAACCATAACCACAGAAATTCTAGGACCAAAAGACGCTCAAAATATAAACAATAAAAGCAAAAACAAAAACAAGTAGGAGGGGAAGGGCTTTTCTTTGTTTTGTTTTTGTTTTTGTTTTTGTTTTTAGTCAGTCATTCCTACCAGAGTAGCTGAAGACATAAGCAAAGAGAACAAAATTCATGATACAATGAAGAAATACAATGGCTTAAGAAAATCTCAGACAAAATTTCAGAAGAATGAAATAGTTTTTCAAATACTTACAAATAGAAACCAAGAATAAAGAATCAATTCACCATAAGGATTCCAATAATGAATTAAAGAAAGGAAGAGAAAATTTTACAGATAAAGAAATTAGAGTTTCTGATGGAAACTTGCAGATAATAAACAGAACAAGTCAAAAATTAACTTATACAAGTAGTATAAATTTTGAAAAATAGAAACGTACAAAGAAAATTTTAGAAATAGTAATGCAACAACATGAAATATTAGAACAAGTGAAGAAATCTATGGAAAAAATTTACAACTGACATGAAAAGAGAGATGAAAAAGTAGTTTGAGAATCATTAGTTTCCCCAAAACTGATAAAAACAAAACAAAAATTGAATTCCAAATTTCAAAAAGTCATGAAAAGTTACCCTGAAGCATTGAAAATATATGGTGCATTAAAAATGGACATACTACATAAGTCAATACCTGAAAGAAAACCAAAATTTTACCTATCCAGAAATGTGATTGCCAAAGTATTTTCCTCAAAGAAAAAATGCTATAAAAAATCAGAAACAAAGTGATCGATCAGGCACTGAGTAATAATAGTCAAAATTACATAAGATTATGCAGCAAATATGAGAAAGGAAAGTCTGAATAATGATATTCAATGAGTCAAATGAAAAAGATCTATAGGGAAAAATTACTTATTCTGCAATACTGAGAACCATTTATAGGCAAAAAGGATTAATGACATTCAGCCCTTCAAGGACAGCAGGGTGGCACAGTAGATAGATCCCCAAGCCTTGAGTCCTGAATTCAAATGCCGCCTCAGACACTTAATAGCTATGTGACCTTGAACAAGTCATTTAATCCTGTTTGTCTCAGTTTCCTTATCTGTAAAAATGAACTGGAGGGGGCAGCTAGGTGGCACAGGGGATAAAGCACTGGACCTGGATTCAGGAGTACCTGAGTTCAAATCCGGCCTCAGACACTTGACACTTACTAGCTGTGTGACCCTGGGCAAGTCACTTAACCCCTGTTGCCTCACAAAAAAAAAAAAAAAAAAAAGAACTGGAGAAGGAAATAGCAAACCACTCCAGTATCTTTGACAATAAAACTCCAGATGGACTCACAAAGAGTAAAGAGTCAGACAAAACTGAAAAATGACTAAAAACAATAACAAAATTCCTTCTTGGTGAGAAAAATAGAGTGGGCCCTAGTCTTTGACTATAATCAGAGGAAATGAGAAATAAGGTAAAATAACCAAGTTTAAGAAACAGAAAATGGAAAAATGGTATTCAAATGTTTACATACAATGGGGGATGTGTGGAGAGATACTATAGTTTGTTCAGAATTCTACCATCTTTAAAGGGTGAGGGGCAAAAAGAACTATAAAAACACGGGCATCTAGGTAGTAAAGTCAGTAGAATGCAAGGCCTTGAGTCAGGAAGATCTGAGTTCAAATCTGACCTCAGTCACTTGCTAGCTGTGTGTCCTTAGGCAAGTCACTTAACCCTATTTACCTCAGTATCCTCATCTGTAAAATGAGCTGGAGAAGAAAATGACAAACCACATGAAGAGTCAGACATGGCTGAATATTACTTAACAACAACATCAACAACATGCATTTTAAAGAGAAAAATTAAGGAAAGGAATATACTATGGAATAAATAAAGAGAATGTGAGGACATCTTACTATTTCTCATGGTGAAACATGGAGGTGGGCTTAGGAAGCCTCACTCTTACTTGAACCAGGAAAAACACACACACACACACACACACATATTCATACAGAGATGTAAATTAAGAAGTGGGTTTATACTGATGAGAGGGAAAAGGTGGAGTTTAAGTGAGAGGGAACAGAATATTCATAAATAAATCAATCTTTAATTATATAGACATGATTAAGAAGGAGATGTTGAAAGGAGACTGAGAAGGATAAGATTCAAGGATCCAGTTTTGGTCAAGGTAAAGAACAGAAGGAGAATTGGGACAAGGTTCCAAATAGAGGTCACTGCAAAGCTAAATATAATCCTATAAAGAAAAATCAAACACAAAACTCCCCCAAAACATAGATTGTTAATGGAAAAGAGAACTTTCAAACATTTCTAATGAAAAGACAATTAGGAATTCTAGTATATAAATACAAGAGTCTCAAGTGACCTAGAAAGGTAAATTTATTTTGGCAATTGGAAGAACTTGCAAGATGATGTAATGCTAGGATTTTTGTAGATGGTGAAAGTGAGGGGTGAAATAGAAATAAATGTCATTTCAGGATCTTAAAGCCTTTAAAGGCAACTGAGCGAGTTACAAAATGAAAAGAGGTCTTGCATGGAGTGAGTAGGTATTAGTAGAACCTCATGCCTCTGAAATGGATAGATGAGGATTGAATACAGATAATCCACACATTTTGATCCAGAAATATATACAAACACATAGATATACACATAATAATGGGAATTTTAAGAAAGGATTCAGGGGCAGCTAGGTGGTGCAGTGGATAGAGCACCAGCCGTGGAGTCAGGAGGACCTGAGTTCAAATTTGGTCTCAGACACTTAACACTTGCTAGCTGTGTGACCCTGGGCAAGTCATTTAACCCCAATTGCCTCACTAAAAAAAAAAAAAAGAAAGGATTCAGACTTAAGTGGATACTAAATAATATAATATTAAGAATGAGAGAGGGAAGGTAGGTGGCAAAGTGGATAGAGTGCCAGATCTGGAGTCGGAAAGGCTTGTTTTCCAGATTTCAAATCTGTTTCAGACATTTATTAGCTGTGTTACCCTGGACAAGTCAGTTAATCCTGTTTGCCTCAGTTTCTTCACCTGTAAAATGAGCTGGAAGGAGTAAGATGAGAAGGCAATTACAAACTATTCCAGTATCTTTGCTAAGAAAACCCCAAAGGGGGTAACAGTCAGATAATAGTGAAAAATAACAACAAAAGAATGAGGGTCAAAGAACAAATCATATATGCAATAAATAATTTTATCAAACTAAATTATAATAATAAGATAATAGATCAAATTACTTAAAGTACAGTATATCTTTAAACACATTCATCCATAACAGAGAGAAAAAACTTTAATCAAAATGGTTTTGAAGGAAACTTAGATGTTTCCTAGGTTTCCATCAGTTTATAGATGGGGAAACTAAGGCCCAGAAAAGTTTTGTCTAGTGCAAAAACACATGACTAGTAATAAATAAATTCAGAAATGATTAAAGGTTCATTGACCCCAAATCCAATATTTTTTCTACTATACCATGCTGCCTTTTCAAAATGGCAGAGAGAAGACCTTTGTGTAAATTATGTGAAATTCCAAGTCATTGATCATGAGGGTCAATATTAGGATGATGGTAGTAGGATATAGAAGAGGGGAAGATTCAGTTGTTATTCAGCTACTATTTCATAAGTAACCACCATGTGTGAGGCACTGTGTTAAGTATGAGGAATACAGAGATGGACTAAAAAATTTTCTGGCCTTCACAGAGTTCACAGTTTAATAGGGGACAAAGAGGAGTTGACAAAGATGCTTGACAGATTAGTTGTCAAGTTATAAAAATTCAGAATCCAGGCTTGCTGATTTCCAACTTCTCTTACTCATCAATGACTGCCTCAAGTTCTGCAGTAAAAAAGTATCTCTTTTTCCCCCATTTCTGCACACTACACAATGATGATGTGACAGTTGGTTCCATATTTTCCTTTACTCACAACTTCAATAGCCTATAATTTGTATGAAATTCTCTATATCCACTCCCTGGGGTGTAGAGAAATCTTTCCTGTCCTGTCATGTTCTTAGAGTACAAGAAAAGTAGATGGGATTAGGTCCATAAAAAGTAATAGAAAAGGGGGATTAAATCATTGCATTAGAATATTTCCTGCTGATTTGGAGAATAAACTTTGTTCTACTTGCATCTGTGACTAGGCATTGTCAGAATATGCGGATCAAAAAGAAGGTATGGATTGGTAATGCTCATAAATCACCTATACCAGTTTCTTGCTGAGAGAATGTCACTTCTCCACATTCTACCTCTTTGCTTTTTTGCACAGGCTGTCTCCTGAGCCTGAATTAAACTTCCTTCTTACTTCTGCCTCTTAACTTCCCCAGATTCTTTTAAAAATCTGCTCAGGTGCCACTTCCTACAATATGCCTTTCCTGATCCCACCAGTTTTTAATGATCTCACCCAACCCCAAATGCATTAATTTATTAATATAGGGACATGAGACTCAGTCAATAGAATGTTGGACCTGAAGTCAGGAAACCTGAATTCAGAATTTGGGTGAGTCATTTAACCTGTTTGCCTCAGTTTCCCCAGTTTTAAAATTGGGATAATAATAGCAACTACTTCCCAGAGTTGTGAGAATTGTGAAACATTTAGCATAGTGTTTGGCACATAAAAGGTACTTACTAAATGCTTGTTTCCTTTCTTCCTTACTAGGTCTGCTGAAGAAGTAAGAAACCAAGAGTACCAAATCCTTTCTTGCAAGTTTGTTATCCTGGTTCTTTCACACTTTGATTGCTCTGCAATCTTACCAATGTGGGTACTCCCTCGAGCAGCATAGATCCTTTCATCTTAGGTCCTCTTATCAACACTAAAGAGTTGGTCAATCCATTGGATCCTTCCTCAAGGTCTCCTCACTTTTGTCACATGACCAACCCCCTTCCCTTTCCTATCATATAACTCTTTGATGACTCTCAGCTGTTTCTCAATTTTTCATTATCCTGCACAAGCCCAACATGGGCTTCAACAATGCTCTCTGAGCAACCCTCAGTTTTAATTTTTCAGAGTGTGGAATGCTTATTAAAGGCATACCTCCAAGATATTGAGGGTTTGGTTCCAGACCACCACAATAAAGTGAATATTGCAATAAAGAGAGTAACATGAATTGTTTTTGTTTTCCATATAAAAGTTATATTTACATTATACTATAGTCTATTAAGTGCACAATAATATTATTTCTAAAGATGTACCTACCTTAATTAAAAGTACTTTATTGCTAAAAATGCTAACCATCATCTGAGTCTGCAGAGAGTCTTAGTCTTTTTACTGGTGGAGGGTCTTGCTACAATGTTGATAGCAGCTGAATAATCAGAGTGGTGGTTGCTGAAGGTTGGGACGGCTGTGGCAATTATTTATTTTGAGACAACAATGAAGTGTGCCACATTGATGGACTCTTCTTTTCACTTGAGCACTTAGAGACCATTGTAGGGTTATTAATGGACCTAGGTTCATATTGTTGTGTCTCAGGGAATAAGGAGGCCCAAGGAGAAGGAAAGATATGTCAGAATAGCAGGTTGGTAAAGCAGTCAGAATGCAACATTTATTAAGTTTGCTCTCTTAAATGGACACTGTTGGCGGTGCCCCCAAACAATTACAATCAAATCATCAAAGATCACTGATTACAGATCACCATAACAGATATAATCATGAAAAAGTTAGAAATATTGCAAGAATTACCAAAATATGGCATAGAAACATTATGTGGACATATGTTGTTGGAAAAATGGACTTAATCGACTTAGGGTTGTTACAAACCTTCAATGTGTAAAGCAATATCTATAAAGCACAATAAAGTGCAATAAAACACGATATGCCTATATAAACACAAGAGTCCTATCCTGTTGCAGTATAGAATTAACCCACAGGTTCCCAAAGGCTGCTATGCCTATGAGGCACAAGTTATGATAGGTCCTGACAAGCTAGGTAGACTTTGGAGTCTAAGTGAGCCAAATGACAGTAACTGATAGAAGGACCAACTTAGTAAAGTCAGAGAAGCTTATTGTCTGGATGTTGACCTCAAGATGATATGAGCAGGGGTATTATGATGGCCCATGAAAGAGATTACCACTACTATTAAGTACATTTAGAGATAGATTACATAGACATAGAATCACATCATTAATAGAAGTTATCCATTCTTACAATGTATTACCCTAAGCAAGTTTATGGTACATGATGCACAATTTATTTCACAGCTTGCAAAGAAACATAGCAAATATCATTTAGCATTTTACTCTTTGTTTCCTTAGGGAAAAGAATACAGACTATTTAAAATCTCCTCCTGTGTGTTTATCTGTCTGTACTTTAATGAACAGGGGTGGAAAAATAAAACAACCAAAAAAACCCTTGAACTGGTATTAGGAAAATACACAGTTTATACATAAATTATTAGCCTTGGGGTTAGAAACAAACATGTTTTCTTAGCTGATTAAAAAGAATTAAAGAAACATGCCTTAAAGAGCAAACCTTGAAGTTTTAAAATTATAAGTTAACCCTTTAGACTCCTGTGTATTCAATTAAAAATATTCATTGAGATCTTTAAACATTTAGGGTAAGATAAATATTGGATGTAAAATAATCCCTATTAAAACCATTTATATAGCTAAATGTCATGCTAATATAGCAGCAAAATCTTTTAAATTCAGAACCCAATAATTTGTATTAATTTAAACAAAAGCCCATATATTTTTGCACCATCTGATACAAATCACTGAAAAAAAATTCATGATTTAAACGTGACTGAATTTGTAAACATGTATGCCATTTACAAGAACAATTTGTTTTCTTTCACCTTTCAAAATGCTTTAGAGGCTTTTAAAATTCAATGATATGCAATACTATATTCTAATTACAAATCATTCCTTATTCAACAATGTTGTAACTTAAAGATTCTTGGACTTGGAGTCAAAAGGGTTGGGTTCAAGTCTAGTCTCTATCACTTACTAGCCAAGCTACCTACAGCAAACTACTTACGGATTCTCTGCCTCCATTTCCTAATCACACAGGTTTGTTAATGATGTTTGTATTATCAGGGAAGTGTAAAACCTTCCATATATAAAGTCAGGACTTTGACTTAGCCGTTCTTTCTTTTTTTTTAGTGAGGCAATTGGGGTTAAGTGACTTGCCCAGGGTCACACAGCTAGTAAGTATTAAGTGTCTGAGGCCGGATTTGAACTTAGGTACTCCTGTCTCCAGGGCCGGTGCTCTATCCACTGCGCCACCTAGCTGCCCCGGCTCTTTCTTTTTTTAATCTGTCTTTGTTTCTGTTTCTCCCCACCCCAGACCCATTTATAGCTGCCCTCCCCAGGATCCCAAGTCTTCCTGAGTTGGACTAATTAATGGGAAGGCCTATGAAAATTGGTAAAAACTCTGAATTATTGGACTATTTGAAATGAAACATAGTTATTTTATTAAATTGAATGCTTGTTGATAGAATGGCAAATACACACATATATATAGGCACCTACTATGCTTTAGTCACTGTTATTTCATCTGTGTAGGGATATCCCATGGGGAAAAAACAAACAAATTGGTCTATCAAGTCTATCAGTACAGTTACAACACTTCTGTGGCTTATTTCCTTGAATTTAGAAAATTGCCTAGGTTATTGAGAGGCCAAATAACTTGCCTAGAGTCACTGAGCCAAGTATCTTACAAGCTATATTTCACCCAAATAGTGCTAACTCCAAGGTCGATTCTTTAACCACGATGCAATACTGCATCATATATACACATGTACACAAACACACAAACACAGACTACAGTCAATAATATAAAAGTGGGTATCACAGTGGAGGGTATAGATATAGGTCTTATACCCCAAATCTCTCCTTAACCTCTTCATCTTTGGAAATATAATCAGCCATATCCTGTTACAATGATTAACTTTTTTTTTCTTTTGTAATCTAGTGCAATAGAACCTTTTCACTCTAAGTGCTTCCCTTTCCTGAGGCTTTCTGGAGTTTATATGAAATGAAAAGTTAAGATTACATTCACATTGCCTCAGAACCTCCAGTTAGGAAAACCCCTACCATTTAGGCAGGCTTTCTGACCTAATTTAAAATTATTTTTTATCTCTCCAGTTAATCTCTGTCCTCTTTATAGTTGAGCCAAATTTTGAGGTTACCAAAAATAATGGAATAAATAAATGATTAGAATTTTATTACAGTATTTGTTAATGGAGAGGTATTGAGAAGAGAATAGAGGAGGAGGAGAGGGAAGAAAGAGGTAGAGCAAATTCTTCCCAGATAGAGAATAAATGGATGCAGCCAGAAGTTTTAGCCTGAATGTTTTGTTCAGAAATACCTATAGGGCCAAATGACCCTCCTTGGATCTCTCCATTCTCTGCTGCAACTAAATTCTACTTTTTTTCTTTCCCTTTTCACTTGTCATTGGTGCCACTACTTCTTCCCAGATCAGCTCTTGAGTCCCCCTTTGGACCTTCTTCATTGGAGTTTATCTCTTGAAGATGGTATGACTCTTGAAGAACATATGTTTCAAGTGGGTATTTTGGCTCAAAGATCAAAGATTGCCTTGAATGGCTTTCAAGGTTAAAAAGAGAATAATTGTCCTCCTAAACTATGAATCCAAAGATGCTATTCAGTCCCCACACTCCTTTTAAAACAAAATAGCTTTCTTTTTAAAATGACTCAAAAATTCATACATTTCATTAATTCAAACAACTGGTTCAAATCAGCAAGGGTGAGTAATCAAACAAAATCCTTGAATATTCAGCCATATTCATCTGGTGTGAATATTTCTTTCAAGAAGCAAATTAGGTGCTTTAGAAAGTATGTTAGCCTTTGCTTCCTACTCAGATGCTGTTTATTAATTACAGTCACAGGGCCTTCTGTGGCTTGTAGGAATGGTCTGCTTAATCCCCAATTTAATATCAGAGAGTAATTTAGATTTGAGTCTTACATAGGCTGTACCCTTTTTTATATATAAAGCCGGATGACTTCCTACTGAGAACAGTAAAGAAGGACTAGGCAAGGTAATGAGTGACACCATAAAATCTGAACAGAATTAATGGCAGGCCATCCATTGTAATCCTTCTTCAGTTGTTCCCTGCAAATTATCCTGAATCCTGACTCTGACTTGGTGTAGGTATATGATTCTGGTCTGCCACCTCACCAGGAAGAGGGTAAATCCATCATTTGTCTTGGAAACTAAATCTGTCTAGTGTTTGATGAGGTGTGCCTCTCCATTTACCCTCATTTAAGGTTGAGGAAACAGAGACAGTTAGCTGAAAAGAAGTGATTTTCCAGAGGTCAGAGCCTGGGTGACCATGAGTAAATCATTTAATCTCTCAGTCTTTCTGGATAATGGGGAAGATCATAATGATATTTTTCTTTGTTGTTGTTGTTTTTCCCTTGAATATGTGTCATTAACTCTTTCTGTTCTATTCCTAGGCCTAGATCAAGGCTTTCCACTTTAGGTGACTCTCACAGCCTTCTACAAGAGTTAAGAGGAAGGAGGGTTCTTTAGTATAATTCCCATCTAATACCATTTATATAGAATCATACAATTACATATTTATCAAAAATTTAGAGCCAGAAGAGTCCTTAGAAACCATCTAGTGCAATTGCCACATTTTATAAATAAGGTAAATCAATATACATTAAATAACTCGTCCAAGGTTACAGAGGCAGGAAGTGGTATAGTCAGGATTTGAACCTAGGTTTCCTGATGCTGAAACCAAGCTCTGTTGAATTGCCCCTGTCAAGTGGTCATCAGGAGGGGGATTTCTAGATAATGCCTAAATCTAGAAGTGCCAAATAGAGAGAACTATTTCTATGTGCAAGTGTATATATGTGTGTGTGTAGATAAATGGATAGATAAATGGATAGATAGATAGATAGATAGATAGATAGATAGATAGATAGATAGATAGATAGATGACGATTTCTATTTCAGACTTTCCCAATGAAAGATGGAGTGCATTGAATTGCTCCAAAAATAGATATCAACATTCTCTAAACTGAGATACCATCAAATCTACTGTAATCTGTTATTTGGTCTCCAATATAATCGAAGGGAGGTAAGTAGGCATTAAAGGAGTTCAACCCTCCATGCTCAAAAAACCTTTTAAGGGGAAAAAGGGTAATTGTCTTTTCCCCCATTACTTGTAGTCCTGGAATTAATAATACATAAATTACAACTGAAGCAACAAAGAGAACAATCTCTCTGTTGATTTGAAATTCAGAGAACACACCAGATTATGTTTTCAGGTGACAAAAGCTCTGGGACTCCATGGCTATCTTTTGTGTTCCTAGGCTTGTAGAGGGCTAAGGGCTGACAGATGCTTATCAAACATTCATGTAAACACTGCTATCAAAGACATGCTTCCCAGCATGGCTTTCACACCAGAGGGTCAGCAGGAAACATCATTAAAGCTGGACCAACAAGAGAAATGGCATGCCATTAGTATTTGAAATACAGGAGACTACATAGGTTCTGAGATGCCCTCCTCCCCAATTTCAATTGTTAACTTTGCTGACATGAAGAATGAGTGTAAAAAGCTCCACTATACTTAAGGATAGATTCTAGTTGTGACTGAGATTTTCCTTATAAGAGGAGTAGTTAGTACAATTATGTAGGGGGTGAGTACTGGATTTGGAGTCAGAGAATCTAGATTTAAATCCTTTCTCTTCCCCCTGTGTTATCTTGGGTATGTCCCTTTCCCTTTTGTAGCTGCTGTCTCCTCTATAAAATGGGAAGGGGGTTAGAAGTGGGGGTACTCTTGCCCTCTACCCTCTATAACCATATGATGAAAATGAGATATGGATCTAAATATCTATCAATGTAAGCAAAACTTGAGTTATCCTGCAATAACAGACACATAGAGTAGACAGATTACTGAATTTAGAGTAAAAAACAAACCATAGTTTGAATCCAGCCCCATACACTTATTAGCTGTGTAACCCTGGGCAAATCATTTGTCCCCTTTTGGCCTTATTTTCCTCACCTGCAAAATGGGGATAATCATAGTTCAGACCTTGTAGGGTTATTAGGGGTTCAAATGAAATAACATAATTAAACCTTGTATGAATGTTACCTAATTATTTTTAAATGTATCCATTACTTCAATACTACATATGTTTGAAGAGTTAGAAACAGGTGGAAATGTCAAATAGTAATACTATTTATCATCCTCAGAAACTCATAATTTTGTAAGATAAAATGAGCTCTGAAACTCATACTTCCTCAGGATCCTCTCCCTCTGGGGCCCTGCATTCACCTCATCATTTCCTACTTGGCTCCAGAAACTTATGGTTCAGCAAGATGAAATCAACTCTAAAACTCTCACTTCCCCAGATCATTTTCTACCCGGACTGCAGGACATCATCATACCTCCTCATGCCTCTTTAATGCCAGGCCACCTGTTTTTCATTATCTTTTACTGTGTTTTCTTCCCCCCTCCCCTATTTGCCTAGAGGGCAGCTAGGTGGCTCAGTGCATAGAGCACTGGGCCTGGAGTCAAATTTGGCCTCAGACAACTACTAGTTATGTAACCCTGGGCAAGTCACTTATCCCTATTTCCTTTAATCCACTGGAGAAGGAAATGGCAAACTAGTCCAGTATCTAAGCCAAGAAAACCCCAATGGACAATATGGTCCACAGGGTCACAAAGGATTGGACATGATTGAACAACAGCAATTTCCCCTATTAAATTGTGTCCTCCTTGGGGGCAGAGATTGTTATCCCTGTATTTGTGTCACCAGTAGTTAGTACATAGTAAGCACTTAATAAATGTTTATTGAATTTCTCTGACTCTTTTTAGCAATGAAAAGCATGGGTTTAAATGTTTTACTTTATTGTAATTACTAGAAAGAAAAATAGTATAGGACATGAGTCTAGATACAGTTGAGGGTACAAATTCCATCTCTGGCATACTTCAATAGGATATATTCTTCATATCCTACAAATAACTCACATTTATATGAAGTTTTATATTTTCAGGTTTTCAATGCACAGTATTTCATTTGCACCTTGCAAAAACTATGTATGAGGGGCAGCTAAGTGGCGCAGTGGATAGAGCACCGGTCCTAGATTCAGGAGGACCTGAGTTCAAATCTGGCCTCAGACACTTAACACTTACTAGCTGTGTGACCCTGGGCAAGTCACTTAACCCGAATTGCCTCCCAAAACAAACAAACAAACAAACAAACAAAAAACTATGTATGAAAAATGATATAAATATTTTTTTAATTTTTTTTTTTAGTGAGGCAATTGGGGTTAAGTGACTTGCCCGGGGTCACACAGCTAGTAAGTGTTAAGTGTCTGAGGCCGGATTTGAACTTGGGTACTCCTGACTCCAAGGCCGGTGCTCTATCCACTGTGCCACCTAGCTGCCCCTAATGATATAAATATTAACATCTCCATTTTATATATGAGGAAACAAGGTGAGATAGCCTTTATTTTAAGGTCAAGTGAGTCATGTCTTCAATTTCTTCTACTATGCCACAAAAACATTTTCACCCTGAAATTCACTCTACTCCTAGATTTCTTATACTGAAAACATCTTTTGCCCTTGGCCTCTTCCTTTGATTGGTTCTTCACAGAACTTCCATTTTAAAGAGGCCATCCAGGACCAGGAATATAAGGACTTTCTGTGCCACATCTTTGTAATGTATCCTTTTCCCTCCTGCTTTTCAACTTTTTTTTTTTGGTTGGAGTCTTCCCCTTTGAAACAGAATTTAAAATTCTTAAGACAAGAAATAACCATTATTATGCTTGTGTTTGTATGCCCAGTCTCAGCACAGTACCAGTTCTTAATAGATGCTTGATAACTTGCTGACTTGTTTGCTTGAAAGAGTTAAATGACTTGCCTAGGCTCATGCAAGTACATCTGAAGCAGATTAGAATCCAGAGCCTTTTGACTATTAATTTAGTGCCCTATCTGTTAGCCCATGGCCAAGAAAAATGAGGCCAGATGCAGGTTTGAGGGGGAGACCACTCTGCTTCAAGAACTCATTCTCCAACCGCTCTTGACAGTGTCCCTGGGCAATAATATTGTGTCGATACATGAATGAAGTCTAGAAACTTCCTCACTTATCTCTGACATGACCAGTTTCATAGTTAGGCCTTGTTGTTTCTAGGAACAGAGTTTTAAGTAGGAATTCCGTAACCTAGGGCAAGCAGGGTAGAAGAGGGGAAAAAAAAGACAGACCCCAAGGCTCCTGCTGTGAATACTGGAGTGTGGTACCATCCAGAACCTTCTGTGATTCCTGGACCTTCTGTGATAGAAGCTCCGGAGTTGGATGGCTATGGCATGGGAACTGTTTTCATGGATATAGTCTCTTTGTTGTGTTAGTAAAGGTTTGGATTAAGTATATATTCCTTAGGAGAAGAAAATGATGACAGAAGTGAAGGGATGGCAGTTACATCTATTTCTCAATCTATGCTTCTATGATGTTATGATTTTAACCATTGGTTTTGATGACTGGAATTGAACTGTTGGATTACAAGAAGAAACTAATTCTGGGAATGAATTTAGTTTGTATTTCTAGCCTTTTTCTATCCCCACCCCCACCTCCTCTGTTTCTCTGCTTTGCAAAGGTCAGTATGCTATTTCTAATTATGAAATACCCATACTTCTGAATTTTATTTTGATTTGCTTAAAATTCACTCATTGCCTCAGGGCTTGTAGATTCACATACAAAATACTAATCCAATATTTAAGCAGCATCCATAAGCTACATTTCACTGTGAAGGAAAAAGCTAGCCTCAGGCTATGCACTAGGGAAAGCTGGACCAAGAAGGTGTTTCTGATTTATTGGTGAGGAGTTGAAAATACCATAGTCTACAGTGCCTCTTAAGCTTAAACGCAGATAGTTTTGCCCAATGGACCAAATCCATTTCTATTACTCAAACTGATGCTGGAAAACAGTAGTTAGCATTCCATTGATGCCAAAGTAGCAAAAAAAGGTTTAAGTTTACATTTTTTATTCATAAAAGTAGAGGTGTACTGCCCTGTTTTTCAAAGATGGAAATTGATATCCCACTCAGAGGCCCCAAGCTGAATACCACAGTAGAGGTTGGGAATGTGCTAACTCCTTCATTTCTGTACAGGCCCAGCATGAACTATAGTATCTGTGGCAGCAGATATGAAGTTAAATTAGCCATGAAAAAGAGACAGAGATGAGCTAGTTGCTGGAAAAGCATTAAGGGTCAGACTAATGGGGGAAAATAACCTAACGGTTTCAGTTATTGACCTGGCTATTGCTTTTTCTGTATTTCTTGGAGTTAATGAAAGTGGAAATAGGAATGGTGTCTATATATGTAACACAATGTTTAAAAAAATCAAAGGAGTAACTATGGTGTGGTTTAAAAAACAAAAACAATAACCTTTGAACTGAGAGTAAGGTTTCTTGGGCCCTAGATCCAAATCTTGAAAAGGAAGATCCTTGCCTGCTTTATATACCTCCATATCCACACATATAAAATGAGGAAGTTAGATTCAATTCAACTAAGCTTGTGCAAAGCATTTTTTTAATTGTGCAAAGCGTTTTTCTAGGTACTGTGAACCATATAAAATTGAGATAAGCTATGGCCCTCAACTTCATAGAAAATACAATATAGTAGGAAACAATAGCACACAGAGAGATAACTATATTACAGAACAAATATACATATATATATATATATATATATATATATATATATATATATATATAAGGAAAAAGAAATCCAGGTAATACTTTATCAATACAATGGAGGGGACTTTATGTTGGCAAAGATCAAAGCAGCAGAGGTAACTCATATTGAACTAAAAAAGCTAGCAATGTTGGACCCTGTGACAGATTTAGTGTATGTTTTCTTCCCACCTTACCCCAGGTGAGAAAAACCTCATCACCAGATTGGACTTAAATGACAGGTTTTAAAACTCTTACCTCTCTCTCTCCCTCTCTCTCTCTCTCTCTCTGTTTATTTTGCCATTTATTTATTTATTTGCTTATTTATTTATTGCACGGGTACTTTCTCTTAATAAAGAAGTTGCTATCTACATTTATGGAAGTATTTATGAAATTTGTGAAATCACAGGTTGAACTGACTTTAAAGGCTGGAAAACATGGATTCAAGTTCTGTTTCTGACATGTACTCATGTGACCTAGGGAAATGTGACCCTGGGAAAATCACTAAATATATATAGGCCAGTGGTAGATGTCAAACTCATAGAGAGACAGTCATTAAAGTGTACATAAGGATCCCTGTGGTCTGAATATTGACTTAATTTTAAAATGTAATTTTTAAAATATTTTGCTGTATTTTTTATTTTACTAAATATTTCCTTATAATAAATTAATCTGGTTTGAGCTGTACTTGGGAATATCAGGAGTATTGTGGTCCACTTGTGGCCTAAGCAACTTTCTAAGTTACAGAGAAAGTGCCAATCTACATTAGTTAGGGGAATTCACTGCACTAATGAAACCACAGTTCGAATTCAGGAATTCACCAGTGAGGACAAGGAGGAAAGAGTATTCCAAGATTTAGGAAAAGGAGCTATCAAAAGCACCTAAGCAGAAGTTAAAGATTAGGGAGTCAAGACTTTACACTGGGTTTAAGGGTGAAGGGGGTGGGGCATGAAAAAAAATTGGAAAAGCAGTGTAGCTCTGACTTGATGACCTTTAAGAATCATTTTTCTATAATGGTATGATCTTGCAAAAGTAAAGGTTTTTTTAAGTTAAAAAAATAATACTACAAGGATTTGTTGGGAATTGTAGATTATTTTCACCATGCCAGCCCTAGATTATCCACCATAATGGATAGTGTTGGTGGTTTTACATATGTCTTTTACAAAACATTTTTGGGAACATTTGTGGTTTTTACATAACCTTCACTTCCAAATATATGTCATACTCCTCATAAATCCCCTCAAGAGTAATCCATCCCTTGTAACAAAGCATAAAACAGACTTATGATTTTACAATTATTGGGTGTGTTGTTTTCCTGATTCTGTATATTTGGCTTTATACCAGCTAATATTTCTTCCCATACTTCTTTCAATTCTTCATATTTGTTTTTATCTTATGTCATAGTAATATTCTATGACATCCATGTACCACAATGGGTTTAAACATTTTTCTAAATATTGGCATCTACTTTGTTTCCAGCTCTTTGCTACCCAAAGAGTGCATTTATGAATATTTTAGTATAGATTTGTTTGCTTTTTAATGTGCCTTTGCACCTTTGCTTGAATATGGATCATTACTATGTTTGAGAAATTCATAAGACTTCAAACAGTATAATGAAATCATAATTCATAGATCTGATTGAGAAGCTGGGGAATTTTCAAGTCTCTCCCCATCTTTCCTCTTAAAAAATTCCTTCATTTTCCCTATTTCTTGCATAGCTTGTTTAGTCATCTCATAAAGCTGAACTACTTTCATACATTTGCGGGTTCAAGACTTTTTTTTACACATGAAGGGGGTTGCTCACATTAGTTGCTATCTATCTTACATGGCCTTAACATCTCAAGTACTGGTTTGGAGTTGTGGGTCTGATTCTAACTAGGCATATGACCATGGGTCATAGAATATCACAACCCCTCTAAACCTCAGTATCCCCATCAGTAAAGTATAAGCTATGAACATTATTGTTGCTGCTTTTGTTATTATTGCCTTTTAGCAATTGTTGTGTTAGCAACAAACATCTGTTGACATCAACAAGGTAGTAATTAAGTAGAAAAAGGTGACAATGCAAATAAGATTTTGAAAGTCACATGTCAATCCCCCAGGGCTTCTCAGAATCTCTGATGCTATTAATTCTCAATAGCTCTCTTCTAGAAATCCTTTGCAAGGGACTTTGTTCTCTCTCACAGCCACTTACCCTTTAAAAATATGAATGACAACAAACTACAATTGGTTACTCTACTTGTTTGGGAGTAAAAAGAAAGAAAGGATCTGGTCTCTCTCTTTCCTTCTTGTTAATTTTTTTAAAAAGTGTTTTCCTCCTTCTGAATTATTCATCTGAAAAGACTGATCAAAACCAGGAAGAGGGAGTGAAAGAATTAGAGTGGGGGTGGTATAAAAGGGAGAGAAAGTGTTAGCTCAGAATGTCTCAGTTTTGGCTGGAGGGTAGGGAGTCAACTAAGAGGAAGAATCTGGAGCATGGAGAGGCTGGAATCAAGTCCCAGGAAGGAAAATGACCAGGCATACTATAGGCAGAGATTTCTCTTAAGTACAAGGCTGCAGTCCGAGTGAGAACTATTGCAATGTTATCACAATAAGTAGAAAGGACTCTTCTCCAAGAAACTCATCAGTGAGCCCACCCTCCCCCAATCCTACCTTTATCCTCCACAATCTATAACCAAACTACACCTCTGACCTTATTGCATAATTCTCCACTTCATGTGCTCTATTTTCCCACAAAATAATTCTATTTACTATCCTTTGTTCTTGTCCTCCCATCTCCATGACTTTATTAATTCTATTTCCCATGCCAAGAATGGAATTCCACCCACTGCTATCTCGATCTGTTGAGGTACCTTCTTTCTTTCAAGACTCAAATCAGTTTGTGCCCCTGATGGATGCTATCCTGAAGCTGAAAGATTTTATCTCATATCATATTTTTCATAGTACTTTGGCTAGATCTCTCTTGAACTCATATTAATGTTACGTGTATATGTGTTAGATCATCTCTTTCCTTGACGTTAGAATCCTCATCATATCTATAGTTGATTACAAGTGCCTGGTACAGTGCCTTGCCCATTTTAGATGTCTTATAAAAGTTAATTGGGGGGCATCTAGGTGGCGCAGTGGATAAAGTACCTGCCCTGGATTTGACCTGAGTTCAAATCTGACCTCAGATACTTGACACTTACTAGCTGTGTGACCCTGGGCAAGTCACTTAACCCTCATTGCCCCACCAAAAAAAAAAAAGTTTATTGGAGTGAATTCTCAGATTCTGAGCCTTCCATTTCTTGATTTTCATGTCCCCTGAAGTTGGCAAAGTGACCGTCATTTGTGCCAGCTCGAGGTAACTTCAACTTACAGATAGAAGCCCAATCACCCAACTGGGAGAAGAGATGAAACTTTACCTTTCACCACAGGCCTTCATCTCCTGTGGTGCCTTTCCCTTGAGGGAAAAGTAAAGTCAAGGGAGAATGGGACTTCTTTCTCCTTCTGTGCATGTTTGACTTCCATCTCATATTGCATAATTTCCTGCATAATCTACAATTTTCAGAGAGAAGAGGAGTAGCAAAACAGGGCCACCCATTTAACCATTTGCCTTTGATCTGTTGCTGCACTTGCCCCCAGCCTGATCTCTAATCTCCTCTAAGAAGAGGAGTAGTACCTTCTACTCAGTGATAACTGTTCTCACAATTGGCCATACCCTACACATCCTAGTGATTCTGAAGTCCTATATGTCATCATCCCCATCCCCTCACTTGATTCCTTATTGCCACCCACCTCCCCCCTCCTCCACCTGTAACCCTCCTAAGTTAAAGTTTTAGTCAAACACCATCTACCCCTTTTACAATGTTCTCTGGAATGTCTGTTCCATAGGCAATAAACTTCCCTTTGTTATATTATTTTTTATTCTCACACTACTTTCAACTTCTAATTATTACTGAAATCTGGCTCTCCTGAAATGACACCACCAACCTGGCCACCCGTTTCAGTACTGGTTATACCTTAATTCTATTCCATGGCTTCAACTAATGTTGTGAAAAGTCACAGGGTTAGGCGAAGAAAAACTAATGTCTCCTGACCAACAAAACTAGGTTTATTGAGAGAGGGATCCTGTCTCATGATAAAGTCAGTGTCAGGTCTAGGACCCAAAGACTTCAAGCCTCAGGATTCATGGCTATTTATATACAATGAATCCTCCCATAAATTAAACAGAACCGAAGTGGTACATGTACAATAAGTATGAAATAGAAAGAAGCCATCAGTCTTTCAACATGCAAGTTATTAACCCCTTGGATTTCATTTTTCCACCTAAGACAATGCCTCCTTGGTTGCTGGCCACTAAAGTGGAAACCACTAGGTTTGAACCAGATGACTGCAAGCCAATTAGATGAATGTCAGTTAGATGGTTTCTTATACCTGATGGCAATATAGCATTTGAATTTGCTCTACTAGTATGTGTCTTACTTTCTTCATTATTATTTGTTTAAGCTGCAAAAGAATGCTTAAACATGTTAAACAATAGTTTTGTAGTCTATAAACTAATTATTGTCATAGTTAAATCACTTCTATCTAAGGGGTAAAGAAAATCTCACTCACACTACCACTTCCATGAAGAAGTTTATAAAAAGTATCTTTAAAAATAATTTCTCTTCTATAATATGCTTTAGTTATGATTCACCAGCTACTTAAGCAAAATCTTGATCTTTCTGGAATCTCAATTTCAATATGCCTCAAGTTAAACTCCTCATCTTCACTCCAAAGCCCTGCACCTTCTTTTATTTTCTGATTTTGGCCATTACTCAGCTAGCTGTTCAGTCTCAAAACTTCAAAGTTGCCTTTGACTCTTCCCTCTCTTTCACCTTGCCATATGTACTCAATTGTCAAATGATTTTGATTCTTCCTCTGTAATGTACTTCACAGCTATCTTCCTTCTTTCCACTCTCTATAAGTCAGCACCATTGTTTGTAGTGGTGTGGATTTACATATCTAAGAGTTAGAACCTACTTTTGGGACCCTATCTATTAACTAAACCTTCCTACTTTTGAACAGGTTATATTTCAAGGGGTGCTAATCAAGTGACTTTGGCATGATAGTAATTTCCCATGTAATAAGCTACACATTCTAGAAAGCTATATACAACAGTTTTGTTCCATATATAATCAATCAATAAATATAGTATTTAATAATGTGATAATAGGTTAATAAATAATAAATATATACTGAGAGACAGCAATCCCAAATATCTCCCAGACCTTGGGAATCCTCTACATATTGCATCAATCTAGACTTAGAAACAATAGGATGCATTCAATTTGAATCCTCCTTTGAGGAAGCAAAGGAATCAAACAACACATTTCCCATACATAGGGCATTTGACTGACATTTTTCTTATTTCCAATTCCAAATGCAAATGCAGAATCTCTGTATGAACATTAAAACAATGGTCTTGTTGACTCACAAGTATGGAAACATGGAACATGGCATCCAGTGGGAATACAAAATTCAGAAAGCTTGGTGGATTTTCTTGTGACTGAGAGTGATTTCTAAACTTTTCTGGCTATAATTGACTCATTTTATAGCAGAATACCATAATTAACTGCCCCCCTGGAAAAGGAACAATGTAACAAATCTAAATCTGTTTCTTTTTGAACCTCTCACAACTCCCTGTTGCCCTGAGTTAGATCACTTTGTCTCTGGCTTTCCCATACTAACACCGCCCAAATCTTTACTAGCAGATAGGAGATGGTAATAGAAAAGCAAGGGAAATTACATACTGCCTAGAATTTAGCCCATAGTAGGTGCTAAATATATATTTGTACATTGATTGATTGAAAGATTGATGCTATAAGCTTCCTTGTATCATCTATTTCCCTTTCTAATATACCACTGCTAAAGTAATCTTCCTAATACACAGGTTTAAACATGTCACTCAACTGCTCTGAAATCTTCAGTCCCCCATTTCCTACCAAATTAAATATAACTCCTTAGCTTTCAAAACCCAAACTAATCTCAATAGGCTATCTTTCCAGTCTTATTTTATATTATTCACCTTTAAGCACTTTACATTCTAGAAGAACTATACTCACCACTCATCAGAATAGTTCTGCATTTCTCCCTTGTATTTTACATATCACATTCTATAACCTTGCAACGTACTTAGAATGCAATTGAAAGATGAACTCTTTGCATTCTTTTAGGGCATCTTAACCTCTGTTTGTGTATGTGTGTAATGCAGGCATGCCTGTGTGCCCATGTGCTCATGTCCTTTGACATTCTGGTGAAACCTTTGGGACTCTTCAGAACAATGTTTTTAAATACATAAAATAAAAATACAATATTTGAAAGGAAACCAAATACATTGAAATACAGCCTGTGAACAGAAAGGCTTTGCTCATTTGTTATCTAATGGCAAATCTAATAATTATAATAATATTTAAGTAGTTATGAGCATAAAGGATATTTTATGATACATATAATAACTGTGATATCACATGGGAATGTCTGTGATTTCTAATGGTGAGGAAGTCATGGGTATTGTTAATATACTGTGCTCTGTTGCCCATGTTTGTAAATGAAGGAAAAGCTAAACTTAGCATTTCTTCTTTTTTGCTGAAAGATTGGGGGAAATGAAGAGGTATTTTTTCCCATTCAAGTTCCCAAAGCCACTTTATGGTTTTTTTTTAATTTGTCCATGGATTCTAGGTTAAGAACCTCTCTTCTAGGGTCTAATTCATGTGATACCTTTGTGCAATATTCCCTGGTTCCGTCAGCTAGAAGTTTTACCCTCACTCCTTAAATCTCCAATGTGATTCTATTTTTTCCTCTGCTATGTACTTAACATAATCTAACTTGTGCTATGACTATTTGCTTAAATGTCTTAATCATATTTCACCACCAAATAAAATTTAAATTTTTTGAAAGCAGTAATTGTATTTTACTATTTTCATATTCATAGTGCCAGTATATAGTAATTAATAAATATTTACTGAATTAAATTGTTGAATTGTAACAGGTATTCTAGAGGTTGGGGGGTGGGGTGGGGGGGACCAGTTCTCACCAGCCAACTTCATTCTGCCTTCTCTGGTCTTCTTCCCAGGAATCATTAGGAAAAGTAATACCTCTGCATTCCTCCAAGCACTTCCAATATGAGTCAATGTTAAGGCAGCATCATCAGTTGCTATACCTCTTGACATATTAAGTATACATGTATTCTGTAAGTAGACATCTTTTTTTTTATGAGATATTTTATTTTTTCCATTACATGTAAAGATAGTTCTCAACTTTTGTTTAAACATGCTTTACAATTTCAGATTTTTCTCCCTCCCTCCCCTCCCTCCCCCCTCCCCTAGACAGCAGGTAATCTGATATAGGTTATATCTATATATCTCTATACATAGATATAGATATAGATATAGATATACACACACATATATATATATACACATAATAACATTAATCCTATTTCTGCATTAATCCTGTTACAAGAGAAAGAATCAGAGCAGTGATGCAAAACCTCAAAATAGAAAGAAAAGAAAAAAACAACAGCACCCAAAACAAAAGAAATAATATGGTTCAATCAGCATCTATACTCCACAGTTCTTTCTTTCTTTTTTTTTTCTTGGATTTGGAGATCCTCTTCTATCATGAGTTCCCTGGAACTCTTCTGTACCATTGCATTGGTGAGAAGAATATAGTCCATCACAGTAGGTCAACACTCAATGTTGATGATACTGTGTACAATGTTCTTCTGGTTCTGCTCATCTCACTCATCATCAGCTCACATAAGACCCTCCAGGTTTCTCTGAACTCTTCCTGCTCATCATTTCTTACAGCACAATAGTATTCCATTGTATTCATATACCACAACTTGTCCAGTCATTCCCCAATTGATGGGCACCCCCTCAACTTCCAATTCCTTGCTACCACGTAAAGAGCAGCTATAAATATTTTTGTACATGTGGGTCCCTTTCCCCCTTCCATGATTTCTTTGGGCAAAAGACCTAAAAGTGGGATTGCTGGGTCAAAGGGTATGCATAGCTTTATCGCCCTTTGGGCATAATTCCAAATTGCTCTCCAGAATGGTTGGATCAGCTCACAGCTCCACCAACAATGCATTAGTGTTCCAATTTTCCCACAGCCTCTCCAACATTTATTATCTTCCTTTTTTGTCATTTTAGCCAACCTGATAGGTGTCAGGTGGTACCTCAGAGTTGTTTTAATTTGCATCTCTCTAATCATTAGAGATTTAGAGCATTTTTTCATATGGGAATAGATAGCTTTGGTTTCTTCATCAGAAAACTGCCTGTTCATATCCTTTAACCATTTCTCAATTGGGGAATGACTTGGATTCTTATAAATTTGATTTAATTCCCTATATATTTTAGAGATGAGGCCTTTATCAGAAGCACTGGCCTCAAAAATTGTTTCCCAGCTTTCTGCCTCCCTTCCAATTTTGGATGCGTTGCTTCTGTTTGTACAAAAATTTTTTAATTTAATATAATCAAAATCATCCACTTTACATTTTATAATATACTCTATCTCATGTTTGGTCAAAAACTGTTCTCCTTTCCAAAGATCTGATAGGTACACTATTCCTTTCTCTCCTAATTTACCTATGGTATCACCTCTTATGTCTAAATCATGTATCCATTTTGACCTTATTTTAGTATAAGGTGTAAGATGTTGGTCTAAGCCCAATTTCTGCCATACTATCTTCCAGTTTTCCCAGCAGTTTTTGTCAAATACTGAGTTCCTATCCCAGAAGCTGGAGTCGTTGGGTTTATCAAACACTACATTACTAGTGTCATTTACTACTGCATTTCCTGAGCCTAGCCTATTCCATTGATCTACCACTCTATTTTTTAGCCAGTACCAGATAGTTTTGATGACTGCCACTTTATAGTAAAGCTCCAGGTTTGGTACCGCTAACCCACCTTCCTGTGAATTTTTTTTCATTATTTCCCTGGATATTCTTGATTTTTTGTTTTTCCAGATGAATTTTGTTATTATTTTTTCTAGCTCTATAAAATAATTTTTAGGTAGCCTGATTGGTATGGCACTGAATAAGTAAATTAATTTAGGCAGTATTGTCATTTTTACTATATTAGCTCTGCCTATCCATGAGCAATTGATATCTTTCCAATTATTTAGATCTGATTTGATTTGTGTGAAGAGTGTTTGGTAGTTGTGTTCATAGAGTTCCTGGGTTTGTCTTGGCAAGTAGACTCCCAAGTATTTTATATTACCTTCTGTTACTTTAAATGGAATTTCTCTTTCTATCTCTTGCTGCTGGACTTTGTTGGTCATGTATAGAAATGCTGATGATTTATGTGGATTTATTTTATATCCTGCTACTTTGCTAAAGTTGTTAATTGTTTCAAGTAATTTTTGACTTGATTCTCGAGGATTCCTTAAGTATACCATCATATCATCTGCAAAGAGTGATAGTTTTGTTTCCTCCTTGCCTATTCTAATTCCTTTAATTCCTTTCTCTTCTCTGATTGCTAAAGCTAACATTTCTAGAACAATATTAAATAATAGGGGTGATAATGGACATCCCTGTTTCACCCCTGATCTTATTGGGAAGGCCTCTAATTTATCTCCATTGCATATAATACTTGCTGATGGCTTTAGGTAGATACTGTTTATTATTCTAAGGAAAGCTCCCCCTATTCCTAAACTCTCTAGTGTTTTTATTAGGAATGGGTGCTGTACTTTGTCAAAGGCTTTCTCTGCATCTATTGAGATAATCATATGATTTTGGTTGGTTTTCTTATTGATGTGGTTGATTATGTTAATAGTTTTCCTAATGTTGAACCAGCCCTGCATTCCTGGTATAAATCCCACCTGGTCATAGTGTATTATCCTGGTGATCACTTGCTGTAATCTCCTTGCTAATATCTTATTTAAGATTTTAGCATCAATATTCATTAGGGAAATTGGTCTACAATTTTCTTTCTCTGTTTTTGCTTTGCCTGGTTTTGGTATCACCACCATATTTGTGTCATAAAACGAATTTGGTAGAACTCCTTCTTCACCTATTTTTCCAAATAATTTGTATAATATTGGAATTAATTGTTCTTTAAATGTTTGGTAAAATTCACCCGTAAACCCATCTGGCCCTGGGGATTTTTTCTTAGGGAGTTCATTAATAGCTTGTTCAATTTCTTTTTCTAATATGGGTTTATTTAAGGATTTTATTTCCTCTTCAGTTAACCTGGGCAGTTTGTATTTTTGTAAATATTCATCCATTTCATTTAGATTGTCAAATTTATTGGCATACAGTTGGGCAAAATATTTCCTAATTATTGCTTTAATTTCCACTTCATTGGTGGTAACATCACCCTTTTCATTTTTGATACTGGTAATTTGGTTTTCTTCTTTCTTTTTTTTAATCAAATTAACCAATATTTTATCTATTTTATTGGTTTTTTCATAAAACCAGCTCTTAGTTTTATTGATTAATTCTATAGTTTTTTTGCTTTCAATTTTATTGATTTCTCCTTTAATTTTCAGGATCTCTAATTTAGTGTCTAATTGGGGATTTCTAATTTGCTCTTTTTCTAGCTTTTTCAGTTGCGTGCCCAATTCATTAATCTCCTCTTTCTCTTTCTTATTCATGTAAGCATTTAGAGCTATAAATTTTCCCCTAAGCACTGCTTTGGCTGCATCCCATAGATTTTGGTATGTTGTCTCATTATTGTCATTCTCTTGGATAAAGTTATTGATTGTTTCTATGATTTCTTGTTTGGCCCATTCATTCTTTAGAATGACATTATTTAGTTTCCAATTGATTTTCATTCTACTTTTCCCTGGCTCTTTCTTACATGTAATTTTTATTGCATCATGATCTGAGAAGGATGCATTTACTATTTCTGCCTTTCTACATTTGACTATGATGTTTTTGTGCCCTAATACATGGTCAATTTTTGAAAATGTGCCATGTACTGCTGAGAAAAAGGTATATTCCTTTCTATCCCCATTCAATTTTCTCCAGACATCTATCATGTCTAACTTTTCTAGTAATCTATTCACCTCTTTCACTTCTTTCTTATTTATTTTTTGGCTAGATTTATCTAATTCTGAGAGGGGGAGATTCAGATCCCCCACTAGTATAGTATTACTGTCTAATTCCTCTTGTAACTCATTTAACTTCTCCTCTAAAAATCTGGATGCTATACCACTTGGTGCATCCATATTTAATATTGATATTACTTCATTATCTATAGTACCTTTAAGTAAGATGTAATTTCCTTCCTTATCTCTTTTAATGAGATCTATTTTTGCCTGCACTTTGTCTGAGATAAGGATTGCTACCCCTGCCTTTTTTACTTTAGCTGAGGCATAATATATTCTGCTCCAGCCTTTTACCTTTACTCTGTGTGTATCTCTCTGCTTCAAATGTGTTTCTTGTAAACAGCATATTGTAGGGTTCTGGTTTTTAATCCACTCTGCAATTCGCTTCTGTTTTATAGCAGAGTTCATCCCATTCACATTCACAGTTATTATTACTGACTGTCTATTCCCCTCCATTCTATTTACCCCCTTTGTACTTTTCCCCCCTTCTTTCACCCTATTCCTCCTCACCGACGTTTTACTTCTTACCCCTGCCTCCCCCAATCTGCCCTCCCTTTTTATCACCCCCCTCTCTTTTCTTTACCCTTTTCTCCCTTGCTTTTGTCCTCCCTTCTATCAGTCCCCCCCTTTCCCTTCCCCTTTTGTTTCCCTAAAGAATGAGTTAAGTTTCTTTATCCCAATGAACGTATATGTTATTCCCTCTTTGAGTCAAATCTAATGAGAATAGGGTTGAAACCATGTTCCCCCCTCCTTTCTTTCCCTCTATTATAATAGGTTTTTTTCCACCTCTTCATATGATATAATTCATCCCATTCCACCTCCCCTTTCATCTCCTCCCCATAGACTCCCTTTTTATCCCCTTAATTCTTTTGTATCATCACATCCAAGACAATTTATATTTATACCCTCTATATAAAGTCCTTCTCTCTGCCCAAATACATTTACAGTTCTTAAGAGTTATGAGTATTATCTTCCTGTGTAGGGATATAAACAGTTTAACCTAATAGGGTAACTTTTTTTTTCCCCCTCTGTTTACCTTTTTAAACTTCTCTTGAGTCTTGTATGTTGAGATCAAATTTTCTATTCAGTTCTGGTCTTTTCACCAGGAAAGATTGAAAGTCCCCAATGTCATTAAATGTCCATCTTTTCCCCTGAAAGAAAATGCACATTTTTGCTGGGTAATAGATTCTCGGCTGCAATCCAATCTCCTTTGCCTTCCGGAATATCATATTCCAAGCCTTGCGGTCCTTTAATGTTGAAGCTGCCAGGTCCTGAGCAATCCTGACTGTGGCTCCATGATATTTAAATTGCTTCTTTCTGGCTGCTTGGAGTATTTTCTCCTTCACCTGATAATTCTGGAATTTGGCTACAATATTCCTTGGAGTTTTCCTTTTGGGGTCTCTTTCAGGAGGTGATCGATGGATTCTTTCAATGATGATTTTATCCTCTGATTCTATGATATCAGGGCAGTTCTCCTTAATAATTTCCTGGAATATGGTATCTAGATTCTTTTTCTGGTCATGGCTTTCAGGCAGTCCAATGATTCTCAAATTGTCTCTCCTCGATCTGTTTTCCAGATTAGTTGTCTTTCCAATGAGGTATTTCACATTTTCTTCTATTTTTTCATTTTTTTTATTCTGCTTGACTGATTCTTGGTGTCTCATGGATTCCTTATCTTCCAACTGTCCCACTTTAATTTTTAAGGCATTGTTTTCTTCAGTGAGATTATGCACCTTTTTTTTCCATTTGGCTAAGTGAATTTTTTAAGGTATTGTTTTCTTCAGTGAGATTATGCAGCTTTTTTTCCATTTGGCCAAATGAATTTTTTAAGGCTTTGTTTTCTTCAGCTTCCTTTTCCAAGCTGCTGATTCTTTTTTCATAGTTTTTTTGTTTTGCTTTCATTTCTCTCCCCATTTTTTCTTCTACCTCTTGCAATTGATTTTTAAAATCCTTTTTGAGCTCTTCCAGGAAGACTTTTTGTTCTTGCGACCAATTCACCTTCCCTTGTGAGGCTTCAGATGTAGACAATTTGAGGCTATTGTCCTCATCTGAGTTTGTGTTGGCTTCTTCCCTATTGATACAGAAGCTCTCAATGGAGAGGGCTCTTTTTTGCTTCTTACTCATTATTGCAGCTTATTTATTTATTCTTTAAGTTGAGGTCTGCTCTGGGGGCACCAGGGTCCCTGTTTTGGGCTTCTTGTGCAGGTGTATAGGTGCTGTGTGACCGGGCTTTTACTCTGAGGCCTTTATGGTGTGTGGAGATGCCCCGCCCTGCACTTCCTGTCTCATTGTGCTCGGCCAGCCAGGCGCCAGACCCCGGAGTCTGATCCCGCCGTTCGTGGCCCTCTCGGCCAGTGCAGGTAAGTTTTTCCACTGTCCTTCTTGGCCACCAGATTTTTGAACCAGGTTCCGGGAGCCTCAGTTGTTCGGCTGTGGCCCGCAGCTCCTGCTGACTTGCCCTGACCCCCTCGGAGCTGGGTTGCTGCCCTGCGCTGGGCCTCCCTTTTGCCTGAGTCAGACCGACCTTTTCCTGAAGTCTTCTAAGTTATCTCTGGTTGGAGGACTGTGTCTCTCTGTCTCTTTGCAGGTTCTGTAGTTTCAGAATCCGTCCAGAGGCTTGATTTAATGTTCGTTTTGAGGGAACAGAAGGAGAGCTCAGGCAGCTTGCTGCTTCCTCTCCGCCATCTTGGCTCCGCCCCAGTAGACATCTTTTTAAAGGGTGCATAAATCAGTTCAAAAAGACAACATGATAGCCAATTAAATTATTATTGACATAATTATTTTTTAAAACATCAGCTATTCAAGGAGTCAAGATCAGCCATAAATTTCTGAAGAAAAAAGTCAAAAGACCTCACTAGGGTTCTGCCTTAGGCTTGTATTCTGGGAGATCTTTGAGAGAGAAGTTATAGAGGACTAAGGATTAAGGAGAGGATAGACTTGAAGAATAAAGGTCTCTTAGCAAGAGCATATCATGAAAACACAAATGACAATGTGTTCCTCTGCCTTGGCACTATGCTGTCTCTCAAAACATGGTAAACTGGGGACTGCCTGTTCCACTGTATGCTTAAAATTTTCACAAGTATATATCTGTGTACCTTATAAATTGTTGTTGGATCAAAAGAAATTAAGAACATGGAATAGTTTATCTGTCAGATTTATTGCAAAGGAAGAATTTAGGACCAAAGAAGATAAAGAAAGCAAAACACAATGTAAAATAGATCATCTTGATTATATAAAATTAAAAAGTTTTTGCACAGGCAGTAGCTAGGTGGCATGGTGGATAAAGCACTAGCCCTGGATTAAGGAGGACCTGAGTTCAAATCCGACCTCAGACACTTGACACTTACTAGCTGTGTGACCCTGGGCAAGTCACTTAACCCTCATTGTCCTGCAAAAAAAAAGTTTTTGCACAAACAAAACTAATATAACCAAGATTATAAGGGAAGCAGAAAACTGGGAAGAATTTTTGAAACAAATATCTCTGATAAAGGCCTCATTTTTCAAATATATAGAGAACCGACTCAAATTTATAAAAATACAAGTCATTTCCCAATTAATAAATGGTTAAAGGATACGAAAAGTTAATTTTCAAACAAAGAAATCAAAGCCATCTATAACCATATGAAAAATGCTCTAGATCATTATTGATCAGAGAAATACAAATTAAAAAACAACTCTGAGGTATCGCTTTGTGCCTATCAGAGTGACAAATATAACAAAAAAGTAAAATATTGGATGTTGGAGGGGACATGGGAAAATGGGGATGCTAACCCTCTGTAGGTGGAGTTGTGAAAAGATCCAACCATTCTGGAGAACAATTTGGAATTATGCCCAAAGGACTGTAGAACTGTGCACACCCTTTGATCCAGAAATACCACTGCTAGGTTTATATCCCAAAGACATACCTCAAAAGAGAAAAAGATCTATTTGTAAAAAAATATTTCTAACTGATATTTTGTGGAATTGGAAATCAAAGGAATGCCCATTAATAGGGAAATGGCTAAACAAAATGTGGCATATGATAGTGATAGGATATGATTGTGCTATAAGAAATGACAAGCAGGATGATTTCAGAAAGGCCTGGAAAGACTTGCATGAACTGAGGTACAGTGAAGTGAGCAGAATCAAGAGAATGTTGTGCACAGAGACAGCAGTATTGTTTGATGAAGAACTGAATGACTTAACCATTAATACAATGATCCAAGACAATCACAAAGGAGTAATGCTGAAGCATGTTATCCACTTCCAAAGAAAGAACTGATATTAATGGAACAGAGACTGAAGTATGCTATTTTTCACTTTTTTTCATTTTTTCTTTTATTCAAATTTTCTTGAACAAAATGACAAACATGGTAATGTTTTACATAATTGGATATATATATATATATATGTGTATATATATATATATATCCTTCATCTAATTGCTTATACTCTGGGTGGGGAGGGGATGGAGGGAAGGATGCATAAAATTTGGAACTCAAAAATGTAAATAAAAATGTTTATTATTAGAAAAAAGTTACTGTTGGACTGGAACCACATTATACATATTTACTTCTCCCACAGTCATTAGCACAGTGTTATATTTTATAGTGTGTACATTTTTTGTTGAAATGAATGAATTGACAGATATTGTTCTAAAGCAGAGTGCTCAATAAATGTTGAGTAAATGGATGAATGACAAACCATTTTTCACCAATATCAAACTGAAATTTAATATATATTTCAATTATGAAATAAGTGAAGTTGAATAAATTGAATGAAAACATTTCATATGCTATGCTTAGGCTCCAAAACATAAAGTTATGAACATGGAATCTGAGATTTTAATCTGACTATGTTCCCTGATTCCCCAATTCCACCACCATCACCAAAAACTATATTGGTGTATGGGAAATGCTCTAAAGTGTTGGAGATTAAAGTAGAGGTTTTGGTTATATTTTCTCAGAGAATCACTCCAGGAAACCGTATGTGACAAGCTGATAAATCATAGTCATGTTAGAAATCTGGAATCTGACCACAATTTTGGAGATACTGTCTTAAAAAAAAATGAAGCAAGTGAATTCCTATTAAGATTTGTAAGTTGTTGTAAGATACAAGATCTGTTCTGAGTACCATAATGTATGGAGGATTAAGAAAAAAAGATGATATCAAATAGGCTGTTAATTATTATGAGAAGTGATTTTACCCCTCCCACTTTCAAAGAGATTGGGTTGCTCTGTTTACCCCCTATGCCTTTTCTGAGGGGCTTTGCTAGGTAGGACAGATGTATGCCCAGTGAAGGTTATTGTGGGCTAAAATGCTAAGGAAAATGACTCTCTTCCTGGCAATAGAATTGGATCAGGAGCACAAAAAGGTCATCATTGCTTTTTTTTTTTTTTCTGGTGGGGCAATGAGGGTTAAGTGACTTGCCCAGGGTCACACAGCTAGTAAGTGTCAAGTGTCTGAGGCTGGATTTGAACTCAGGTCCTCCTGAATCCAGGACTGGTGCTTTATCCACTGCTCCACCTAGCTGCCCCCATCATTGGTTTTTAAAATACTGGCAGGTCTTTCTGTGCTTGTGTACCTTCATCATGGCATAGGAGAGCTTTATATCTGTACCCATAGTGGGCACCTTTTCTTCACTTGCACTTCCTAAATGTCATATCATGCTTATATGAGATAGTAGTTGCCAGATTTCTTTATGAAAAATTATAATTGTTAGCAATTTTATAGGTCAGAAGAAAATTACACACCATTCTCCTTAAAGGATTTATAGCTTGTAAGCCTCAGGTTAATCTGCATTAGATGATGTATAATTAGACATCTTTGCAGCTTTCTCTTCCTCCCATGGTCTAGTCAGCACAACTTATTGCTACTATTCTTTGACAGTGCCAATTAGGCCTTCTGTTTGTGGACATAACAGAAAAATTTCTGACCACTGGCCTTGTGCCATGCACCACGCAAAAACATTTGCTACTTTTTAGCCATTGATGCCTTCCATAATTACTGTTCCCATTGTCTCTTTTGAACAGGCAGGCTTCAGTTAAAATAAGGCCAAGCAGTCATGATAAAGTGACTTAGTTTCTGGAAAACAAAAGCTCACATGCTAACTAAAGTTATTTTGGTACTTAGGCAAGTGTATTTTCTAATTGAGCTTTATACATTTTCCTTTTTGACTATTAAATGAACAAAGGCCACACAAATTATACTATTCTATTTCATCAAGGTACAAAGATGATGCTTGGTTCCTAAATCCTGTGACAGGGGAAGGCAGGCCCTCTAAGAGGTACACCAAGCTGGAAAGGCTTCCTATATGAGGTGAGTGCTGGACAGTCTGCTAGTGATGCAAGAATCAGTCACAGAAAGTTCAGAGGATCATTGCCAGAGAGCAGGCCAAAATGTGATAGATAGTACTGTACACGGACATTCAAGAAACAATTTTGCTGGACAGGGGAGAATGGCGTCTGACTTGATGAAGAGATTACCAATACAGGTGAAGGTGGTTGCTTTTTCAAAGTACTTAAAGTATTCACTTTCAGCAGCAGCAGCAGCAACAACAACAATAACAACTAATATTTATAAAGCATTCACTAGGTACCAGTCATTCTTTTAAGCACTTTTTACAAATATTATCTTGTTTTATCCACACAACAACCATGGGAGGGAAGTATTTTTATTCCTATTTTATAGATGAGAAAACTGAAGAAACCAGAGGCTAAGTGGATTTCCAGGATCACATACTGTGTGAGTATCTGAAGCTAGATTTGAAGTCAGGTCTACCTAGGCTAGACTCTAGGCCCAGCACTTTATTCATTGTATCACTTAACTGTCCTAAGAATATAAGCTTCGAAAGGAAAGGACTCCCTTTTTTGAACATTTCTGAGAATAGCATGTTTCAAATACTAAACTCCCCAAAATAATATCTGTGTGTGGTGATACCTGAATGACACACTTCATTTACTAAGTAATTTTAGTATAGTTACTATGGATCCTTATGTGGTGCATCCATCTACCTATTATCTATAGCACAAGGGCAACCTTGCGTATTGGAACCTGGATGGCGAAAGTGTCCATCATCCATTAAGGTATATGCTTCAGATGTCCCAGTGGCCCAATCTTCTGTTTGGGGCATCTACATTGACTAGGTCAGATAAAGTAATGAAGTACCATGTTTCACTTAATTCTTTATCGAATTATGTCCATTGATACAAGTCAGTAGTCAAGGATAGTTAATGTGTTCTTAGCTTTTACTTCATAATCAGATAACCAACCTTGGCATAGGCATAGTATGTAAAGTTAGGCAAAATTTCATCCTCTGCCTAAATGTTGGGAATTTTCCTAACTGGGGGCTCAGAACAACTGTAATTGAAGTCAATTTTTCCTCTAGAATAAATTTCCTAGAGGAAAAAAAAAGGGGGGGGGAGGGAAAACCACTTGGACATTATGGGGCATTCTATGGTTCAATAGGTTTAATTATTATTATAAGTTCATTATTATTACAGGTTGTTGAAAACTATCTTTGATTCATTACTGAAAATTACTGAAATTTTGTTGCTAACTAAATAAAATCAGTCCAATGATTTTAGAATACTACCACTGTCAATCAAGGAAAAAAATTAAAAAGGACACTCTGGAATTGTGAAAACAAAAGGAAACTCTGATGTCCTGCCCCTAAATTCAGTAAATTTGGTCAGTAAAAAATTCTACATTGTTATTTACATAGGAAAGACAAAATATATTCCATTCACATTTCTTATAGAAATTTGATAAATCATAAAATACCTATGTAAGAAGTTGGGGAATTTATCTCAACTTGGAAGGCATCTTTAAGGTCATTTATTCTCACCTCTTACCCAAATACAGAAATATCTATAGCATTCCTGTCAGGTAACACTACAGATCCTGATAAATTCACTCTCTTACAATGGAAACTATTCCAGTTTTAAAAAACACTAATTATTAGAATGCTCTCCTTTTATTTTGGGCCCAAGTCAGCCTTTTATGACTGTCATTCATTACTCCTGGGATAATAGGTTTAGATCTGTAAGTGACCTTGGTGGCTAATGATTCTAGCATGTTCATTCCCTCATTTTACAGATGAGGAAACTGAAGCACAAAGAGGTTTAGTGCCTTGTCTAAAGTGGGATTTAAAACCTAAATCTTCCTGATTTCAAGGCTAACTACAGTACACTGTCTCTAGTTCTACTCTGTTTCTCTAGAACTTATTATCATCTCCTTAATTCTAGTACTTGGCTTCATTTTACTGAGTCGTTTTTGAGCCCTGCTGATAATGCCCAATATGTCACCCATATCTCTCAGATTGTACAGATAATCTACTTGATAAGTATGTCTTTAACATCTGCATTCCAGTTGTTATTCAAATATCAACTGCCTTTCTGAAATCCAGATACACCACATATTACAGAGTCTCTCTTAATATCTTTGTGGACTAGATGAATGCTTAGAGAATAGAATAGTACAAATATGTGGGAATGCCATGTATTATTGTTCTGAGTGAGGCACTTCATAGATAAGACTGTACTTCTTAGCAAGAGAATCACTTGGCTCACCAGGAGAGGTGTGGTGGTATATTGCAATGTAATGGACCCCCTGTCCTTCTCTCAGACCTTTATGAGTTTGAAGCTTCTATCACTGGTGATGACAGAGAAATACCTTTTAGGACTAAGTCATCCTAGGACTAAGCTAGTGAGAATGACAGAGGAGCTACTTAGGTAGGAAATCTAGGCCTGGGATCCAGAAATAAGATACCCTCCTAGTCAGAAGGAAATTGGGCAGATATTGGTGAGATAATTTGGTCTCCTTTCCCACTGAGACTGTGGACTGTGGGCCGATTGAGGGGAAGTTGATAACTAGACATTAATAAAGCTAGTAGTAGAGGAGAGATAAAGGAAATGGCTTACCCTTTTTATTAAGCAATGAGTTGCTGTTTGCTGAGTTTCAATGCTGAGTTTTATTATCTTTCTATTTCATGCAATACATGTACTTAAATTATAATGTGACTGTGTTTCTTTATGGGTAATGCAAAATGGGGATGGGGATAAGAATCTTAATGGGAAATAAGACACTAGCTGTATTTTCAAGTTACGTTCATTTCTCACCTGACTGCACTAATTTGTGATTTCTCTGACTCCTCCATCATGTCCCAGGAAGCTCATTATTGTGAAAACCTCATCATCCTCCAAGATCCCATCAGCTTAAAACTATGCTCTGTCCTTCTGGTTGGAAGGTAGAGCCATGAACTACAATACCTCAGATCAGAACATCTCATTTTTCATCTGGATGCATCCCTTTGGGACTTCTCTGACTTTTCCATCATCCCTCTCACCTCCCTACTTCCCTCACTTCGTAAGCATCCTTTTATATGTTGTTTTCCCCTCTTAGATTGTAATCTCTTCAAGGATACTAGCTGTCTTTTCTTGTATTTGCATTTCTCTATCCCCTCTTAATTCCAATGCCTTTCCTCTGTTAATTATTTCTGATTTATACTGGTATAAAGTTTGCTTTGTGTGTATTTGTTTGTACATCCTCTCCCCTGTTAGATTGTAAGCTCCCTCAGAGCAGGGCCTGTGTTTCACCTCTTTGTATCTCTAGCACCTAGCATAATCCCTGGTACATAGTATGTTTATTGATTAATTGGTTCAAGATTTGCCCATACCATAAACATCTGGGTTGAAGTGAAATTTGAACAAAATTCATGATAAATTTATAAACTAATGTGTGTGGATACTTTTATATTTTTAATCCCTAGACCAAGTTGAGGGGTATTTGTGCCAATATGGGAAACAGGAGCAGATGTGTCTGTATCAATAGAGGAAGAATCTTCCTATTCCTGAAAATATCAAATATGCCTTGTTTACAAGTGACCTCCCACTTTGGGCCACTTTCCACATATTCTAGACATGGGACTCTACCTACATTTTTGTACATGGGGAACAAAACCCTCATCATACTTTTTAGAATTCAGCCACAGGAAGAAAAGGAACTATGGACAGAATTAATTGCACATTCACTTTCTAAAAGAGGAATGTTAAATGACATTGAGATTTGAACCCCTCAGAAAACCTTTCACTTCTTTTCATATTATGAACTTTAGTGATGTGGCCAAAGTTTAGAAAGAGATTAGAGTATACATAGAAAAAATTCATCAATTGAAGGACAATTATTGCAGATGTTTAATAAATGTTGAATTAAATTGTTGTTCTAGTCAAAATTCTGTTGATATTAATCATGTTACCCTTTTGGAAACATTCTTGAGGAACCTCAATTTCTTTATTTGTAAAACTGGGATAATACCTGCCTTATCTACCTTTCAGAGTTAATAAGAGGAGAAAGTAAAGCAATTTATGTGAAAGTAAATTTAAACTCCAAAGCACTCTGTACATATAAACTATTATTATCACTTCCATAGCAGCAGTTTTCCTGTTGTTTTTTTTCTATAGCACTGTGTTGGTCTTGCTAAATACATTAGGAAGTTAGAAATGATTCCTGTCACATCAATGTTTCACTCCTTTCTCTGTAGGTAATTGCCCTGATTTGGGGAGTGGTTAGGGGAGGCTGATGGGACTCATAAATATGCTCACCTGGCTTAAAAGACTATGGTCAGCTTAAACCTTGAAAGAGAGAAACACACACACACACAAAGATAGAGCAACAGAGACAAAGACAGAGAAAATGAGACAGAGACAGAAGGACAAAGAGACAGTCAATAGAGACAGACAGAGAGTTAAAGATACAGACAGAAATAAAGCATGATATCACAAAAGAAAATATGCATAAGCAGAAGTTTCTCCAGAACATTAAAGCTAGAGACTAGACAGCTGAAGATATAGAGAGCACCACCAGTCATGACAGATCCTCAGAAGCAAATTCTAGGACTAGAGCTTCACATACAAATACTGGGTAAGGAATGCTGCATTAGATGCAGAGGAATGGCAAAAATACCCCTAGACTGCAGACCTGTCCCCATACCCTGACAAGGTACCACTGCCTTTATTTTTCTTCTCCTCTTTCCTTCTTTTTCCTTTGAATCCTATGCTTATTTGCAAAAGCATCTCAGTTTCTTAAGAGTTTATTTACTTTTCTGTTTTAAGTATGGTAAACATGGGCAACCCCTCTACATGAATCTATGGATATCTTTGCTCAAATAGCCATAGAAGGGCCTAAGGAGTCTGCTCAAGGGGAGAAAAAGAACATTGATTCACACTTGCATTTCTTTCCAGAGTATTCTTCTGGCTGGTATCTTGAAGTTGTATAACAACAACAATAATGATAAACAATAAAGCATATGCACTAAAATAAACAATACACAATAATTATTCTTATATTTTATAATTTCCTGAGGCAGAGGGAACAATAAGTCTGAAACCTTTCAACTTGGCTGGGGAAAAGGAGGGGGAGGATTCTTGACTGATTGGGCTGCTAAAGAAGTGGGAGCCTTGACCACTTAGAATCATTTCCAAATTTCTCTATTGTTGCATCTCTATTCCTCTGGAAAAAAGAAGCCTAGGAAGTGGTTAAAAAGAAAGTCAGACAGAGAGATGGCTTGAAGAGTGGTCAGAAAGTAGTAGTCTGAATGGTAAGAAAGCCCTGTTTACTTGGACAAGATAGAATTCTAACCTATCATTGCTAGAGTTGATCTGTATGAAAAGACCAAGGCATTTCTTTTGGGAAAACTAAAAAAAAAGTTTTTTTTTAAAGAATAGCAAGACAGAATTTCCCAGCTCACTAAATATGAAGTGTTTGCTCGGCAATAATTAATCTTTGACTTTGGAGACCTAACTGTATATTCATTTGAGATCCATGCATTTGACAAATGGTCTTAAATTTATTGTTTTGTTTTGTTTCATTTGTTTAAGAATAGGGGGAAAGCATGGAAGATGAGTCATTTTCACGTTTAATAATTTAATTCTGTTTCTCATTTCTCATGATATTGCATATACTACTATATAGTACTAGGAAAGCCCATATACTACTATATAGTACTAGGAAAGTCCCATCTCCCAGAAACTGTTCAAGGTGACAACCCAAAATTGAAATGTCTTAGCCCTCTGATTGTATTTAAACCGATCTTATTCATATTGGTTCACTGACATGTCAAAATGAAGGAGACATTCAATGAGTGTCTGTGATGATGAGTGGGTGAAAATTCTTTGGAGTTAAATTGAGAGAGAGAGATCAGGATGAGATTCTTAAATAATTGGGTTGGGTTATTCAAGTATTTCCCTAAATCTCATGTTATCACAGAATTTCAGTTGTCAGAATCTTTAGAAACCATTTAGTCTAACCCACACCCATCAAAATAATCCCATCTCCAATCTATGTGATAAGTGCTATAAGTGATGTGTCATAAATTGGCTATCATTCATCATAAATGAGGGAGACTCTACCACCTCCTGAAGGAGCCCATTGAACTTTGGAATAGTTAAAACTGTTATTAATTTGCTCTTATAAAAAAAGTCTAAATTTTCCTTTTTACAAATTCCATTTATTGCTCCTGATTCAGCCCTTTGGGGCCAAACAGAATAAATATAATTCCTTTTTGACATGTCAGCTCTTCAATTATTTGAAGGCAGCTGTCCTGTTGCCACTTACTTTTCTATTTTCCAGACTACACATCATTAGTTCCTTTACTTGGTCCACATGTGGCATAAATTTCAATCCCTTTATCATTTTGATTCCCCTCCAAAATCCTCCCAGATGCTCTACAGCTCCTAATTTATTTATTTATTTCTTAATAATGGTGGTACAAGGAAATAGCACAATATTCCAAATGTGGTATGACTAGAACAAACTCTAGCAGAACTAGCATCCATATTCTGGGAAATTATACCTCTCTTAATTCAGTCCATGAGCATAATTAGCCATTTTTTTTCTTCTGTATCACATGAATGACAAACTCTCCTTTACTATGTAGACAACATTGATGATCACATGCCTTTCCCATTTTCTAAAGTTAGCCATTGCTTTAACGAAGTGAGACTATTTTACATGGGCCACTGAACCTCAAAAAGGAACACATTTACATAATTTCCCCTGTGGATCAAGGCTAAATTCAAATTGGAGCCTAATTAGACAAAGGTCCAAATAAAGAACAGATATATTTGATTCTCTTGGGCATATCTGGGGAAACTTGTAGATTGAACTGAGTGGGATATATGTAGTTATTTATGCTTGCAGTTTATGCTTTTAGTTGAGTGGTAGAGGGGAATTGTAAGGGATCATTCAAGAAAAAGTCTTGATGTCTCATCAGCAATTGGTAAAACTGATGAAGATTGACAATGCTGTCTTTGGATGGCACTGAATAAGAGACATTTACAGACATGTTAGATTGTGAAAAAAATAGAGATGACAAGCTACAAGAAAACATATTGCCCCATAAATGCACAGTAATAATTAGGTAGGAAAGTGTGGTGCTGATAATGGCTTATGCAAAATGCCAAAGCCTTTATTGAGCTATACTCAGAGATTTGCTGACTTAGTAAAACTGTACCTTACGGCAATCCCTATGATGATTATATTCCCTGCCTCCCCCCATGCCCTTTTGCCTTGGTTGCAGTCATTGAGAAGCACATTTTTCTAGTAATACCATTGATACAGAAAATTTTCCATGCATTTCTTCTCAAAATAAGTAAATTGGGACTGAAATTTTAGAATTAACCGCTTACATGGTATTTAATACAGTATCTCTTGGGGGATGGGGACTAGATACTGTTTTCTTTTAAGAAAGAAAGGAAATATTTATTTTGAAATAGAATCATAGGGGGAATACATTATTCCTACATGAAATGAAATGAAATACTGATTCAAATAAATACATAATTTATAGTTTTAAAACATGCAAAGAAATGTTTCTTTTAAACAATTGTTAATAAATTAGTTAATTGTGTACTACATGCCTTTCTTGGGTAGATATAGTCATAGAATATTGTGTTCTGGGGTGAAAAAAAATGATACTGTTTCTTAAAGTATAAGCTTTGTCTTTGTTTTTGTTTTGTTTTTTTGTTGGACTCGGTCATACACAAACAACACAGATCTCTCTCTCTCTCTCTCTCTCTCTCTCTCTTTATATATATATATATATATATATATATATATATATGTGTGTGTGTGTGTATGTATATATGTATATATATGACTGTGTGTGTGTTTGTATAGAACAGGCAAAATTATTTATATAAGAAATGGTGGTATTCTATTAAAATTATGATATCCAAAATATATAAGGAATTGTAAAAATATGCAAAAAATCAAAATAAACAAGAGCCATTTCCCAAGTGATAAATAACCAAAGAATATGAAATTAATTCTTAAATGAAGAAATCCATAGTGACAACAATAATATGAAAAAGAAAAGGAAAATCAGCATTAATGTTAAATAGTGTATTGAAACTTTAAAATTTGATATTTGAAAATGACTCTCTTTGTGGTCACAAAGAGCAGGAAATTGCAGGGATGCCCATCAATTGGGGAATAGCTGAACAAGTTGTGATATATGATTGCAATGGAATACTACTGTGCTATAAGAAATGATGAACACAATGATTTTAGAAAAACATGGAAAGACTTGCATGAAATAATGAAGAGTGAAATGAGCAAAAACAAGAGAACACTGTGTACAGTAACAATATTGTTTTAAGAACATCTTTGAGTGAATAAGTTATTTTATCTGTTATAAATACCCAAATTAAATACAAAGGACATATAAAAAACATAATCTGTATCCAGAGAAAGAACTGATAAATAGAAGTAGGAATCAAATAATTTTACACATACGTATGCATATATGTATGTATTTGGGTATGTATGTATATGTGTGTGATGGTAGCCATTTCTAGGATGGGGGAAAGGAATAAAGACAAAGAAATTTGCATGATAATTTTGTTGTATATTTGAAAGGAATAGCAAGCTTTGCATAGTAGTTTGGTAGTTTCATGCATAATAATCTTTTTTTTATTATACTATGTTTTGGAAATGCTTGTTTTATTCCATAAATTAAAAAGAAAATGATCAGAAATATTTTTTTTGCAAGGCATTGGGGGTTAAGTGACTTGCCCAGGGTCATGCAGCTAGTAAGTGTCAAGTGTCTGAGGCCAGATTTGAACTCAGGTACTCCTGACTCCAGGGCTGGTGCTTTATCCACTGCGCCACCTAGGTGCCCCTGAATTATTTATTTTTAATACCAAGAAATCTTTGATGTTGTTTAAAGGAATTTATAATTACAAGCTTTGAAGGAAAATATGCAAGCTATATGAAGTAGAAAATGAGATCTTTCCATCCTTAAAAATAGAAAAATTGTTCAGTATACTGTGCTATGCATGATACATGTGAATACATCATCAACAGGTATCCTGGCACATCCATACATACCTGACCCATGCCCTATGCATGTCTATACTACCCACTCACTCATTCAAACTAGCTTCTTTTGGTTGCACAGATTCTTGAAAGAATAAAGCATATATGCTTAGAGGCAGCTACGTGGTACAGAATGCTGGAACTGAAGTCAGGAAGATCTGAGTTCAAAATCTGCTTCAGACATTTACTAGGTATGTGACCCTGAGCAAGTCACTTAACCTCTGTTTGCTTCAGTTTCCTCAACTGTAAAATGGGGATAGTAATAACACCTAACAGGGTTGTTGGAAGATCAAATGAGATAGTATTTATAGTACTTAGCACAGTGCCTGGTACTCTTTCAACCCAATGTGCCTTTTCATACACTTGACTCTCTTGACCTATTGAAACCACTCAGTCAAGAAAAACTTTATTTCTAAAATATATAGGGAACTAAATCAAATTTATATGAATGTACATCATTCCTCAATTGAGAAATGGTCAAAGGATATTAACAGGCAGTTTTCTGATGAAGAAAATGCTCTAAATCACTATTGATTGGAGAAATGCAAATTAAAACAACTCTGAGTTACCACCTCACACATATCAGATTGCCTAATATGACAAAAAAGGAAAATAATGTTGGGGAAACTGTGGGAAAATTGGAACACTAATGCCTTGTTGGTGGAGCTGTGAACTGATCCAACCATTCTGGAGAGCAATTTGGAACTATGCCTAAAGGGCTATGGGACTGTTCATACCCTTTGACCCAGTGGTACCACTATCCCAAAGAGATCCTAGAGGAGGGAAAAGGACCCATATGAACAAAAAAATTCATAGCAGATCTCTTTGTGATGGCAAAGAATTGTAAATCGAGGGAATGCCCATCAATTGGGGAGTGGCTAAACAAGTTGTGATATATGAATGTAATGAAATACTATTGTGTTATAAGAAACAATGAGCAGGAGGAGCTCAGAGAAACCTGGAAGGATTGTAATACGCTGTATGTATCAAGTTTAAATTTGTTCTATATGAGTTATATTTTGAAGAACACTCACTGTTTAATTTGATCATTGACAATGCTATACTAAAGATTAGTGGAAATCCCGCAGTTCAACAGCTAAACAAGTAAAAGTATCCAGAGACAACCAGAATCCAGAATCCAGACCAGAAATCCACTTCCCCGATAGTACCTTAACACTCAATGAAGACAAGATTTCAAGAACTTTAAATGAACATTTTTGTTTTTTCCTTCGGTTACTATATACATCATCTGCAATATGTATTTTCCCTTTCCTATATTGTGATTAGTATATTGTTTGTTAGCATAGGTCTTAATCTGTTATTTTTTATTTATTGTTTATTATTTATTGTTTCATCAAGGAAACACCCTGTGTTTTTTGACAAAACAAAAGGGGGAATGTAAAGAATTAATTGTGATTTGAGGTTTCTATGACCCCATCTTTGGCTAAAATTAGAAGCCCCATGGCACATCCTGACCAGCAGGGCCACCTCCGTGCCTGCACAGTATTCCACCCACTGGCTGTAGCTGTTGCCATGGCACTGCAGCTCATGTCATCACCACGTGCCAATGCCTACATGGGCCTGACCAAATTATAATGACTGGAAGCCCAATGAAGGCAGCCATGTGAGTGTCAATCAGGGCTGCCAGACAATTAGCTTGGGGTTGTGTGCAGATGGCTTGGGGTTTTCAGGGAAGGAGAAGGGAGGAGATTCTCCATTTTCACCATTCTGGTGTGTGAGAGGGAGAGAGATGGGTTGCATCCATTTTGCTCTTTGGGAACAGCTGAGTCTGGTTGGTGTGATCTCAGGTTGTATTATTTCCCTTCCCCTATTCCCTTTTTCCCTTGTCCCTAGTTCTACTAATGTTACTTGTGTTTTAAATTCATTCTTGTTAATAAACCCTGCTTTGTTTTGTTTTTGTGAAAGAGGCTGTTAATCTCCTTGCTTACCCCAATATTATGGTGAGCCACCTAACTAACACTCTCCAATTAAAATTTGGCCCTTATAGGACTTACATAAATTGATTCTGACTGAGAGGAGCAGAACCAGGAGAACACTGTACACAATAACAGCAACACTGTGTGATGACCAACGGTGATAGACTTGGCTCTTCTCAGCAGTGTAATGATCCAAAACAGTTTCAAAGAACTCATGATAGAAAATGTTCTCAACATCTAGAAAAAGAACTGTGGATTATGAATGCAGATTGAACTATACTGTCTCTACTTTTGAACTGTTTTTTTTTTTCATTCTTTTTTGAAGTTTCCCCCTTCTGCTCTGATTCTTCTTTCACAAGATGACTAATGCAGAAATATGTTTAATGTTATTGTAAATATATAACCAATATCAGATTGCTTTCCATCTTGGGGAGGAGAGAGGGAAGGGAGGGTGGGAAAAAATTTGGAACTAAAAATCCAAAGAAAACAAATATTGAAAACTATCCTTACATGTAACTGGAAAATAATAAAATACTTTTATTAAAAAAAAATAATTTCAGGAGGCAGCTAGGTGGCTCAGTGGATAAAGCACTGGCCCTGGATTCAAGAGGACCTGAGTTTAAATCTGACCTCATACACTTGACACTTACTAGCTTTGTGACCCTGGGAAAGTCACTTAACCCTCATTGTCCCACCAAAAAAAAATGTCTATTTTATAGAGCTAGAAAAATAATAAAAATTTTCACCTGGAAAAACAAAAAGTCAAGAATATCAAGGGAAATAGTGAAAAAAAAATGCACAGGATGGTGGGTTAGCTGTGCTATAAAGTGGCAGTCATCAAAACTATCTGGTACTGGCTAAGAAATAGAGTGGAAGATCAATGGAATAGGCTAGTCACAGGAAACAAAGTAGTAAATGACACTAGTAATGTAGTGTTTGATAAAGCCAAAGACTCCAGCTTCTGGGATAGGAACTCAGTATTTGACAAAAACTGCTGGGAAAACTGGAAGATAGTCTGGCAGAAATTAGGCATAGACCAACATCTTACACCTTATACTAAAATAAGGTCAAAATGGATACATGATTTAGACATAAGAGGTGATACCATAGGTAAATTAGGAGAGGAAGGAATAGTCTACCCTTCAGATCTTTGGAAAGGAGAACAGTTCATGACCAAAGAAGAGATGGAGAATATTATGAAATGCAAAATGGATGATTTTGATTACATTAAATTAAAAAGTTTCTGTACAAACAGAAGCAATGCACCCAAAATTAGAAGGGAGGCAGAAAGTTGGGAAACAATTTTTATGGTCAGTACTTCCGATAAAGGCTTAATTTCTAAAATATATAGGGAACTAAATCAAATTTATAAGAATCCAAGTCATTCCCCAAGTGAGAAATGGTCAAAGGATATGAACAGGCAGTTTTCTGATGAAGAAATCAAAGCTATCTATTCCCATATGAAAATATGCTCTAAATCACTATTGATTAGAGAGATGCAAATTTAAACAACTCTGAGATACCACCTGACACCTATCAGATTGGCTAATATGACAAAAAAGGAAAATAATGAATGTTGGAGAAGCTGTGGAAAAATTGGAACATTAATGCATTGTTGGGGGAGCTGTGAACTGATCCAACCATTCTGGAGAGCAATCTGGAATTATATCCAAAGGGCTATAAAGCTGTGCATACCCCATGACCCAGCAATACCACTTTTGGGTCTTTTCCCCAAAGAGATCATAGAAAAGGGAAAAGGACCCACATGTACAAAAATATTTATAGTTTCTCTTTATGTGGTGGAAAGGAATTAGAAGTTGAGGGGATGCCCATCAGTTAGGGAATGGCTGGACAAGTTGTGGTATATGAATGTAATGGAATACTATTGTGCTGTAAGAAACAATAAGCAGGGGGGTGGCTATGTGGTGCAGTGGATAAAGCACGAGCCCTGGATTCAGTAGGACCTGAGTTCAAATCCAGCCTCAGACACTTGACACTTACTAGCTGTGTGACCCTGGGCAAGTCAGTTAACCCCCATTGCCCCACCAAAAAAAAAAAAAAGAAAAAAGAAAAGAAACAATGAGCAGGAGGAGTTCAGAGAAACCTGGAGGGTCTTGCATGGCATGATGATGAGTGAGATGAGCAGAACCAGAAGAATATTATACACAGTATCATCAACATTGTGTGTTGATCTCCTGTGATAGACTATATTCTTCTCACCAATGCAATGGTACAGAAGAGTTCCAAGGGACTCATGATGGAAGAGGATCACCAAATCCAGGAAAAAAAAAGAACTGTGGAGTATAGATGCTGGTTGAAACATACAATTTTTTTTTTTTGGTTTTGGTACTGTTCTTTTTCTATTTTGAGGTTTTTCCTCACTGCTCTGATTTTTCTCTTATAACATGACTAATGCAGAAATATGTTTAATGTTATACATACATATATACATATATATACATATATATATACACACACACACACACACACATATATATATAAAACCTATATCAGATTACCTACTTTCTAGGGGAGGTGGGAGGGAGAAAAATCTGAAATTGGAAAGCTTATATAAACAAATGTTGAGAACTATCTTTACATGTAACTGGAAAAAAATACTTTTATCAGAAAAAAAAGTTTAAAAGAAGTTTGATCTGCATTATAAACAGATGCATCATTTGATTAAACCTAGAAAATCAAGAAAACAATGAAAAAAAATAATTTCATGGCCTATGGTTTCATATCCCAAATCTGCCAGTAACTAGCTGTATAATGAATGCCACTCTATTATTTTTTGTTCTCAGTTTCCCCATTTGTAAAATAATGGAGACTATTATCTAAGATTCTTTCAAGCTCTAATAATCTAAAAATCTTCAAATTTGACTGCTACCAGTCAACAATAAAAACTATTTGCTTGAAAGTCCCCAGTGACTTTCTAATCACCAAATTCAGCAGCCTTTTCTGAGTCTTCATTTTCTTCAAACTTTCTTTAATATTGGGCACTATTTGACTTTTAGAAGTTCCTCTCCTTTTTCACACTCTTTACTCTCATGATTTCCATGACACTATATTCTAGTCAGTTTCCTCCTATGTGACACTTCTCATCTTCCATTCCCACAGATGTACATATTACCTAAGCTTCTTTACTTGGCTTTCCTCTCTTTTCTGTTGTCTTCTTTGAGTTTTTATCCACTTCCATGCCTTTAACTCTCTCTTCTATAATGATGCCCCCCAACCCCATACCCAACACTACCAACTCATTTACTTCTGTCTTGGCCTCCATTCCTTTGTTTTCAGTGAAAAATCTCTACTGGTAGTTTTTTCAATAGAACCGTCTTTATCTTCTAGTGCCTTTCCCTGGGAGATTACCTTCAGTTTATTCAGTATGTCTCTTTCTTATTTATATATTATCTCCCCCATTAGAATAGGAGCTCCTGGAGGTTAAGGAGGATCTTTACTTTTCTTTGTATCCTCAGCACTATGCCTAGAATATAGTAAGCTTTTAATAAATATGTATTGACATACCAAGTCAATATGCCCCCAAATCATTATCTTTACTTCTTCTCTCCCTCCCAAAGAAATATAACCTCCTAACTCCCACAATTTCTATTTATAGGGCTATCATTCTTTCATACACAATCATTTTTCTCCACCATCTACCTTGTCTCCTTTCAATTAGATGTCAAATCATTTTAATTCTATCTATGTAAAGTCTCTTAAATCTGACAACTTCTCTCTTCACACTGCCACAGCAGAGTTCAGTTTTTCCTTGCTTCCTGCATAGACTAATGCAATAGCTTCCTAAAAGGTCGCCTGAGCTCTAGCCTCTTGAGTCTCCAATATGTCATCTATTCAGCTACAAGGATAGTTTTCTAAAAATATAGCCCCAGTAATGCCAATCTTATAAAAGAACTATAACATTTCCCCATTTTCAATGGGATAAAGCCATAGGATCATAGCTTTACAGATGAAAGAGACCTTTCAGAGAAATAAAGCTATTTGCCCAAGGTCATGCAGTAGCTAAGTTATGTGAACCCAGATTTCACCAGGATCCATGTTCAATTCTCCTTCTATTACTTCATCTTCTCCCTTATGGTTCATGTCTCTTATCCTGATATTCATGTCTCTATTATATGACCCTAACATTTCTTCCAAAAAAAAAACTCAGTACTCATTTTGATCATAGAATCATAAGTCTAGATTCAACCCCTTCATTTTATAGATGAAGCTGAGACCCAGAAGAGCTAAATGACCTGCTCAAGACCTCATTGGCAGAAATCATCAGAGATAGGATTTGAACTGAGGTGCTCCAACTCTACAGGCATGGCTCTATCCATTATACCAGTTTATTTCCCATGATCTAATTGCATTATTTCCTGTGCACAAACCATGTTCCTCCATCTCCTCCTGATGCATTACTTTTACTCATTGCATTTTGGTCTAGGATGTTTTCTTCTTGCCTCTCAACTGGTAAGAATTTTCCCCATCTTTCAAGGATCTATGTGTTTGAACTGTACCATATCCATGAAACCTTCCATTATGCTCCAAATTGCTTATAATTTTTCTTTCTTCAGAATTCTAGCCCTTCACCTCTCCTATGGCATTTATCCCATCATAACCTGTAAAGTAGATATTTCTGTACTTCTCTTATTCCTGGTTTCTTTTCTTTTCTTTTCTTTTCTTTTCTTTTCTTTTCTTTTCTTTTCTTTTCTTTTCTTTTCTTTTTTTTTTGCAGGGCAATGAGCGACTTGCCCAGGGTCACACAGCTAGTAAGTGTCAAGTGTTTGAGGCAGCATTTGAACTCAGGTCCTCCTGAATCCAGGGCTGATGCTTTATCCACTGCACCACCTGACTTCCCCTATTTATCTTATTCTTTTTTTTTCTCAACAAACATTTATATTATTTTCCATTTACATGTAAGGGTAGTTTTCAACATTCATTTTCATAAGATTTAGAGTTCCAAATTTTTCTTCTTCCCTCCCTCCCTTTCCTCCCCCCTCCACAAGATCACAACCAAGTTATATATATACAATCCACAAGTGTTCTTTTTATCAGTTCTTTCTATAGCGGTGCATAGCATGCTTCCTCATTAGTTCCTTGGGATTGTCTTGGATCATTGTACTGCTGGGAGTAGCTAAGTCATTCACAATTACTCATTGAACAATACTGCTGTCACTGCTCACAATGTCCTCTCAGCTCTGCTCACTTCACCATACATCAATGTTCATTAGTCTTTCAAGGTTTTTCAGGGATCATCCTGTTTGTCATTTTCTGTAGCACAAGTCCATTCCACTACAATCATATAACACAGCTTTTTCCATCATTCCTCAATTGATGGACATCCCTTGATTCTCAATTCTTAGCCTCCACCAAGAGTTGCTATAAATATTTTTTGTACAATTTTCCCCCCTTTTCTCTTTTTCATGATTACTATTAACTGTTTCCCTTCTATCCTATTCCCTTCCCCATGATATTTATTCTATTATCCCTCTTCTTTCGTCCTATCACTCTTCAAAAGGGATTTGCTTCTGTCTGTCCCCTCCCCCACTCTGCCTTTCCTTCTTTTGCCCCTCTCTCTTTATCCCCTTCCCCTCCTATTTTCCTGCAGGGTTATAGAGATTACTCTACCCAATTAAGTGTGTACATTAGTCCCTCCTTGAGCCAATTCTAATGAAATTGAGGTCTTTGAGCCAATTTTAATGAGTGTTAGGCTCATTTACTGCCCAGATTAAATAGATTACTCCACCCAGTTGGGTGTGTCTTTTAGTCCTTCCTTGAGGCAGCTCTGCTGAGTTTAAGATCTTTGAGCCTTTTCTGATGAGTATAAAATTCATTTACTGCCCTGCTCCTCTCCCATCTCTTCCCCCACTCCATAAGCCTTTTCCTGTTACTTTCATGTAGGATTTCACTTCTGCCCTTCCCCCTCCCCCAATGAATTCCCTTCACACCTCAATTTAACCCTAAAGATGTTATCATCTAGTTAAGTGACACAGTGGACAAATCATCACTCCTGGACCCAGGGGAATCCCAGCCAAAACCTGGCCTCAGACACAAGACAGTCACCCACTGTACGATCCCAGGTATGTCCCCCAGCTCCATTTTGTTTTTTTTTTATGGTTCTTTAGGGTCTTGTATTTGAAAGTCAAATTTGCCATTCAATTCAGGTCTTTTCATCACAAATATCTGAAAGTCTTCTTTTTCATTAAAGTTCCATTTTTTCCACTGAAAGATAATGCTGAGTTTTGCTGGGTAGGTGATTCTTGGTTGTAATCCCATTTCCTTTGCCCTTTGGAATATCATATTTCATGCCCTCCTGTTCTTTAATGTGGAAGCTGCTAGATCTTGTGCTATCCTGACTGGGGCTCCACAGTACTTGAATTTTTTCTTTTTGGCAGCTTGCAATATTTTCTCCTTGACCTGAGAGCTCTGGAATTTGGCTATAATATTCCTAGGAGTTTTCTTTTGGGAATCTCTTTCTGGGGGTGATCAGTGGATTCTTTCAATTTCTATTTTAGCTTCTTCTTCTAGAATTTCAGGGCAATTTTCCCTGAGAATATCTTGGAAGATGGTGTCTAAGCTCTTTCCTTGATCATGGTTTTCAGGTAGACCAATAATTTTCAAATTATCTCTCCTGGACCTATTTTCTAGGTCAGCAGTTTTTCCCAGAAGATATTTCACATTGCCCTCTATTTTTTTATTCATTTGGATTTGCTTTATTGTGTCTTGGTTTCTCATAAAGTCACTGGCTTCCATTTGTTCAATCCTAATTCTTAGGCAATTATTGTCATCAGAGAACTTTTGTACCTCCTTTTCCATTTGGCCAATTTGACTTTTCAAGCTGTTGACTTTTTTCTCATGTCTTTCCTGCATCAACCTCATTTCTCTTTCCATTTTTTCCTCTACCTCTCTAATTTTATCTTCAAAGTCCTTTTTGAGTACCTCTATGGCCTGAGACCAATTCGTATTTTTCTTAGAAGCTTTAGATATAGGGGCTCTGATGTTGACATATTCCTCTGAGACTGCCCCTTGGTCTTCCTTGTTACTGAAGAAACTTTCTATGGTCCTCACCTTTCTCTGTTGGTTCATCTTGCCTTTCTTTTACTAGACTTTTAGCTCCTTAAAGTGGAGCACTGTTTCCAGGCTGCAGTATCCCAAGATTAAGAAGTCCCAGGTGGTATGATTTAAGGAGAATCAGGTTCTTCCCTAGCCCGGCCTGTTTCCTGGTCCTAGATGACCCTGACCAACTTGCCAATCAACCAGCTTTGTGTGTTGTGGTTGTTAACTTTGATGAGCCTGTGCCCCTCTCCCACCTGGGCCACTTCTACTTGAGCCTACCACCTGGTTCTCAGTAGGGGTGTAAAATTCAAGTTCTGCCTTAACACCAGCATAGACCCCTGTAGTCTCTCCCCTGCCCAGGGCTTAGCCCACTCACCAGATTGTGAGCTTAGCTCCAGACAACACTGGTGCTTCAGCTGATTCAGAGTCTCTGGGGGTCTCCTTCTCTGTTGAGGACTTCCTGAGATTGGATCTGTGTCAGGGTGACTGTGGGGTTGGGCCCGACTCCTGTATCAGCACAACAGCTCCCTCCTTCTGACCTTCCAAGCCGTTCTTGGTTAGAAGATGATTTCAGCACATTCTTCTGTGAGTTTTACTGCTCTGGGCATTTTCCTATGACCTTGTTTGGATGTTTTTTGGAGCAATCGTGTCATGAGTTCGAGAGCTCACTGCCTTTCCTCCCTTCTTATCTTATTCTTAACCAGAAGATTTAAAGGTTTTTGTTTTGTTTTGTTTTTTTAAAGAAAAATGATTTTGTTGTATTTGTTTGTTTATTCAAGTGGGCCTCCCTAACTCAGACTGGAAGTTCAAAGGCTGAACACTACTTTATTCTTATCAGCAAAGTGCCCTAATCTACTCCCTTTCCAACCTGGGCATATTAGCCCATTCTTAGGGAGTCTAGAGGTATCCCCAAGGCTCATGAATTAGCATTAGACTTTAGTGAAGACACCAGATCTGCACAGCCCATTGTAGTTCAAAGTCTCCTTTGCTCAAGAGATCTGATCAGCCACTTCATTATTCCCCATCGTGGGATTGAAGGTATATTCTAACATTCTCAATTATATTTTATTCACTTGGTATCTCTCTCACTTTTTCCCAACAGCCTAGCAAAGCATCCTTCAATAGTTCCACAATAAACATTTGCTTATTTTAATTTAATTTAACAAGAAGGGTATGGAAATCTCTTTATATAAATTAGAATTATTCTAAGTTTCTCTGCTTGAACTGGTATATTTGACCATTTTATAAATGAAGAAAAAAAAGTGACTAAACTTGTAAATATATTTGATTTGACATATTTCAGAATATGCATATTTAATTTTACAATCTGCTTTACAAAAAGATAAAATGAAAATAAAAACATCTTTTTTTTAAAAAAATCAATGGATTTAATATCAGTGGCATTGAAATTTTAATGTGTGAGAATTTGCATCTTTCCAATAGAGTCAACCCTAAAGATGACTACTTATCCACAGACAAAGGTTTTGATTACTGAAAAATGTTTTTCAATGCCAGACAATCTGGCCTTAAACAGATTTTTTTTAAAAATTACAATCAGGGTGAAAATTGGTTGTAGTCTTACAAATGAAGCTAGATTGGATGTGTTATTTATTATGCTGACCTCTCTCTTATGCAGATTTTGAGCTTTTGACAATATTTCTAAGGAAAGTTAACACTGCTAAAATCAGCAGGGCTCTTCTTGCTATATCTTTTTTCTTTCTTTTTTCTTCCCTCTCTCTATGGAGATCAACTTTGTATTTCCTAATTTTTTAAGAATAATAAAAATGAGTTCATGTGAGTAGAAACATTTGACAACATGATATTGATTCTTTGATTACTTCCCTACCCTGATGCAACTCCCTTCCCACCCCAGTAAGTAGCATAAAGTATTGAGTATTGCCTCCTGTATTAAATGCAGAGATTTCCTTTTTTTTGGGGGGTGGGGGTGGGAAGGGGATGGGCAGGGGGACAGAGAGGCAGTGTGGTACAGTGGGAAATGTCTTGACCTAGAGTCAAGAGCAACTAACTTCAAATTGTACTTCAGAGATTTATTAGATATCTCACCATGAGTAATTCTCTAAACTTCAGTCCTCTAATCTGTAAAATGGACATACTAATAGGGCATAATAATAGAGACCACTTCATAAACTTGTAAGGATGAACATCGATGATGTAAATAAAACATTTTGTAATAGCAACAGCAGTATATAAATTTAAACTTGAATATATATATAAACACTTATATAACTAATATGCATATGTATATATGCATATAAATTTAGATATGACCTTGTCATTAATATATATAATTGTGTATATGCATATGTAACTCCTGGCTCAAAGCTGATTGGTGTGGAATTCTTTCCTAATTGGTGGAGTTGAATGCACACCCTAAGTGAAAGGCAGAGTAGAGTTGTCAAGAGCAGGACACCTCAAGCCTTCTTTGTTTTTGGGGGGGACTCTTCAAATCTCATCTTCTTTGGGACTCTTTAAGTTGCTTCTTGTGCTTCTGGCTTCCAGCTTCCAGAGGGAAGATGGAAAAAGCCAACCCCACTTCACGTTGCTGAAAGAAAAGATTCTGAGAAGACCTGAGAGGAGCCAGCAGTCTCCATTATGCCTCTATGGCAACTTCTACATTAGAGAATTTGGAGTTTCCTCTTGAGTAAGATGTAGGACTCTCAGTCAAGATAAGTTTATCTTGTTCCTAATGGGAGAGTTTCTTCACCCTGTGTTTTCTATGACATATTCTCCTAGGCATATCTTCTCTGATTTCTGTTTGCTGTAGTTTGGATCACTGGGTTTCTTTGCTATGTACCATGCGTGTTCATTGTGGAACTGTTATTAGATTGAAAATGGGGCAATATTTGAATATAAAACTTGGGTTTCTCCTTCCTCCTAATAATGACACAGTGATCAGAAGTTAGACTGAACTTGTTCATACCACCTAGAATAATAAAATTCAAGGCAACAGATAGACATAATTCTAGTCTGGTACCCCTTCTCTCTGAGGGGAGCAGAATAGTTTCCAGTCCCAACTTCCTGCTTCCCCTCATGGCAGGAAATAGTTTTCCTTGGAGAAGGGGTAGTAGTGGAAAAGAAGGCTAAAAATGTGTATTCTGTTTCCCTTCAAGTCTTACAACACTTGCATACTACAGATGGGGGGGGGGCAGCCCTTGTCATATGTGGGGTGCCATCTACAGGGAGACTTGTGTATATATACATATTTATTTATACATATATATGTGTTTGCATCATATATACATACATATAAATATATATATAGATATGTATATACTTGTACAGAGAACAGTCTGGTAGATGACTGTTAATAGTTTACACACAAATCTATAATATGATACTTATATCTACACATGTATACACATATATAAACATATACACATATGAAATCATACATAATCTATAAAGTGATAAATATGCATCTATGTATGTATATGTTTATATATGTACAATTCTGCATCCATTTTGGTGATTTGCAAACAGACTGGAATGTATATATGTATATGTATACATATCCATAAATTAGTATTGTGTTGAGCAATTCTCTAGCAAATTGATAAAGTTTAGATAGTAAAGTACATGATGTACTTAACACATGAAAACTCATACAAACACACACATACACATACACACACAAGCATAAAAAACCTGAGTTTGAAGAAACTAGTCTGTTCTAGCCAATATCACCTGAACAAAAATGTCAAGCTTCTTTACTTTATCCTATATAAAATTGGTCATTGGTTAGTAGATCTTCATTGGTATTCATAGAGCTTATATTTGGCAAGTAAGTCTGTGATCAAAAGCTTTTCAAAAGCATTAGAAATACTAATAAGTTACAGAAACCAAATGCATGATGGCATAACGAAAAAATACTAGGTTTATAAAACCAAAGGACTTATGTTTGTATATTGGCTCTGCTACTTACTACCTAGGTGACCCTGAATAGTTTTTCAACCTCTCTGTAACTTACTTTATTTATAAAAGGATGGAAGGTGAATAAGTTAATTTTTATATAGCTTCCATTTCTAGGTTCTAGATCTAAATTTACCCTAAAGCATTTCATCTTCCTCAAGTGCATACAAATTCCTATTTTCAGATATATTAACAAAAGCCAAGTAGGCTGTGTCTGTCTAAAAAGTCTTATTTCCCTCAGGGATGGAGATACATGTTTAAAGTTGCAAAGGGTCAATGCTGTTGGCTTGTCTCCCAGAGACCCAATGTACCATGTGAAACACCAACTGGCATTCATTGGCCCAGAACGTAAGACTCTCAAATGCCCTATCCGTCCCGAAGGGTTCCACCTGCCAGTAGAGTAATCTGTAAACAGATCACTGGTTTGTCTTTGAATTAAGCTCCTAACCAGATGTGTCAATACTTTAGCTTTTGGGTTAAGTAAGGCAGGACTTTTGAACATAAAGAATCCATGTAGCATAATATAGAGTATTAATCTTGATAGAAAAGCAACCCAAAAAATATAGGCTCTTTATTTTTAAAGAAAAAATTCTCCTCTTTCTGTCATGTAGTACCTGGTAAAAAATGAAACATGCCCTTTCTGACACATTTCCTGGTCCATTGGCCATGGCACTCAGTTGTTGGAGGTGCTGATGGGCAATAAAGCAAGGTATTCTCTATGTAGAACTTACCTTTACATCTTTTGCAGACCTAGAGGGTGGTGCTCTGTTTAACTCAAATGTCATAGCTCTAGTCTGCATCCCAGCATGAGGGCTCAGCAGCATTCAATTGCACACTTAAGCAGAAATGCCTGCCTGTGCCCAGTGTCTGGAGGAAGATTAATAGTATCTTTTTTACTTTAAATAAATCTAACTGGAGGCAACATTTCAGATTATTGGGACAGTTAATACTCGGAATCCCTTGAAGTCCTGCTAGGATGAGCATAAAAGGAATAAAGGAGTTTCTTAAAAGAATGGTCTCCAAGCAGTAACAATTAGTCAATGCATAGGCTGATTTGCATAAATTGAGAACCATTAGTTGATTCTTTACATTTTGAAAAAAAAATGGAATTAGGTTGGGAATTCCTTGTTTGTCATTTTCACAGGGTTTTTCAGTACTCTACAGAATAGTCCATTGTGACATGTTTTGATCAAAGACTAACTTTCTTTCCAAACAGTAAATAGAGCAGAATTTTCTAAATTGATTTAGCTTGCTAATTTTACCTTATCAAAGGTTGTGCATAACAGATTTGGCTAAACTAAACCAAAGTTAGTAAAGAACTCATTTTTTAACATTAAAAGGTGGTTTATACTTTTAAAATTTCTAGTATATGGTAAATACACAGCTTTATATATATATGCATTTTACACATTACATTAATTTGTCAAAATCACCAGAGTATTATTGAGAACAATGAAATAGTGATCGAATAAATTGTATTTTAGAACTTCAATCATGTTAATGAAATCCCTAAAGTGAAAATTTTGTACCCAGTGAAGAGTGCTCTAATGAATGAACTCAGTTATTGTTTATCTGTTGAAAGAAATGCACAACATGAAGCACTCTTAATTTGTTCTTAACAAATTATGCATAAGGAAAATGGGTGGCATGTATTTCTTTCATAGTAAAGCCAATCTTATAGATATTTTTTTCTGATAAAACTATTTTATTTTTTTCCAGTTACATGTAAAGATAGTTCTCAACATTTGTTTATACAAGCTTTCCAATTTCAGATTTTTCTCCCTCCCTCCCCTCCCTCCCACCTCCCCTAGACAGCAGGTAATCTGATATAGGTTATACACACACACACACACACACACACACACACACACACATATATATATATATAATAACATTAAACATATTTCTGCATTGGTCATGTTATAAGAGAAGAATAAGAGCAATGAGGAAAACCCTCAAAATATAAAAACAACATCACCAAAAGCAAAAGAAATAGTATGGTTCAATCAGCATCTCTGCTCTACAGTTCTTTATTTTTTCTGTATTTGGAGATCCTCTTCCATCATGAGTCCCTTGGAACTCTTCTGTACCATTGCATTGGTGAGAAGAATATAGTCCATCACAGTAGATCAACATACAATGTTCATGATACTGTGTATAATGTTCTTCTGGTTCTGCTCATCTCACTCATCATCAGTTCATGCAAGTCCTTCCAGGTTTCTCTGAACTCCTCCTGCTCATCGTTTCTTACAGCACAATTGAATTCCATTACATTCATATACCACAACTTATTCAGCCATTCCCCAATTGATGGGCATCCCCTCAACTTCCAATTCCTTTCCACCACATAAAGAGAAACTATAAATAGTTTTGTATATGTGGGTCCTTTTCCCTTTTTTTATGATCTGTCTGGGGAAAAGACCCTAAAGTGATATTGCTGGGTCAAAGGGTATGCACAGCTTTATAGCCCTTTGGGCATAATTCCAGATTGCTCTCCAGAATGGATGGATCAGTTCACAGCTCCCCCAATAATGCATTAGTGTTCCAATTTTTCCACAGCTTCTCCAACATTCATTATTTTCCTTTTTTGTCATATTAGCCAATCTGATAGGTGTCAGGTGGTATCTCAGAGTTGTTTAAATTTGCATCTCTCTAATCAATAGTGATTTAGAGCATATTTTCATATGGGAATAGATAGCTTTGATTTCTTTTTGTTTGTTTGTTTAATGTATGAGGTATTTTATTTTTTCCATTACATGTAAAGATAGTTCTCAACTTTTGTTTATACATGCTTTACAATTTCAGATTTTTCTCCCTCCCACCCCTCCCTCCCCCCTCCCCTAGACAGCAGGTAATCTGATATAGGTTATATCTATATATCTCTATACATATACATATAGATAGATATATATATACACACACACATATATATATATATACACATAATAACATTAATCCTATTTCTGCATTAATCCTGTTACAAGAGAAAGAATCAGAGCAGTGATGCAAAAACTCAAAATAGGAAGAAAAAAAAATAACCAACAGCACCCAAAACAAAAGAAATAATATGGTTCAATCAGCATCTATACTCCACAGTTCTTTCTTTCTTTTTTTTTCTTGGATTTGGAGATCCTCTTCTATCATGAGTTCCCTGGAACTATTCTGTACCATTGCATTGGTGAGAAGAAAATAGTCCATCACAGTAGGTCAACACTCAATGTTGATGATACTGTGTACAATGTTCTTCTGGTTCTGCTCATCTCACTCATCATCAGCTCACATAAGACCCTCCAGGTTTCTCTGAACTCTTCCTGCTCATCATTTCTTACAGCACAATAGTATTCCATTGTATTCATATACCACAACTTGTCCAGCCATTCCCCAATTGATGGGCACCCCCTCAACTTCCAATTCCTTGCTACCACGTAAAGAACAGCTATAAATATTTTTGTACATGTGGGTCCCTTTCCCCCTTCCATGATTTCTTTGGGCAAAAGACCTAAAAGTGGGATTGCTGGGTCAAAGGGTATGCACAGCTTTATCGCCCTTTGGGCATAATTCCAAATTGCTCTCCAGAGTGGTTGGATCAGCTCACAGCTCCACCAACAATGTATTAGTGTTCCAATTTTCCCACAGCCTCTCCAACATTTATTATCTTCCTTTTTTGTCATTTTAGCCAATCTGATAGGTGTCAGGTGGTACCTCAGAGTTGTTTTAATTTGCATCTCTCTAATCATTAGAGATTTAGAGCATTTTTTCATATGGGAATAGATAGCTTTGGTTTCTTCATCAGAAAACTGCCTGTTCATATCCTTTGACCATTTCTCCCTTGGGGAATGACTTGGATTCTTATAAATTTGATTTAGTTACCTATATATTTTAGAAATGAGACTTTTATCAGAAGTACTGGCCATAAAAATTGTTTCCCAGCTTTCTGCATCCCTTCTAATTTTGCATGCATTGCTTCTGTTTTTACAAAACCTTTTTTAATTTAATGTAATCAAAATCATCCATTTTGCATTTCATAATATTCTCTATCTCTTGTTTGGTCATAAACTGTTCTCCTTTCCAAAGATCTGAAGGGTAGACTATTCCTTCCTCTCCTAATTTACCTATGGTATCACCTCTTATGTCTAAATCATGTATAAATTTTGACCTTACTTTAGTATAAGGTGTAAGATGTTGGTCTATGCCTAATTTCTGCCAGACTATCTTCCAGTTTTCCCAGCAGTTTTTGTCAAATACTGAATTTCTATCCCGGAAGCTGGAGACTTTGGGTTTATCAAATACTGCATTACTAAATGTCATTTACTACTGTGTCTCCTGTGCCTAGTTTATTCCATTGATCTTCCACTCTATTTCTTAGCAAATATCAGATAGTTTTGATGACTGCTGATTTATAGTAAAGCTCCAGATCTGGCACAGCTAACCCACCTTCCTGCGCATTTTTTTTTTTATTATTTCCCTTGATATTCTTGACTTTTTGTTTTTCCAGGTGAAAATTTTTATTATTTTTCTAGCTCTTCCAATCTTATAGATATTAAGTAAATGAAGCCATTTAGTATGTCAACAAAGTTTGACCTAATATTTTTCAATTAATCAGTTAGCTTGAGTAAATTAAATCACAATTACTAAAATGGTATGCAGATATCATCTGATAAGACATTATCTTCGTGTAAAAACACCTGAAAAGACATTTATATGTAATTAATTTTAATTTTAAATTAATTTTATTTTAATGAACAGGAATCTTATTTCTCTCTCTCCTAGGATATATCCCATTAGAAAAAGAAAAGAATAAAACAAAATCCTCTTAACAAATATGCATAGTAAAGCAAAATAAATTTCTTTTTTGGCCATGTCCAAAAATATATGTTTAATTCTGTCCTCCCTATGTCTATCTCCTCTTTGTTAGGATGTAGATAGCTAAAATAAATGCAGCTAATCTTAGAAGGGAAACATTTAAACAGGAAAGAATGTTTACAGTAAGTCTCTGAGAAAAGCCTTAATTCCAATATATGTCAAGAGCAGTTTTAAAATTTATAAGAATAACAGATATTCACCAAATGATCAGTGGTCAAAGCATATGAATGAACAGTTTTCCAAAAAAGACATCTAAACTATCATGAGTCATGAAAATTGTTCAGAATCACTAATAATTACAAAAATTAAATAAAAACACTTGTGAGGATGTCTAGTTCCAAGAACACTGACATGTGCAGAAAAAGCACTAAAATATTAGGTGATTCACTGCTTGTTTTTGCATAAATGCTATATTATACTCCAATTTTTATAAATTATTTAACTAAAGAAATAGTATCTTCCTTCCTCCCATTCCTTTCTCCATCCCTTCCTCCTGCTTTTCCTCCTTCCTTCTTTCTTTCCTTCCTTTGTTTCACTTTTATGACACTGGAACCTTATTTATGAAGGTGAATATTTAGAAATTTTATTGTGATCCAAATGAATTAATATTTGGTCTCAATTATCTAAATGATTTTAAGTCTACAGTGAAATTGATAGGTTATTAACTACTTTCCTAAAGAGATCAAAATCTTTATTTATAAAACCCATCATGACAATAGACTTGGCATATGGTCAAATCTTGGCTGCAATGCCATCTGAAAATTCATGTAGATAGGAATACTTGAATATGTTTTGGAACCCTATTATCTTTATATTTACATGTGGACTGAAATCCTGATTTAAAAAAATTAAATATAATGAATTTGAACAGAGATATTACTGCTTAGGTTTTGGTGGTTCAAATCTATTATAGTCCCATTTATTCCTGTGATAAAGGGATTGAAGAATGCCAGATCCCTTCTCTCCACATTGTTTTATAAACTATAAGACTGATTTTTCCCTCCAGGAAAACCTAATGAATGCTTTCTTCTCCAGAGAACATAGTATATTCAAAGTCTTTCTACTGTCAACCTTATACCTGGAATTGAGATTGAGAGTAGAGTTTTTAGCAAATGGAAAGTACCTTTTCATGGTTCAGTAAGGAAATTCACGTTTTTATTAGCCCTTTGGTAGAAATCATAAGTATGTTCTGGTCCAAAATATATTAGAGATGAAGTCACTGCTCTCCCCTTCACCCTCTCCCCTTCTTTTTTTTTAAAGCAGCAATACTCTTGAATTCATTCTCAAGGTTCAGCACTACCCTATCAGCCATGTAATCTAACCAATTGTTTTGCATTGAGGATTATGACTATGATATTATTGAAGTAAAACAGCTTTCTTGGTAATGTTATATAAAATGGATTTATATTTCATTCTTACTGCCTGCATACTATGCTATTTAAGATTGACTGTATTTCTCTTTCATGGTTTTGTATGAGAATGTATTATCTCCTATCTTAACATATATTGTAGAGATTCTTTTATATAGCAAGGGATTAATTCTTTTTACAGTGACTCTCCAATAATTTATGCCCAGAAACAATGATGTACCATTCTAAAGGACTTGTATTGTAAAGTAAAATATATTGTGTGATTAGCAGTACAAGTAACAGTAAGTCTGATTAGGCTTATTAAAATAACATTCTTACCATGAAAACAGAGATATTGCTCTTCTAAGCCAATAGTATACTTTTTTTTTTGTTTTTTTGGGTTTTTTTTTTGTGGGGCAATGAGGGTTAAGTGACTTGCCCAGGGTCACACAGCTAGTAAGTGTAAAGTGTCTGAGGCCGGATTTGAACTCAGGTACTCCTGAATCCAGGGCTGGTGCTTTATCCACTGTGCCATCTAGCTGCCCCTATAGTATACTTGTAATATTTAGATTATGTGTTGTTGCTTGTAGATTATGTTTTGCAAACAAGTAGTCTTTCCTTTATTTTCCATAATTGTGTTTTGTTGAACATAAACTAATAAAAATTTAAGATATGTTGAAAGATTGAAGATAAATTTTTGTTTTTTTATGTTAGATTGAAAATGCATTTCCTATTCCCTTTATTTTCACCCATTCTTTTAACATTTACTATCACTTATGTAGAAATAAGGCAGAAATTTCTATTAAAATTCCTACTTTCTGAAAGTTATATTTCCTCTACACACTGCTTAATTGACTAGTAGGGATGTCAGCATGTCAGCAAGATGGTTAAGCCCACAACATCAAAAGAAAGATGTTATGTGCCAGATAAAAACTGAACCATTTTAACTGCTGTTGAGACAAGGGAGGTTAGTACAATCTCCCTTACCCTATCCACTAAGGAGTCCTTTTGTTTTGGACTTGAGGGTAGTCTTCAATCTAATAAATAGAGGTAGAATTTCTTTTCTCACACTCATTAGTATATTTTGCCTTCACACAAAGCACCAAATACTGGGTTAGCTCAGATAATCACCTGTAATGAGGAAGCACAGCTTGCTACAAGGCCTGTCTGACTCCTGTTATGTCAAATAACTATAGATGATTCCATGATATTGTGAAAAAAATGATTAATAATCAAAATCTCATGGCACCCAGTGATCTCCCCTTCTGTCTTAGTCCTTATTCTACCTCCCCACCCCCCATACACACTCCAAAGGCAAATTCTCCTTGAAAGTAAGATTCATCTGGGCCAAACCTGACCCAAGCTTACAAAGGAGTCTTGGGTGGACACAGATCCTTTTGTCTAGATAGCTGAAGGACTTTACTGATGAGATTTGGCCTGCACAATCATATCCAGATGAAACTATTTTGACTGACGTGTCTACATTCCTTCTCTGATGTCTTCTAAGTCATATATCCCTGGACTTCCTTTAAATCTAACCCATCTCCAGTCATGTGAAGCAAATTATATTGGATTTTTTTTAACCAATTAGATTTGACTGCTATGTGATGGACCTTCTACAGTTGGAAGGGTATGTGAACTATGACACTACTGCCAATAGGGGTCTTTAGTCTGAGAGAGACAACCAATGAACCTCCTTTTATTAATAACCTGCTGGCCTATTAATAAAATAATTAGATTACCCAGAAACTGTCTCTCACATTTTTAATCATCACAATATAAAAATAAATATCTCCTCATCTCCCTCATGATTAAAAAAGCCATGCATTAACAATAGAGAACTGTAACAACTAGGATCACTCAGACCTCCTCAATTATCCAATTCCACACCCATCACACTGAATGCAAGATGCCTAGAAAAGAAAATTGAAAAGGTAGCTTTATCAAACTTTGTCAAAAGGTTGGTTATTTCAAAATACTGCATCATCACAATTATCAATGACTAGACAGAAAAAATGGAATGTATTAGGGTGACTCAAGCACTCAGAGCCAACTCAATAATGTTATAAGAGAGCAATGAAAGATTTGGTGATTGATCCTGAAAAAAAAATTATTATGGAAAAGAGTTTGTTTAAGAAAACAAGGGTTCTTAATTTTTTATTACATCGATCATATATTTGATATATTTATTCCCTTTAAAATATATTTTCTTTTTCTCCTAAATATATATTTTCAAATATGTTTTCTTTATTTGTATTAGATCAGTAAATTGTAATCAATCATCAAGGCTTTATCAGGTAACTTCTATGTGCCAGGAATTGTGCTAAGTAGTGGGATACAAAGAAATATAAAAGCCAGCCCCTGCTCTCAAGATGTTCAGTCTGATTCAGAATGGGTAATATTTAAGGGGAAGTCTAAATTTCTTTGCCTTTTATACAAAATCTATCTCTAATATTTAAGCTTTCAAGAAAAAACTGTAATCTTTGTAGTTTATTTTTGGAGTAGGAGGGGGAGTAGCAATATCCTTTATCTATCTATCTATCTATCTATCTATCTATCTATCTATCTATCTCTATCTCTATCTCTATCTCTATCTCTATCTCTATCTCTATCTCTATCTCTATCTCTATCTCTATCTCTATCTCTATCTCTATCTCTATCTCTATCTCTATCTCTATCTCTATCTCTATCTCTATCTCTATCTCTATCTCTATCTCTATCTCTATCTCTATCTCTATCTCTATCTCTATCTCTATCTCTATCTCTATCTCTATCTCTATCTCTATCTCTATCTCTATCTCTATCTCTATCTCTATCTCTATCTCTATCTCTATCTCTATCTATATCATCTATATCTATAATCTATATATATATACACACACAAATAATTTAATCTAATGGTAGTTCTTGAACAATTTGTGATCTCTTACAGTATGGAGGTATCAAAAAATTGAATAACGGAAGAGGGTGGAGCCAAGATGGAGGAGGAAAGACATTAAATGCACAGGGCTCCTGATACAATAGCCCCCAAAATATCAATAAAATACCCCTTGGGGCAGAAAAACACACAAAAATACTGGCTATACATACAGCTATTAAGTGTTAAGTGTCTGAGGCTGGATTTGAACTCAGGTACTCCTGACTCCAGGACTGGTGCTCTATCCACTGTGCTACCTAGCTGTCCCTGGACTACTAGAGTTTAAAAAGGCCAACTAGCTATCAGGATGGACACACAAGAAGTAGGGGGAGATTAAATTGTTTAGCAAGTAAGTCAGTTAGGCATGGCTACTACCTGAGGTAGGAGACAGAGATAACTGCAGATGTTAGGAGTATCATTCCAAAAGAAAATTCCTGACCCTCAGGAAGCTTTCCTTCCAGAGGGAACTTTCCATTCTTAGGTGGTCACCTCATCTACTGTCTATAAGAGCTTTTGCCTTTCTTCTATTGGACCAGCAAGATGTCTTTAAGTTATCTTCTCCCCTCAAGGTGAAGTCTTTGACTTCCCTCTTGGTCACTTTATCTGAGAACCCAAATAAAAGACTATTTTATTCTAATTGGATTGTATGTAAAAGTTGTAATTTTTTTTTGGGGGGGGCAGGGGCAATGAGGGTTAAGTGACTTACCCAGGGTCACACAGCTAGTTAGTGTCAAGTTTCTGAGATCGAATTTGAACTCAGGTCCTCCTGAATCCAGAGCTAGTGCTCTATCCACTGTGCCACATAGATGCCCCCAAGAGTTGTAATTCATTTTTTTTCTTTTTCTTTTCTTTTCTTTTTTATTTGTGGGGCAACAGGGGTTAAGTGACTTCCCTATGGTCACACAGCTAGTAAGTGTCAAGTGACTGAGGTCGGATTTGAACTCAGGTCTTCCTGAATCCAGGGCCAGTGCTTTATCCACTGCTCCACCTAGCTGCCCCAGTTTGTAATTCTTTAAAGAGAAATATCTAAGAACCTCCACCACCTCTTTCCCTGTGACAAAGGAAAACAAATTTGAATAGCCTAGGCCTGTTTCACTGGAATATGATATTTTATAAAACAAAGAAAGTTGGTAAATATATCCAAATCATATATCCTACAAACCTTAGTCTAATAAACAATGAAAAAATAAGTACTTTCATTGAAAGGGAGAACTTTCAATCATTTGTTCCAAAGAAACCTGATCTAAGGTAGGATATGTGGCATGGAAACATTTCAAAGAGGAGAAAATCAAGAAATCAAAACAGGCATATTTAGTTTTTTTTAAAAAGTATGTAGATATGTGCATGCATGCATGCGTGTGTGTGTGTGTGTGTGTGTGTGTGTTTTAAAGGCAGCTAAGTAGTACAAAGGATAGGTGTCAAGTCTGGAAGTCAGGAAGACCTGAGTTCAAATCCCTCTTCTGATACTTACTATCTTATATGATCCGGGACAAGTAATTTAGTTTCTCTTTGCTTAGTTTCATCATCTGCAATATGGGGATAATAATAGTACTTACTTCCTAGGATTGTTAAAAAACTTAAATAAGATAATAATTTTAAAGTACTCAATTTGATGAATGGCATATAGTGATATATATATATATATATACACACATATATGTATATGTGCTAACTATTATTGTTATTAAATAATAAGCAATTGGTCAAAATATCTTATAATTCTAGCATGAGAAAAAATTAACATTTAAAGAAAAATGATATTAAAATCGTTAAGATCCAAAGTGAAGGTTAATGCATAAAATCTTGCTTCCCCTCAGTAGAATGTTAATTTCATGAAGGAAAGCTCTTTTTAAATATTTTTTACCTTTTTATCCCCATTTTCTTCCACTGACTGATACAAAGTATACACTTCATAAATGTTATTGATTGATTGAAATACTATAGATTGAAGCTTACACTACCTGGTGTGTACATATGTGTGTTATGGCATACAATGACATGTTACACAAAGAGAATTTCTTGATTAGGGATAGAGGAGGTAAGAGACATATTTAAGCTGGGTATGTACACATTCGGAGTACAAAAAGAGAGTAATATGGTTTCTTAATTACTTCAACCTGCCATGTATGGGCAAGTGATAGATAAATAGATACAGAGATGCTCTATACATGGAATGTTATGACATCTAGTAACTGTATCTCTCTCTATCTCTTTTTTTTTGGGGGGGGGAGGAAGCAATGAGGCTTAAGTGACTTGTCCAGGGTCACACAGCTAGTACACATCAAGTGTCTGAAGCCAGATTTCAACTCAGATCCTCCTGAGTCCAGGGCTGGTGCTTTATCCATTGTGTGCCACCTAGCTGCCCCCAGTAATAGATAAGTGAGAGAGAGAGAGAGAGAGAGAGAGAGAGAGAGAGAGAGAGAGAGAGAGAGAGAGAGAGAGAGCGGGGGGGGAACAAGAGAGAAATGATCATGAGATAGTGATAGTAAGAGACAGTATGAGGTGAGGACTGGTTTATTGCTACATCCTAACTAATAGAATTGACTCCATCTTGACTACTTATTGACAAGCCTATATAACAGAAAGTTCTTATATATCTAACAACTGGCTTGGTCAGCTACATTTAGAGTTAGAATGAAAGGTTAGAAAACTTACTTAATCACAATGTCCTTGTGATTGATGAGGGATTGGCAGGGGTCACAGTTCAGACAACCCACTGATTGATTATTCTAAGATCCCCCTTCCACGTAGTTCATGTGAATTTCTCTAGCAGCAACAATGAGATATAAAGACAGAGACCCAGGAGATCTGGGCTTTCAGTTCAGTTACACACCCAACTTGCATGCCTGTGAGTAATAGAATGTTTGACTCCTTACCCTTCAGAAGAAGTAATATTCTAAAAGTAGTGAGGAAAATGCAAAAGGGGTTTTAGCCAAGGGGATTTGATCTTAATCTAGAAGTAGAAATTATAGGCGTTGTGGGGAGTACTACTGTGTGTACCTATGGAAAAAGGGAGCTTTGGGTATTTCATTCAGGAGGAATCAGGCAGACAAGAAATATTCATTAAACACTTAGTGTTTGTCATAATTTGTCTACTACACTCTGAGGATACAAAGAAGGTAAAAATAAATAAGAAAAAAGCCAGTGCCTTTTCTCAAGGAATTTGCATCCCAATGAAGGAGACTACATGTAAATAACTAGGAATATATAAAACAAATAAGATAAAAAAAGAAGACAATCTGTGATTGGAAGATACTGGGAGAACTTCGAAAGTTGTCTTGCAGAAGGTGGGATTTGAGCTGTCTTTAAAAAAGTTAACAAAATTAAGAGTCTTAACTAAGGAGGCAGAATGTTCTAGGCATCATGTACCAACAGTGCAAAAGCACATTTGTTCAAGAAACTGCAAATAATTCAATGAAATTGTATCTTAGATTGCATGGAGGGGAATAATCTGGCAAACAAATAATAAAGTAGGAAAGGTTCAAGTTGTGAAGAGTTTAAAATTTCAGAGATGTTTATATTTGATCCTGGAGGTAATAGGGAGCCACTGAAATGGCTTCCTGTTCATCTAAAGACATTAAAATACTTGACTATGGAGAGTTTGGGGGACTTCAGTTTTGGCAGATGTCCAAGGCCAAGCAAGTTACTATTTTTTGCCCTGCTGACCAAATGTAATTCTGTGTTGAGACAATGGGGGCTATTTCTATCATAACTAAATGATATATCCTTGTTGGATATACTTTTCATGCCATTGTCAAGTAACTTCCTTTTGTTAATTGTTGAATGATGAACAAGTTTCTCATTTCATTCTAATATTAGACATAATCCACTAGGAGATTGATTCAAGTCTCAGGCCTTTCCTAGAACACCAAGCCTTGGGAATTCTATCTCCTCAAAATCTACTCTACCTGCTCCCTTTTCTCCACTCATACAGTGGCCATCACTACAGTTTAGGCTCAACACTCCCTTGTCTGTCTCCAGTATTTCCAGGTGAAAACTTTATTTCCTAACAGCTACACTGCTAGAATTTGTCTCAAACATCAGCATGCTATGACCCCTCCTCAGTTGGGAAAATTCCTCCCTCCCATCCACTTTAAAGCTTCATTTTGTGTGTTCATTCCCCAAGTAGATTATAAACTCCTTAAGGGCAGGGACTGAGTTTGTTTTTCATTATTCTTATAGACAGAGGGTAGTCAAGTACATGACACATTATAAGCTTTTAATAAATGTTTTGTGTATAGTGTTGGACAACTGGCAAATCGCCACTTATAAAGCACTGATATAACAATGCCACTCCCCTGCTCAAGGAACTTCACTGCTTCCCTAATGCCTCTAAATTAAAAAACAAACTCTTGTATTTTACACTTAATGTCCTGTGTGATATGGCTGTGAGGACTGGCCTGTTTCTAGCTTCTAGATGACAGAAGTGATTCCATGTTTAATCACTGACTGACCCATCTATATTCTGGGAAGTGCCTATGTACCCAATATTGTTTTAGTCTGATTTATTTAGATAATGAATGCAAGACTCTCACGTTCACAATTCCTTTAACAAGCCTCCTCTCATCCATGTATACAGTCAAGAAGCTTTTCTAGTCACAATGTATGTGTATGTGTTAGAATGGACAAGGCGGCTGATTGGTAACAGTTTGGGCCATTTGCTGATTTACTTCCTCTAAAACCCCTTTCCTACACAGTCCCTGTGAATCTACCCTGCAATAATAATCAAATGTAAGGTCAGAGACCCAGAGATCTCCTGGGCTTTCCTCATTTTCATGCACTTATTCCTGTCAGAGAGAAGGCACTTGGGCATGCAAAGTCCCCGTCTTCTGTTCCTAGGAGCACATGGCTTTCTACTTGGTACTTCTCCCACAATCTCCTCACAATGACTGCAAGCTACCTTTCCAGATGCATTCACATTATTCCCCTGACACATTCCATATTTGAATCAAACTGACTTATTTGACATTTCCCATAAATGATATGCCATCTTCAACTTCTGTACCTTTGCCCAGGCTATCCTCCATTCTTGGAATATTTGGCATCTTTACTTTTACCTTTTGGAATCCTTAGTTCCCTTCAAGCCTTAGCTATAGTTTAATCTCCTATTTGATGCTTTTTCTGATTGCCCTAAATATTATTTCTCTCCTAGTCTACCTGAAATGTTTTTGTATTTATTTTTTATAATTTCATAGGGCAGGTAGGTGGCATAGTGATGACAATGACAATAACTACAATTATATTTTATACTTATTATATTTACCTCTCCATACTCCAAGATCTAAGCAACACTGGCCTCCTTGTTGTTCCTTGCACACCACACTCCATCTACTCTCTCGTGCCATTATACTGGCTCTTCCCCATGCTTGGAATACTCACTCTGTCTACCTCTGCCTCCTGGTTTCTCTGACTTTTTCCAGACTCAGTCCAAATTCCACATTGTGCAAGATGCCTTTATAGTCTCTTCATATTCTTGTGCCTTTGCCTCTGCAAGGTACTGAAATTACTTTCCATCTACTCTGCATATATTTTGTATGTATCTAGCTGTTTATATGTTCTTTTCCCATTAAGAACATGATCTCCTTTTGCCTTTCTTCCTTGCACCTAGTAAATGATTTATAAATGCCTGCCGACTTGACTTGACTTATTTGTATATGTGTTCTTTCTCTCCTATATAATTAAAACAACTTGAGGATAGCAACCATTTTACTTTCATGATTTTATATCTCTATCACCTAGCAAAGTGCTAGTAACTGATTAGATTCTTTATATGTGTGTGTTGTATTTATTTAAAATTTTCACCACTCTGATGGACTTAATATATTACTATTTAGTATTATAGTTATCTGTATTTGTATCCTCTACCTTCTATGAGATTATAAGCTCCATGAAAGCAGGAATACCATATTATCTATAATTTCAACTCTCTTAGCAGTAGTACAATGCTCTGCACAAAGTAGGCAATTAATAAGTCTTTATTTAGTGAATTAAAGAAGTATTTGGGACTGGGGTTATAGAATAATGCTCACCACCTAGTAGGAGTTCAATAATTCAGATTAACTTCTATTTTTTCAAAGCCAGAAAAGGGTCTGAATATTTTTTAACTTTTCTTTCTTTAGCCAAAACAATGCATCATAAAACAGTTGTTCCAACTGAAATAATCAAAATCCCTGGGTGCAACACATGAATAACTAAAAATTCAATTTAGAACTATTTCCTAGTGGTGTCTTAGCCTGTTTGTTTACTCTTAACTAGAGACACTTTTAACTGAATAGGAAGACCTCCTAAGAATGTCTGCAGTATAAATGCATAGTGGTTTAGAATGAATTTATGTTTATCTGTCCTGTTGAGCTAAAAGTCCACCAGCATTATTAGAACAAAATGTTCAACTAGATAAGGATTATTACAAAAATATGAGTCATCAATCACATACATATGTATGGATTAATCTGACACAGTTCTAATATTACTCATCCTGATGAAACTTAAATAATGAAGGATTCTAAAATTTTGAATGCCCAAACTGCAAGACTGGAAGCTTCAGAGGGATTTAGTGATCTATCAGAACTTGGAAGAGAACAGCCCTTTTTGTTTAAGCTGTGTACTGAGACTTTAGACACATCTTAATTATGCAGCACCAATGCCTACACTGGGTCACCCCCTGATCCTCACTAGATTTTTGCCTGAAAGCAAAAATACTTCTTATATTTCATTCCAGGTATAAAGAATTTAAAAGGATTCATATTTCTGAATCTGAAGAGTCATTTACTTTTTTTTTCCATTCCCCTCCCACCTTTTTCAGGGTATTTATTACCCTTAAAAAATTTGCTGCCTTTGCTTCTAAGGAACAGATTAAATTGTAATATTTATGAGGTGTAGGAGGCAATCAATTCAACACTTAATTTCATAAAAGTCTTTTTTTCCTCAACAACTTTGTTTTATTAATAAGAATTTGAAATTCCAAATTTAATGAGGAAGCAGCACACTTGCCTCATGAAGGCAAGCGTTAAAATAAATGAATAACTTCTTTGTAAATATTGTGATACCAGACATTCTAATTATTTTATATTGGTTACCTCAGTACCATTAATGTTATTTGCCTCTTTATTGTTTTGTAAACTGAAGTAAATGTCAACAACGTACTACCTGAAATAATTAATATGGAAAACGATAGCATGTATACCACCAGTGGAAATGCCAGGACTATCATATTCTATCTTTTATTTTAATGCAGAATAACAGACAAAGGAGACAAAATACTGTTGTCACAAGGATGGAAGTTTTATTGAAATTGGTTACTGATGGTTACTTATTCATGCCATTGATTATGATATCTGTAGTACAATAACAGTATTTCAGAGTGACTCTAAGAAAATAGAAGATGCAAACATCTGGGTCAGAGGCAAGTCCACGAGGCTCATGAAGAATCAGGATGCCAAGGAGGTCCAAATAACTGCATTTAGATGTAGCCTTTCTGAATACTTGAACATAAAAGTCACTTGTAGGGATTTTATATTTTAATCACAGCCATAAGACAGCAGAAAATGAGAATAGGAAAAACTGCTTTCTTTGAATCAGTCTGGTCAAATATGTATGTCGTTTTCTGCCATGAGCAAAGATTCATCATTTTAATACCAATGTTCTACCTTGCATTATTATATAGTTATAAGTCATGGTGCATTTTGGTCACCAAAGAGATAATGACATAGGAATTTGGTAATACAATGTGTTTGGGAAAGGGGGAGAAAAGAAAGGAGAGTTGTTGCATTCAGTGAAATAGCTTCTTCAAGCCCAAGTTTTATTTCTTATTATCCCCAAATAAAGGGTCAAATGGGCCAATAGGCATCCAAATGAATGGTTTCATAATTTCATAAAGCAAAAAGAAATCATTAGAGAATGGGCAAAAAAACTGTAAGCAGGCTTATGGATTTGTGTTATAAAAATATTTCTCCATTATTCCCTACTGTCTTTTTCAAGAATTAATCCTTACCCTAGAAGTAAGGTTTCTCAGAAGAAGGGCCTTAAAAAAATGAGAGACAGAGAACCAGAAACAGAGAAAAAAACCCAGAGAGACAAAGATAGTGAGAAAGGAAAAGATAGAGACACAGAGTTATAGACAAAGAGACAGAGATTAAGAAAGGAAAAGGAAAGAGAGATTTCTAGCAATGTGGTTGATAAAGCATATCATACTGTTCTTCTGGAAAAGATGGACCTATATAGATCAGATAATAGTGCAATTAAATGGATTTCAAACTGGCTTAATGACTAGACTCAGTAGTTAGTTTTTTAACATCAAGTTGGCAGGAGGTCTCTGAGGAAGGATCCCAGAGACCCATATTTGAACCCCTGCTATTTAACTTCTTTTTCAGTGACGTAAAGTTATCAGTGAAAAGCATTACAAACTGAATATTTTGACCTGGAACATGCTTATCAATTTCAGAAATTACTCAAAGATGGAAGGCAGAACTAATGATTGTATGACAAAATCAATATTTTGAAAAGGCCTTTGACAGTATAGAACACTGGGTGAAATTTAATAAGATGAATTTCAATAGGAATAAATGTAAATAGTTGTTTTCCAAAAGTCAACTTCACAAGTACGAGCTGACAAAAGTATGATTACATAGTGTGATGTTTAAAATCTAAATAGAGGTGGTCCTTATATACTGCTTCAAGCTGATTGGTTGGCGTCATCCAAATCCATTGGTTCACTGGACTTGAAGGTTGTCTCAAGTTAAGTTCAAAGTCTAGCTTCTGAGAACAATACCTTCTTAAGGGCTAGCCAGTTGTGATTACAATCTAGTTAACTTTGAAGTAGACTAATCAGCAAGCAGTCAATCACTCTCACTTGATTCAATCAGTTTAGATTAATCTCCAGGTGGGTCTTTGAGTATCTGCTAAATCCCATTATTTTATCACAATAGCAATTGGTCTGAAAAAAGATCTGGGTGATTTGATGGACCACAAGTTCAATGAGAAGGTTGTGTGATGTACCACAAAGTTGCCAGGGGGATATAAAAATTCTTTCTTTGCAGAGATGGGGGACTGTGACTGTGGAACACAATATAATGCCAGAGTTTTACAATATATTTGTTAGTTCTGCTGAACTGTTTTCTCTCCCCTCTTTTTATTCTTTGTTAAAGAATGGCTTTGGGAATGGAATGGGGAAGAACGTATTAGGAAATATAAGTGACATAAAACAAAATATAAAAAATTTTTAAAGTGATCTTTCAGCAACAAGAAAGCAAAAGACTTTCTATTCTGTCCTGATCAGACCACATTTTGAGTATTATGTTTAATTTTCAGCACCATGGTTTGGGAAATTTTTATTCTAGAATAAATTGGGAGGTATACTTATTTTAGATAATGTGGAAATTTATTTTGATTTGGGGACCCTACCTTTAGGCTGAGATTAGAAAGCCTTAGGCCCTCAGGGTCTCTGCCCTTCCTCCTCAGCTTCAGCTGAGTCAAAAAGTCCCATGGGCTGTACAAGACACCAGGTCAGACAGCTGGGGGGAAAAGCCCCAGCTCCCTCCGACCTGAGCGGAGATCCTAGAGATACCGGGCTTGTCCAGGCTGGGCTCTGGTGAGGCACGTGATGCTGGAGCATTCCCCCCCCCCCCAGCCCCAGTCGCAGCCCTGACTGGCAGATTAGCTTGGTCTGTGGGGGTGCAGGAAGCCCCGAGATTTGAGTGGAAAGAAGAAAAGGTATATATAGACCTGGGAGTTAGACAGCAAGGGGTTCTGACGGACTAGATAGAGAGACAAGATTGAAGAGGTTTAGAGGGAGGAGAGGGGCTGCCAAGGTACGGGGCTGACAGGAGGACTGGAGGCCATTGGACTAGGAGACAGGGGGCTGAGAAGAGGTCAAGAGGGCGGCTGACGAGATTAGAAAGGAGAGACGGGGGACAAGACGAACAGCAATGCTGGACTAGGAGCAAAGGCGGCAGAAGACAGACTGAACAGGAGGCAGCGGAGAGCACAGAAGTGGTCAGCACAGGGTACAGGTTGGAGAAAGTGAAGATTAAGAGGAGTTAGAAGAAAATAGCTAAGCAGGGAAAGTACATACCCTGAGGCAGAGGAGGCTAAGGCCCTTATTGTATTAAAAATGTTCGAGGCACAGCAGGTGGGAAAGAGAAGCAGTGGAAAGAGACACTCTGCAACGCAGTCAGGTTGTACGTTTTATTTCCCTGTATTCTTAATTTTAAATTAATAAACTCAGCTTTGATTATTTAGTTAAGAGGCTTCTTAATATTTTGCTTATCAATTTGGGAGTGGAGCAGTGTGGTGGAACTTTGTAAACGGCCCACATTAAATTAACAGCAGTCAGATAGCCAAAGAGCCAAAAGTCCCCAGATTAGTCACCCCAGTTTAGCCCCTCAAATTAGCCCCAGTCATTTAAAAATATATCTACAATAATGACAGTAAGGATCCAGTCAAAATGACAAAAAATGTCAATAGTCAGTTTTGGAGGGACAATGGGAAGACAGAAATATTGCACAATGAAAAGATTAATAAAAGTGAGGAAAATTTTAACAATGGCAAAAACTAGTTATGGTTTCAGAGAACAAAATCCAAAATGTCTCATTCTTCTTTACTATGCAACAGGAAACTACTAGGGAAGAATGTAAAGATTTTCAGACATAATTCCTAAATCATTATTTTTGTTTAATTATTTTTCTCCTTATTGAAAGGGAGAGTTGGGGTGTGTTGGGGAGGGACTGCAGAATTTCCAGAAATTGTTATGATATAAAAACAAAATACAGTAATACAACTTATTTTAAAGTTAACATATTGAACTGCTTTGCAAAATAAAAGATAACAGTAGAAAGGATCAGGAAGGAAAAAAAAACCCCTGATATTTTCTTACAAAGAAGAAATTTTTTTAACAAAAAGATAAAGTTGAATGATTGGAACAAAATTCACATGCATCAAATTATTAAAAACAATTACTTTGAATAGCATTTCACATAAAGAAGCAATAAAAAACATTACATAGAGAGAAGTAAACATAGAAACTATATTTTGCTTAAAAACCACATAAATAATGAAATAATATTTTTATGATTATGTGTGCCATGTGGTAGAATACCTAAGTTCTTAAAGGAAAACCTGAATTAATTTTTTAAAAAATATATTGATAGTAAAAATATAATTGTAGTAGATTTTAATGTTCTATATGAGGAGTAGAAATATAACAGAAAATACATTAAAATGAAAATGGCAATAATGTAATGAAAATAGAAATATAGGGGCAGCTAGTTAGCACAGTGGATAGAGCACTGGCCCTGGATTCAGAAGTACCAGAGTTCAAATCCAGCCTCAGACACTTGACACTAGCTGTGTGACCTTGGGCAAGTTACTTAACCCTCACTGCCCACTGCCTTCCCCCCACCCCCAAAAAAAGAAAATATAAATATGATAAATAAGAATACTTCTGAATGAGAAGCTTAAATAAGATAGATGCTATAGAATCAATATCACCTTAATAAACAAGGAATATTTGTTATGGCACATAGAAAGCTTAATTGAATGAGAATTTTAAAAATACATACCTTTTAAAATAGAATATAATTCAATAAATTAATTTTTAATATAGGAAAATAATCAAAGTACATAAACATAATTAGAGACTAATAAATTACTAAATGAGGAGGGTTAAATAAAAATTTCACAGAAGCAATAAATAAATATGAAAATCATGCAATATTATAACAAAATATTAGCTAGAGGGAGCTATAGGCAATCTCAGATGCCCAGCAAACTTTCCATGTGGATTTAGAAATGCACTACCCTACTAAGTGATGGGAAGAATTACCACTAGACTTGTCTACCCAATTCAGGAATCCTTGAGTTTTGCAGGAATCTTGAGAAAGACAAACCCAAGTAGGTTCAGGTGCAAAACACAAAAAGCAGAGCACTTTCAGGCTATTTCCAGCATTCCTTGCCTGAGTTTAGCCATATTTAAGTCCATTCATGTCTGACCCTTCCCTGGGCCTTGGCAGCAGGAAAGTGGCTTTGGGGAGTCTCCTGGGTTTGTCCAGCCTGGCATTTTCTGGCTAAGCCAAATAGCCCTAGGGCTCAGCTGGTGTCTTCCATAAGCAATTGGCTCATTGCCTAAGCCTGAGGCTTTGAGGTGGGGCAGCTGAACATTCTCTGAAACATAATCTGTGGTTTGTAAGGTTTCAAGAGTGAAGAAAAGGGGCAGCTAGGTGGTACAGTGGATAAAGCACCAGCCCTGGCTTCAGGAGGACCTGAGTTCAAATTTGGCCTCAGACACTTGACACTTACTAGCTGTGTGACCCTGGGCAAGTCGCTTAATCCTCATTCCCCACAAAAAAAAAGGAACAAAAGTAAAATCTAGCCTGAACAGCCCCTGAAGCCTTTGCAGGAGCCCAGCAGGAGAGCACTGCTGAGTCCAGTGGCAATAATGGAGTCTGCTTGCAACCAGGAGAGGTCATAGAGCCCTTGAAAAGAAGTCCCTAGACAAAGTCCAATACAGGAGTACCTAGAGTTCCTTTGCAAGAGTAGGCAAGTCTGACTCACTATACACCGGACTAGGCAGTTCACTTTACCCAAGAAAAACACTCACACCCTTCTATCATACAATTGTTTCTGTCTTGCCTGATGTTGTAATCCCATTTGGGGTTTTCCTGGCAAAGATATTGTAGTGGTTTGCCTTCTCCAGTTCACTTTACAGATGAGGAAACTGAGGCAAAAAGGGTTAAGTGATTTGCTTTGGGTCACACAGCTAGTAAGGGTCTGGGGCTGAATTTGAACTCAGGTCTTTCTGACTCCTGGCCTCTTGCTCAACCTCATTGCACAACCTGGGTGCCCTTTATGCTCAATGGCAAACAAAAAAAACCCTCTGAAAATCATGAGGAAATCTTTTAGATTAAGAAATACCTAGGGGATAAATTCTAAAGGTGATAGTGACTTCACAAGAAAGGTAAAGCCTCATAAGGGAAAAATATCTGGGGAAAATAAAAGAGACATATAATGGGAAAATTAGAGGACAGGCTAACAAAAAAACCTGATACTTTAGAAGTGATGGTGGAAAATCTCACTCCAAACTAAATTCCCTGAAAATTGAGATGGGCCAGAAAAAAAAAATGACAAAAATAACCCCCAATAAAAATACGAAAAAAAAATTAAGAGGAAAAAAGAGGAAATCTAAGAAATATAAAAATTAAAAAATATAAATAACCTGAGAAAACAGGACAAGGAAAGCCAATCGAAAAATTATAAGACTATCTGGAAACTATAGGCAGAAAAAGTCTACATACCATAGCAATAAAGTACAAATGAAAACTGCCCACAACTCTTGGTACCAGAGAGCAAAGTGAAAATAGAAAAAAAAAAATACTGGTCACCTCTAGAATAAAATCTACAAATGAAAATTCCCAGGAACCCCACAGGCAAAATTCAGAGCTTCTAGGTCAAAGAAAAATATCAAGAAAACTCCTCAAAAAGCTCACTAAGGAACTAATATAAGGATTAAACAAGTCTTAGTTGTAGGCACTCTAATGTAGAGAACTTGTAGTATTATATTCTGAAAGGCAGGGGATGAATGTTTATAACAAAGGAAAACCCAACTGTCAAATCAAAGTATAATCCTACCAAAAAAAAAAAAACACAACAAAAAACAAACGAACAAAAAATATGAGCTGTTAGAGGATTTCCAAGTATTTCTGGTGAAAAAAAAAAACACAGAACTGAATGGACATTATAAAATGGAAATACAAATATCAAGAAAGAAAAAGAAAGGCAAAAATATTTTTTAATTGAAAGGTAGTCTGTGGGGATGAATTATTTGTCTGTTAATAGGAGGAAAAGAAACAATTGTCTATGTATCCCTAATATTTTAAAGGGTAATAAAGGAATATTAAAATGACAGAGGGTCTGTGGGTATTTTCGTTCTGTTATTTTCTTAGGAAAAGTAAAAATTGGGAGAGAACTATATGGGGGAGGAAAAAGGAAGAATGGGATGAAAATCACTATTATATAATAAAAACATATATTACAAAGAATATATATAACCATGGAAGAATATGTGAAAAGAATAAGATTCCCATAGAACTAATTTACATTTATTCATATAAAGGATAGAGACTAAGGGGAAGAAGTGGAACAACTTGTTTCCTCTTGAAAATAGAACACTACCACATCCTCATTTCCCCATCTTCAAACACACACAAATTTTTCAGTATAGAAGTGCATTAAATGCAATAGAATTAAGAGCAGAGAATTAAGGAAGGAAGAGATAGGTCTAAGGGAGAAGCCTGGATAAAGAAATAGTTAAGAAAAACAAGATCAACTATTGGAGAAAGAAACTTGTAGAGAGGGTTAAAAGAAAGAGGGAATAGTGCAAAATCTCATGCTGCAACTGAACTAAAAAAAGCTAGGGAACAATCATAATTTCAGATAAGGATACAAGAAACAGATAAAATAATAAAAGAGAAATGCATAATAGATAGTGAATCAATATCAATACTTTATATATATATATGCATGTAATAACATAGCATTTAAATACTTTAAAAGTTAGCTTAATTGGAGAGATAATTGGATGATAAAAGCTATAATGATAGAACATTTTAATGCACTCCCTTCAGAATTAGACAAATTTTATTAAAAGATAAACAAGAATGAAGTTAAGGACCTGAGTTCAATTTTATAAAAATCAGAGATGAGAGATCTGTGGCATATGTTGAATGGCAGTATAAAAGGAAATTACATATCCTCAGCTACACTGGCACCTTTACAAAAACTGACCATATATTGGGACAAAGACCTCACCAAAAATGTAAAAAAGGAAGAAATACAAAAACATTCATAAATGGTCATTATTTAATAAAATTATGTTAAATAAAGGGTGGATTTGAAAAAATTAAAAAGTACTTTGAGAATAGCATAATTTTAACGAACTGAAAGGCAAAAGAATAAATTACAGAGAGAAATAAGCAGAAATAGAACAATTTAAAAAGAGGTAAGAATATTTTAGAGAAAATTAACTTTGAAAGGCTTTAGAATTCTCATCAATGTAATGATAAACCACAATTCCAAAAGAATGAAGATAGAACATGACACATCTCCTGCCAGAGATATAAACTCAAAATTTAGTAAAAAACATATTTGTAGGAAATAACTAATGTTGGCATTTGTTTTGTTGGCCTACTCATCTATGTATTGAGGTCTTTTGTTTATTTTATTTTTATTTTCACAATGAAGGATAGGGCAAAGGATAGATTACATTTTTAAAAGATTTTAGTTAAAAAACCTGATAGTTTAGAGGGTCAACTAGGTGGTACAGTGGATAAAGCACCAGCGCTGGATTCAGGAAGACCTGAGTTCAAATTCAGCCTCAGACTCTTGACAGTTACTAGCTGTGTGACCCTGGGCAAGTAATTTAACCCTCATTGCCCTGCAAAAAACAAAAGAGAAACAAAAACAAAAAACTGATAGTTTAAATGATAGTAATAACAATAAGAAAAAAGAATGAAATTAAAGGTATAAACATTGTCAAACAGGAAACAAAGCAATATGATAGTGACCTTACAATACCTCAGAAAATCAGTGAAGAAAATAATTGGGATAATTTAGAAAAATTAGAGCATGCAAAACCAAAACTGTAAGGATTGTAAGAATTTGATATCCAATACTAGAAACAGCAAGAAAAAGAGAAATTATAGAAAAAGAAATTCTTGCTAATAATTTCTTATAAAGGTCTTCTATCCTAAGATATGTTATTGAAGCAAATATTAAAAACTACCAAATCACAGTATGTAGACCTTTTATTTTTGTGGGGCAATGAGGGTTAAGTGACTTACCCAGGATCACACAGCCAGTAAGTGTCAAGTGTCTGAGGCCAAATTTGAACTCAGGTCCTCACAAATCCAGGCCCAGTGCTTTATCAACTGTGCCACCTAGCTGCCTCAAGAGAAATTCAAGCCAACAACACCTTTATGAAAAGTGTTCCAAGTCATTATTAGAAGCACAATATTTTTCTTTTTTTACAACACATTTTTATTTATTTCATTAAACATATTCTACTTATTTGTGTAAAGAATTAATCATGATTTAGAAGCCCCAGTGCATGCCCCGGCCAGGGCTCAGGCACCACGCCTCCAGACAGGTGCAGTGCTCCACCCAACTTGAGCCTCTGCCTTAGTGGACCTGGCCAAATTATAATGATGGGAAGCCAAGTGAAGGTAGTCAGGTGACCTTCTGCATGTGGAAGCTGGGAAGCTGACCATTGTACAACTGTCTGTTAATTCTGTCAATCAGGGCTGCCAGCCAGTTAGCTTCGGGCTGTGTGTGTGTGACCGCCCTGTTTTCTGTGAAAAAGAGGGTTGCTGGTAAGAAGGGAGGAGATTCACCATTCTGGCTTTGGAGCTGGAAAAAGATAGGATGCAGTCATATATTCTTCTGAGCCCCGGGCAGTGGTGTGGTTCAGGTCGTATTATTTTCCTTCCCCCATTCCTTTTTTTTTTTTCTTTCCCTTAATTTGACTAATCTTACTTGTGTTTTTAAGTTCATTCTTATTAATAAACCCTGTTCTGTTTTTGAAAGAGGCTATTAATCTCCTCCCTTGCCCCAATATTGCAGCAAGCTGCCTAAATAACATTTCCCAATCAAAATTTGGCCCCTACATAGGTAATTTTTTTTTTTTGGTGAAGCAAATGGGGTTACGTGACTTGCCTAGGGTCACACAGCTAGTAAGTATGAAGTGTCTGAGGTCAGATTTGAACTCAGGTCCTCCTGACTCCAGGGCCAGTGCTCTATCCACTGTACCAACTAGCTGCCCCAGATGTAAATTTTTATTATTCATTTTTCAAAAGTAATTGAATTCCATATTATTTTCCTTCTTCTCCCTCCTTCTTGAGAAGGCTAACAATTTGATTTCAATTATACACATGAAGTTATACAAAACATATTTCCATATTAGCCATGTTGCAAAACAAAACCAAACCAGAGACAAAAATGAAGAAAAAAATTAAAAATAAATATGAGATAGAACCTTAGAATTGTTTCAATTTTCATTTCTCTATCAGTGATTTGTAACAATTTATTTTATTTACTTATTTATTTATTTTTGCAGGGCAATTGGGGTTAAGTGACTTGCTCAGGGTCACACAGCTAGTAAGTGTCAAGTGTCTGAGGCCAGATTTGAACTCAGGTCCTCCTGAATCCAGGGCCAGTGCTCGATCCACTGTGCCACCTAGCTGCCCCCCCAAATATTTTTGATAGCTTGAATTTCTTACTTTGAAAAGTGTATATTTATATTGGAGAAGCTGTGGAAAAATTGGAACACTAATGCATTGTTTGTGGAGCTATGAACTGATCCAACCATTCTGGAGAACAATTTGGAACTATGCCCAAAGTGTTATGGGACTGTTCATACCCTTTGACCCAGTGGTACCCCTGCCAGATCTGTATCCCAAAGAGATAATAGAGGAGGGAAAAGGATCCACATGTACCAAAATATTTATAGTGGCTCTCTTTGTGGTGGCAAAGAATTGGAAATTGAGGGACTGCCCATCAATTGGGGAATGGCTAAACAAGTTGTGGTATATGAATATAATGGAATACTATTGTGCTGTAAGAAACAATGAGCAGGAGGAGCTCAGAGAAACCTGGAAGTACTTACATGAACTGATGCTAATTGAGAGAAGCAGAACCAGAAGAACATTGTACAGAGTAACAGCAACATTGTGTGATGAACAATGGGGATAGACTTAGCTCTTCTCAGCAGTGCAATTAACCAAAACAATTTCAAAGGACTCATTGATAGAAAATGTTCTCAACATCCAGAAAAAAAGAACTTTGGATTAGGAATGCAGATTGAACCATACTGTTTCTACTTTTGGACTGGTTTTTTTCCTTCTTTTTTGAGGTATTTTCCTTGTTCTCTGATTCATCTTTCACAATATGACCAATGCAGAAATATGTTTAGTGTGATTGTACATATATAAACTATATCAGAGATTGCTTTCCATCTTGGGGAGAAGGGAGGGAAGGGAGGGTGGGGGAAAAGTTTGGAACTAAAATTCCTATGAAAACAAATGTTGAAAACTATCCTTACAAGTAATTGGAAAACAATAAAATACTTTTATTAAAAAAACAAAACAAAAGAAAAAAAAGAAAAGTGTATATCTGCATCTGATCATTTACCTACTAGAAAATGACATAGTTTTATACATTTGAATCTGTTCCTTTTAAATCTTGGAAATAAAAAAAAAGATCTTGTTTCTCCTCTTCTAATTTTATCTGCATGGGTTTTTTTTTATTCCAAACCTTTTTAATGTTGTGTATTTTTAAAAAATTATATTATCTTATACTTTTCCTTCATTTTGTTCCTGCCCCTCTTTACATAAAAAAGAGGAGCATGGAACAGGAGTATTCTTAACACCAGTGCATTATATTTGAACCAAATAGCTTCTACTTCCCTGCCTTTTTCTCTTCCCTTTATCCAAGCCCCAAATTCCATTTATAGTTTCTTACCATTTCCTTCTCTTAACTTTTTAAGTCTCTCCTCAATAAATTTACTTCTTTCTGAATTTCGAGTTTGAGTGGTGTTAAGAATACTCCTCCATAAATCTACTCTCCCTTTTTTCCTCTCTCTTTTCCCTATTTCTGTTTTCACTTATTTCTCTATTGAGTTGAATGTACATATATATATTTTCTATTGTCCTCTGAAGTTTAGGATAAAGTGATGTTCAAGTAGCATTTCCCTCACCACCTCTTCCTTTCTCATTTGTGTAGATTTCTATTTATATCTCCCAATTACATGAGATTAGCCATATTCATTCCTGTCTTTACTTTTCCTCTAGTATATTTTTTTCTTTTACCATTCCCTTGTTTCTTCTTTTTGTAAAATCATCATAACATAACAAAAATTACTCACAAGCGCTCCATTTTATTTCACTCTCTCTTTGACCTCAGCGGTATTAGTTCTTAGGTGATTCCTATATCATGCCCTTCCACACCCTCATGAAAACATGTCATCCCTATAGTGTCTTTTTTCAAATTTCTCACTCATATTTAGATTTTGTCTTTCTTTTTCCTACTCTGTTTATATGTGAAAGTTTCTACTTAGATCTGGTCTTTTTTTTTTAGTAGGAATGCTTGAATGTCCTCTATTTCCTTAAACATCAATCCCCCTCTATACTGCCCCACCCATAGGATTTTATTCAGTTTTGATGAATAAATTATTTTTGGTCATAAGCTATATATTATGTCTTTTGGAATATTATATCCCATGTTTTTCACTTCTTTACGGTATTAGCTGCTCAGTCTTGTGTGATCATGATTGTGATTACTTTGAACCTGAATTATTTCTTTCTTGATAGTTGCATTGTTTTTCCTTTAAGTAGGAAGCTCTAAATTTTAACTATGGTGTCCCCGAATATGTTTCATTTGGAGCTTTCTTTCAGGAGGTGAATGGTGAAGTCTTTCTGGTTTTCCTTTCTCATCTGATTCAAAGAGATTTTTTTACAGTTTTCTTTCATTATTTCTTGAAATATGATATCCATACTTTTTTTTTTGGTTTTGACTTTTATGTAGCCTAGTGATTCTTATAATATGCTTGTTTGATTTTTTAGGTTAGTTATTTTTATAGGAGGTAAAATTCTATTTATCTATCATCTATCTATCTATTTGTCTATCTATCTATCAACTAACTTCTATTTGTTTTCCTGCCTTTTGATTTTATTTTAATATGTCATGTTTTCTCATGGAGTTTTTAGATTCTATTTCATCAATTCTAATTTTCAAGGAATCTATTAAGTGAAAATTTGTATCACATCCTAAGCTATTAATTCTTTCCAAGTCTCCTCCAAAGCTCTGGTTTCTTTTCTAATTTTTCCTCTAACACTTTCATTTATAATATCTCATTTCAAACTAATATAATTTATTTTAAGAATTATAATTGATTCTATGGGAAAGCTGTATTTTTCTTTGAGGCTTTGTTTGTATTTTGAAGTTACTCTTCTCTTCTGGGTTTGTGATTTCTTCATCTCTGTCATCATACTAGTTCCCTTTTGTTATTGTTTGTTTCCTTATCCTTTCCCCAATCTTATTTTGGAAATCATGCTTTACTGCCCTTGGTGGAAGATCTAAAAGCTGACTATGATACCAGCCTCTGTAGGCAAGTCCTTGTTATTGGTCTCAGCCTGGGGCTGAATCTATGATCAGTTCTGAATCCATGCTGCTGACCTGGCCCCTATGAAAGAACCTGAGTTGCTGGTTTTTCCTGGGGGTTGAGTTTGGAATCTACTATGGGCATCTCTGTATTACTAATTTCTCATAGAATCCTGAGCTCGGAGGACATGAACACAGCCCATCCCACAGTTGCTGCTTTCCAAAAAGAGATATTAAAAACAAACAACCAAAAAAACCACCTTTGGCTTTTGAACAGAAAGTGTTGTAGAACTAACTCTTTGTATGAGGATGACATAGCCAAAGACTTCAGCCAGAAACTGGAAGCAGAGATTCACTGCACAACCACATGCTTGGGGCAGCTAGGTGGCGCAGTAGATAGAGCACCGGCCCTGGAATCAGGAGTACCTGAGTTCAAATCCGACCTCAGACGCTTGACAATAGCTGTGTGATCCTGGGCAAGTCATTTAACCCCAATTGCCTCACCAAAAAACAAACAAAAAAACAACCACATGCTTAGTGGGGTTATACCTAGCACTGTTTAGCAACACTTATGTTCAATAGAACACTATATAGTAGAGACCAGCCGAGTGACATCAAGTCCAGTAGCATCTTAAAAAGAGACAAATGAAGATAGGATAAGGGGAAAGGAAGGTCAATGACATCTCTTGGAGATATCCATGGCCTTATAGTATCAGAGGCTTAAGTGGCATCTACATCCATGTGCCCTGGTGATATATCTTCCTTATATTTGTGCTACTCTTTGCTTGTGTTTTGGCCACATATATTCCTTATATGCAAATCTTTCCCTAGATTTCCTATGTATAAACATTCTTGCTACTGATAGAGCATTTGTTTTTCAGTCTGAATCCATTAAGATGTTCTTCACAAAGTTTATTTGGAAAATGTTTTATTGATACTTTTAAATCTTTGACATTTCATTAAATACTTTTGTCTTGAACTATGTGTCCTTTGACTCACTATTAAAGGTAAACACATCTTTGGAGACTTGTGAGTTGAGTTTTAGTAGATAAATGTATACCCAAAGGATACCTTGATCCAGCAGGTTCTCTGAAGGACCCTTCTTTGCAGTTGAGGTATCCCCAGACACTAAAATTACTTTATAGACCGTGAGACAAATATAGAGATGTTATCCTGTGGTCAAAATTACTCTACAGAATCCTTGTGAAATTAGAACTAAAACCGGCCTTCAATTCTTTTCCTCAACCCTCTCCCAAAATGTTCACTGAAAGAATGGGTTAATGTGGAGTCAATTTACAATTTCCTGGCAGTATCATTAACAACACAAGAGAACATAAAAGGCATAAAATGTGTCTGATGAAAATTTGAAGACTATAATAAGAACACAAGGTCACACCAAATGTATCCAACCTTGGAATTGTTATGAGTACCTCAGATGACATTAAGTTGTGTTCTTGTATTCAAATGGCACACTATAATAATGTGAGGCAGAGCAAAATTAATTCTAGCAACAGTCAATCTTGTGGTCTTCTCAACTGCCCCATGACACTTGGATGTTTACTTACTTAGGATGCAGGAAGAATCATGGAGATATTGAGAGCCACTTGGTATTTCAAAAGAGGATGAAACATCATCTTGTTAAAAGTTCTGGCTGATTATTTTCTGGCAATGCACTGCAATTAGCATTTAAATAATTCAATGTTAGAGACTATTTTCTCTGAGATTAACAATGATTCATTCATATGCACTGTGTGGCTAAATCAAAGATTTGAAAAGTTTAGAGTATGGGGCAAGAATAAAGAAGTCTGGATCCAAGCTTACTGTTGCTATTTACTATTAACATACAGGTCTTTGTGCCAAAGGCATTCCTAGAGAATAGATTGTGGTACCTATTCAATCTTTAATGGAAATGGAAATGAAATATTATTGTTTCTACCAGTGTATGATATTTCTTTAAGATAATGCCTAAACTCACTCTATTATTTCACAAGTTCGAAAATGCTGTAGGATGATGCATCACATTAATGATATTGTCATTGTCATTTAGAGATCATGTGGAGACCTGCAAAGTCATTATTAATTATAGCCACATGCATCAAAGCAGAAACACTCAAATTCATCACTGTATTTTTTAATCAGCTGAAAAATCATTCTTGTATTATCAGCACTTCCCTGAAAATAACCCTATTATTTTTTGATTAAGGATAAATTATATTTTTTCCTATCAAAACTGAAGCCCTGATAAGAAGAATCATAATAAACTTTTCAGCATAAACCACTCAATTTATTCATAGCCAGGCTGTCTCACCCAAGAGAAGATGGTATATGCCATAATAGCAAGCACTTTTTTCCCCTTCTGAATCCATTAAAATGGTCTGATTGCCCCCTTGTCCATTTCTAAATGATAGATAATATCCTCTTCTCTTTTCCTTTTCTTCTCTATTATGGCCTCTATAGAAAACCTAAAATGAGGCATTTCCTGCAAGGCAGCAGAGAAAGAATACTGAATGGCAAGCTGAAAGAGAATATAGAGACTGGGATAAAAGGCAGTTATTAAATTTGTGAACTCTATCAGGAGACAAGAAAATAAACTGTACCACTGGCTAGAAGGGTAGTGAAGTATGACATTTCATTTTTATGCAGGTCTCAGCATGATAAAGGTAACACACTGAAGAACACAGTAAAAAAGCAGTTAGTGCATTCATTGAATGCCAGCATAGCTGCTCTGCTTTACTTTGGTTGATCCCCTATGTGTCTTTGTGGGGACAGTAGTTTGGAGTTTCATATATATGAGATCAGAACCACTACCAACTTATTAGGATTTTTTATGGTGCAAGTCCAGAGATTCTGGTCCAAGGTGGGTTTTTCATGTTCACACACATACACACACATACACACACACACACACACACACACACACACACACACACACACACACACACACACACACTGAAGCCCCTAATGGAATGGGCTGTTTCTTTTTATTTAAATATCTTAAAGTATGGGCACTTTTTTTGAAGCAGGGCTGCTGGAGTTTCTTGTTTCAGTGAATGAGAGAAATATTGAAGAGAATATTGTGCTAAAAATGAACTTTATTAAAGTATTAGGACAGAACATGAATAGGTATTCAAGAGACAGATAAACAAATTCTTGGGATTTATTTTTGTGCCATGGGAAACAACTGGCTTGAGGAGGAATAAAAGAGTGTATGCAGTTCCCAGAAACATGACTAAATCATATCCATTCACATTGAAAGTCCTTTATGAAAATCAAATTTTATTATAAAATCCATTTTTCTTTATTGTATCAAGGAGATATTTTTCAGCCAATTCAATTGATTTGTATTTATTAAAATGGATAACATAGATACTATGCAGAGACTTTTGACACCATCTTTGGGATTTCTTAAGTACCAGGAAACAGCTACATCTAAGTTTGCTCTTCATCGGTTTCTGGGAGGGGGTGGTTCTGAGAAGGAAAGAGGAAGCATTTATACAATGCCTACTATGTGCCAGGCAATGTGTTAAGCACTTTATAAATACCTCATTTGATTCTCATAATAATGTTAAGGTAGGTACTATTATTTTCATTTTATAGTTGATGAAACTGAGGCAAGCAGAGGTTGTTAGATACATTTGCATGTATATATGTGTATATATATGTATGCATAGATACATATGTTTTATATATATATGTGAATTATTTTTATAGACAAAACTCTTCATAGACAGCTTAACAGTCAGCTCATCCATAATGTTTCTCAGTATCCAAATTAGCAGCACAACTATCAGGCTAATTATAAATTTGTTTTAAGTCTTTAAAGGTCTTGGAACATATACATATGCATGAATGCCTTCATGAGTGTATTGCATTTGTGTATATGTGTGAATTCATTCATGTGTGTATAAGCACACAAGTGTATACATGGTGTGAGTGCACATGTACAAATGTATATATTATATGTATGTGTATGTATACATTTATACGTGTGTTTGTATAAACATATGGCTGCCTGTGAATAGGTTTGTTCATAAAATCAGTAGCCTCACTCATTCCTTATTCTGTCCATTTTGTCCATGTTATTTAGAAAGCTCATAAAGTTTAAAAAAAAAATTGTTCCCAAGGAATATAGAATCCTTGGTATGGAGCAAACAAAACAGATTAGAATCTTGTTTTAAGTCAGATTTTTATCATTTTTTTTTTGCCACATATATAATTTCAAGGAATTCCCTATGGGAAAAATCCTTCTATCAATGCCAATTTGCACCTGTTTTACAACTTAAAGTGTCAGAGGGCTGCTTGGATCACTGAGAAATAAAGTGACTTCTTCAGTCTCACAATTTACATATGTTAAAGGTAACTCAGATCTTCCTATCTTTGAGGCCAACTTTATATACATTATGCAACACTGTCTCTGAATTACGTTTGCAGGCTTATATGCTCCTTGGGTCTAATTACATACCTAAATAGTATATAATACTAGAGTCTGTATGTATTCTTATATAGGCTACAAGGCCTAGGATGAAGAGAGCAGTAGAGAGGATTTCCTTCCTTATAAGGAAAGCTCCCTGAATCCAGGAACTATTTTACTTTTGTCTTTATGTATCCAGGATAAACAAGGTGTGAGGCATGTGATGTACATAATACATATTTGTTCATGGGTTGATTGCTTTAATCCAACCCTTAGAGCAATGAAATGCCTTGTCCCAGGTCACATTAGTTCTAGTAATTGTCATAGGATGTATTAGTGTTAGGATTTGAATTTAGAACTTTTGTTCTGAATTCAGAGCTCTTTTCACGATGCTTTACATGGCATTCCTGTCCTGTTCTCTTACATCAAGGTTATAAAGGAATTAATTATCCTCCAAAAATGTACTCACTAAAAATTAACGTAGTCAGTGCTCAGATATATCAACTGATAAAAGAAAGACACATAGAATAGTCAGGAATTTGGGGGGGATGTCTTCATAACCTTTTGAAGTTGGTGTACCAGAGAACAATGATTGTCCTGTACCACAAATCTTCCTGTAACTCGATCAATGGAGAGAGAACCACTGAATTTAGAAAATCTTATGTTTGTCCGATATGTATATTTAAAAGGTAACAAGACATGAAGATTTTTCTATGTGCCCAAATTCTGAATTTCTTTGCTCTTCTTTTTTGCTCCGATTTACTCCCACAACTAGTCCTCTACTTAAAAGAAATTAAAGCTTTTTGTATGAAATATAATAATGTTTGCTTAATTCATTATTAGAGCATTGTTGAATAATGGATTAAAAGAATGATGTATTTTTGTGGGTGTGTAATTTGTGAATGACATTCACACAAAAGAGTCTGAGTGTTATTTTTTCCATCAATTAAAAAAAGCACTTTTTCTGAAAAGTGAGGGAATGAAATCAGTCCACATTATTCTAGGACTGGTTTCCCAATAGTCCTTCTACATGTACTGTAATATATTTATGGTAAGCACTTGTGATAACGCCAGCAAAAAATTTCCATCATGCTGCATGCTTAATTTCATCTAACTTGTTTTATGGCAGTGTACTGAAACACAGAGTGAAGGTCTGTTTAAACAATTTGTCTCTGTTTCTCTGTGCAGAATGCCAACAGATTTGTTTAAACCAAAACAAAATGCACAAACAATTGTTCATTCTTTAGGTACAGTATTCAGTAGGGTGAGGTGTAGTATAGAGCTATATTTTTTTTTTTTTTAGCCAAGAAGACCTTGGTTCAAATCCTTCTTTGACACATACTAGTTATATGATGCTGAGAAGGGTACTTTATCTCTCAATGCTCTAGTCCAGAGGTATCCAACACTGACCCACTTTGCTACCAGCAACACTCTAGAGTGGAGTGAGAACCAGATGAAAGTGTAATTGAGAAATATTTAACAAAATAAATAATATAGTAGAACATAGATAATGTTAACATATGTTTTTCTGTGTTTGTTTTTTTAATGTGGCAATGAGGGTTAAGTGACTTGCCCAGGGTCATGCAGCTAGTAAGTGTCAAGTGTCTGAGGCTGGATGTGAATTCAGGTCCTGCTGAATCCAGGGCTGGTGCTTTTTCCACTGTGCCACCTAGCTACCCCCTTTTTGTTTTTGTTTTTGAATTTTTTTAACATATGTTTTTCTAAGTCAGTATGCAGCCATTAGGGATCCCTGTGTACTCTTTAGAGCCACACAAACCCTTACTATTTGAGCTTGAGACTACTGTTCTAAGCAGTTATACATAACTATAAATAGCAAAGAAAATGCTGATGTAAATTCATAGAGTGGATTTCTTCAACTTGTGGTTTTTATAGTGCCAATTCCTATATCAATCTTATGAAATATTTTGCTCAACATCCATTTATATAAGAATCTCTTTATTAGTGGATACATTACCTTGAGCAAAGATTATGCTAGCTTCTTCCCAAAGTCTTTCTTTACCTTCAGAAATCTAAAGAGAATCATTTGTGTCTTCTCAGGTTGAAGGTAGGAAGACAAAGATCCACCTTCTATTTAAAGCTCATTAAACCATTGAATGATTAATCTCCACCAATGGGGAGATTTTATGTAAATTAATTTGTGCACTGAGTCACATTTATTGGCCTGAAATCCTCAAATCTATGGAACTTTTTCACACAAACAGCTTAAGCTGATAGCTGGATCTTGGTACTGCAGTTTCTCCTTTTCCCCAGAGCCCTGGGGCTTGTAACCCAATTTTTCTACAATCTGATCCAAAATTGCTTACAGTTTAACATTTTGTGACCTTCATATGTGAAATTTATTCAAAGCAAAGGGGGCGGGGAGCTAGACTAATGTTGGGTCAATTTGCTGACACTTTCTAAAAGCTAGGTTTCTAATGGAGTGATAACTTCTATTAGTGATTAGGTTTTCTGAAAGGACTTTTGGAAATTCTATCAACACAGTTGGCCAATATAAGGCAATTACACATTACTTGTATTTATTTGAAGCTCCTTTCATATCCAAAGGTAAGAAATATCATAAAAGGTGTTCTTTAATGTCAATGCTCAATTGGAAAAACAAAAGATCAAAATATTTAGGGATCAGAGTGAGAGAAAACTTTTTCATTGCTTCCTCACTTTGAGCCATAATTCATGACGTCAATAACTAAATAGATCTCAGCCATGAAACATTTTTATATGAAAATAGTTGGTAATGGTGACAAGTTTGGAATTTTGTTTAATTGGGTCTTATTGTCTTCCAATTACAGATAATGAATAGAAAGGGTTTCCTTTTCCATCATACTTAAGCAAACCTGGATTTTGCCTTGGTAAAGCAGAAGCAATACTTGTTGGGGACAGTGGGGATAGCTTAACAACAGAAGGAGAAAAAAAGTGATGCAGTAACTTAAAAACATCATTACCACTAGTCTTTACAGGTCAATAGAGCCCCAATGACCAACTGTATATGTTAAAGTTGTCCTTGTCATAAGAAACACTGTCTTATGTAGCCCTATACTCTTTCCTAATCTCTACACTCAGCTCTCCAAATTCCTATTGAATATTTTCAACTGAATGCCCTTTAGATGGATTAAATTCAACACATCTAAAATTGAACTCACTTCCCCCCTCCAAAACCTCTAAATTTGAACTTCTTTATAATTGCTGAGATCATCACTATCCTTTCCGTCACAACCTGTCTTCCTCTTTTTCATATGTAATCTTTTGCTAAGTACTATTTATTTAACTTTCTTTGCATCTCCTAAATACAATATTTTCTTTCCTTTGACACAGTCACCACTCTAATTCAATCCCTCACCATCTCACCTCTGGAACTATTGCAATAGAATGTTTGTTGGTTGCTCTACCTCATCAACCTCCACCCAACTGTCAAATTAATCTTCCTAAGGTACATGTCTGACTATGTTGTTTTCTATTCAATAAACTCAACTGTTTCTTTATCAACACTAGGATGAAATGCAAAAATCTTCTCTTTGCCATTCAAGGACCTTCACAACTTGTCTCCCTTCTAACTTTCCAATCATTTTATGCCTCAATTCTCCTATTGTTCCATATTCTGAAATCCTTGACACTGGCCTCCTTGCTGTTCCTTGAACAAGACACTCCATTTCTCGACTCTGTGTATTTACAATTGGTCAGGCTTGGTATTCTCTCTCTCTCAACCCCACTTGCTGGCTTCTTTCAACCAAAGATAAAATCCCATCTTCTAAATATCCTTTACTGATCTACCTTAATACCTTATTTCTCTGTTTATTATCCCCAATTTATTCTTTATCCTCTTGGTCACATGTAGATGTTTTCATGTTGACTCCTCCTTAGATTGTGCATTCCTTAACAGCAGGTACTATTTTTTAACCTTTCTTTTTATTCCCAAGAATAATGCCTGAGATGTAGGAGAGACTTAATAAATGTTTATTGATCACTTGCTATGCTCTAATACTAATGTGTGAGGATGCTTCTGGCCATTGTCTTTATCTCTCAAAAACAGGATATAAATTTCAACTGAGAATTGGGAGACTTTGAGGTCTAAACCAAGCTCTCTCAGTGCCTACCACCTGATAGTATTGCCCATGTCACTTTTCCCTTCTTTAAAAAGTGAGGCTGTTACAACGTATTCTGCTATCTTCACTGAGGTATTTATTATGTGAGACATAAATAAAAGCAAAAATGGGTTAAGCTTCAATAACAAAAAATGACTATTTCTCTGAAAAAGAACCTAAATGCCCCAGAGGTAACACTGACTTTGTTTTTGTTTATGTTTTTTTTTTCTAATTCTCCTATAGGAAGATGAACTATTTGAAAATAATCCTTAATTTCTTTTTCTTTTTGGTCTTACTCCACCAAAGTCCTATTCAAAGGTCTCTTTTTATTGTTGACTCTATAAGGCCAAACCGAAGAAGCACAAGCTGTGGTACCCTTTATAAAACTGGAAAGGCTTTAAGAACAGGCAACATGTTAGAGAATCCATTATTTAAAGAACAGATTGACAAAATTGGAGAAATTTTTTACCAGGAGTTGGGCCCAAAGGTAACAAATTTTTTTATTCATAGAAGTTTCTAAAGGGGAAAAATTATTTCCTTCTTAGCTATTACCTCACAATATGTTGTCTTCTATGAGAATACAAGCTCCATGAGGACAGAGATTATCTCACTTTTCATCCATCCATCCATCCATCCATCCATCAATCCATCTGTCCAGTAAGGGTTTCAAGATATATGGATAGAAGGAATACCAATATCAATTAAATAGTGGATTTTTGGAGGTCTTTTTTTTCCCTTTGTCTGTACTTCATTCTGGATCCACTCTCACTAGTTTAGGGATCTTCCATTTTGTAAACTCTCTCTACAGATATGGATTGGCATCTGTCTATAACAAATAATCAGAGTTTCCTGGGGATATTGACAGATTTAGTGGTATCCATTTTCACAGCCAATTGGTATGTACTAGAGGTAAGTTCTGAACCCAGATTTTACTGACTGCAAGTTTAGCCCTCTATCCACTTGGTTATACTATCTCTACTTAAATTATGGTTGTATTGAAGATTCTTGAAGTATGAATGTATAAAAGTTTTAATTGCACTGTGAGCTGGGAGAAATTAGTTTATTTAAAAAGCACTGGTTCATAGTTTATATTATTAGGCTAAATATTGTATACATACACTCTATTTTCCTTCCTTTGAGGATCAACTAGAGCTGAAAAAAGTTATAGGCAATTATACCAACAAAAGACTTCAGTTGCAGCACATCGATTTTACTTTGTAGAACCAGGAGGTGTATTTAGAGACTTAGACAATCACAACTATCCATCTTCCTGGTGAAAAGAGTATTCTACAAGTAATTATCCAGAAACAAAAACGACATTTGAAAGTACATTTTTCTATTTTGAGAGTTTTATTAACGACTGTTCATAAAGTGAACAAAAGCCACATTGACCATATGAAGCTAATGGTACTGAATCCTTAGGTTGCAGTTATATGAAATGGATAGCTTGACTCTATAGCAGTATACATTCCAGGTTAATTTCTTACAAAATAATTACTTGTGGGGAATTTATGATAGAAAGAGAAAATGTAACAGTAATCAACCAATCAGTAAGCAATAATTGAATGACTATTTTGTACCAGATACTGGGCTAGAGATTGGGAAAACCATGACCCCTGCCTCTAAAAACAAATTCTCTCTCTATGTATATGTATATGTATATGTATATGTATATGTATATGTATATGTATATGTATATGTATATGTATATGTATATGTATATGTATATGTATATGTATATGTATATGTATATGCGTATGCGTATGTGTATGTGTATGTATGTATGTATGTATATGTGTGTGTGTCAACCTCTATATTTCCCAAATATTTAACATTAGATACAAATATGTTTGAGGTAATATATATATATATATATGTGTGTGTGTGTGTGTGTGTGTGTATATATATGTGTGTGTGTGTGTGTGTGTCTGTGTGTGATATGCATATATATGCATGCATATATATATGTGATATACATGCACATAATGTATATATAGATAAAGATAGGTATCTGCGGTATACATAGATAATATATTTTACATACGATATTTGGAATAAACATTATTATATTTAATATACTAGTAGACTATAGAACAGGAATTGCACATCAAACTGATCTAGGCCTTTACCTATAAGAAGGGAAGGAATTATTTTTCTGTTTTAGAGATGAACCAATTGAGGTCCAAAGAATTTAGCCATCCACCTAGTTACTATCAGAGAAGAGATTGGAATCTAGTCTTTCTACCCCACAGTAAAGTGTTCTTTCTACTGCTGCAGTCAGTTTTTATGCCATTGTTGCAAAAATTACATTGTATCTTATACCTGGAAAGGGACCTTCATGCTCTAGGGTATCATGTAGTCCAATCCTCTGATTTTAGTTATTAGGTAACTAAGGCCCAGTAAGGTGAATCTCTTTGCACAAAGCTATATGACCAATCAGTGACAGAGCCATGGCTAGAATACAGGTAATTTCATTTCACCATACAGACTCTCTAAAGCTCTGCTGTTAGTGCCTTTTTACGTATTTTCTAAACATAGATGATTAAAAGAATAAATGAACAGTGGTTAGAAAATCAAAAATTTAATTCAAAGATTTTTCTTTAATCACTGAACATGAAGATTAATTTGTCAATTTAATGAAACATGAAATGAGATTATAAACTCCTGGAGGGCAGGATTATATCTATGGAGTCCTTTGGGAAGGGGAGGTAGGCTGGATGACCTGTAATGTTCCTTGTAACTCAAAGACTCTATGATTTTTTATTGAGCATTTTGAGCAGTGAGGCACTTGGAAGAAGCTTGTTTTTTTTTTTTTCTTTTTAATGATAAAAGAGATTGTTAAGGTTTTTTAATTACCCAATCTTTATATAATTAAAGCAAAATCACTGCATGTTGTCCACATAATCAAAAATGAGTCTGGTTATCTTGTCATTTATTTTAGCTCAAATCAATATGTTTTCACAACTGAATTTTACCTGCCTTTGTTTTTCTGTAATTCTCCATCTTCAGAGGAAGAGAGAAATCAAGGCTTTATATATCCTTCTACCAAGGCTTCCTGCTACTATTTTTTAAAAATGTTATATGATAGAGAACTCCTAATATGCAAATAGTTCCTTGCTTAGGAGCACTTTTCTTAGATGACCCCCTCTTTTCTTCACCCTGCTTTTACTTTATCAGGCCCCTCATTTCTTCTTTTTTAGACTATTATGACAGTTTCTTATTTACTCCAATCCAACCTTCTCATGGTTGCCAAAATGTTTTTTTTGCAAAGTGCTCATTTGCCCTTGGCACTCCTTACTCAATAAACTCTAGTGATACCCTATTACCACTTGCATTAAATATATGCTCCCTTGCCTGTCATTTAAAGCTCTTAACCACCTGGCTTGTTGTTTTTCTAGACTTCTTAAACATTACTCTCATCTACACACTCTAAAACCCATATATATACATATACATATACATATACATATACATATACATATACATATACATATACATATACATATACATACATACATACATACATACATACATACATATATATATGGAGAGAGAATTTTATTTTCCCAAATTGCATGTAAAATACAAATTTTGACATCAATTGTTTTTAAAACTTTGTGCTCCAAATTCTGTTCCTCCATCCCTCCCTCCCCCCACCCTCAAGGATCTCAAACAATTTAATATAAGGTATACATGAGCAGTCATGCAAACCATTTCCACATTAGCCAAGTTGTAAAAGAAAACAGAACAAAACAAAACTTCAGATAAAGGAACTAACAAAAAATTATGATTCAATCTGTATTCAGATACCATCAGTTCTCTTTCTGTAGATGGACTGCATTTTTCATAAGACCTTCAGAGTTGACTTGGATCATTTCATTACTGAAAATAACCAAGTCATTCACAGCAAACTATCTCTCAATATATCTGATATTTTGTATACAATACATTTCACTTTGAATCAGCTCATGCAGGTCCTTCTAGGTCTTTCTGATAGCATCCTGCTTATCATTTTTAATAGTAAACCACATTTATATAGTACATTAAAGAGAGATTTCCTTACAATAAACCTATGAGGTTGATTATCCCAACAACATTAATAGATAACATTTATATAGTACCTCCTACCTGACAAATAATTATCTTCATAATAGCCCAGAAAAGTATCACACATTTTGTCATCATCATCATCAATCATCATTCATCAATCCTCCTCATCAATTGATTCTCATCTTCATCATTCAATCAGTCCTCATCATCAGTCAATCTTCATCTTCCTCCAATCATCATCAATCCATCAATCATCATCATCTTACATTACTCTTGCCTCTGCTTCAGAATTTTTTGTCTGGAACTTTGTAAAGGTGCTTGATAAATGCTTGTTGATGGATCGATTGCTTTCACTTTTATTGAGCAATAGAAGTGACCATTTCTTCTTAAAGACTAAATTAGTCAAATAAAAGCTTTGATTGGCCTTACTAAGCTTGAAAGGCTGAGGACTATCTCATAAATAGATAGAATGTCACCTGTTGGATGACCAATCTAACTAAGTTCAGAAAGGATCTTAATGAAAGAGGTTGCTACAAGATTAGATTTTCCTTTTGGACACAACAAGACAAAAATATAGACTAAGCCATGGGTTGGCCAACTCCTTACAGAGGACTCATGGGTCAAATTCAAGTCAATTGAATGTTCATCATTCTTAATTCATGGGCCACACAAAAAGTGGCACTTTGCTGCTAGTGACCATTGGTCTAAACAAAGACCATATAATGTATATAGATAGGAATGCAAATCTTTTCTTGCCATGTACCCAACTTGCTATTTTACTCTCTGAATCAAAGACCATATCCTCAACAATTTAAACTTCTTATCTCTGGAATTCTAGCCCTGCATCCCCAGCTGAACTCACTGGTGAGTATATAACATGATCCATTATGTCTACCTTGGTCTGTCTATACTTCATATTCCACTTCAGTCATTTTCTGTCCATCTGACCCATTCCATGAAGACCTACATGTGATTTAGTTTTGTGATTGTCAGTATTCTATCCTCCTAATAGACTGAGATCTGTAATTGTAAAGATGTATTTTTCTAAATTTTCTATCTCTCCCAGTGTCTAACATAATGTTCTTCATGAGATAGAGACTTAATACATGTCTATTAAACATAATTATTGAATTATTTTAAGCAAGTCAAAAGACTTGTGACTTAAAAAAGACATTTTGGATGTATCCACAGATCCATGAACAGTTTGTCTTTTTCTGAAGTAATTGACTAATGTGTAAAAAGATGGTAAAGTCAATCCAACAATGGGTTGACCCTATATTTGTCCATTTCCCTGCTTTAAGCTTGTATAAATAGTTTGGTGGCCAAAGAATGTAGGCCTCTACATATATGTTTCTAAGAGATGGATCAATTCTCCTTAGTTGTAGGATTGTACCACTTGATCATTTTAATTCCATGGCCAGTTCTCCATAGCTGAAACTATGTGATGATTGACCAGTCATCTACTATTTGGGTCAATAAAAAGTCACCAAAAGAAACCTTTCTGGGATTAATGTTTTAGTTTAAATTATCCAGACTGATTGCTTACACTGGTCAAATTCACTGAGTATTCTATTTTCACATTAACAGTATTAGCTTTAAATTATAATCTATATAGCAAATATCCAAAAGGAAATCCTCACATGTCTTCCAATCCTGTGCATTTTCTCACATTATTCCTAAAGGCTGGACTTCTCTTCCTCATCTCTGTCTCCTGTCTTCCCTGACTTTTTCAAGTCCCATCTAAAATAACACCTTCTACAAGAAATCTTTTCCTATTGCTCTTAATCTAGTGCTCTACTTTTTTTTTGCCTATTTCCATTTTGTCTGGTATATATCTTTTTTGTACATAGTCATTGCATGTTGTCTCTCCCATTAGTTTGTGAGTTCCTTAAGAGCAGGCCTTTCCTTTTACGTTTCTTTGTATCCCTAGTGCATAGCCAGCTCCTGCCACATTTAGCAGCTGCTTAATAAATATTTGTTGAGATGATCTAAGATTCAATTTTGGGATTTGTATTGTTGCTTACTCTAGCATGCCTCTCCAATACCTCCTTAAAAAATAAGTCTGCACATTTTCATTGTAAATGTTTCTTACCTTTTCCCCTGGAAATCTCTCCTTCCCTGCCTTATCTCCACTCTTTAAGGGACAATGCAACTGCACCCATTTATTTTCTCTTTTGAAATCCAAATACCTAGATTTGAACCCCTGCATTCTTCAACCATAAACTATTTGTGTTGTACTGCATGATTTCCAAATTTCCTTCTAATTTCAGAATCGGCAATATATAATATTTCAAACATTTTAGCATTTTAATAGTTATTTTTAAAATGGCCAATAGTACTACTTTCTGATTTGTTACTTGAAATAATTTAAAACTCAGTTTGATAATATCAGTATTTTGGGGGGTTGGTACCAAATTTATCATTTGATGCCTTAACAGTAATTTTAAAATGTTACCATGGGTATAGAATGTATATCAAAGGTATAGAATGGGTATAGAACTCGTATTCCTGAGTTTAAATCCAGCCTCAGACACTTACTAGCTGTATGACCCTGGCCAAGTCAGTTAACTCTGTTTGCCTCCATTTCCTCATCTGTAAAATGAGATGGAGAAGGAAATGCCAAACAACTCCAATATTTTTGCCAAGAAAACTCCAAATGGGATCACAAACAGTTGGACACAACTGAAATAACTCAACAATAATTCTAAAATCTAAGTATTTTCTGGGAATGCTCCAATGTTGAAAAGGCTATTTGCATTCAAGTTCCGTTTATAGATTCACAGATCTTGAGTAGGCAATGAAAGTGCCATATAAATGCTTCTCATCATTTATGGGGTGCAGGGTTAAAGTGCATGTGAGTCACGCAAACTGCTTTCCTAAGGGATTCCCCTGTGGTACTTAAACAAACCAAGAATATCAATAGAAGAGATGAGTTTTTGCTTTAGGCTGAATCTCATTTCCTGATAGAGATTTCATCTGAGATGTCTTATTTACTATACTCTGGGTCATCCACTACTCATATATTATTGAAAAGCACCACCTGTTAATTTTCATGTGTCTGTGACTACCTGAATGACATTCTTTGAAAGGCAGAAAGGGAAAGAAGGGTCCTTATTATTGTGTTGAGAAACAGGTGAGTGTCTTGCATGTCAGATATATAGCAGACAGATAAAATGAAAGATACAATCCAAGCCCTTTAGGAGATTGTATTCCAAAATGTCAGGACTAGATGTCCATTTTTGCCAAATATCTTGGCAGATTCTGCTATAGGGCCAGCCCTAGGCAAAATTGTGAAGGAGTTCAGGGCCTCAGCCTCTTATTTCTCTCCTCTGCCACCTGCAGTATCAGGTGTCTTATTCTTTTCCCTTTCAAAAGCTCTTCTCAAACCTTTATTTACAAAAAGGTATAAGTGGCTTAATATTTTAGAGTGTTACTTCTTGACAGAGCTATTTGCATTTTAAGGAGAAGCAAGACCTAAAGTTAAAGGGTAGAGGCATCACCTGGAATGTGAGGAACAGAATGATTTTTGTGGTGTGGGAGGAAAAACAAGTACTCTCTGGTACTCATCTTATATCCAAGGAGGAAAGGCTGGTAGCTGCTTAGCGCTACTATGAATATAGGTTTTAATTAAGCCATATGTTCAGATGACAGGCAGTTTAGTATGGAAGAAAGATTATTTTGGGGAGGTATAGAGGTGAGATATTAAATCCTGCACCTGTCACTTAGTACATGTGCAACCTTTGACAGCTTACTTATCTTCTCTGGGCCTCAGTTTCCTCATCTATAAAATAAGTGGGTTGGACAAAATCACCTCCAAGCCCTTTACAACTTTGATCCAGATAAGTTTCGTTATTATTTTAGATGCATCATAAGCTAATAGGCTACTGTAAGTTGACTGAAACACTTAAAACAAGGATTCTGTTAGATGCATTCCTAGTTTAAAAATAATTCAGTCACAAAGGAATTTTCAATTCCTAAATTAAGACATGTTTATTACTGAAATCTCCTAGGTCCTACTTCTTTACTCTCTGTCTTTCCCTCTCTCTCTCTCTGTCTCTGTGTCTGTCTGTCTGTCTGTATCTCTCTGTCTCTGTCTCTCTCCTGGTCCACAGAATACCCGCTAGCAAAGGTGATAGTATAAAAATGGCTAAATCTAAGAATCATGCCTACCACTAATAATCACACAAATGGAAAAGAAATGTCATTAAGAAACCATTATGGTCACAGAGATAGGAGTTTCTGAAAGGAATGGATCCCATTTCTAAGAAATATGTACTTTGCTAAGAAGCACCAATAAGAAAGGATTGAAGAAGATACAGTCCCAAAATTCCCAAATCATTAAAGCAGGAGAAGACAGCAATAAGGCCCTGATCAGCAAGGTTTCCAAGTTCAAGCTCCTGAGGTCCCACATCACCAAATTCACAGACACTAAGGGCAATGCCAGAGGCACCGATTTCAAGATTATCATTAAATAGCCAGGTACCAAAGTTAGCACTAAACACCCAGACACAAGGTTATTAAGCATGACTTAATGGCTGCCAGATCCATTGACCCTAGTTACCAAGCCCACTGAATCTAAGGGGAGTGAACCCACTGACCCCAGGGTCACCAAGTCTGACCCTAATGCCAGTAAGTCTGGCCCCAAGGACTCTGAATCTGACACAATAGTCTCCAAGGCCACCATATTTGATTTGAAAGTCACCAACTCAGATCCCAAGGCCAAAAAGTCTGAAACCAATGTTACCAAGTTTAACTCTAAGATCATGAAGCACTTTAATTTCTAGGTTCCCATTCCCACTCATGCAAAGACTTATGAGTCCACCAACACTAAGGCAGAAAGACCTAAAGATGATCAGGCTAAGACTCCTAGTCCAAAGTTTTCAAAATTGATGCTTCAGAACAGAAGATTTTGTTTATACCCCAAACCCAACTTTTTTTTAGTTTATGATTATTCAATAATTTATACAAAAAAACTGAAATCATAAGTCATAAGAAAAGAAAAAAATAGTGTCTTGAGTAGTCTTATGTTTAAAGATAAAGCAAAAATCTTGATGATATCTTCTAATGGGGGTGGGGAGAACAGCTTTAAGTAATATTTATGGTATATAGTAACTTATATGTCAACCTGGCACAGTAGAAACAACACTGGACTCTGCGTTGAGACCTACATTCTAGTTTCATCTAGGCTATTAAATTACTGTATGACTACAGAAAAGTCACATTCCCTTTTCAGATCTCACTTCTTTTAACTAAAAAATTAATGAGCTACCCATGCATATTTGCTCATGTCCCTTCTAATGCTACAAACCTCTAATTCCATCTTCAGATTAGCCTAAACTCATGAAAAATAGAGAGACTTAAGGCTCAAATTTGGCCCCTAGATAAGGTTACATTGGAATTGGAAGGAAGGTAACAAAGTACCTATTTATTTAAATGCCAGGCACTGTGCTAAACAGTTTAAAATACTGTGTAATTTAAGATAGTAGTTATTATTAACCTCAGTTTACAGGTGAGAAAACTGAGACACTAAGTGTGATTTGCCCAAGGTAACACAGTTAATAAGTATCTGAGGGTTGATTTGAAGTCAAGTTTTCCTGACTCTAGGCTCAATGATCTTTCCATTGTACTATCTAGTTGTCTTAAGTGGCATATTGTTTTAATGGAAAGGTTTTTTCTTAACATGATTAGAATGGGTCATTCTTTTTAGCAGATTAAATAGTTGAGCCTACATTCATAGAATTATCAGGACCGAAAATGCTAAAGTTTAACTTGTTGCTATTATTTCTCAGTTGTTTCCATTTATAGTTTTCTTGGCAAAGATACTGGAGTGGTTTGCCATTTTCTTCCCTAGCTCATACTATAGCAAAGAAAAGCAAAGTAAACAGGATTAAGTGACTTGTCCAGGGTCACCTAGCCAGTAAGTATCTGAGGCCAGATTTGAACTCAGGAAGATGAGTCTTCTTGACTCCAGGCCAGGCTCACTACTCTCTCTCTCTCTCTCTCTCTCTCTCTCTCTCTCTCTCTCTCTCTCCCAAACACAAACACACACACACACACACACACACACACAATACTGCCAGTTATAATGGTCTTGCCTAGATTATTATATATACTTCAGGTCACTATATATAGATGCAACACAATAATGTAACACAATAAACCATATATAGATGCAACACAATAAAATGTAACTTGGGAGACCAGCAAACAGAATGCTGAGTAATCTGGAAACTATACTTAATGCTGTTCAGAAAACTCAATGGATCCATTTTGACCAAAAATATATCTCATGTCTTCCTGCCACACACACACACACCACATGTTTACTTTTAATGGTGAGACAGAGGATACACTAAGTACAAAATAAAAGAATTTAATGAAATGGCATTTAAGAAAAATGGGAATAAAATGTTTTCCTTTTAAGCCTAGGGCATCCTCAACCATACATATATGTGAATGCCTACTGTTTGGGACAAACTGTCTCAATTTACCAAAATAACTCGAGGAAACCACCAAGTCAAGCAGAGACAGGTTTATTACATCCTTGCAAGAATAGGCAAACTCAATTACAAATTGAAGTCTGCAAAGATAGGCCCAGTCTTTTAGGTTTCTATAGTAATCTTGAGGAGGGGTGTCCCCAAGTGCACTTAAGGTTACCTCACAATCTAGCATCTAATCCTGTCTCACCCAGGATGCGTGCTTAGCTCGTGATCCATGTATGGAGACATGTCCAAGAAAAAAGGGGAAAAGCGGAGGGGGTAACAAATCTGAGGAATGTCAAAGAAAGAGGGAGGCAGAAATCACTCCCTTATCTGACTGCAATTAATTCATGACAGGGACTGAGGTTCTGACATGTGAGAGGGGGTAGGTGGACTGGTTGGAGATATGATTTTTATTACAGGCCATAAACTAAAGTGTAGCTGGCATGTGGAAACTAAGAAGAAGTAAAGTAAATAATACTAATTGGTAGAACTGACAAGTAATAAAATAATTCGGGGACTGGATATCTTCCAGACCCCATCCTCAGAGTTTACAGAACTGACCCAAGTCCATTATCTCATCAATAAAACTTAAAGGAAACAGTGAGAATTTATCAAGCAATTAACTGTTAGGCAAAGTGAGAGACGAACTATACTGGGGGGTGGTAGGTATCTTTCAGACGCCATCCTCAGAGTTTAATCTGACTCAAATCCATAATTACCCCAGACACTACAAATGGAAGAGTGACCACAAGTGGGAGAGTACACATATATCCAGGCCACATATGTGGAGAGACAGATTTGGGAACATTCACAGTCAGGATGACATTCTACTGCTCCTTTCAAGACTGCTTTGCATCTGTCTCTGCAGGGTCAATAAGTCTCTTTTGTACTCTGCCAGTAATGGTCCCACTAGGTGCATCACTGTGAGGCTTCTGGCTTCAAATGAAATAGTGTTTTAGTTGTTGGCTCCACCATGTCTTTTTTTTCTGGTTCATAAGTCAGAACCTTAAAAAAAAGCTCTTTTGAAAAACATCTCTTTTAGCCTTATTCAAGAAATCATCAAAATATCTGAGGGAGAAATAAAACAGACAAGCAACAACAAACCTTTGCAGTAACAAAACACAGAACAGGTAGGGAAAAAATGGTCTCTTAGGGTTTGTTTGTTTTCTACTTCTTCAACTGAGTGACCCTCATTCTTTTCCTGATATTTTGGCTAGAGATATTTAATCTCTGAAGGATATGTTGTTATTCTGGACTAACCTTCTTTGCATACAAAGAAGGATCCTTCCAGCAAGCTAATGTCCTCAGGCTTAATTTCTTTTTTGGACTGAATTTCCTGGCCCATGGCATTTGGCCGTTTTGTCAGTTCTGATCCTACCTTTTGTCTGTGCCTCAAGATTTTAACATCTGAAACCAAGTATATATGAACTTACCATCCATCTAAGAAATATTTGTTCATTAATGACTAAAGTATTTTGGTGTCTAGAGGTTTACTAGTTTTCTATCTCATACCTGCAATTTTCCTCCATTCTCTCTTGGAGCTGAGTAGCCCAGAAACATACATAAAGACAAAGTTGAACACTTGGGACAAGGTCATTGTCTGGTCTACCTGCCTAGCCATTAATCATTATCATGTATTGGCTGGCTACCGTTCCCACATTCAAGGGACCTTGGGAAACCTGCAGCTTCTTTTCCTAGGAGATGAATCAGATTCATTATTATTTGTCCCTAAGTAGTTGGCATTTCTCAAGTCTTATTAAAAATTGACATAATCAACCAATTATAATTTCTGCCATGTTTATTTCCTGAAACACATTCTTTCTCTTTGCTTTGTAATGATTTTAGTTATTAGATATTAAAGTTAATTCTATTAAGGGTAGTGACAAACACTTTACTCATATAAAATGCTAGGTATACTCTACCTTGAATTGTTACTATAACAGGGAAAGGCAGAATATAATCCAGAGATTCAGTGAAGCCAATTGAATGCATTTGTCTCAGAGGACTAGATACTTGATTTTAGATTTATTCATAAAACATATCTCATCACCATAGGTAAATGGCAAAGGATAATTTGTTCTGTTTCCTTTGACTGCAGTATCAATTTGCATTAAGAAAACCAAGATAAAATGAAAGATTGCTTGAAAATAGCTAACTTCTCTCCTCCCCTCTCCTCTTCTTGAAGTGTGGGGATTAAACCGCTTTCATAAAATCATATGAATTGTTTTACTATGGTGTCTAGATTATACCTAAGAGAGCTGAGGTACAAAGACTTCTCCAGAATGGTAAACTATTTGCATCAAAGTATGGGCAATGAAAGTAGGTATCTGAATAGAACTGTGGCCTAAAGAACAAAGGTGCATGATTGAGATACATAAGGTATAATTCCTAGCTGGAAAAGATGCAAAACAGTCTTTCTATTCATATCCACCCATCACTAGTTTTTCTTATTTTTCTTGGGATTCCTTTTCTTTCCTTCATCCTTTTCCACTAAAAGAAAAAAGGTGTGATTAGAATCATTCCCTTTGATAAAAGACAAAAACATCATACCAAAAGGGACATTTAGTTATTTTAGCATTGTTCTTTTTCTGTCATTTTTCACTTGTGTCTGATATTGTGATCCTATTGGGATTTATTATGGTAAAGATACTGGAGTAGTTTGCCATTTCCTTCTCCAGGTCATTTTATGAATCAGGAAACTGAGGAAAACAGGGTTAAGTGACTTGCCCAGGGTCAAATGGCTAGTCAGTGTCTGAGGCCAAATTTGAATTTAGGAAAATGAGTCTTCTTAACTCCAGGCCCAGAACTCTATACATTTCACAACCTAGCTGGCCTATTTTAGAATAAATTAAGTTTATTGAATGTCTAAATTAAGAATGAAACATATATGGTCCCAGAAATATATCCTAAGTTTGGGATGTTACAAAGAGGTAATGAGATGCCAGAAATGTGTTTACTTTTGCAATTTTTATTAATGTATCACATTAGTTAAAAAATAAAAGCCATTAATAAAAAACCAAAATAATTGAAAAGAAACAATATTCCCATGCAAACAGATGCATGCTCTTACCTGTATTAACAATAACAGGAGTGGGGATATATTTAGGAAGCATGAGCAAAAAACACTCCTGGAAGGACATTTTGGTTTCCTGAAATTAGCCTTTTTGGTGATACCTGTCTCTGCTATAAACAAATTCTTTTCAGGTATATTTGCTTTTTCTATTTCTTTAGTAATGCTTGCCACATTTTTTCTCATTGACCTGGGAGCTCTAGTGCTTGGAAATCATATTTCTGGAGGTGTTATACCTATGGAAACCTCTGGATTATTTACCTGGTAATCTGTTTCTAATATTTATGGGCAAGTTGAAATCCTTTCGCCCTCCAAATGCCCAGGTGCTTTCTTTATCGGCACTTAGGGATTGTTCCACATGATGTAACTTTTTTTGTTTGCTTTTTGTTTTTGTTTTTAATTAATATTTTATTTTTTTCCCATTACATGTAAAGATAGTTCTCAACTGTTGTTTATACAAGCTTTCCAATTTTAGGTTTTTCTCCCTCCCTTCCCCCTCCCCTAGACAGCAGGTAATCTGATATAGGTTTAACATAACATTAAACATATTTCTGCATTAGTCATGTTATAAGAGAAAAATAAGAGCAATGAGGAAAAACCTAAAAATAAAAAAAACAACAGCACCAAAAATAAAAGAAATAGTATGGCTCATTCAGCATCTATACTCCACAGTTCCCTTTTTTTCCCCTGGATTTGGAGATCCTCTTCTATCATGAGTTCCCTGGAACTCTTCTGTACCATTGCATTGGTGAGAAGAATATAGTCCATCACAGTAGATCAACACTCAATGTTGATGATACTGTGTACAATGTTCTTCTGGTTCTGCTCATCTCACTCATCATCAGGTTTCTCTGAACTCCTCCTGCTCATCGTTTCTTACATATTCCATTGTATTCATATACCACAACTTGTCCAGCCATTCCCCAATTGATGAGCATCCCCTCAACTTCCAATTCTTTGCCACCACATACAGAGCAGCTATAAATATCTTTGTGCATGTGGGTCCCTTTCCCCTTTCCATGATTTCTTTGGGGAAAAGAATCAAAAGTGGTATTGCTGGGTCAAAGAGTATGCACAGCTTTATCGCCCTTTGGGCATAATTACAAATTGCTCTCCAGAATGGTGGGATCAGTTCACAGCTCCCCCAACAATGCATTAGTGTTCCAATTTTTCCACAGCTTCTCCAACATTTATTATTTTCCTTTTTTGTCATTTTAGCCAATCTGATAGGTGTTAGGTGGTACCTCAGAGTTGTTTTAATTTGCATCTCTCTAATCATTAGTGATTTAGAGCATTTTTTCATATGGGAGTAGATAGCTTTGATTTCTTCATCAGAAAACTGCCTGTTCATATCCTTTGACCATTTCTCAATTGGGGAATGATTTAGATTCTTATAAATTTTATTTAGTTCCCTATATATTTTAGAAATGAGGCCTTTATCAGAAGTACTGTCCATAAAAATTGTTTCCCAGCTTTCTGCCTCCCTTCTAATTTTGGATGCATTGCTTCTGTTTGTATAAAATTTTTTTAATTTAATGTAATCAAAATCTGATGTAACCTCTAAAGTTCTCTTTACTATGAAGCAATCAGAGTATAAACCACATAAAGACTACAGCATGTGAGTAAGGGTAGGGCAGAGGGAGCCTAAAGTGAAACTCTTTAAAAGTTGTAAATTAAATTAAACTTGAATTTAGCATTTCTATAAGTATTTATTAATGTTTCTTTAACTTAGGAACATTATTTTCTTTATCCCATGTTAATTTACATTCTTTTAATTGGTTAGGCATATTTTGTATTGTTTTGGAGGAGGAAGGGAGACCTGGATTTAGCTGGAATCTCTCATTCCACCATCATGCCCAAATATATTCTTTTTAATAATTTTTGGTCTTTAGATAGAATTACAAAGATTGCCCATAAGTTCTGAAATATCAGCTCATCTTTATAAAGTTCCTTAAGATGTGTGAAATGCCTTCATTTATGCCCATTGCACAAAGGTGGAATCTGTGACTTGGGAGGCTGAGTGATTTGCTGCTGGTAGCAGAAGTGTTAAACCAAGTGTCTGAGTTAGGATTCAAATCCAGAGGTCTATACTTTTAGTCACTAAAACATGCTACTTTATTCTCTGCATCAAAATGTGTGCCATTTTTGCAGAATAATGAATCTTTTATAGAATGTCAATAAATGTTCATCAAGGACATCATTTTAAAAAATTGTGACTCTATATTTTCATTCAGTTGCATTAGCAGAAACAAAATTATACAGATTCTAACCTTGTAGTATTCTACCCTTATTAGAACAAACTAGTTATATTGTATGGTGTCCTGGGAGCTCTTCTCTCCCCCCCTCAGTTGTGATGTCATCCACTATCAACATATCTTTATACACTCTGTATAGATCTCATATGAACATAAATATGTATATATATATAATATATACATATACATACATACAGATAGATAGATAGTAGATAGATAGATAGATAAATAGATAGATTTGTTCTCTTTTTAGGACATATCTTTCTAGAAGGCAGAACAATTTTCTATTTTGTTTGTTTGCCTATTACTTTGTATACTCAGTGTTTGATTTAGTATCTGACATATAATAAACACTTTTTATCCTTAATAAAAGCATGTTATTATTTTCCAGTTACATGTATGGATAGTTTTCAATATTTGTTTTCATAGGATTTTTAGTTCCAAATTTTTCTCCAACCCTCTCTTCCCTCCCTACCTTCCCAAGACGGAAAGCAATCTGATATAGTTTATATATATACAATCACATTAAACATATTTCTGCATTAGTCATACTGTGAAAGACAAATCAGAGCACCAGGGAAAAATCTCAAAAAAGAAAGAAAAAAAGATTCAAAAGTAGAAACAGTATAGTTCAATCTGCATTCATAATCCACAGTTCTTTTTTCTAGATGTTGAAAACATTTTCTATCATGAGTCCTTTGACATTGTTTTGGATCATTCCACTGCTGAGAAGAGCCAAGTCTATCACCATGGTTCATCACACAATGTTGTTGTTACTATGTACAATGTTCTCCTGTTTCTGCTCCTCTCAGTAATCATCAGTTCATATAAGGCCTTCCAGGTTTCTCTGAACTCCTCCTGCTCATCATTTCTTTCTTTCTTTCTTTCTTTCTTTTTTTGCAGGGCAATGGGGGTTAAGTGACTTGCCTATAGTCACACAGCTAGTAAGTGTCAAGTGTCTCAGGCCGGATTTGAACTCAGGTACTCCTGAGTCCATGGCCAGTGCTTTATCCACTGTTCCACCTAGCTGCCCCCTGCTCATCATCTCTTACAGCACAATAATATTCCATTATATTCATATCCCACAACTTGTTTAGCCATTCCCCAATTAATGGGCATTCCCTTGATTTCCAATTCGTTTCCACCACAAAGAGAGCTGCTATGAATATTTTTCTACATGTGGGTCCTTTTGCCTCCTCTATGATCTCTTTGGGATACAGACTTAGCACTGGTACCACTAGGTCAAAAGGTATGAACAGTTCCATAGCACATTGAGTACAGTTACAAACTGTTCTCCAGAATGGTTGGATTAGTTCACAGCTCAACCAACAATGCATTAGTGTTCCATTTTTTTCACAGCTTCTCCAACATTTATTATTTTCCTTTTTTGTCATATTAGCCAATCTGATAGTTGTGAGGTGGTAGCTCAGAGTTGTTTTAATTTGCATTTCTCTAATGAATAGTGATTTAGAGCATTTTTTCCTGTGCCAGTAGATAGCTTTGAGTTCTTCATCAGAAAACTGCCTGTTCATATCCTTTGAACATTTCTCAATTGGGGAAAGACTTGGAGTCTTATAAATTAGATTTAGTTCCCCATATATTTTAGAATGAAGCCTTTATAAGAAATACTGGCTATAAAAATTGTTTGCTAGTTTTCTGCCTCTATTCTAATTTTGGCTACATTGCTTCTGTTTGTACAAAAAAATTTTAATTTAATGTGATCAAAAGTTATCCATCTTGCATTTCATAATATTCTCTATCTCTTGTTTGGACAAAAATTGTTTTCCTCTCCATAGATCTGAGAGGTAAACTACTTCTTTCTCTCCTAATTTATCCATGGTATCACATTAATCTCTAAGTCTTATATCCATTTTGACCTTATTTTAGTATAAGGTATAAGATGTTGGTATATGCCTAGTTTCTTCCATACTATCTTCTAGCTTTCCCAGCAGTTTTTGTCAAATACTGAGTTCTTATCCTAGATGCTGAAGGTTTTGGCTTCCTCAAACAGTACATTACTATAGTCATTTACTACTGTGTGTGATGTTTAAAATCTAATGTGTTGGGGCAGCTAGGTGGCACAGTGGATAGAGCACCGGCCCTGGAGTCAGGAGTACCTGAGTTCAAATCTGGCATCAGACACTTAACATTTACTAGCTGTGTGACCCTGGGAAAGTCACTTAACCCCAATTGCCTCACCAAAAAAACAAAAATAAAAACAAAAAATATCTAATGTGTTGTTACCTTCTTTCTACCCCCTAAATGGGGGGAGAACTAGCTAAGGTTTACTTATAAGCTAGAAATATCAGCACCAGTTTTTGGCATTAAGCATTTATTAAATAGTAAAGAGAGAACACATAGAGTACAGAAAATACAGAAAGAAAAACCTGTCTCCCTTAGGGTTCAGACGGGCCTCCTTTTTCTCCTTTCCTTTCTGGAACCAATGCAAGGATCAGAGAACCAAAAAGACCAGAGCCAAAAAGCCAGCTTCACTTCCTACTTCCTGTCCCCCTCCCCCAAAATGAGAGGTCCTTCAAGCTGATTGGTTGAGGGTGGTCTCATGTTGATGTTGTAGTCCACAGCCTCTGAGAACAACACCACACTCACACACAGCCAGGTGTAGTCTCAATTTAATCAACCTTAAGTAGGTTCTCAGTCAGTCTCTCAGTCAATCTCATCCAATTCAATCAATTCCAAATCAATCTTCAGGTAGGGCCCCTGCGTTTCTGCAAAATCGCATTATTTTCTCACATGTATCTCCTGTGCCTAACCTATTCCATTGATCCACCACTCTTAGCCAGTACCAAATAGTTTTGATGACTGGTGCTTTATAGTGTAGTTTCAAATTTTGTAATGCTAGCACACCTTCCTGTGCATTTTTTACTAGTTCCCTTGATATGCTTGGCCTTTGTTCTTCCAGATGAATTTTGTTATTATTTTTTTCTAACTCTGGGGGCAGAGCCAAAATGGCTGTAAGAAGCTAGGAAGCTACCTGAGAGTTCTTGTGTTAAAATAATATTAAATAAAGCCTCTGAACAAATTCTGGAATTAGAGAACCTACAAAAAGCCAGAGAGACACAATCCTCCTGCTTGAGATAATTTAGAAGACTTAAGGAAATGTCTGTCTCATCTGGGAAAAAGGGGAGGGCATCTCAGCTAACTCACTGGCAGATAGACACAGCTGAAACTTGGCATAGCTGCAGCTTGACACTTCTGAGAATGAGGCACCTGAGAATGGTAAGAAGCTTGCAATAGTGACACCTGTGCCCCAGGAGCTGACTTCATCTTTATAAGTTTAAAAATAGGCTACAATATGAGTAAGAAACAAAAAAGGACCTTTACCGTTGATAGCTTCTATGGTGAAAGGGAAGACCAAATCTCAAACTTAGATGAGTTTGTAAAAATGCCTACAAGTGAAGACTCAACTGGGAAGATGATCTTATCTCAAGACCAAGAAGCCTTGTTTGAAGAGCTCAAAAAGGCTTTTAAAAACCAAATGAGAGAGGTAGAAGAAAAAATGGAAAAATAAACGAGAGAAATGAGAGTGACTCTGGAAAAAGAAGCACAAAAATTGACTGAAGAAAACAATTCCTTAAAAAATACAATTGGTCAAATGGGAGAAAAAATTGGCCAAATGGAAAAGGAGGTACAAAAGCTTACTGAGGAAAATAATGTCTTAAAAATTAAAGTTGAACAGATGGAAGGTAATGACTCCATGAGACACCAAGAATCTGTCAAGCAGAATCAAAAGACTGAAACAATAGAAGAAAATGTGAAATACCTCATTGGAAAGACAACTGACCTAGAAAATAGATCTAGGAGAGATAATCTAAATATTGGACCACAAGAAAGCCATGATCAGAAAAAGTCTAGACACCATATGCCAGGAAATTATCAAGGAGAACTGCCCTGATATTTGTAGAATCAGAGGGAAAAAAACATCATTGAAATAATCCATTGATCACTTCCTCAAAGAGACCCAAAAAGGAAAACTCCCATGGATAATGTAGCCCAAATCCAGAATTCCAGAAATCAGGTGAAGGAGAAAATACTACAAGCAGCCAGAAAGAAACAATTTAAATATCATGGAGCCACAGTCAGGATTGCACAGGACCTGGCAGCTTCAACATTAAGGGATTAAGGGTCTTGGGATATGATATACAGGAAAGCAAAGGAGCTTGGATTACAATTAATAATCAACTACACAGTAAAACTGCTCATTCTCTTTCAGGGGAAAAGATGGACATTCAATGAAATAGGAGACTTTGAAGGTTTCCTGAAAAAAAAAAGAAAAGACCAGAACTGAACAGAAAATTTGAACTCCAAATACAAGACTAAAGAGAAGTATAAAGAGGTAAGCAAGTAGGAGAAAAAAGTATGATAAATGAGGTTAAACTGTTTACATCCCTATGAGGGAGGATAATACTTTTAACTCTTGGAATCTGTATCTTTATTAATGCATTGTTATTATATTGAGCTTAATATGATGATATAAACAAATTTAAGGGGCAGAATAAAAGGTGACTAGGGAGTGGAGAGGAAGGGGTAGATGGAATGGGGTTAATTACATCATACAAAGAGGCACAAAAAGAATGAATTACAATAGAGGGAAAGAGCATTGTTTCAACCTTACTCTCATCAGATTTGGTTCAGGGAGGGAATAACATACACTCCCATTTGGATAAAGAAACTTACTTTACTCTTTTTTTTCACTTAGTTTACTCTTTAAGGAAGCAAAAGGGGAAGGGGAAAGGGGTGGTATTGATAGAAAAGCAGGCAGAAGTAGGGGAAAAAAAGGAAGGGCAGCTGATGAAAGGGAGGGCTGATTGAGGGAGGCAGTGGTCAGAAGCAAAACACTGGTCAGGAAGAATAGGGTGAAAGATAGGAAAAAAAGAGTACAAACAAAGGGGAAAAGAAGATGGAGGGAAATATACAGTTAATAATATTCAAATGGCAGGGTGGATTAAAAATCAGAATCTTACAATATGTTGTTTACAAGAAACACATTTAAGGGGCAGCTAGGTGGTGTAGTGGATAGAGCACCGGCCCTGGAGTCAGGAGTACCTGAGTTCAAGTCCAGCCTCAGACACTTAACACTTACTAGCTGTGTGACCCTGGGCAAGTCACTTAACCCCAATTGCCTCACTAAAAATTAAAAAAAAAAGAAACACATTTAAATCAGAGAATTACACACAATTTGCAATTGTAAAAGGTTGGAGCAGAATATATTATGCTTCAGCTGAAGTAAAAAAAAAGCAGGGGTTTGGGGCAGCTAGGTGGCACAGTGGATAGAGCACTGGCCCTGGATTCATGAGGACCTGAGTTCAAATCCAGCCTCAGACACTTGACACTTACTAGCTGTGTGACCCTGGGCAAGTCACTTAACCCCAGTTGCCTCACCAAAAAAAAAAGCACAGGTAGCAATCCTTATCTCATACAAAGCAAAACCAAAAATAGATCTAATTAAAAGAGATAAGGAAAGAAACTACATCTTGTTCAAAGGTATGATAGATAATGATGTAATATCAATACTAAACATGTATACACCAAGTAGTATAGCATCCAAATTCTTAGAGGAGAAGTTAAATGAGTTACAAGAGGAAATAGACAGCAAAACTATACTAGTGGGGTATCTGAACCTTACCTTCTCAGAATAAATCTAACCACAAAATAAATAAGAAAGAAGTTAAAGAGGTGAATAGAGTGTTAGAAAAATAAGATATGATAGATATCTGGAGAAAATTGAATGGGGATAAAAAGGAATATACCTTTTTCTCAGCAGTACATGGTACATATTCAAAAATTGACCATGTATCAGGACACAAAAACCTCATAGTCAAATGTGGAAAGGCAGAAATAGTAAATGCAACCTTCTCAGATCATGATGCAATAAAAATTATATGTAATAAAGAGCTATGGAAAGGTAGACTGAAAATTAATTGGAAACTAAATAATCTCATTCCAAAGAATGAGTGGGTCCAACAACAAATCAGAGAAACATCAATAACTTCATCCAAGAGAATGATAACAAAGAGCCAACATACCAAAACGTATGGGATGCAGCCAAAGCAGTGCACAGAGGAAATTTTATATCTCTAAATGCTTACTTGAATAAAAAAGAGAAAGAGGAGATCAATGAATTGGGCATGCAACTAAAAAAGATAGAAAAAGAACAATTAAAACCCCCCAATTAAATACTAAATTAGAAATCCTGAAAATCAAAGGAGAAATTAATAAAATTGAAACCAGGAAAACTATAGAATTAATCAATAAAACTAAGAGCTAGTTTTATGAAGAAAAACCAGTGAAATAGATAAACCTTTGGTTAATTTGATTAAAAAACAAGAAGAAAACCAGATTACCAGTATCAAAAATGAAAGGGGTGAATTCACCACCAATGAAGTGGAAATTAAAACAATAATTAGGAGCTTTTTTGCCCCAACTATGTGCCAATAAATTTGAAAATGTAAATGAAATGGATAAATATTTATAAAAATGCAAATTGTCCAGGTTAACTGAAGAGGAAATAAAATCTTTAAATAGGCCCATTAAAAAAAAAAAAAACTTCAATAAATAGGCCCATTTTAGGAAAAGAAATTGAACAGGCCATTAATGAACTCCCTAGGAAAAAATCTCCAGTGCCAGTTGGGTTTACAAGTGAATTCTACCAAACATTTAAAGAACAATTAATTACAATACTCTACAAATTATTTGGAAAAATAAGTGAAGAATGAATTTTACCAAATTCCTTTTATGACACAAATATGGTATTGATACCTAAACCAGGCAGAGCCAAAACAAAGAAAATTACAGATCATTAAACACTTAATGGATGCTTGTTAAATGACAATTTAAGAAGTATAATGACAAGAGAAGGGTGATAAGGAAACTTGAACCTATACCCAAGGAGGAGATTGATAAATTCATTTCACATAAAGAAGAGAAAGTTCAGAGGAAATACAGTACTTGTCTCTGATAATTCAAAGAACTTCCATTTGAGAATAAATAGGGAGGAGACTTGTTTTCATTAGCCCCAGGGGACAGTATTTGGAGAATTGGTTTGGATTGCAGAGACAGATTTCTTCTTGACATACAGAAAAACAACATCTTTCTAGCAAAGAAGGAATGAGTGGCCACAGGAAGCACACAGTTCCCCTTGATTAGAAGCCTTTGAGAGCTTTAACAGAAATTTTATAAGAAAGTTGTAAGTATAACTACTTATCAGAGATGACATGAAAGGGGTTACTGCTTAGATATAGATTGGATTAAACGACCTTGCTTCCTTCCTTCCTTCCTTCCATCCTTCTTTTCTTTGTATCTTCAGTTTGAGGTATTTAAAAGGAAGATAGAAAATGGGGGAATAGAAGAATTGATCTTATACTGCTTAACATTATTTTCTTAATAAATAATAGTACTTTACAATTCAAAATTCTGTGTGGACTGTTTTCTTTCTGTATACATTTTTAAGCAAAATGAATAGTATAGCTAGAGTATGAGAAATTGTACTTTTAATATTAGACAAATTTAACTAGGGTTTATAACATAGAAAGAATAAACTATAGAGCAGTATCAGAATTATAATTTCCAAATAACTCAATAGCTCATCCCCTAAAATCTTTGAAAGTGGCCATTGCCAAATGCTTCAAAGTCATAAAACTTCTTTAATTCTCACAATGAAAAAAATATAATACAATTGGGGGGAGTTTTTTTTCTTTTCTTCAGTTGCTAATCAATTCTATACCTTGAAGTACATGGTTAGATATTTCTTATAATTTTAGCCTAGCAAGTGTGACTTCGAGCACAATGAAAAACAAGCCTAATAGTACCCAATCTTTATATAAATAACCTAGAGTACTACTCATACAAAGACCTAATTTTATCTTGTTTCATACCCATACAGAACCAACATCACTGAGGATTTTACAGTTCCATCAAAGTCAAGTTCTAATTTAGATCAATTCCACGTATGAGAAATGGGGAGGAGCACTAAATGATTTTATATAGAATTTATATGATAATTTATTTACCTTAATTCTTTGTTTATCATGGCAGTTATTGACATTTACTCTATTCTTCTGATTTTGACAGGTTTGTTTTTTTTTAGTTATGGTCCCTTCACCCTTGTACACACCAATATTATTTTCACCACTAACCCCATTTCACTTAAGAACCTCTTATTCTATGAATCTGAGGCAACAAGACAAATCAATTTGGCAACCAACCCATAGGAATTGAAAGAGATAAGGGGAAAGGGCAGTATGTAACAAATGATAAAATTGTAAAAATATTTGGTATAGGGTCCATTATGTATTTGCTGATTATGCCTATTAATTAATTGTCTGGGGTAGTTAGGTCAAAACCTAATTGAAAATAATAGTAAAATTGTAGTGATGATTATAAATTTTTCATAAATAAATCTAACAAGGTCTGGAAGACCGGACAACAGAAGTGAATAGTATACTGCAAAACAGCTGTCCAGTAGTCCCTATAAACTTAGAAGTTCAAAACTGTGACAAATAGGCAGTTTATAACCAACTGAAGTTCTACATGAGAAAAAGGAGACAGAAATTTAAGAAGTAGTTACAGTGACCTACAGTGTCTGTGTTTTGTTTAACTTCCAATTGAAAGTAGTAGAAAATGGAAAGGAAAAAAAATACATAAAACATGATCTAATAAAAACATTAAATTGGGTACTTCTAGGGTTAGAGCCAAAATGGCAGAGTAGAGAAAGCACTCAGCTGAGTTCTTGAAACATTCCCCTCAAAACAACTTTACAATTAAAACTTGAATAGAATTCTAGAGTGGTAGAGCCAACAAAAGGTCAGAATGAGACATTCTTTTAGTTCAAGATAATTTAAGAGGTTAGAGAGAGAGATCCAAGCATGTGAAGTCGATGCTGGCTCCTCACAGCCCACATGTATGAAACATGAGTGGTGGGACTTAATTCTGGCCACAGAAGCAGTAGCAGTTTAGAGAGCTCTCAAGCCTTAGATGGTAAGGAGACCTGGAAATTGGTTAGAAAGAAATTATAAGGAATGTGCTAGCAATGCACGCAGGACCAGACACTGGTCAACACATCCATTGTCTATACCCACTTCTGGGTCATAGTTAAGGGTAAGAGAGGAAATGGGAGCCCTGAGGAGAAATATCACTTCTTGTCGCAAGGGTCAGGGGTCCTGAGGAGCAATATCAGTTGCAGTCCCAAGGGATCAAGGGTCTTTCCTGGGTAAGGACCAGAATGTGAATCAAGAGATCAGTGATTGTACCTCTCCCCAGATTACAATATATTGGAAGCAACTTCCTGCCGCAGGAGGCGGGGAGGAAGCGCCATTTCAAATGGTAACATGAACATTGATCCTGCCACCAGCAAGGGCTGCGGTGGCTGCTGGTGGTTGGTGTTGGGGTGGTGCTCACGAGCTCCAAGCACCCCCGGTGCCTTCTTCTGGGGAAAAGGAAAGGGTCCTTGGAGCCGTCACTTTCCAGCTTCCTGGGGGTCATTTGGAGTTCGGTGAAAGCTGGGAAGAATGTGCTGAGAGGAAAATCTTGGAAGAAGCTGATCTTTACCTGAAAAATGTTCGATTTGCTTCTGTGATGAATTCTGTCAGTGAGAAGGATGATTATCATTATGTCACTATATTGATGAAAGGAGAGGTGGACATGACTTATGATTCAAAACCAAAGAACATAGAACCTGAAAAAAATGAAGGTTGGGAATGGGTTCCATTGGAATATTTCCCTCCACTAGACGAGCTTTACTGGGCTTTGCGCTGTTTAAGGGAATAAGGCTACAATCCTTTTAAGGAAGAATTGAATCTTCTAGTGGGCTACAAAGGAAATCATCAGTACATCACCTGTTCAGCAATCAATTATTTTTAGTAGGGAAAGTTATAGTGTATACAAAAAAAACCCTCACATGTTCTAGAAAAATAATGATGCTTCCGGTTGAAGATCAGTATCTTATTTATTCTGGTAGCAGAGTAAGGGAGGTAGGAGAGTTTGCCCCAGAGTGAAGAAGACTTGGACTCAACCATTTTCAAGGTCATGGCTGTTTGCCACTTCATTATATAGACTTGAATTGGGATGTCATGGTGAACTCCCATGAGGGAGCCCTCCCCTATGGTCCTGCTCCCTCCACTTGCCCCCCCACTCCCTGCCTTAATGACGGTCAGCACCTTTTCTGCTACTGTAGTTTTAGAAAGTTGCCTAGAGCTATTAGAGGGGCACAGCCAGGAAGGGTTTGTTAGAGATTGCACTTGAACCCAGGTTTCAATCTGTAAAATGAGAGGATTGGATTAAATAACTTTATGGTCCATTCCAGCTCTGGGTCTATGGTCTTGTGATCTTATTCATGGAAAACAGTCCCTCCCACTGAGCAGTATACTGAGAACACAGGAAAATGACCAATCTCAAGGATATTGCTTCTGCAGTTTTAAAACGCCAGCAAGTCAGGGTTTTATGATTGAGGATAGCCGTTCCTACATAAGACAGGGGCCAGAGCCAGAGAGAAAAAGGGACCTTGTTTCTCATGTGGGATTTGAGCCTTAAACTAGGGATGACCTTGCAAAAAACAGTGATCTAACATGATCTAACAAAGTGTGTTACATGAAGCCTTGGTGTTCTGCAAAGAAGTCCAAAGAGTTCCACCAGGACAAACCAATCATAATAATAGACAAACAGGCCCGGCTAATCCATCTGTTTTGCTGTGCTAATTTCTCATAAAATGTTCATTTAGTCATTGTGGAGAACCATGGTATTTGCTTGAAATACATCATGGTACTAAATGTTAGGTTTTTATTGGAATAGAATCGATCATTGAATATGCTTAATAGTATCTCAACAATGTATGAAAAATCATTAATGCCGTTATCATCTTTGGTGGTTTTTTTTTTATCTTTGGTGTTTTTTTTAACTAGATTTTTTTTCACACCAATTTTCATTTTGGTAATTAAGTAAAATCAGAAATTTGAAAATATGATAAGGCAAACCCCCCCCCCCACCCAAAACTAAGTAAAACTCAGCTCTGGTGTAGTGAAACGGGAGTGTTAACTGGAAAGACTTAAGTGAACTGATGCTGAGTGAAGTGAACAGAAGCAGGAGAACATTGTACACAATAACAGTAACATTGTGTGATGATCAACTGTGATAGACTTAGTTCTTCTCAGCAGTCCAATGATCCAAAACAATTCCAAACGATTCATGATGGAAAACATTCTCCACATCTGGAAAAAAGAACTGTGATTCTGAATGCAGATTGAACCATACTGTTTCTACTTTTTTTGTTGTTTTTGTTTTGTTTTTTTCTTTTTTGAAGTTTCCCCCTTTTGTTCTGATTCTTTGTTTACAACATGACTAATGCAGAAATATGTTTAATGTGATTGTATGTATATAACATATCAGATTGCTTGCTGTCTTGGGGAGGAGGGAGGGAAGGGAGGGAGGGAGAAAAATTTGGAATTCAAAATATTATAAAAACTAATGTTGAAAACTATTTTTACATGGAAAATAATGACATACTTTTATGATAAAATTATAAAAACTAAGAAAAAAATACAAGGGGTAGCTAGGTGGCACAGTGAATAGAGCACTGGCCCTGGATAGAGGAGGACCTGATTTCAAATCTGGCCTCAGGCACTTAACACTTACTAGCTGGGTGACCCTGGGCAAGTCACTTAACCCCAATTGCCTCACCAAAAAAAAAAATACAATATATTGAAAGCACTGCAAACTTCCAACCCTCTAAAACTAGTTCTGAAAACAGTGGTACAAAAAAAAAAAAAAGCCTGACACTTGAGACAGTTCTTCTACTCCTTTGCTCCCATTCCTGAAACAGAGTTAAATATTAACACAAAATTCAAAAATCAAGAAATAAAATGTGAGCAGAACCAAAGCAGTAGAGTAAAGGTAGGGACTTGTTGAAGTTCTCCCAGATTCCCCTCCAAATAATGTTAAAATAAAACCTCAAAACAAATTGTGAAATGATAAAACCAACAAAATGAAAGGGTGAAACAATTTTCCAGCTCAAAACAATTTAAAAGTCTTCAGACAGAGTATATCTTGATGGTAAGAGGCTGGAATGCAGTCCAGCTCAGGCTCTGACTGCACTGGCCATGCCCCAGTAAACCACCAGCAGGATTTCAGGGTGACTGAAGCAGTAGCAGCAGCTTCCAGAGCAATCACCCCACAGATGGTAAGGGGGTCAGACAACTGGTCAGAAAGAGATTATAGGGGACCCTTTACTGGCACTGGGAGGAGGACTCTGTTGCATTGCCCATAGGCAGTTCCTAGTCGCAGACTTAGTGTGAGAAGGAGCAATAACAGGACCCTAGATAAAGTTCTGGGGTGGAAAGTATATTTCTGGTCTCTCACAGACCAGAGCACAGGCAAGAAGAACAGTGGTCATAACATGTTGGAAGAATTAAAAACATACAGACCACTAGAACTAGCTCTGGGAAACCTGAAGCTTGAAACAGTGACCATTCCACATCAGGAGCACAGCCCAAATCTAACATAAAGCTAAAAGTTAAGAAATAAACTGAAAGTGAATAAATAACAACAAAAGAACTTTAGCATAGAAAGTTACTGTGGTGACAGAGAAGATCAAAACACTCAGAAGAAGGCAACAATATCGAAACAGCTGCAAGCAAAGCCTCAAAGGGGAAAAAATATTGTTTTCAGGCCACAAAGAAGTAAATCAAATGAGAGAGGTAAAGGGAAAAAAATTGGAAAATAAAGGAGAGTTATGCCAGAGAATGATGAAAAAAATGGTCAACAGCTTGGTAAAGAGGGCACAAAAATATTGAAGAAAATAACATCTTAAAAAAACAGAATACGCCAATTGGTAAATGAGGTACAAAAGCTCACTAAAGAAAATAATTCCTTAAAAATTAGAATTGAGCAAACGAAAACTAATGACTCTGTAGGATATTAAAAAATAATTTTAAAAATGAAAAAACTGAAAAATATAATAAAATATGAATTATTTCATTAGAAAACAACTAATCTAGAAAATAGATTGAGGAGACATATTTTAAAATTATTGTACCACCTGGAAGCTATGATAAACAAACAACAAAAAGAGCATAGACATCATATTTCACAAAATTATCAAGGAAAACTGCTCTGATATCCTAAAACAGAAATAGAAAAGAATCCACTAGTCACCTTCTGAAAGAGAATCACAATTGAAAACTCCCAGGAATATTATAGTCAAATTCCAGAGCTCCCAGGTCAAGTACAAAATATTACAAGCTGCCAAAAATCCAAAACAACAAAAAATCCAATTCAAATATGGAACCAAAGTCAAAATCACATAAAATTTAGGAACTTCAACATTAAATTATTGGTGAGCTTGGAATAAAATTAAGGGGTGAGAAAAAAGGATGCAGTGGGAGAAGGGAGAGGTAGAATTGGGTAAATTATCTCACATAAAAGAAATATAGAATAGAAATATAGAGCAGAATGGATTACATGATTTAGACAGAAAGAGTGAAACCATAAGAAAATGAGAGGAGCATGGAATAGCTTATCTGTCAAATCTATGTATGAGGGAAAATTTATGACCAAAGTAGACATAGAGAGAATTTTGATTTTTTTTTTTTTTGGCAAGGGAAAGGGATCCCAAAAGGAAAACTCCTAGGAATATTATAGCCAAATTCCAGAGATCCCAGGTCAAGGAGAAAATATTGCAAGCTGCCAAAAAGAAATAATTCAAGTACTATGGAGCCCCAGTCAGGATAGCACAATATTTAGCAGCTTCTACATTAAAGGACCAGAGGGCATGGGGTATGATATTCCAGAGGGCAAAGGAATTGGAATTACAACCAAGAATCACATATCCAGCAAAACTGATCATAATCTTTCAGAGGAAAAAATGGTACTTTAATGAAAAAGAGGACTTTCAGTTATTTGTGATGAAAAGACCTGAACCGAATGGCAAATTTGACTTTCAAATACAAAACCCTAGAGAACCATAAAACATTGGAGTTGGGGGACATACGTGGGGTTGTGCAGTGGGTGACTGTCTTGGGTCTGAGGCCAGATTTTGGCTGGGATCCCCTGGGTCCAGAGTGGATGGTTTGTCCACTGTGTCACCTAGCTGCCCCATGATGACATCTTTAGGGTTAAATTGAGAGGTGAGGGGAATGCACTGGGGGAGGGGGAAGGGCAGAGGTGAAATCCTACATGAAATAAACAGGAAAAGGCTTATGGAGTAGGGGAATAGATGGGGGAGGAGAAGAGCAGTAAATGAATTTTACACTCATCAGAAAAGGCTCAAAGACCTTAAACTCATCAGAGTTGCCTCAAGGAGGGATTAACACACACAACCAAATGGGTGGAGTAATCTATTTAATCTGGGCAGTAAATGAGCCTAACTCTCATCAGAATTGATTTAAAGACCTCAATCTCATCAGAATTGGCTCAAGGAAGGAATAACATACACACTCAACTGGGTGGAGTAATCTCTCTAACCCTGCAGGAAAATAGGAAGGGAAGGGGATAAAGAGAGAGGGGCAAAAGAAGGACGGGCAGATTGGGGGAGGGGACAGACAGAAGCAAATCCCTTTTGAAGAGGGATAGGATGAAAGAAGATGGATAATAGAATAAATATCATGGGGAAGGAAATAGGATGGAAGGGAAACAGTTAACAATAGTAATCATGAAAAAGAGAGAAGGGGGAAAATTGTACAAATAATATTTATAGCAACTCTTTGTGGTGGCTAAAAATTGAGAATCAAGGGAATATCAATCAATTGAGGAATGACTGAAGAAGTTGTGTTATATGATTGTGATTGAATGATATTGTTCTATAGGAAATGACAAACAGGATGAACCCAGAAAAACCTGGAAAGGCTCATATATATTGATGTATAGTGAAGTGAACAGAGCTAAGAGGACATTGTGCATAGTGACAGCAGTATTGTTAGATGAGCAATTGTGAATGACTTAACTACTCTCAGCAATGTAGTCATCCAAGACAACCCCAAGGGACTACTGACAAGGCATACTATACTCTCCCATAGAAAGAACTGATAAAAAGATCACTTGTACAAATATAACCTGGTTTCTGTCTTGTGGAGGGGGGAGGAAAGGGAGGGAGAAAAATTTGGAACTCTAAATCTTATGAAAATGAATGTAGAAAACTGCCCTTACATGTAACTGGAAAAAATAAAATAATTGTTTATTGTAAATTTTATAAAAAGAAAAAATATTAATTGGTTACAACAAAGAACAACAAACACTAACAAAAATATAAATAATAGTAGAGAAAGTGCTCAGTAATTTAAAGGGAAAAAGGACTAGTTAGGAAGGCTACTTAGTAGCCTTAGTAATCTATATAACAATACACAGAACGCTGGTAATTAAGTGAAATTGCTATTTTAATCCAATTTAAGTGAATGAAACCTCATGGGAATATTTATCACAGGAAGACTTAATTGTATGACTGATTACTTATATACAGCTATAAAAGTGTTCATTTTATTCAAAAGAAACCTAGAGATGTCATTTCTTGCATATATACTAACAAACTACACAGTTAAATAGAAAGCTATCTAGGTAAATAGAAAGCTAGACTAAAAAAAGAGATATCGATAGATAGATAGATAGATAGATAGATAGATAGATAGATAGATAGATAGATAGATAGATAGATAGATAGATAGATAGATAGATGAGGGAGAGAGAGGGAGAGAGAATTATTTAGAATGCCTAGTTGAAAGCATGGTAGAATTAGGTAAGAATTGGAGAGAAACAGAAAGGATTATATTGTAGGAGTATCTTACCTGACTATTTGGAAGATATGGATATTTTCAACATTACATAACTGGTACAAAAGCAAAAGATAAGGAGCTTCCAACTTTCTAGAAATCTGTTAAAAGACCTATTCATTGAAAAGCAGAGCATCTGATGCTTTAAAAATAAATGGTGATCAAATTTCTAAGAAGGTAGAAGAAATGAGAAGGGGGACTACTACTTTGTTGTTAACTATAAATAATGAAAGAATTCAATGTTTAAGTGAAAGCAGTGGAGTCTTTGAGAGAATACATGTTACCTGAAGATTTGAAGTAAATAAAAAAGGCAACACTCTCTAGTCAGGGATGCATGCTGGAAATTAGGAATAGATATTATTAAAGAAAAAAATAAGCACAATATCATAATTTGAATCTCAAAAAAAGCAGTATGACTTAAAAAGAATAATAGATTCCCCAAAATGTATTTCTATCAATGTAATTGCAAACAAACACAGAATCATAGATGAAGAAAGAGAAGGGCCCTCATTGGGCAAGCAATACAGAAGAAAAGGCAGAATCATCTAAAAGAGACCATTGTTCCTGAATGTGAATTTACTTTAAAAGATAGCTTCAATTTAGCTGAGGTGAAAATAAATAAGGTCAACTTGAAAGGACTTTTTTTTTTTTTTTTTTGCAGGGCAATGGGGGTTAAGTGGCTTGCCCAGGGTCACACAGCTAGTAAGTGTCAAGTGTCTGAGGCCGGATTTGAATTCGGGTACTCCTGAATCCAGGGCCGGTGCTTTATCCACTGTGCCACCTAGCTGCCCCAAAAGGACTTTTAAAAGTATTTTAATACAAAAGTAGAATTAGTCTACTCCTTGCGATATTGTTTCCTATTAAATCTTAATTCAACCAGCATTCCAAAAATACCTACTATGTGTAAGGCATGGAAGTACTGGGGATCCAAAAAAAAAAAAAAAGATAGAGAACATTTACTAATGTAGAGGCCACCTTTTACTTGGGGAGTGTTAATTAGACAGCTCACCATAATATTAGGGTAAGAAAGGAGATTAACAGTCTCTTTAAAAAAAACAAAACAAGGTTTATTAATGGGAAAAATTTTAAAACACAAATAAGATTAATATAAATGGGGATAAAGAAAAAGGGAATAGGGGAAGGAAAAAGATACAATCCACAACTCACTACCACCCGAAAATCAGCAATTTTCAAAGAGAACCCACTGCACAGTGCTCCAGCATCTCGCTCCCTCCACCTTTCACACCAGAGTGAATATCTCTTCCCTAATCTTACAGGAAACTGAGCAAACACACACACACAGACCCAAGCTAATTGGCTAGCAGCCCCTGATTGACAGAATTAACAGGCCATATAATAAGCCTCCCAGGTTCTGCATGCAGAAGGTCAGTTTACTACCCTCACCAGCCTTCTAGTTATGGTAATTTTGCCAGGCTCATGTAGGCGTTGGCACATGGTGATGACATGAGCTGCAGTGCCACGGTGATAACCACTGTCAGTGGATGGATCACCATGCCACCACAGGGGGTGGTGCTTGAGGCCGGATGAGGCGCGTGCTGGGGCTTCGTCATAGAAACCTCAAATCACAATTAATTCTTTACACTAATCTCAAGCAAAGTGTGACACGTCCATAAATAAGTAAGGGAAATGGAGGAGGGAAAGAGCATGGAAAAAGCAGTAACAAATACTGGGTACTGGGGATCAAGGAGCTCACTGCGATAATGATGAATAAGCTTAGAATATGGAGAGGAAGACAAAATAAAACAAAGCTAAGAAGATTTTTAGAAAGAAAAACTTAAGATTTCTGAATCATGGAGAATTACTTAGAGGACTGGGTGATAAAAATGGATGAAATTAATTTTAATTAATTTTTTTATTTTTTGCCTGGGCAATGAAGGTTAAGTGACTTGCCTAGGGTCACACAGCTAGTAAGTGTCAAGTGTCTGAGGCCGGATTTGAATTCAGATACTCCTGAATCCAGGGCCAGTGCTTTATCCACTGTGCCACCTAGCTGCCCCCTGAAATTAATTTTAAAAGAAGAAGGGTGATACTAAGTGTTAGTGGTAAAAAGAGTGGTGAGGAATTTGGTAGTTTTCCCATGTCTCCTTCAGGCCCAATGTGTTAGAACTAGAAAAAGTAGTCAGAAATTTGGTTTCACCTGTGATTAGCCAGTTTTCAATTGGTAGAAGAGGATGGCAGGGTTGTAAAGAGTAGAGTTTTAGGATAAACTAGGTATTTAGAAGCAAAAGATTCTGGATTCACTAAGACACAATGGAATGGGAAAAGAGAAGACTATAAAGATTGTGAAGGGATAGGACTGAGATGGGTATTGATGGCATTATGAATGCATTTATGGCAGCATAGGTATGAGAATACCAATAGCATAGAATAATATAGAATAGAATGAGAGGGAAAGGATTTTCATATCAGAAAATGTTGACTTTGAAGAACAGGGGACAAACAGGAGTTGGTAATTTTTCTAATTTAAGATAGGGAAAAAACAGTCTTGTTAACTATACCTCTGAACTTTGGATCTACACCGTATGTATCCTGTATGTAGCTTTATGTGTACATATGTTCTCTCTTTAAGTGCATTAGTTTCTGAATGTCAGGATTTTTTTTTGCTTTGCTTCCTATCTCTAGTGCTTAACACAGTACCTGACAAATAGTAAGCACTTAATACATGCTTGGTGAATGATGTTTTATTGGTTTGAGCCCCATAAACTTGTTGAGAATAATAGCCTTGTCTTATGGTCAATCAAAAATCATACAACTGTCATGAAAGTGGAGTAGGGACTGCTCCTATAGTTTTATAGAATCAAAGAATATGAGAACTGAAAGGGCCTTCAGTGGTCATTTAGCCCAACTCATACATGAAAGTATTACCTACTATAACAAAACTGATATTCAGCCTCTTCTTGAAGACTGCCAGAGACCCTGAACTGGCCATCTATCAAGGCAGCCCATTCCACTATGGACAACGCTAAATTGTCAGTAAATTTTGTTTTCTTTTTCTTTATATTTATGCTCTTTGTTCTCTCCTGATATCAAGCCTCCCCTTTCCTCCCTGTAACTTTACATGTATCTCCTAGTTCTGCCTCTCCCTCTCCCCCCTACTTGGGACAAAAAGAACAAGTCTATTGCTTCTTCCACATGAGAGGATTTAAAATACTAAATAGCTATTAAATCCCCCAAGAGTCTTGCTTTCTTCAGGCTAAATATGCCTAATTCTTTCGATCACATCATATATCATGTATCATGGGTTCAAGGCTTTCACTGTCCTGGTTGCCTTCTTCTGTCTACTTTCCATCTTATTGATATCCTTCATAAATCCTGATGCCCAAAAGTGAACACAATGCTTCCAAAGAATTCTGATGAGTGAAGAATATAATGGGACTGTGACCTCATTATTGCTAGAAACAAAGTTCCTTTGAATACAACCCAAGATCACATTAGCTTTTTTTTTTTTTTGGTGGCCACATCAGACTTTTCATTCACATTGAACTTATAGTGCACTAAAATCCCCAAATCTATTTCACAATATGTGATATTTAATCATTTCTCATCCAATCTTATAATTGTGAACTTGCTATTTTTTCTATTCAATTGTAAGTTTTTGCATTTATTTCTATGGAATTATATCTTGTTAGATTCACTCCAATTCCCTACAATGTCAAGATCTTTTGGATCCTGTCATCCAGTGTATAAACTATCCCTCCCAGCTTTGTGCCATCTGCAAATTTGATGAGCATATCATCCATGTCTTTTTCCAAGTCATTAATAAATAACAGAATACTAAACTGCAGACCTCCTGCCATGTTGGCATTGATCCATTTACAATTATAAATAAGGAATCTCCCTCTACTAATGCAGGGTTGCATCTTCTGTGCAACTTACTATTTTAGAGAGTTTCCTGGGCCACTGAGAAATTGTGTATACCCCAGGGTCAATCATTCAGTTCAAATCTGGCTCTCCTTGCCACTGCGGATGGTTTTCTATCCACTAAACCATCTTACCTCAACAATAAATATGATGATGAGATTAAATAAAAACCTCATTAAAATCCTTCTAGCAGTAAAAGTATTGTTAAAGAGATTAAGAGTTGTATCATAATTCTTTGAAATTATCAAACAGAGAAAAACTAATAGTTTGTAAGAACTCAAACAACTGAATAATAATGGGGAATCAAGAATGGATTGTTATTTTTTTATTCTTTTAGGATACTGATGTTTACAACACTTTACCCTGTGTCATGTTGAGGGAGACCTCATATAACATAAAATAAAATTTTCCAGGAGTTATATTTGTGATTTTAAATTTATTATAGAGTAAAGCATCATATTGATATATTCACCCATTCCACTTATTCTCTCTCAGTGGAGGAAAATATATGGAAATGAAGAATTTGCTTCATCATTTGCTATCTCCAAAGTAACTGTCTGGATACAGGACATTTTGCCATATAATAAGATATATTCAATTTCTTACGCCCCTATAGCAGTACCCATAATTTTTCTTTCTATTACCACTTAAAGAACTTCCCTTATTATCAAAAGAACAAAAAAAGACATGAAATACTAAGAAATTTGAAGATTAGCAATCATATGTTTGATATCACAACTGGCCTTTTAAAAAGTCATTTGCCAATTGAGAAAGTCATTCCCATTGCATGCTGCTGTTCCTATAGTGCTAATTTCCACAAAACTTCTTGGCACTGTTATTACCTCCTCAGCCTGATAGTAGAAATCATTAGCAATAGTGGTACATAGATTTGTATTTATGGTTGCAATATCTTTTTCATTGCAAAGTGAATCTTCCAGTTTACTTTTAAAGTAAAACCTCAATACACCATTGAATTTAATACTGACATTTACATCAGAGCTTTTTACTTGTTGTATTTTGAATTAAGGATGTAACAGCCTTCACTTCCATTTCCATTCCAAGTTACAGGGATTTTAAATGAAGGGCATGAGGAAATGGTTCTTACCCTATGAATAATCCAGCCACTTTTTCTACTAGAAACATTTCATGATATGTAATGCTATAGTTTAACTTTATAAATACAGACAAAACAGGTATCACTGCATATAGCTTCTTTCCCCTTAAACCTATTCTTCCTCTCTTATAATAAAAGAATGAAAATTTAATTTATTATAAATGATGAATAAATGCTAATAAAATTAATAAAGTTAGCATATCTTAAAACACATTAGGCATATTGGTCAAGTCACTATTTTCAAGGTTCTCACATTATTTCATACATCAGCTAGCTTAAGAGTCCATAAACCAAAATCTAAAATACACATGCAGGGATTAATTTAATTTCTCTATTTCAGGTTATGCTTGCTTTTCTTCTTAGTATTTATCTTAAATTCACTAACTTTCTCATTCTTCTTAGCTATATGCCATAAACTTTCTTTTGAGAAGCTCCCAAACCAGTTCTGGTTGGCTTATTAGCCTAAAGTAAATTCTAGACTTAGGACAGAACAGAATTTTAGAGCTGGAAGGAAACTTAGAGAGAATCTAGTAGAATAAGTATGTTTGTGGATGAAGGAACGAAGGTCCATAGAGTTTGTGAATTGTCCAAGTCACAAGGATGTTAGTGGCTAAGCAAGAACTAGACCTGAAGTTTTCTGCATTCTATTCCAAGATACTTTCTACTAGCATGAGATATCTTTTAACAGTTATCCAAGATGTGTCCACAACACATGTGTGTTTTGAGTTTTGAGATTTAGGCACTAATCATTCCACAGATCACTCTCATTTACTGAACTTTATGATGTCTTTCTGGACCTGAAGGAGCTGAATTTTTTTCTTTTCTTTTTTCCTTTCTTCCTTCCTTCCTTCCTTCCTTCCTTCCTTCCTTCCTTCCTTCCTTCCTTCCTTCCTTCCTTCCTTCCTTCCTTCCTTCCTTCCTTCCTTCCTTCCTTCCTTCCTTCTTTCTTTTTTGAGGGTGTGTGTGTGTGGGGGCAATAAGGTTAAGTGACTTGCCCAGGGTTACACAGCAAGTGTCAGGTGTCTGAGGCCGAATTTGAACTCAAGTCCTCCTGAATCCAGGGCTGGTGCTTTATCTACTGCACCACCTAGCTGCCCCCATGGACCTGAATTTTCCACACATATTACACATTCCTACTTTACGTTTTCAAGGGGATTCTGAAGTAGCGTTTCCTCCAGGATAAGAAGATAAAGGATCCCTCATGCTCAATAGAGGACCTAATACATACATACACACACATACATATGCACACATGTATGCACACATATACATGTGTGTTTATGTGTGTCTGTGTATCTAAAGAGATAGATATGTGTGTATACATATGCACACATATACACATATAGATATGCATATATATACATATATATACACATAAAGATGTATTACACACATACACACACACACACACACACACACACACATACACACACACACACACAAGCTAGCTTGTGTGACCTGATTGTAAATTTGTAATTTTGTGGTGTCAGGAACTTAATAAAGCACTCTTTGGTCTCTACACTTAGAGGGGTTTGAATCCCTTCAGCAGTTCATTGGCACAATTCATGGTGGTTTTTATATTCCCTGTGAAACCCTGGGGAAGAACACAATTTGAAGGGGCTTGTCAGCAGAGTTTAAGACTTTGATGGATGAATCACCATAGCTCTAAATAAAAAGGAAAAATGCTCCTATATACTTTGCCAAATGACTGGTAATTATTTTATTTACTTAAATATTTCTTTTTCTTAAAGGTTTATTTAGATTACAAAAATTTACCAGCTTAAAAACAAATAGAAGAGAAGGGGACAGTAGAAAGAAGATGACAAATGAATATTTAAACTCAACATTTCTTGGGATGGGAAAGCAAAATTTCAGATCAAAGAAATGATTATTCCAGGAGTAAAAAAAGGTCATAAAAAGTACTCAATCAAAGTCAGAGCCAAAGGCATATACAAAGTGGCAGCTGCAGGATCTGGGGGGTAAAACATGCCAAAAAAACAAGTGAATATGAAAGCCTTCCTGGAAGAAAAGATGGTTTCCATAGTAACAGAGCATAACGATCTTTCAATGTAAAAGATCCTATTTTGAATGTGATATTGGTGATTCAGAGGCAAAAATGCATTTTAAAGGTGTCATAGCAATCAACGGATCACTAATCTGACATCATGAAGTATGTAATCATAATTTCAGGACTTCGATTGTAATTTCTGTTTTTCTATTGATCTACCTACCTAGCTTGTTTTTGTTGTGTTTGCATATACCACACCTAGTGAATTAAAATGCATGCAAAAGGGCATTTTATACAGAAACCGGATTTAGAATAGTATACAAAAACAAAGAGTTGAGAATTACTTGTCATATTTATAAAGACTCTCCAAGTCAATTCAAATCAACATGTATTTTTTATAGTATATCTTTTTTATTCTGAATAGAATTTTATTTTCCAAAATATATGTAAAAACAAAATTTTAACATCAATTTTTAAAAAGCTTTGTGTTCCAACTTCTCTTCTCCCCTCCATTCCCACCCCTCACCCACAAGAACTCAATCAATTCATAATAAGTTATACATGAGTAGTCATGGAAACATTCCCATATTAGCTAGTTGTGAGAGAAAACAACAAAAAATCCCAAACTTCAGATTAAGGAATTATCAAAGAGGAAATTAAAAGAAAATTTTAAATGTGTTTCCATCTGTTTTCAGATACTACCAGTTCTTTCTCTGCAGATGGACTGCAATCTTCATAAGGCCTTCAGGGTTATATTGGATCATTTCCTTGCTGAAAATAACCACATTCTTCCCAGCAGATTATCTCCCACTATTGCTGTTATTTTGTATACAGTACATTTCACTCTGCTTCAGTTCATGTAGGTCTTTCCAGGTTTTCCTGATAGTATCCTGTTCATCATAACCTTTATATACTACCTTAAGCTTGACAGAGAATTTTCTTCATAAAAGCCCAGCAAAGTAGGTACCATATGTTTTGCCATTATAATGAATCATCATAACTATTTCCCTCCATCCGACTCCCTTCCCATGACATTTACTCTATCTTCTTTTTACCTATTCCCCTTCAGAGGTGTTTTACTTCTGACTATCCTCTCCGTCGCTCTGCACTCCCTTTTTTCACCCTTCCTTCCTTGTTCTCTTCTCCTCCTATTTTGCTGTAGGGTTAAACAGATTGCTCCTCCCAATTGGCTATGAAAGCTATTCCCTCCATGAGCCCACTCCAATGAGATCAGGGTCCCTGAGCTAATTCTGTGTCTGAATTTTTCTTCCTCCCTCCCTCCTCAACCCTCCCTATGAGATCAAGCAATTCAATATGTCATACTGGTGCAGTAATGCAGAACATCTTCATCTTCCTTGAAAGTGTTTTGCTTTATACTTCTCTCTCCCTCAATCTGCCCTTTCCTCCTTCCCTTCTTCCCCCCCACCCCTTTTCTCCCTCCCCCCCTCAGGGCAAAAATATATTACTATACCTACTTGAGTATGTATGTTAGTCCTTCTTTCAGCCAATTCTGATGATATTAAGGTTCACTCACTCCCCAACTCCTTTCCCCTCTTCTACTCTCCTCCATAAGCTTTCTTCTTGTTTCCTTCATGTGAACTACCTCTCCCCAGACCATCTCTCCCCTCCTCCCTCCCCCAGTTTATTCCTCCTACACCTCAACCCTATTTTAATGATGCCCTCATGGATTAGTTAGGTGGCACAGTGGACAAAGCACCAGCCCTGGATCCAGGAGGCCCCAAGCCCAAATCCAGCCCCAGACATAAGACACCCCACCCTGTCTGCCCTACAAAGAACAAAACATAAATGCTTTACAGATATCATACCTTCATATTTAGTTCAGCCCTGTCTTCTGTGAATTTCTTGTGGAGACTTTTTGTTTTGTTTTGTTTTGTTCTGTTTTTTGATGAGGCAACTGTGGTTAAGTGACTTGCCTAGGGTCACACAGCTAGTAATTGTCAAGTGTCTGAGGTCACATTTGAACTCAGGTTCTCCTGAGTCCAGGGCCAGCGCTCTATCCACTGTGCCACCCAGCTGCCCCTGAATTTCTTACTGAGATAGTTCTTATGATTTCAAAGTATGATCTTCCCATGTAGGAATGTAAACAGTTTGATCTTTTAATATCCCTCATGAAGTCTTTTTCCTGTTTACCTTTTTATGCTTCTCCAGGATCTTGTATTTGAAAGTCAATTTTTCTATTCAGTTCATGTCTTTTCATCACAAATGCTTGAAAAACCTCTTTCTCATTGAAATCCCATTTTTGACTCTGAAAAATTATACTCAGTTTTGCTGGGTATGTGATTTTGGGCTCAAGTCCCAGTTCCTTTGCCCTCTGGAATATCATATTCCATGCCCTTTGGTCCTTTAATGTAGAAGCTGCTAGATCTTGCTTTATCCTTATTGGAGCTCCACAGTATTTGAATTCCTTTTTTCTAGCTGCTTGCAGAATTTTCTCCTTGACCTGGGAGTTCTGGAATTTGGCTATAATATTCCTGGAGGTTTTCCTTTTGGGATCTCTCCCCCCCCCCCCCAGGCCAGCTGTTCAGTCCGACCATGCTCTTGGTTCCAGAAGACGCCAGTGCTGCAATCGATTCAGAGGCACTGGGGCAAATTCCTCTGGTGGGTGTCTGGCGTGTCTGCCCAATTGCAGGGTTAGGCTTTATTCGTGGCCCAGCACAGCCCACTGAAATCTATCTATAGCTGGAGAAAACTCTCAGCCCATATTTTTCTGTGTTTTTCTGACCCAAGTGTTCTTTCGTTGCTATTTTTGGGGTTATTGTATCAGGAGCCCTGTGGGTTTAATGTCTTTCCTCCACCATCTTGGTTCCGCCCTCCAAATCAACATGTATTAAGAATTTTCTGTATGAAAGACATTATTGTAGATACTAAGGATGCAAAGATATTATGAAAACTAATGTCTAGCCTTGAGAAGCTTCCATTTTATGGAGGGAATAGGGCATAGAATGAGATCTGAGATTTCACTGGCATCTTCTCACCAACTTACACTATTATTTATTTATTTTAATGTATTTTACTGAGGCCTTTTATCTTTCCCTCATTTATTTTATCCTTCCTTACATCTGTACTGAATCCTCTTTGATAACATACATAAGAAATTAAGCAAAAAACAAAACAAAACAAAACATCTTATCCAGTGTCTACATTATGACAATATAATATTCAGTCTTAGTAATTCCATGCCTCTCTAACACATAGATGAGATTATATTTTATAATTTGAGGAGGAGACAGAGACCACTAATACTGGGAATCATCAGCAAAGGTTTAAAGAGAACTTGAAGAAAAGATAGGCAAAGTGAATTTCATTCCTTGTTAATGAAATATATTTAGAAATTGACCTAAGTAGATGCTCAATTAACTGAAACATCTTGTCTATTACTAAAATGATTATCTCCATGTATGTATAGCAGAAAGTTTGAATGTTGAGTTTAGGGAGCAGGCCCATTTGTCTGGAACATAGGACATGTGGATGGTGGTAATGGTGGTGGGGGAGAAGATAATTTGAAATCAGCCTAGAAATTTCAGCTACTGTCAGACTATGAGGGATTGTAAATGCTAAATGGAATAGTTTGTATTCAATCCTAAAATCTATAAGAAGTTGGAGATTACTGGGCAGAGGAGAGGAGAGGAAAGGAGTGATATGGGTAGACAGGTGTTTCAGAAAAATTATTTTGGCAGCAATATTGAGGATGGGTAGAAAGGCCAAGAGAGCATTGGAGAAACCAATTAGGAGGCTATTGCAAAACTTCAGATGAGAGGTGATGAGAACCTGAAAAAGAGTGAGATGAAATAAGTGAATGCTTATGGGAAATATTGTGGCAATAGGATCAACAAAATTTGGCAAGTGATTGACTATGATATGAGTAAGGTAATAAGGTGTTGAGACTCTGAGGTTATGTAGATAGATGCCTGGAAGTATAGTAATGTCCTCAACAGAGACAAAAAATAAACAAATAAAAACTTTGAGGAGGGTTAGCTTTATAGGGGAAGATCATGAGTTTCATTATCTACATATTGAGTTCTAGATGAAGATGGGATATCTAGACTGAATTTTCAAGTACGCAATTAATTATACAGAATAGAAACTCAGGAAAAAGATGTTGTAATACAAATGTGAGGATCACCTGCAAACTCATCATTGTTGAACTTACGTTTGCTGATTAGAACAACTAGAGAAAGGTATAGAAAGACAAATCCCTAGGAAACAACCATCTAGCAAAGGAAAATATGAAGTTGGTGAAGTTGGACAATTAATTGGAAAATCAGGGAAGAGTGGTATGAAGAGAGAAAAACCAGAAGGAAAGGATTCATAAGCAGCCAAGAGGTCAAGAAGGATGCAGAGAAAAAAGTAATTGTACATAATTTAAAACTAAAACAAAATTGAGTCTTACTTGCTGGCAGCTTATTCACTCCATTCTGAAATGATTTACAAAATTTTGACTTAATTCCACGATTCTTTAGATAGTTATCATGACTTTCTACTGCCAGCACAACAAAATATTTTGATTGTAATAAAAGGTTTGAGTATAATAAAAATGGTGACAATCACCTTTATAGTTTTATCTTTAGCAGGTTAAGACAGATTGGGATAGGGACTGGACCCATGATTTCATTGGCATAAGGAACACCTAAGTGAAGGCAATCTTTTTATCTATGTAAATTATCACTGTCTCTAAAACTTTTATACTTACAGAATTGCCAGGAGTATTGAGAGGTTAAGTGACTTACAATAGAGTTATACATGATAATATTTGTCAGAGGTAGGATTTCAACCTAGGTCTTCCTGGCTTTGAATCCAGCTCTCTATCTGCTATGCCATAGCAGTTTCATAATATATTGCTGATTACCTAATGAGTCTATACCTTTAAGATTAAAAGATTATTTTAGGTTTTATTTAATAATGGTTAATTATTTATTAATACAATATCTTTTGATGCCAATTAACTCCTGCTCTAAACATTATCCTTATGTATTATTTCTTAGCATATCAGTTTTATCAATTGCAAATACCTTTCTTTTTTTAAGAAAACAAGCATTAAAAGTCTGGGTGTTTGTGTACAGCAATTGACATTAGTATAATGCTTTATATTTTACTAAACATTTTACTCACAGCATTATTGTCTGCATTTTAAAAATGGGAAATAGAGCCTCCAACAGATTAAGTGACTAATCCAGGACTTAAATGCATTTTTTACTCCATTTTGTTTTGGTTCTAAATTATGTAAGACTAATTACTTTAGTTTTGCAACTCTCAGTTGCTTATAATCCTTTTTTTCCAGATACTCTCTCTTCCATTGGCTTTTGTCATACTCCTCTGTCTTAATTCTCTTATTAACAGCCTGACCAAATTTTAGTGACTTTAATTTTAAAAAAATGCTTTGACATTCTAGTCTTTTTTCTGGATATGCAAATTCATATCTCCCCTTAATAATAAGCCTTTCCTCGTAAAAAAGAAAAAGAAAAAAAATAGCTCAGAAAAACTGGTACATTGACTGCATCTCATGATTTATGCAATGTCTAAGCCTAGAATAACACATCTCTGAAGTGAAACAAGGGAGAAGTAAACTTCTTTTCTTCTACAGGGTCAAGATTAATCACTTTCATTTTATAGCATATAGTTTTGTTTTTGTGTTTTTAAAATGCAAATTATTGTAGACATTGCATCCATTGTTTTTCTAGTTTTTATTTTATTCTATGTAAGTTCAGACAAATCTTTCTAGGTTTCTTTGTATTCATCATATTCCTACTTTCTTATATTATAATATTCAAATATACTCATGTACCACAAAATTGGGTTGCTGAGCATCTATTCAGTTTCCAATTATTTTCTATCTTAAAAATGTTGCTACGAATATTTTTGTATATATAACTTTCTCTTTGTCCTTGAATCAGCCAATCAACAAGTGTTTGTTAAACACCTACTAAATGTTGACTAACGATTTTCTGGTAATGAGATAATTAATAGGAATTTTCATCTGCATTTCTGGGTTGACTGGTAGTTTCTTGTGTGATGACTCCTCGTGTTGCTATTTCCTATCATCTATCTGATTTTCAATGATCTGATTAACCCTTTGCCTCTGGAAAGAATGTATCAAAATAATTTTCTCTAAGATCAAATCTAATTCTGTGATGGTCATACTCAATCAACTCCAATGCCTTTGTATTGCCTCTAGGATAAATGATAAACTTCTATGTTTAGCCTTTAAATCCCTACACACCAACAGGTCTTAAGCTCTCTTTCTATCCTTGTTGGACATAAATACTTGCCCTTTGTCATTCGTATACTATACAAAAATCCGCATGAGGTATTAATAGTTCTCCAATTGTTTAGATCTAGCTTTACTTGCCTGAAAAGTGTTTTATATTTGTGTTCATATAATTCACATGTGTGTGTGTGTCTTGGCAGGTAAACTTTAAAGCATTTTAAAAATTTTTAATGGAATTTCCCTTTATATCTCTTCCTGCTGGATTTTGTTTATGGTATATATAAATGGTGATAATTTGTTTGTATTTATTTTATAATCTGAAACTTCACTAAAGTTAGTAATGGTTTCAACTAGTTTTTAAGTAGATTCTCTCTGGTGCTCTAAATATACCATCATATCTGCAAAGAGTGATAGTTTTGTTTCTTCATTGCCTCTTCATATTCCTTCAATTTCTTTATCTTGTCTTATTATGATAGACAACATAGTTTTTACAACTTTGAATAACGATAGTGATAATAGACACCCTTGATCTAGCTCTGATCTTTTAGGGAAGGCTTTTTAGTTAATTCCTATTTTTCCAAGATAGTTCTTCCTCTTGGTTATAAATGGGTACTACTTATTATTTTTTAGAAAAGCTCAGATGATGACAGAGTAAGGCAGGGATTCACCTGAACTTTCCCAAATTCACCAATAACAACTATAAAATAACACCTCAAAATGAATGCTGAAGTTGTGGAACCAACAAAAGGTCAGGATGAAATGATTTTATAGCTCAAGAAAACTTAAAAGGTCAGTAGGAAAGTTTTTTCTCACTGGTGTAAAAGGAAAGTACAGTCCAGAGCAGGTGGTATCTAGGTAAGGCAGTAGCAGGATGTGCCCCTGCAAGCCAGCAGAGAGACCTATGCCCCAGCACAGGTCAGCTGTGAGGCTCCATGGCCTTGGCATTGGAGGTCAGTGATTAGGCCTTATCCCCCAACTGCAGCAGTTCAGCAGAGAGACCCCATACCCCTGTTGCAAGGAGTTTGGAACAGTGTCTTCTCCCCCTGAGGAGCAGAGCCCAACTTTAACATAAAATTAAAAGTCATGAAATAGGCAGGAAAAATGAGTAAACAACAACAACAAAAGAATCTGCTCATAGAAAGTTACTATTATGAAAGGGAAGATGAAAACACAAACTCAGAAGAGAATAACAATGTCAAAATGGAGACATGTAAAACCTCGGACAAGAATATGAGTTGGACTCAAGCCCAAAAAGAATTCTTTAAAGAGCTCAAAAAGGATGTAAAATCAAATCAAAGAGGTAAAAGAAAAATTGGAACAAAGGAATGAAAGAGATATAAGAGAATAATGGAAAAAACCCAACAGATTGGTAAAGGAATATATTGTTGTTGTTTTGTCCTTTGTACTCAAAGTGGACCATGACATTGGGGTGATAGATAAACAACCTCACTTTCTCCTCCAGAGCCATCTGAGTGCAGTTACAAGATCTATATCAGGATGACTGGAGATGACCTTGGATGTTTAAGGCAATTGAAGATAAGTGATTTGCCAAGGGTCATACAGAGCTAGTAAATGTCTGAGGTGAGATTCAAACTCAGGGCCTCTTGACTCCATGGTTAGTGCTCTATCCACTACACCATCTAGCTGCCCCAGGAAAGGAAGCACAAAATAATGGAAAAGGAGTATATAAAATTCACTGAAGAAAACAACTCCTTAAAAAGTAGAATTGGTCAAATGGAAAAAGAGATACAAAAATTCACTGAAGAAAAATATTCTTTAAAAGGTAGAAGTGGTCAAATGGGAAAAGAAGGTACAAAAGTTCAATGAAGAAAATAATTGCTTAAAAGTTATAATTGGAGAGGTGGAAGCTAATGGCCCCATGAGACATAAAGAAACAAACAAAAATTTTTAAAAAGGGAAAAAAAAGAAGAAAATGTAAAGTATCTCATTGGCAAAACAATTAATCTAGAAAAAGATACAGGAGAGATAATTTAAGAATCATTATACTAGACACAGTAGTGAATGACCATAGTAATCTGCTATTTGATAAAAAATTCAAAGACTCCAAGCACTGGGATAAGAACTCACATCTTCCACTGTATACCAAAATAAGGTAAAAATGGGTACATGATCTAGATATAAAGGGTGAAACCACAGGCAAATTAGGAAAGGAATGAATAGTTGACCTCTCATATCTATGGAGAGGGGAAGAATTTATGACCAAACAAGAGATAGAGAACATTATGAAATGAAAAATCGATTATTTTGATTACATTAAATTAAAAAAAAGGATTGTACAAACAACACCAATGCAGCTAAGATTAGAAGGAAACAGAAAGCTGGGAAACATTTTAGAGCCACTGTTTCTGATAGAGGCTTCATTTCTAAAATGAACAGAAAACTTAATCAAATTTATAAGAATCCAAGTTATTCCCCAATTGAGAAATGGTCAAAGGATATGCTAGGTAGTTTTCAGATGAATTAATTGAAGCTATCTATAGTCATAAGAAAAATGGTCTAAATCACTATAGATTCAAGAATTGCAAATTAAAATAACTCTGAGATGCAACTTCACAACTATCAAATTGGCTAATATGAAAAAAAATGGAAACAAAGAATTATTAGACTACTTGAAAGCCATGATTAAAACAAAAAGATATTATCTTTCAAGAAATTATTAAAAAAATAATTGCCTTGATATCCTAGAACCAGAGGTAAAATAGAAATTGAAAGATTTATCAATCACCTTCTGAAAGAGATCCCAAAATGAAAACTCCCAGGATTATTATAGCAAAATTTCAGTGCTTGCAGGCCAAGGAGAACATACTGCAAGCAGCCAAAAAGAAACAAGTCAAATATCAAAAAGCCACATTTAGGATTTCACATATATTTCACAATAAAAGGTCAGAGGGTTCAGAACATAATATTACAGGGAGAAAAGGAGCTAGGATTACAAACAAGAATCACCTACCCAGCAAAACTGAGTTTAATTCTTCAGAGGGAAAATATGGATATTCAACAAAATAAAAGACTTTCAAGTGTTCCTGATAAAAAGAACAGAGTTGAACAGAAAATTTCATACTCAAATACAAAAGAAGCTTAAAAAAGGTAAAAAAGGAAACTGAAAACAAAAGGGATCCAATAAGGTTAAGCTATTTACATTCCTACACAAAGATGCTTGTAACTTTTAAGAACTTTATCACTATTGGGGAGGGTTAGAAGAAGTATACATAAACGGAGGGCATGGCACAAGTTAACTTTGATGGGATGGTATAAAAGAAATTTAAGGATGGAAAATAGGATTGCTTTGGGAGAAGAGGGAAGGGAGAAGTAGACTAAGGTAAATTATCTCACATGTAGAGGCACAAAAGATCAATTACAGTGGAGGGAAATATGAGGGTGGGTAGGGAATTGTTTAAACCTCACTCTCCTTGGAATTAGCTCAAAGACAGAATAACATACACATTCAGTTGGGTATAGAAATGTATCTAACCCTAAAGTGAAGTAGAAAATATGGGGTATAAGAGAAGGTGGGGAGTGCTGATAAAAGGGAGAGCAGACTGTAGTAGGTGGTGGTCAAAAGCAAAACACTGTTTGGGAGGAACAGAATGAAAGGAGAGAGAGGAGGGAAAAAAGGGGGAAATAGGATGGAGGAAAACATACAGTTAGTAATCTTGACTGTGAATGTTAATGGGTTGACCTCCAATAAAAAAGAAATTATAAACAAATGGGTTAGAAACCCTAATCTATCTATATTGTTTAAAAGAAACACATTTGAAGCAGAGACACACAGAGTAAAAGTAAGGGGCTGGAGCAGAATCTATTATACATTAGCTATGTAAAAAATAGGGATAGTAATCCTGATCTTAGAAAAGGCAAAAGTAAAAATAGATGTAATTAAAAGTGATAATGATCATACTAAATGGTATAGAAACTGATGTAATAGCAATACTAAAAATAGGTACAAGGCTGGTTCAATATTAGGAAAACTATCAGCATCATTGACCATATCAGTAACAAAAACAAGAGAAGTTGTATGTTTTTATCAACAGAAGGAGAAAAAACTTTTGACAAAATATAATATACATTCTGATTAAAACACTAGAGCAAAACTAACAAATAGAGTTTTTCTTAAAGTGATAAGTATTATCTATCTAAAAGCAACAATAAGCATTATCTGTGATGGGGATAAGCTAGAAGCCTTCCAAGTAAGATCAGGGATGACTGTCCCATTATCACCACTATCATTCAAAATTGTACTAGATGCAATAGCTATAGCAATAAGAGAAGAAAAAGAAAGTGAAGAATTAGAAGAGACAATGAGGAAATAAAACTATCACCATTTGCAGATGGTATGATGATATATACTTAGAGAATCCTAGAGGATCAACTGAAAAACTAGTTGAAATAATTAACAACTTTAGCAAAGTTGTAGGATGTAAAATAAATCAATATAAATCATCAGCATTGCTATTACCAATAAAGTTCAGCAGTAAGAGATAGAAAGAGGGGGGTGGCTAGGTGGCACAGTGGATAAAGCACCTGCCCTGGATTCAGGAGTACCTGAGTTCAAATCTGACCTCAGACACTTGACACTTACTAGCTGTGTGACCGTCGGCAAGTCATTTAACCCCCATTGCCCCACAAAAACAACAACAACAACAACAACAACAATAAAAAAGAGATAGAAAGAGAAATTCCATTTAAAACAATTATAGACAATATAAAATACTTGGGAATCTACCTGCCAAGACAAACTCAGGAATTATATGAACACAATTCTAAAACATTTTTTTCACACAAATCAAGTCAGATCTAAACAAATAAATAAATAGTAATTGCTGTGATAAAATAATGGGGTTCTGGGGGATCTGGAAGGCTTCCCACTCAAGGGAGCCTTGCCTGACCTCTTTTAAGGCCAACCCAGAGTCAGTAAAGTTGAAGTTCAGACTCTGAATAGAGACAATAGAAATTATAACCACACCTATATAAAAGCTTTGCCCTCAGAGGGTCTGTCTTTCACAGATCCTGAGCAGCAGGGCACTGCTCATTTTGATATGGACCACCCTTAAGTCATGGCAATCAATGGATTTGAATGTTACTGTCCAATTAGATTGAGTAAAGGTGCAGTGACCCACTTCTACCTGAAAGAGGATAAAAACCCTTGGGGCAAGGGGGATTGCTCTTCCCTCCCCATCAATCTCTTCTCTCCCTTGCTCTTCTCGCTGTGCTTCTCCCCATCCTAGTACTTTATGCTGGGCCTGGGATGCTGTAGGAAGCAGCCATGTGGCCCCTTTGCTTTCTCTCTATCCTAGGTAAGGTAAGGCTTCTAACCTTTTGGAGCCATGTGGTCTCTCTTTACTAACATTTAATATGCTTTAATAAATGCGTAATGCAAAAGACTGGTGCTATAGCTTCTAATTTATAAGTAGCAATATATTAGAAACCCCAGCTAAGTTCCCTAAAACCTAGAGCAGAGATAGGCCCCCATATATATTCAAATTACACATCATTCATGTATAGATTAAGTCAACATAATATAATGATAATTCTATTTAAATTAATTTATTTAGTGCCATATAAATCATATATTCTTTTAAAAACATTTTTTGAGTTTCAAATTCTCTCCCCCACTTTCCCAATGAGAATACTAGCAATATGATATCAATTAAACATGATGAGGGGAAAGTCATGATGCTAATAATTTTTTGAAAATTATTTTTCTTTATTTTTTTGCCATTTATGGGATTTGATTTTTCACAGAAAATAAAAATTCATTTCTCATACATAATGTATATGATGCTATGGTATTATAAATTAAAAACACAAATAAAGGAGTTCTTAAATATTGAAACTCCTTCATGATTTTTAGCCTACCCTATACATATTGTGATAAAATAATGGGATTTGGGAGATACTCAAAGACCCACCTGGAGATTAATCTAAACTGAATGAATGAAGTAAGAGTGACTGACTGCTGATTAACCTACTTCAAGTTAATTAGATTGTAGCCACACCTGGCTGGCCCTTAAAGAGGTATTGTTCTCAGAAGCTAAAGACTTTGAACTTAAGACTACCTTCAAGTCCAGTGAACCAATGGATTTGAATAATGCCTACCAAACAGCTTGAAGCAATGTGTAAGTACCACCTCTACTCCAGACCTATAAAAAAGCTTCCACACTCTGTTTAAGGGAGTTCATGATTGAAGCAGGCTTGTGACGGAGGACTTGAGGAAGAACCAGACCAGGCTGGAACTCTAGGCTAGATAGGCCATTTCTTAACTTTCTGAACTCCATGTGAATACCTGGTATGCTTTAATAAATGCTTAATACCCAAAGACTGGGGATAAAGCTTCTAATTTAAGGTGACCACACATTTAGATTTTAAACATCACAGTATGAAAGAATGTAAATCATATTTCTATATTAATATTTCAAAAGATGAAAGAAAAAGAAAGTAGGAATTATGTTTCAGTTTGCATTTCAGATTTCTTCAATTCTGTTTCTTGTATATTTATAGCATATTTTCTTCATGAATCCTTTGGAAATGTCTTGGATGACTATTGATCAAAGCAGCTAATATTTTTCATAGTTGATTACAATATTGCTGGTATTATCTATAATAATCTGTTTCTGTCCACTTTGTATCATTTCTCATGTCTTCCCAAGTTTTTTCTGAAACCATCCCTCTCATAATTATTTATAGCATAATAACACTATATCACAATCATACACCACAACTGTTCAGCCATTCCCCCAACTGATGATCATCTCCTCAATTTCCAATTCTCTGCCACTAACAAAAAGCTGATTATAAGTATTTTTGTACATATTGGTCCTCATCCATTTTCTTTTATCCTTTTGAGATACAGACCTAAAGCAGATATTGATGGACCAATACAGACACTGGAGTCAAAGGGTATGCAGTTTTATAGCCCTTTGGACACAGTTCTAAATTGTTCTCCAGAATTGTTAGACCAGTTCACAACTCCACAACAGTTCATTTGTGTATCTATTTTCCCTCATCTCCTCCTGTTTGTGTTCTGAGAGGTGTGAGGTGGCATCTCAGAGTTATTTTAATTTGTACTTATCTAATAGATAGTGATTTAGAACATTTTATTTTTCATTTGACTAGAGATAACTGATTTCCACTTTTGGACATTGTGTGTTCATATTGTTTGGCTATTTTTCAAATGCAGTATGGCTCTTATTTTTATAAGTTTGACTTATTCCCTATGTATTTGGGAAATGAGACCTTAATCAGAGACATGAGCTGTAAATTTTTTTTATATTACTTCACTTATCTATCGTACTTTTTAGTAAAATGTAGTTTCCCTCATTATCTCTTTTTTTTTTTTTGTGTGTGTGTGTGTGTGTGTGTGTGAGGCAATTGGGGTTAAGTGACTTGCCCAGGGTCACATAGCTAATAAGTGTCAAGTGTCTGAGTCTGAATTTGAACTCAGGTCCTTCTGAAACCAAGGCCAATGCTTTATCCACTTCGCCATCTAGCTGCCCCTGTCCCTAACAATTTTTAACAACTTTTTTTTTTCTTTTTGCCAGGCAATGGGGTTAAGTGACTTGCCCAAGATCACACAGCTAGTAAGTGTCAAGTGTTTGAGGCCAGATTTGAACAGAGGTACTCCTGAATCCAGGGCCAGAGCTTTATCCACTGTGACACCTAGCTGCCCCCACTCATTATCTCTTAATTAGGTCTATTTTTGTTTTTGCTTTGTCTGATGTCATGATTGCTATTCCTACCTTTTTTTTTTAGTTCAGCTTAAGCATAATATATTCTGCTCCAGTACATTATGTTAATTCTTTGTGTGTTTCTTTCTGTTTCATTTATGTCTCTTGTAAACAACATAATGTTGGATTCTAGTTTCTAATCCATTCTGCTATCTGCTTCCACTTTGTGGGTGAGCTATTCCTATTCCTTTTTCCAGTTATAATTACTGTGGATTTATCTCCATGCCCTTTTCTTTTTAAAAATTCTTTCTCTCTTTTTATCCCATTTCTCCTCAAAAGTCTGGTTTACTTCAAACAGTTATATCCCTTAAGCTTCCCTCCCTTTTGTCACCACTTTTCCTTGCACATGTCTTTTATGTGAGATAATTCCACCCATTGTACTTCTCCCTTCCAATTTCCCCCACTTCATCACTCTTTCTCAGCCCTTCATTTTTTTTTTGGAGATCTTTCCAAGATAATCAACTTACACTCATGCTCTCTATGTAGATTTCTTCTATCTGTCTAATAATGATAATTTTTTAAAGAGTTTTACGTATCATCTTCTCATATGGGAATATAAACAGTTTAACTTTATTGAAATCCTTATTATTTGTCTTTCATATTTAGCTTCTTCTGTTTCCCTTGAGTCTTGTGATTGAATGCCAAATTCTCCATTCAGCACTGGTATTTTCATCACAAGTGCTTAAAAGTCCACTATTTCACTAGATACTATTATTTTATGCTGAAGCATTATACTAACTTTTTCTTGGTAGGTGATTCTTGGTTGTAATCCTAGTTCCTTTGCCTTCCAGAATATCATATTCTAAGGCCTCCACTCTCTTAATGTTGAAGCTGTTAAATCTTGCATGATCTTCACTGTGACTACAATATTTGAATTGTTTCACTTTTGGATGCTTGCAATATTTTCTCCTTTATGTGGGAGCTCTGGAATTTGGCTATAATATTCATTGGAGTTTTCACTTTGGTATCTCTTTCAGGTAGTGATTGGGAGATTCTTTCAGTTTCAAACACAAAAAATATTGGATAGTGAAGGGAATGTGGGAAAACTGGGATGCTAACCCATTGTTGCTGGAGTTGTAAATAAATCCAACCATCCTGGAAAGCAATTTGGAATTATGCCCAAAGGTCTATAAAACTGTACATACCCATTGATCCAGCAATACCACTGCTAGGTTTATATCCTAAAGATGTCTCCCAAAAAGAAAAAGACCTATGTGTACAAAAATATTTATACCAGCTCTTTTTGTGGTGGCTAAGAATTGGAAATCAATGGAATGCCCATCAATTGGGGAATGGCTACACAAACTGTGGTATAATATGGTGTTGGAATTATATATATATATATCCCACATCTTATTGTTTACAGCCTGGGGGGGGATTGGAAGATAAAGGGAAGGAGGGATAAAATTTGGAGCTCAAAACTTTAAATAAAATCTTTTAGAAAAAGAAAAATTATGGTTAGGTTCTTTTTAAAAAAAAATAATGTTTTTCAAGTAGTTCAACCATCCTTAAAATATCTATTTTTTTTCTATTTTGCAGGTCAGTTGTTTTTCCAATAAGATATTTCACATTGTCTTCTATTTCTTTTCATTTTTTTGTCTTTGGCTCGATTTTTTTCTTGATATCTTATAGAGTCATTAGTTTCCACACTCCAATTCTAATTTTTAATAATTATTTTCTTCAGTGAACTTTTACAGCTTTTTCTATTTGGCCCATTCTGTTTGTAAAGAGTTCTTTTCTTCAGTGAATTTTTTTTTGACTTTTTTATGATGAAGGCAATTCTGTTTTTAAAAATTATTTTCTTCAGTATTTTTGTCAAATCAGCATTTTTAATCAAACGGTTAATTCTTTTTTCATAATTTTCTTGCATAACTAATTTTTCTTTCCAAGTTTCTCTTTGTCACTCATATCTTTTTTTTTTTTTTAACTATTCAGGGAGTTATTGTACCTGTGTCCAAGTAGTATTTTTCTTTGAGGCTTTGAATGTAGCTGTTTTCATGTTATTGTCTCCTTCTGAGTTTGTTTGTTAATTTGTGTATTAGTCTTCCTTCCTGCCATAATAGCTTTTTATGGTCAAGTTCTATTTTGTTGTTTGTTCATTTTCCTACCCTATTTCTTGATTCTGAACTTTATGTTACAGTTGGGCGTTATTCACCTAGAGGTTGAGAGGCACTGTGTTAAGGTTCAGACTTTTTTATGACATTGTTTTTAGAGGTAGTTGTGGGGGTCTGTTGTTTTATGTAATTGTTGTTAGAGGTAGTTGTGGGGGTCTGCAAGTTTTTGGTGTTTCCAAAGTCATGTGATTCCCCTGTACCCACAAGTGCTAGTGATCCCCTTGTCTGTGGAACTTTGACCTGATTCCCTTTTCTCATGCAGCTGAAAGTACTAATGATCCTCTCTGCCACAGAACTGCAACTCAGAAATGCTTAAGGGCAATGGAGTTGCCAATCAGCACCAGCTGCATCCACTACAAGCAAAGAGTCTCCTGTAATCTCTTTCTGACCAGTTTTCTGACCCCCTTACCATCTATGGTGTGTGAACTCCCAAAGTAGCTGCTGCTACTGCCATTGCAAATGCTTCCAAAGCTTACTGTCATATTGCTTCTGAGAACACTCTGGACCAGACCCCACCCTCATGTCTCAGACTTCTCCTGCTGACTTCCTAAATTTCCTTAGGGTGAAACAATGTCTTGCCCTGACATTTTGTTAGATCTGTCACTCAAAAATTTGATTTGAGTCTTTATTTTCAGGTTTTTTGGAAGGAAATGTTGGAAGAATTTAATCAGACTTCTGCCTCTGCCCTCTCATCTCACCCCTTGGCTTAAACATATTACCATAGAGCTTGTACACATGAAATGCCGCACAAAAGTCACCAACAAGGATACATATGGATAGGACAAAAAATGGAAAAGTCACATGGCAAGAGGAAAGCATAACAGATGGACAGCCTAAGAGATATAATGATACACAAGAAATAGTAAAAGAAGTAAAATAAAGCATTGGTGAATTGAATTGATGCGTAATTTATAGAAAAATATGTATAAGGATCTCACAGGATAAGGGATGGAGGGATTTAGGTTTTTTATTTGTTTTTAAGTTAATTGTTATTGCTATGTCAGTTTTGGGTGAGGATATTTTAATTTATTAATGTTATATACCAGTAAAGAATTGACAATATGTCCACCTAACTTCTCATGGTCTCAGGCCAAGTGGTAGAGAAAGAAAGGAGAAAGCTTCAGCATGGCAGTTAGCATGAACAGGGGAAAAGCACTCAAAGAATAAAAAAACCAGAGAGCTTGTGACATCTACCAAGAGTCTTTATCCTAACTATACCCAAAAGTCTGTGGGTCTCCTCATACCCTTTGACACAGTGGTACCACTGCTATGTCTGTAGCCCAATGAGATCATAGAAGAGGAAAAGGACCCACATGTGCAAAAATATTTATAGCAGCTCTCTTTGTCATGGCAAAGAATTGGAAATTGAGGGAATGACCATCAATTGGGGAAAGGCTAAACATTGTGGTATATGAATGTAATGGAATACTATGAATGTAATGGAATACTATTATGCTGTAAGAAATGATGAGCAGGAAGAGTTCAGGGAAACCTGGAAGGACTTACATAAACTGATGCTGACTGAGAGGAGCAGAACCAGGGGAACATTGTAAATACTAACAGCAATATTGTGTGATGAACAATGGACAATGGTGATAGACTTGGCTCTTCTAAGCAGTGCAATAATCAAAACAATTTCAAAGAACTCATGATAGAAAATATTCAACATCCAGAAAAAAGAACTGTGGATTACGAATGCAGATGGAACCATACTGTTTCTAGTTTGGGGCTTTTTCCATCCTTTTTTTTTTGTTTATGAGGTTTTTCCCTTCTGCTTTTAGCCTTTTTTCACAATATGACTAATGCAGAAATATGTTTAAAACAAACAAACAAACAAACAAAAAGAGTTTTTATCCTCTATTGATACAGGCAGTTCATTATACATTGATCAAAGCTAATTGACTAGCATTATTCAATTCCATTGGTTGACAGGATTTGAAGGTGGTCTATTTAGATCTCTACAGATAACATCAGGGAGAGGAATGCAAAAAAATCTTCAATCAAGTTGTTTAAGGAAAAGTCTATTATGTAGTTATGTAGTCTATTATGAGAAGTTAGGTAGATGTATCAGTCCTCCACCACACTAGACAAAAGAACCTATCTCTATTTCTTTTGTTCCCTTGGGTTGGTCCCAAATAAGATTTGCTGGAGGTTCTCAAGAACTGGACTCTCTGGGGTGGGGACAGGAGAGGGCGGGTAGAAAGCACTGAGAAACTGATCCCTGATTTCTCCCAAGCAATACATTATTAATAATTATTTTTGGGTCAGCTAGGTGGCACAGTAGATAGAGCACTGGCCCTGGATTTAGGAGGACTTGAGTTCAAATCCGGCCTCAGACACTTAACACTTACTAGCTCTGTGACCCTGGGCAAGTCACTTAACCCCAATTGCCTCACAAAAAAAAAACTACATATATTTTCTCACCTTGTATAGGAAGAACCTAGACTAACAAGATCAAAGATGCATTGAAGTAAGTGTATTGAAACTGCTTTCAAAAATATCTCAATAATTTTCCATGACCTATTTATACAAACTTCCTACTGAGACCATTTTTCCAAAGCTTTTCCACAAGATAATGATAAAGGATATTCTCTTTGGTGCCAATCTTGAGCATTCTTGAGTTACCATTAATCAAAGAAAGGCTTTTATACAGATGCTGATGGACTATGCATTGAGAAGAAATTCTAAAACCTGAGCATATAGGAAAAGATAAGACATTTTGATATATGAATATTTTAGAATGATGTGACTGTATGAATTTAACCCACATTTTAGAAAATAAATTTCAATTGATACCATTTGTTTTTATATCACCTACTTTTACCAGTAAGTCACTGCCTTCTCCTCCCAGACAGCCCAGATTATATATGCCTTATAAAAAAAGAAAAGAAAAAATTATATAATAGCATATAAAAATTAACTAACATTTAAAAACAATCTTATCTCTAGTGTTCTAAGCCTGTAGTTTCCTACCTCTAAAGAGTCTCATTTTATGATTTATATGGTCCCAGATTTCTTTTCTTGTGACCTGTTCCTGTAAAGCTGCATAGAGTTGCCAAATTATCAAATTGTTATTACATTATATTTCTCTGATGAAGAATAGGTACTGTGGCAGTGATTATGAGCAGGAGGAGAGAAGCCTCATGGGGCAGCCTAGGAAGAGATTGGAGAAAAGAAAGTTGGAACTTGTAGGCACTGAATCATAACTAGATAGGTAATATTTTGCTGATCTATATTTTTGCTTTCTGAAATGTTAGGGTTCTTCAGGTCAGTGGAAACTATAATAGTTGTTTAGAAACCTACTGTGCCTGAGAATGAGGTGGTGATCCAAGACTAGTTTCTAGTGGTCTTTCACATACCTATATCTCACTGACACTAATTAGCTCCCAGGGTGTCAGATTCAGTAGAGCTGCCAAAGATTGAGTGGATTTGGTTACTGAACAACCCCACCAACTATGGAGGCAGTCTCTACAACCCAGTGCAAACAGTTGCACTGTAATTTCTTTAGTTATACCCAAAAGAGCTATCTAAAGTTTAGGCTGATGGGCTTGTAGCTGTCTTTATTAGGAAGTATATATTTTTTTAATTCAAAATCCCTTTATTTAAGAGAACCATATTTATAAAGAAACACAATATATAGTTGATTGAATCTTTTATTTTAATTTTCATATCCAAATTCTGACTCTAAAAACTTTCTTAACTTATCATCTTAGCTGTTTTTACTTCTTTCTCTGCTCTATTTTATAATGTTAATAATATAGTACATCCATTAAATCAATGTGAGGCTTTTTGCCCCCAGTTGGTTTGTTCCCTGCTAACAAGAAAAGATGTTTTTCTTTTTTTCCAATGATTCTCAAGACATGAAGGGAAAGGTATTGTGCCTAATTAGATGAAATGATGTGATCTACTAGTCTTTTCATTCTTCCACTCCTCCTGTGCCCCTCAGGTTACTTCTGTAAAGCTCCTAGATCTGTAATTGTGATTGGAACATTTCTGTTCTCATAGTTGAAGGCTGATCAGTGTTTCTATCTGAAACCCCCTAGGGGGTTATAACTCAACTAAAATCTACTTCAGGCAAAATATAGCAAACAATATCTTGGAAGCAGGAACATCTTTTCATCTCTTTCTCTCTCCTTCCTTCTTTCCTTCCTTTCTTTCTTTGTTTCCCTGTCTTCTCTTTTAAAGTGTTACCACTTTAAAAATTATATGAAAGTGTGAAAGAGAAACCCAAATTTTCAATTACTTGCTCATTTGTCAAGAGATATTCAGTGAAATATCATTAGAAAGAAATATGCATATATATCAATCAGGTGAAGCAGAACTATTAAGGTTTTAGGGAAGAAATACAAAGTTGGCTCTGCTATTAGGCTTAGAACTATAATTTACTAGTTATCTATTTGTATATGTGTTCCTTTTAAAATGAAATTTTTATAAGGATTTCTTTCTAATTCCAATGAATAGGGGATAATTTAAGTTTCAAAGAACAGTGATTCAGTCATAAATTCTGCCAGCAGGTATGTGATATGCAATTCAATTCTGTTTAACAGGTATTTATATTTATTATATGAATTCAAGACTTGATGGGAAGAAGCATCCAGAGATTATATATTGTATAACAAAGATAAAATGCTGCAGCTATTTGGAAGGGATTACAATGAAATATATTAATTATAAAAATACCCATTTCATTTCCATAAATGTAAAGGAGGTAAAAAAAAACAGTGTAAACAGATGTAATACCTTATTTGATGCCTGTGTTTGATAAGGTTAGAAAGAAAGAGACAAAGAGAGAGAGGAAAGAAAGAAAGAAAGAAAGAAAGAAAGAAAGAAAGAAAGAAAGAAAGAAAGAAAGAAAGATAAAGAAAAGAAAGGAAGAAAAGAAAGAAAAAAGGAAGGAAGGAAGGAAGGAAGGAAGGAAGGAAGGAAGGAAGGAAGGAAGGAAGGAAGGAAGGAAGGAAGGAAGGAAGGAAGGAAGGGAGAGAGGGGTGGAGGGAGGGAGGAAAGAAAGAAAGAAAGAAAACAACTATCCAAAAGTAAAATGGGTTACTTTGGGAAATAGTTTGGTCAGTATCTGGATGAGCATTCAGGCAATGTCTGGATGTATACTTGTCAGGTATGTTTCAGAATAATTGTTGAGCTAGAAAGTTTGGATTAAGGGCAGAGACAATTCTCTGACTATATTAACTATGCAAAAGGTTTTCTTTTTCCTTTTCCTTGTACCTATGTAAAGATGGGGCCTACCTCACTTCATTTGGTTCCAGGTAGAAACATTTTTTAACTGAATTAATCACTCAGATCTGATTATGATCGATGTCTATACACATCCTTAATTGGGAACCACATCTTTGTGTAAAGGACAGAAGATGTCTCAGGAGAGGCTGGGGAGAGAGATGGTTCTTAATGTCTGGATTTCAGAAGCTGTAACAAGAAGTGAGCAAAAGAAGGACTAAACTATGGTAGAAATCAGAGATATCAGAGAGTCATTGGCTCTAAAAGCAGACTATCTATCTATCTATCTATCTATCTATCTATCTATCTATCTATCTATCTATCTATCTATCTATCTATCATCTATCTACTCATTCTCTAGAACCAAGCCGCTTAAGCTGTGGGTTAAGACCTCATATAGGGTAGCATAACTGAATGTGGGGGTTGCAAAAAATTTGACAACATTAAAGGTTATGTATACCTATTTTATATACCTATATAACCAGGGTCATGTAAAAATTCTGGGGCAAAAATGGGTTGTGAGTGCAAAAAGTTTAAGAAACCTTGCTCTAGACTAAAGTATGATTCAGGGAAGCCTGGGGATCCCCAAGACCCTTTCACCGAACATGCAAAATCAAAATATAATACTAAGATATTTCCATTTCTAATACATTATATATAAATATACAAACAGAAGATCTGTGTGGTCATCAATAACAATTAAGAATTCAAACTACTCCTAGGATCAAAAAATTTGAGAACTGCTGCTCTATAGGCATCTTGAAGTTATAATAATAATAATAACAACAACAACAATAATAATAAATAATTCCAAGGTAAAGGAAGTCTCAAGGAGAGAGAGACAGAGAGAGACAGAGACAGAGACAGATATAGATTGAAAAGAGACAGAATGCATTTATTAAGTGATGACAATGGCATTGTGCTAAGAGCTTTTATAGATATTATCTCATGTGATTCTCAAAACAACCTTGTGGCATAAGCACTATTATTTTCCCCATTTTACAAAAGAAGAAACTTAGGCAAAAAGAGGTTAAGTCATTTACCCAGAGTCACACTGCTAGTGTCTGGGAGCCTGAGGCCAGATTTGAATTCTGTAGTTTTCTTGACTCCATGCCCTGCTTTCTATTCACTAACCCTTTTTTTCTGTGGGGCAATGGGGGTTAAGTGACTTTCCCAGGGTCACACAGCTAGTAAGTGTCAAGTGTCTGAGGCCAGATTTGAACTCAGGTACTCCTGAATCCAGGGCAGGCACTTTAACCATTGTGCCACTTAGCTGACCCTACTGACCTTCTTAACTGCCTATCTCAGTTCTTTCTCCAACTTCTCCTCCTGATATCTATCTATAATTTGCCATCACCTAAACTGAATTTTGCCCCAACTCTAAAGGGAGAGTTCATTAGAGAGAGCTAGGAATATAAGGATGGACTGAAAGCTAAATCTTTGCCTAGGTGTTGGGAATTTTCCTAAGTGGAGGCTATGAGAAATCTTGACCAGTCTTAGAACTTTTCATCCAAAAGAAAATTCTAAATGCCAAAGAGGAAGAGATAAGTGGACTACGCTTATCCCCCCAACCAATGTTGTAAACAATGTTCATAGCCAAAGTGATAAACAAACCTTACTATATATGTCACTTCTTGTTAGGGATGTAGTGGGTGGGAGGGGCTTGGGTAGAGAATAAGATTGCATGTTCTCTGAAAAGCATATCTGAGAAATTGTGTCACTTCCTGATTCTTTTTTCTTTTATTTAGGAAGAAGCTGTGAGGAGACAAAACTCAGAAATGAAGTCTTAGAGAAATGTGTGTTTGATGTGTGTGTGTGTGTGTGTGTGTGTGTGCGTGCACATGTATATATGTACAGTTACATATATATAGTATATGTAATAGCTCATTTATATTATAACCTTTCTTACTCTCTTCATATGTATACATACATATATGCATGTATGTATATCTCTATCCTTATATCTTATCTATCTCTATCTTATCTGTATGTTTATCATCTCTTTCTTTCTTTTTCTCTCTCTCTTTTTATATTTGTTTATCTAAAGAGCCTCCTGTGCTTTATCCATTATGATGCAGGCTTCTTTCTTACACCAAGTAGGATATTTGCTTCACATAGACAGCAAAATAATTGTGGATGTGTGGGTTCATGATAGGGGAATGAGGTATTTCAATTTTGAGTTCATTTTTTTGGAGTTGACATTTAAGTGCTCATTTCCAAATAGACATTTTGTGATTAATTTAGTTGTTTAGGCCTTTCAGGCCACATCCATACTAGACTTTATTTTGAAAATGGCCTGGAATGTAATAAAAGTGTTGGCATCATATAGTCAGGTTAAAATCAATCCAGATGATATTTCTGAATAAAATTCTTTCAAGGAGTGAATTGGTGATAGTAATGTTTTACCTTCTATTCACATGAAAGTATAGTTGACTATCTGAGATTGCTAAATTGGCTTCCAAAAGGGGAAGTACAATGGCATGGCAGAAAGGCCTTGGTGTCATAGATAGACTAGGTTCAGGTTTCAGTTCTGCCACCTATTAACTGTGGAACCTTGGGCAAATCTCCTTTATGGATCTGTTTCTTTATCTATAACCTGAAAAGGGTTAGACAAGACTGTCCAACTAAAAGGATATATTTTGTTTAAGGTGTCTATTGGATGTCCAGTTCCATGATGAGAAAAATACCTATGTGCAAATTTTTATACATAAAATAATTGCCTGACTAGGAGATACCTAAAACTTGGTGACATTTTTCAATACTTAATTATTGTTTTTTTTATTATTGATTAAACTACCTGATATAAATCTGTATTCTATCTCTATGCATAATTAAATGAGGAAAAATACTTGGAACTTGGATGAGCCATTTACAAAAATTGCTATTATTATTTTTTCATGTTGAGTGATAAGTAACGAGTTAAATAAATTCAACATTTTCATAAACAAGAAAATAAGCAAAAAGTTAGTCCTGGTTATCAATTACTAATCAACCATTTATTTTTCCATTATTATTATTATAAAATTTTTTATATTAAAATTTTCCCCAATTTCATGTAAAGATTTTTTTTAGTTCCAAATTTTTCTTCCTGCTTTGCTTCCCTTCCCTCCCTCCTCCTGAGGCCAGTAAGCAATTTGATAAAGGTTATACATTACAATCATATCAACCATTTATTAAGTGCCTCCTCTTTACCAGATATTAGGCTAAGTCCTGGGGAAACAAAGAAAGGCAAAACAAACAGTCTTTGATATAAAGGAGCTCACCATTTAATGGGAGAGACAATATACAAAAAGCTAAGTACAAACAACACACACACACACACACACACACACAATACACTGGAGGCAATGCCAGAGGAAAAGCATTAAGATTAAGGGGAACTTCTTGAAAAAAAAGATGAAACTTTAGCTAGGACTTGAAGGAAGCCAGGAGCGCTAGGTGGCAGAGATAAGGATGGAGACCACTCCAGGTATGAGAGATAGCCCAAGAATATTCTCCAGGTTAAGGTATAGATTGTCATGTGTGAGGAACAACAAGAAAAACAATGTCACTGGATTAAAGAGTGACAAGGAGTAAAGTATAAGAAGACTAGAAAAGTAGGAGTGGACCTGGTAATGAAGGCCTTTGAAATCCAAATAGATTTTCTATTTGATCCTGAGGCTAGAGGGAGCCATTGTTGTTCTTTTGAATAGAAGTGATTTGACAGCTAAGTAGAGGATCCATTTAACTGGGGATAGACTTGTGGCAGAGAGACCAAGTAGCTTACTATTACAATAATCCAGATGTAAGGTGATGAATGCTACACAAAGGTGGTGGCAGTATCAAGGAAGAAAGGGGCATATACGAGAGATGTCTTGAAGGTGGAAAAGTTAGTACTTGACAACTGATTGGATATGGAAAGTGGGAGTCAAAATGACACCTATCTTGTAAACTTGGGTATTTTGGAGGATACTTTTCATCCTTGACAATAACAGATCACTTAAACAAAAGAGAAGGCTTTGAAGGAAAAATAATGAGTTCAGTTTTAGGATATGTATGGTTTAAGGTATCTATTGGATATACAATTCTAGATGTCCAATAATTGGAGATGTGAGACTGGAAGTAGAGAGTGAGAGAGAGAGAGAGAGAGGTTAGGACTAGACAAGTAGACCTGAGAATGATCTGCTTAAAGATGATAATTGAAAGTATGTGATCTGATGGAATTGCCAAGTGAAATAGTAGAGAAAAAAAAGAAAAGAGCTTGGGAAATAGCCATGGAAAACCACCACTGTCAGCAGGCACAATGTGGATGAAAATCCAGCAAAGGAGACAAAAGAGGAGTAGTCAGATAGTTAGGAGGAGAATCAGGAAAAAGCCCTGGTCTAAAAATGTAGAAAGTAGAGAAAACAAAGGAGAAAAAGGTGATTGCTAGTTCCAAAGTCTTAAGGGAGGTCAGGAAGAATGAAAATTGAGAAAATAATCTATTAAATTTGACAATTAAGAGACCATTAGAAACTTTGAAGGAGGTAGTTTTGATTGAATAATGAAATCAGAAGCCAGATTGCAAAAAAAGAGAATGAGGGGCAGCTACGTGGCACAGTGGATAAAGCACCAGCCCTGGATTCAAGAGGACCTGAGTTCAAATCTGGCCTCAGACACTTGACACTTACTAGCTGTGTGACCCTGGGCAAGTCACTTAACCCTCATGGCCCTGCCAAAAAAACAAACAAACAAACAAACAAACAAAAGAGAATGAGATGAAAAGAAATATAGATACCTATTGTAGATGAACTTTTCAAGATGTTTATCAGTCTTAATTAATGCCCTGTAGCTCACTGATTCCTATAATGCACCTAGTGCTCTGTTATATACCCTGTGGATACAAAATAAATATTAATTAATGACTATGACAAATTGTAACAGGTCTTATTTTAAATTATCAACACCATAATATAACAGTAATATGACAGAGGAAAGATTAGGATAATAGAAAACAAATCTGGGTACAATCCATATAAATGGATGCAGTCATTGCACATGTGCACAAACAGGGGACCCAGAGGAAGTGACCAATTTATTTTAGTGAGCATTTCAGAAAAGGGGATGGTATGTTGTCAGAGAACCTCAATGTGTTATGATAAAACTGTTTTTTTACCATAGGGCTTTTATTCAATTCTATTTTCATATAAAAAGTTATGAGATTCATAAAAAATTAATTCATTAATAATTTTAAAATGGAATACCTGACAGTCCTGACAACCACATGTGGTAGCTTAGTGCTGTATTTCTTTTCCAGCTAAAATATTAATAGAACATTGACTAAATATCTCTTGCAAGGCCTATAAGGCCCAGAACTTATTAAGAAACCCTTGGTTTGCCTTTGGGAGATTCAGTTTAGTTTCTATGCCAGCAGGTAGTTTCTGTGTATTTGCTTTCTGAAGGATGGATAATTTCCAAAGCAAAGATAGAGAAGTCCTAATAAATCATATCTTTATGAAAAATTCATTGCATCTGTATAGTCCTTACAAGACTTCTGCAAAAAAAAAAGATTAAAAAAGATAAAAAATATTTAGTAACAGGTCAACTAGATAGTTTGTATACATAAAGTAATTTTGGAGTCTTCCCTGGAAAAGGTTATAGAAGTTCTGCTGGCAATTTTGAGACAGGTCAGACAAAAAGGAAATCAAATGACAAATAACACTCAAATGCAGCTGTAGCTCTTTGCTTCTGCAGCTAAGTAGATTCCTACTTGCCTCTCACAGATATTGGCAATCTTTACCGTGGGACTGTGTATATATTTCTGATTACTTAGATAAGATATTAGAATGAGCATTTCTTCATAGAGGAAGTTCAAGAAACAATAACAGGAGCAACTACATGGTGCTCTTTTGACTCTCTTACTCTAGAACAGCACATACAATCACCTGCAGGTATCTCTGTTTCATGTGTCATCAGATTTGGAAAGTTACAGCTCTCAAACTTGGTGAATGGCCCAATTGTCTTGAGTTGAACTGAATCTCTTCCTTGATTGCCTCTTTCATCTCCCTGGATCCCTCCAAGCCACCCTGGGGATTCAAGAGCACTGAAATCAGCTTGGCCATGCTTCATCTTGTCCACAATTGCCCTATAACATAAGCCATGTCATGAAATAGGAGAGGACTCCTAGGAAATCACTCAGAGGGTACATCTTTCATTACCAAGAATGTATCTCTAGAATAGCTCACTAAGAGCAAAATGACATTGATTTACAATGACTGAAGGCAAGGTTACAGAGAGTAGCCAACACCATTAGAATATAACTGAATACTTTCCCTCAAGGATAAGGTATAGAATGTATAAGAATTATCTGCCAACCAATCTTTCTTTAATTATAGTACTGTACTTGTGGAGGATTTACTTAGAATTATAAACCTAATGAAATTTTAAGACTGAAGTGGTGGTTTTCAATAGGCTATTGTGTTAGGGGTAATTGGTGGGGAAAGACCAGGACTATAGAGAGAAACCCATAACTTACCAAGGACAATGGAAGCTCAGTATTTTCACAGTTACTTTTATCTTTATCCACTTGAATTAATTATTTTGTGTTCTTTCTTTTTTTCTCCTTTTCTTTTCTTGGTCTAACAATTGACTCAGGGAAGGGTCTTGGTCATAAGTAATCACTTGAGGTTAATATGCCTTAAGCTTTGCTTTGACTATTTTCTTGCCTGAGGTGGCTAATAAGAAAAATGTCACAAACAATACATCATTCAGTGCTACCTTTCTTTCATCATGTTATCCTTCAATAAGTTTTGTTGTTGTTTTCTTCCAAGAACTGTTAATCAGGGGTTCTTAATCTCGGGTCTGCAACTTACTTTTTATAACTATATTATTAGTCTGTTTTTTAATACCAAGAGTTTTATTATATGCATATACAAATATTATGAGAAGGGGTTCATAAATATCACCAACATGTCAAAAATGTTCCCAATACAAATAAAAGTTAACTCCTGCTATAGATGGATTTAAGTAAGTACTCCTTACATTCATGGATAATACTAGATTAAAAGGTTAGTTGGATCCTCAGGGAATTGGGGCAAAAGCATTAAAAAGGGGAAGGAAATCAAGAAACTTGACAGGGTAGAAAAGGGTTGAGAACCAAATATTTGAGGAAGTGAATTTGCTTAAACAGCCCCAGATACTCTAAGCTTTCCACCTTTAGAATGGTATTCATTTGCTGGCTGGCTATACTGGAAGTTTTGAAAACCTGCTTTAGCTAGAATGGCATTATATAGGCCATTCACTCCAATAATTGCAATGATGGAGTTCAAGAAGTTTAAAAATGAAGAGGAGATGGGGCAGCTAGGTGGCGCAGTGGATAGAGCACTGGCCCTGAAGTCAGGAGTACCTGAGTTCAAATCCAGCCCTAGACACTTAACACTTACTAGCTGTGTGACCCTGGGCAAGTCACTTAACCCCAATTGCCTCACTAAAAAAAAAAAAAATGAAGAGGAGACAATCACTTTCTCCACTTCATTTGAATTTCATTTGGTGACAAAAGTCTTTCCAAATAGGTCATTATGTCTTCAATACATTGTCTTCAATAGGGAACAGGAAACCCACATACAAGATTATCTCTTCATTAAGCTATCAATAAGCATTTATGAAGTACCTAATATGTAGCAAACACTCTGTTAAGCACAAGGGATACAAAGAAAGTAAAGAACAGTCCCTGGTCCTCAAGGAGCATAATTATGATTTTATAAAGGAGACAGTATGCAAACAACTCCATGCAACACATTTAAGCACACACATATATCCAGCATATATTCAATAATATATCAATATAACATGCAATATAATAAATTTGAGATAACTATAGAGGGCAGACAATAGAATGGGATTCTGTAGGCCTCCCAAATATGCACTCAGATTTGTGATATGGCCCAGCACTTCCTCAGATTGATGTTATATGGTAGTTTCACCAAAGATGTATTCCCTGATTTCCTCTTTTTTTTAAGAAAAGTCACATTGCTGAAGTGAGAAAAAAATCTTTTCTTTTGTGAGATTCCAGTAGAATGATTGTGGGAAACAACATATTATTTGTTACCTTCACTTGTCTGTCTATGCTTTGGGATCATTGAGTGAAATAATTGGGTCAGAGGGATAAAAATATAGGACAATAATATTTTCTAATTTATTCAAGGTTAGCTAGTAAGGGTATATTGAGAATCTTATTCATTGTGTTAGATGCCATGGGGACATCTGTACCTACTGGGAAAGGATTGGAGGAATTTTCTCTTGGCTTTAAGGACAAAAGCAAAAAACAACAACAATGAATAACAATAGGTTACTAGGTCACCTAGGTGGCTTCTGCAAATCTTTCCATTCTTTCTAAAGTAAGACAAATTTCTCTACAAAATTTTCCTTCAATAAAACTAGGACATATAATCTCAAGAAATATGCCTAGCATCCATGAGAAGAGCGGGCACAACCATGGAATATAATGGAAGGGAGGAATACCTGTGGACAACACAACTCATGTCTCTACCAATATAGTGCCTTGATGTCCTTTCTGTCTTTATGAAGTTCTCTCTGTAACTTGAGTTTTTATTGCCTGTATTAATCCCACTGTGAAAACATGCTTCTCTCTCTTCTATGCTGCCAGGGGTCATATTATTGAAACTGCTACCTTTTTCAATTGACTAACTTCCTGGCATTATGTCTGCCAAAAGATTGTTTATAATCATCTGCTGGCTCCTGCATTCACTCTCTTGAAGGGATGTACTCTTGAACTGCAAGATGAAGTGCATTCTATTAGATGAATATTTCTATTACTAGTTAGTATATCTAAAGAGGAATAGAGAGAGAAATCTCCCCTTCTGCCCTGTTACATAGGCATATGGTTCTCACCAAACTTGGACACATTTTTCAATTGTTCAAATGTCTTTTGGAAGTCACCAGGGATGAGTCCAACATTTTACCAGACAAAACCTGGGCTCCTCTTCTAAGTCAATCAAATAAGTTGTTCAAACATCATCATGAGATTGTCAAGCGTCATAATTTTCAGATACTTTTTAAGTTCTGGATTTTCTGAGTTGTAAGGTTGGTCTAAAACAACTGATAAAACATTATGGAAAGCTTTGCAAGAGCCAAAGTTTTGTTGGCCTTGACACAAACATGGAAGCCAATAGTTTGGTCAGTGAATCAGTGTGGTATTTTTGTAGGCCTCAGTTAAAAGGTTTCCATGTGCAAAAGGAGTTGCAGATCTTGTGATTATGCATTGGTGTTTGGCACCTGATGCCTATCAATCAAGATGTTCATTGATTCTTATGATATGGCATTAGCCTATTTACCTATTGTAGAAGTTATTTATAGATGCTTTTTTGGGAATAGCTATTCACTAACATTCTTTCATCCTGGCTTCTGAATAAAGGCTCCATACAATTATAGGATTATAGGATCACAGACAGTGCTGGAAGGGATTGTTTTAGAGCTTATCTAACTCCACTTTAGAAATGAGGATGGATACTGAGGCTGAGAAGGGTTATGTGACTTAGTTAAAATCACACAAATAGTTTATAACAAAGGCAGATTTTGAACTCAGGACTTATGACTCCAAGTATTATTTCTCTATTCACTTTCTCTCATCAGACATATTAGAACGAAGGGAATCTTTGATTCAAATTTCAGGGAATACCTCTAGAAAACTCAGTAGTGAGAAGTGTTGACCAAAACAAACAAACATACTGGCTGTAATAAACTGAATGTAGGATAACAAATATGTAAACATTAGAAGAAAAGGATCATGATTCATGGTAAGCCATATTTAATTCAATACTTACTTATTAAGTTCCTATTAGGTGCCTAAGACTGTGTTAAGCACTGAATAGTAGGGAAGAACTTTGCCATTAGAGATGTAAATTCAAGAAGTGATTAGATAGTGATGCTCAATCTGAAGAAGTATTATTACTGAAGAGTTAGATGTTGCATTAAGGTGAATAAATTAGAGCACAAACAATCATAAGAAGATTTATATCTTTATATGTTGCCTTGGGAAAAGCCTTAGTTAGAAAAAACTAGAAAAGAATTGGGAAGAACAGAATGGAATGTATCCTTACTTTCTTCATGATTTTTGTTGTAATTATTTGGGAAGAACAAGAGGAGTACCTTCAGAAACATTTGTGTGGTAGATAAATATACAATTAAAATGTGTTACTAAGGAGAAATTTACTGAGATTTACACAAATGACACAGGAAGATTAAAAGGAATGGAGAAGAATTAATTTTTTTTCTCTTTGAGGCTCTCTTCTATTTTGAATATAATTTGATGTCTAAGGCTTGAAATTCAGGCAGGTGGGTCTCGTTAGCCTTGTCAGGCAACCCACCTAGGGAAAGGAAACCCTGATTTTAAATCTCCACTCCCTTGTGGCTATATTCATATATGGGAAAGGCTTTGGGAGTTAACCCTGAGGAAAAATCAGGAGTCAGAGTCCCTTAGGCAATTGGATGTTGGACATCACATCCCTCTAGCAACTCCTGCGGGGGCACTGGTGCCAAGCTGTATTGGCTCTGCCTCTCCTTTGGATTCACCAATGTCATGGACAGGGAAAACCTGCTTCATGGGCAACAGTTTGTTGATCCAATTGATCCGCCCAGGCCAGCGCCCTGGAGAGGACACTCCAGCTACTCCTTATGGGGTAGATACAACATGGGATGCAGCAGTTACTGGTTATAAGTCACTCAGGAGCTGTGGCTCCCATATCAGACTGCACAGTCCCACTGTGGCCTGTGGCTCTTGCAGGCATTGATCCATGGTTGTCCTCAACTGATGGAGGCCTATACAGACACTCATGGCTTGAAAATTGGTACATTTAGCTGCCTGAATTCCAATTAGGCTACTTTGCTGATGGAACACAAGCTGTTTAAGAGAAGACACCATTTTATTTTATTTTTTGTCTTTGCCTAATACTTAACAGGGTGCCTGACACATATTAAGGCATTTAATAAATGCATGATGATTGATTAATTGGTTGATTAAATGATGCACTATTTCTGAGATAAATGTCCCCTTTTTCTGTTACATATCTGTAAGTGTCCTCATTCCAGTATATCTCAAGCCTATCAGTCTTGGTCTCTTTTATCTTCCACTTCCAGACCACATGTTTGAACATGAAAAAAAAGTTCTTTTTATTCTTGACTTCTTTTTACACTCATTCCATCTTTTTATACTCATATTTTGCTGTAGATATTTATTGAACTTGCAGGTCAACAACAACTCTAAATATTTGTAAATTCCTAATTATGCTTTCCCAACATTTCGTTTGTGGTCAATTTTTTAACCCTAGTATAAGACATGGCATTTATCCAGATTGAATTTATTTTTTATTTTTTTTTGGGGGGGGTGGCAATGAGGGTCAAGTGACTTGCCCAGGGTCACACATTTTTTGTCTGAGGTCAGATTTGAACTCAGGTCCTCCTGATTCCAGGGCCAGTGCTCTATCTACTGTGCCACCTAGCTGCCCCCTGGATTGAATTTAATCTTATCAGATTTAAACCAGTATTACGGCTATTCAAGATCTTTCAAATATCTTACTATGTCATCCAGTATGTTAAGTTATGTCTCCCAGTTTTGTTTCATCTACCAGTTACGTAAGGAAGTGAGAAAGCCACATATGAAAATGATGCATAGTTACTATTTCCTGGTGGAAAAGCCCTCTTTGTCAAAATAATATTTCTATTGCAAATTTATGACCATTCCTCTTCCCTCCTCAACAACCTTCTTTTGTACTACATTGTCTTTAAGATAAATATAAATTTCTTAGCTTGGCATTCAAGGCCATCTGCCATCATATTATAACCTACTTTTCCAGGCTAATTTTAAATTGCTTTTCTTCATGAATTCTATGTTCCAACCAATCTGCCCAACTAGTTATTTCCTGAATTTCACATTCCATTTCTTATCACTGTGCTTTCACACAAGCCTATTATTTACTTCTACCTCACCTCTACCTCTCAGAATCCTTATCATCCCAGAAGGTTCAGCTCAAATATAACCCCAATGATGTGTTCTCTACCACCCTAAGTTTCTAGACCTCTCTGCCTATTCGGCCTTCCTTGTACCAAACATTTTTGGGGTTATTTTCACCTCCCCTCAAAAGCAATTCTAGTTCCTCAACTGCCTAGTTTCTATCTTTGTATCCCCAATGCCTATGTTGCCCTACTCATAATAGACACTTAAATGTTATATTGTTTGTTGCATTGAATTTCTCTTAGAATTTTGTTTCTCTTTTACCCTACTTATAGTGTTACTTTTATACAGTAACAGCTCTGCTTAACATTTTATAAAGTACAAGCACTTTTATATTATCAGGAAACATGAAATAGTAATAAAAAAAAGGTTGTATTCATACTCTATACCTCCAACATGACATGTGTGCAATGGTTATAGATTAGGAGAAGAGGCAAAGCAATCACATGAAATAACCCATGTATAAAAATGACATAAGTTAGGAGGACAATTGAGTCATCTAGTGCTATAAGTAAGGTAAACAATATGGCTCAAATATGGTCAGGAAATCTAACCTCAGTAGGGAAAGAAGACCAGGGAATCTATCTCAAGGTTGGACAGAAAGTCAAGGATCTTATATATGGATGGTAAAATCATCAAAAGGGTCAGGAGGGCGGGCCCAAGAGGAAATATGTGTTTCCAGTACAAGTTAAAGGGCATACTAACTTCAATGAACATTAATCCTCCAATTATATTCAGCATAGGTCAGGTTGTTAACAGAAGTATTCTTTAGAAATTCATCATTTTATGGAGGGATGAAAGAAGATGAAATGAGTTGAAAAAAATTAAAATGATGAAAACAAGACCTTTAGAAAGTTAGGAAATTTGAAATACTATGTATTTTATTTAATATAGTAAAGCAATGATTTACTAAGCCATCTACTAAAGGCTTAAAAACATCCTTCCTAAAATGACATTTACAATTATGGAATAGTTTGGCATTGGGAGATTCTGACTCAGCATGTCACAAAATAATATAATAATTTGACAACACTTTTTTAAACATAGAATTCTAAAATATCTTTTTTAAAAAACAAGCATTTCTTGTCAAGAATTTGTGAACTTCCAATAGAATTTGATTCTTTTCCAGCAATAAGAAAATAAGAAAAAACTTCCATGATTATACTTAGGAGAAAAACCCTCAGTGTCTAAAAAAGAAGTAAATCTAATAGGGTCTTTGGAAGGCATGATTAAGGATAAAAGCCAATTTAATAAAAGCCTTGTTTATGTCCTAAAAAGATACAACTAATAATTTTTTAAAATCCCCACTAATTGGGCATCAAAACAAAAATGATGATTAAAATTAAACATAATCCTATCTTATGGTGTTTTATCTATAACTCTTATTAAAGAGTTATCTTAAGAAAGACAAAATAGCAGATGGATGTATTGTCCTACCTTACACAAAGTGCAAATAGCTAATGAATGAGAGCTTTAATGTAATTACTTTAGTTTCTGTGGAGCTGATTAAATTTAGAATTACCACATTTTGTACAAGTGGCAACTAGATAGATTGTATGAAGAAGAATGATGCCAGCATGGTAGAGTAGAAGGATGAATGCATAACAGTGTGTGAGGGCAAACTTCTTCCTCCTAGAAGCTATACCTCAAGGAAGATTCCTCCTACCCAACCTTTAACTGGAAACAAGAATTCATAGTTTCATATATGGTAGAGAATATAGATTTTGACTACACAGCCCAAACTGTCCAAAGAGGGTAATAGGATGCTTCAGGAAGTAACCAGTTTCTCAATGATGGAAATATACCAGCAGAAATAGGATCACCATTCTTTGGGGAAGTTTTAGAAATGGTTTCCTGAATTGATATGGGTTAGAGAGGCAGTGGGACTTGAAAATCAATGATTTTCAATCAAAGAAATTGTTTAAATACTACTTTCTCTACTATGTGACATCAAGCAAGCCATTTAACCTATCTGGGTTCCATTTTCTTTATTTGCAAAATGGGGAGGGCTAGTTTTTAAGATCCCTTTATCATCAATAATCTCTATGATTCCTATGGTTTCTGTAGTCTCTTCTGAGTCTGAGACTTTATCACACACTGTTGCTTTGGTTTCTATAGGAGAGAACATTGTGGAGCAATATTATAAAACAGAACATTGCATGTGGACCAGAAAAATGTTGTACTCTTTCATCTATAGTCTAAACATTGTCAGCAACCCCACTTATGGAACTTGGCCAAAGGGAAATGTAGAGTGTGTTGCTGTGAGTCTGTCTACCTAAAATCACCTAATTTTCCTTAGCTATAGCATATAGTCTGGCCATGGGGTCAAAGAGTGACAATATTCCCTAGAATAAAGGAGCCATTATATCACTGTCAAACCTTAAACTGGAAACTTTCAAAGTCTAATGTTAGTAAGGAGTTCTTACCCTTCTGAATGCAGTTTTCTCAGCCAATGTAGCAGTCTTAAGATTCATTTCTCGATAATTAATGGCTGTCAGCATACTTGAGTTTAAATACCTCATGTGTAACCTGCTGAGACTTTTAAAAAAATTTGGGTAGGAGAATTAATGACCACCCTTGTTCTTTTCCTCCCAAACATCAGATTCCATTTATGAGAGAGAGACAGAGAGAGAGACAGAGAGACAGAGACAAAGAGGGAGTGAGGAGACTCAGAGAGAAAGACAGACAGAGACAGAAAGACAGAGAGAGACAGACAGACAGACAGACAGACAGAGAGACAAATAGATAGTGAGGAGAGTCAGAGAGAAAGACAGAGACAGAAAGACAGAGGGGGAGAGAGAGAGAGAGGAAGAGAGAGAGAGAGAAAGAGACAGAGAGACAGAGACAGACAGACAGAGACAGGCAGAGAGACAAAGAGAGTGAAAAGAGTCAGAGAGAAAGACAGAGACAGAAAGACAGAGAGGGGGAGAGACAGAGAGAGACAAAGAGGGAGAAAGGGAGAGAGACAGAGAGAGAGAGAGAAAGAGACAGAGAGACAGACAGAGACAAAGAGTGAATGAGACAGGGAGTGAGAGCGAGAGCGAGAGCGAGAGCGAGAGCGAGAGAGAGAGAGAGAGAGAGAGAGAGAGAGAGAGACAGAGAGAGAGAGAGACAGAGAGAGAGAGAGAGAGAGAGAGAGAGAGATATGAAATCTATATTGTTAGACCAAGGCAGTATACTTCGTAAAGGTTCAGTTATCTCTGTGGTATACTTGCCTCTGGAATAGAATATGGCAGCTCACTGACACTTTATGGTAAGTGTTATATAAGACAAGTGAAAGAAGAAAAAAATCAGTTATTCTTTAAGATTCCACAAAAGAGTTATTTAAATCATGATAATATCATTTCCTATTTTGAGTTTATCAAGAACTCAAAGTGAATCCATCTGTTCTTATAAGAAATAAGATGGTAACAGTAATTGAGAAGTGACTTTTTTTTGCTTTTTTAAAACTTAGTTTTATTGATGTCTTTTGTATATCACTGTCATTTCCAGTTACCATCCTCAAAAAACTCTTCCTGATAAAAACTTAGTGTCTTCCTCTGTATGTAACATTCAGCCCAAATACTCATAACATCATAGGATCATAAATTTAGTGCTGCAAGGGAACTTAGAGGCCATCTAGTCAAATCTTATATTAGGGATGATAAAGTTGAAACCCCAAGAAGTTGAGTGACTTGTCCACTACCTGCCTACTACCTGCTGACTCCCTTTTTTTTCTTCCATTTTTCTAGCCACCCCAGAAGAGCAGGAACACCAGAAGACCTTCCTGACATCCAGGCCCTGAACAGAACCCTTTGTTCATCCAGATGGTTCCACCAGCACTTGGCCACTGCTTCCTGCTCTTCCCAGAGACATGGAAGAATAGCGGCAGCAAGAGGCAGAAGTTGATCCAGATCCAGTGTCTACCAAGGTCCACCCCCTACTCCTATCTTACTGTACCAGTAAGTTTGGAGTGACTAAGACTCTATATCCCTATCCTTTACCCAGAAACAATATACCTTGCAGAATGTGAACTTTATTATTTAGAATATACCCACTACTAGTCCTGTGGCTAACAGTTTTCCACCACCTATATTTCTTCCTGTCCCTGTAAAAATATATCACTGGTCCCCTAAGAGTAATTATCCCCAACTTTCACTTTCTGTTCTCTTATCCCTATCCTCCACAACCCTACCTTTTGCATGCCTTCCATTTTACCCTGCTGGATTCCTGTTTCTAGGTGAACAAACTTCTTTGGTTCCTAATTACATGTTACAGCAAATTGGTTCTCTGTTTGGGCCTAGAGGAAAACATTATTCCAAGGAAGGAAAAGTCTCTTTACCCACACCCTCTGAAGTTCTCACCTCTATCCCATCTTACGTCCAAATGAAGTGAGTTGACCATTTAATATAAATAATATTGTCAAACTGGTATAGGATTTCTGCTTATTAAATCAATAGTCAGCTTGTCAATAACACTTTATTAAGCACTTGAGCACTTGTTCAATTCTGTCCACTCTGTGAACCTTTGTAATCATAGTGGCATGGGGTTTAGGACATATCAAGGAATTAAGGGATTATTAAAGTTTAGCTTGGCCAACTAGATAGCAGGATGGACACACCTAAGAAACAAGGGGAGATAAAATTCTATAGACCTGGGGCAGCTCCAGGAGACAGACATAACTCTGGGAGCCATTCCCATCCTACCCCTCATTTAAACTTTCCCCAACCCCAAAATGGAACTTTCCATTCTATCCTCTATAAAAGGTTTGGCCTTACTTCCACTGGGGAGAAAGATGTCTCTAAGCCATCTCCTCCCCTTGAGGCAAAGTCTTTGACTTCCCTCTTGGTCACTTTCTCCAGTGCTCAAATAAAAGATCATTTTATTCTAAATGGATTGTGTGAGAGAGTTAAAATTCTTTACAGAGGAATACCCAAGAACTCCCACCACCTATTTCCCTGCAACAACAGCATGCAGATGCTGTCCATTAATTTAATTTTATTTATTTATTTTATTTTTGGCAAAGATTGGAATGGTTTGCCATTTCCTTTTTCCATTGATTAAGACAAAAAAGGTTAAGGAACTTTTGCTTGAGGCTGGATTAAGAAGTCAGATCTTACTGATTTCATATACACTACTGAGCCATCTAATTGCCTCCATGTTATGCACTAGAGATACATAAAAGAAGCAAGAGACAGTCACTATCTCATAATCTAATGAGGAACTCACAATCTAAATCAAGTATTCTTTAATCTGAAATAAAAAAATAAATTTACTCAAACTTCTCAGGCTTCTTGTTCCCACTCAACTATAGTCATTTTGGACTTCTTTTACTTTTCTACCATCTCCTCTGTCTCCCCTTCCCACCCCACCTACTAAACCACAACCTGTTAATTCATCAGCAGGAAATCTCATCATATTGTAAGATCCAATCAGTCTTGTTACTCAAATGTTTTCAATACCTTTTACCCTTTTGACTCTAGGAAATGAGCCATATACTCCAGCATTTAAGGAAACAGGAAAAGGCAGACATCTATTCTTCTCCCACCTGGCTCTTCCTTCCTTCCTTCCTACTTTCCTACCCTCCTTCCTCCCTTCCTTCCTTGATTCCTTGCTTCCCTTTTTCCTTTCTTTCTTTCTTCCTTCCTTCCTTCTGTAAGGCACTAAAATTCTAGCTAGTGTGGGGACCAATTTTTAATTGGGGAGTGCTAGCTAAGCGGCTCGCCGCAATATTGGGGCAAGGAAGGAAACCGGCAGCCTCCCTCAAAACAGAACAAGATTTATTTTAACAAGAATAAACTTAAAAATAAGAAAAAACACAAAAAGGATCAGTAGGATCAAGGGAAAGGAAATAAAATGGGGAAAGGGAAATTATCATACCTGAAAAATACCACCGCCCGGGAATCAGCTAAAAATACACAGTAGAATGCCTGTTGCTTTCCAGCTTCCACCTAGAATGCCCAATTCTCCTCCCCCAAACCTAGAAACACCCCACACAGTCCCAGCCAATGGGATGACCACTCTGACAGTCACATGACTGCCCTTACTAGGCTTCCAATCATTATAATTTTGCCAGGCCCATGTAGGCTATGGTGGTGAGTGGTGATGACATGAGGTGACAGAGCCCTGGCAATGGCTACAACCAGTGGGTGGAGCACTGTGCGGTTTGCAGAGCCCCAGGCCAGTGCTTGCCGAAGCATAAAAACCTCAAATAACAATTAATTCTTTATACTAGTCCATCTGAAATATCTAATGAGTGATCGTCAATAAATTTATTAAGGAGAATAAGAATTTGGTGAAGAGAGAAAGGCCTAGATTCATCTATCTATCTCAGGGAGCTACAGTTCTCTGCCACTCTCCACAAGAGTCCTGGCGAAGTGAGAGCACCAGCCTCGCCCCCTCTTCCTCCCACAAGCAAATGTCACTTCCTGACGCCAAAGAAAAGCCACATGTCTTACCCTTAGGAGCCTTCTCTTCATGGCGGAGCTTTCCTACAGTAAGTCTCCAGCAGGTGGCATCATTCCAATCGTAACACTTCCTTGTCTCCTCCTCCTCTCCATCTATCCAGGGAGTCATACCCTTACATGTGGGTTCTCTGTCCAACCGAATATAAATTTTTTTTGCTTATACTTCATAAAATATGTGGGGTTTGGGAGGCTGGATTTTTTTTTCTTCCTGACTTATTTATTCTATCATTATTTCCTCCCCCCCCAAAACACACACACACACACACACACACACACACACACACAGAAATCCTGAGGGAAATGACTCTTTTGTCTCATGTAGTTTTCATTATTATTTCTTGAAATTTAGCTCTGAAAAAAGAGTCATTGATAAAACCTGTAGAGATTCAGATAGTGCTACTTGACTATGCCTTTAAACCCAAATCACTTTGGCTCTCACTGATAGGCCAGTAATAGGTCCCAGCCCAAGTCTCATTTGCTTATTGTCTGAGTTTTGAAGGCTCAGAGTGCTGGTAAATAGCAAATGTTTATTCTGGCTAGAAACCTTTAGGGTCTTCCTCCCCCAGATTCTTGGTTGATCTCTGTGCCTTAAATCTCTCTTTTTGTGGGGGTGGATTTTTTGTTTGTTTGTTTGTTTGATTTTGTTTTGTTTTGTTTTCAGGGCAATGAGGGTTAAGTGACTTGCCCAGGGTCACACAGCTAGTAAGTCTCAAGTGCCTGAAGCCAGATTTGAACTCATGTCCCCCAGAATCCAGGGCTGGTTCTTTATCCACTGCACCACCTAGCTATTCCCTCCCAGACTGATTCTTGAGAAGGCAAACTAGGCTATCTATTACCTCAGTTCTTATCTAGTCTTTAATCACTGAATGGGTATTGTCTCTGACAAACTAAGACCCAGGGAAAGACATTAGCTTAAAAAGTCCAAGGTCTCCAACTGCTTCAGGGCCTATGGCCTGTGATCCTTATCTTTATCTTGGTTACTACTATACTATGAAGACTTCAGAGGAAAGAGTGAGGCTAATGACTTTGCACATCCAATTCACTTGCAACTTAAGACTTCACTGATGTCATTGGTCCTTTTTGAGAACAACAACCTGGCTGCATACATTTTGAATTTCTTTGACTTATCACATTTCCAGATACCTTCCCCCATTTCCCTTTCATCTTCCTTTGTGTGTGTGTGTGTGTGTGTGTGTGTGTGTGTGTGTGTGTGTTTTTAAAATGCAAAGTACTTTATATACCTTAACTCATTCTAGCCTCATAGCTATTCTGCAAGATAGGCTACTTTGGCATTATCACCTCAATATCATAAATGAGGGAGCTAAAGCTAGGGAAGATTAAGTTACTTTCCCAGATTTACATAATGAATTTGTGCCTAAGGTAGGATCCAAGCTTAGGTCTTGGTGACAAGTCCAGGATTTCCATGCCATCCAGTTTTAATTTCTTTGACTATCCTATCCAACATTAGAAAATAGATTCTATAATGACTTAGATTTAGAGAAAACTGTGGGTATAACCTATAAAACTATAGGAAATTAGGCAAAAAGTCTTTAAGATCCAAGTAATGTATTTCATGACCATTTTCCCTTAATTTATCTACATTTTTTATAAATATTTTTAAAATGAAAGTAAGAGAGAATAATTTGGATAAATTATGGCATTCTCTCCTAAAATTGCATCCCAATAAATGTTTCAAAATTCAAAATAAATGCATGCATTTTGTTCATTTAGAAAAAGAAAAAAATATTTTAGTTGATCAAAAATTTTTTCTTTTTCTTTTTCCATAGTATGATCCAGGAGAAAGAATTCAGAGAATTCCTTGTTATAATACTATCTATTCATATATTCTTAGGCCAATCATTTGACCTCTCTCTGTCTTAACTTCCTTTGATATAAGATGGTGATAATACCACTTTCCTTACCTTTTTGGGTTTTTGTGAAGATATAATGAAAGAGAGCAGATGTGAAAGCACTTCAGAAAAGCACGAAACATTATATAAATGCAAAGCATTATCGTCATCACCACAGCTGTTAGCATCTACGTGTGTCCTGCGTGTGGGCGAAGAAAATTAGAGAACATGTTGTGGAGCATATGAGAGAGGGCCTTTTTCTGAGCCCCATCACTGCTAAAGGCAGGTATAGTGCTTCAGGGTCCATAGATAGCACAGTGACATTTTCCTTCCCAAATGTCTAGTTGCCATTCCAGCAGGAAAAGACATATTAACCCACTATGGAGATATGGGAGACAGCAAATCAGAGTAGGGAGAATCCAATACTTGAAGATGAGAAAATTAGGTTCAAATCCCATCTTCAACTAATATGATCTGTGTGACCATGGGAAAGTCACTAAACATCTCTCAGCTTCAGTAAAATGGGGCTAAAAATAGTACTTTCACAGAGGGTTGTTGGGGGAGTCAAATGGGATCTTTTATGTAACTTTTATATTTCAGCGCTTATATTATGGTGGATCTCTCATTTTATCAGTTTGGGTATTGCTTTCAAAGATCCAGATCCATGCTTGTCCATCCTGTTTGACTTTAATCCCTGTTGTTTTATAATTCCTCTGAACTACCTCTCATCCCCCCAAATCCAAGCTGTTGCTAAAGCCTATTTCACCTCTGCAATATCTCTCATTTATGTCTCCTTCTCTCCACTGACACAGCCACTACTCTAGTGCAGGCCCTCATCACCCAATGCCTGGACTATTGCAATAGTCTGCTGGTGGGTCTGATTGCCTTAGGTCTCTCCCTACTCCAATTCATCCTCCATTTAGCCACCAAACTGACTTTCCTAAAGTGCAGGTATGATCATGACTTTCCCCTATTCAATAAACTCCATTGACTGCCTATCACATGTAGTAACAAATAAAAACAAAATGCTAAACTATTCCCTAATCTAGTGCCTCCTACCCTTCCAGCTTTTTATGGATTATTCCCTGTAATATACTTTTTTTTTTTTTACAGGGCAATGGGGGTTAAGTGACTTGCCCAGGGTCACACAGCTAGTAAGTGTCAAGTATCTGAGACTGGATTTGAACTCAAGTACTCCTGAATCCAGGGCCCGTGCTTTATCCACTGCGCCACCTAGCTGCCCCTGTAATATACTTTTAAATGCAATGACACCGGCCTTCTGGCTATTCTGTGAAGAAGAGACCCCATGTCTTGACTCAGGGAATTTTCTCTGACTCTCCCATCATGCAGGGAGTGCTCTCCTTCCTCAACTCCTCTTATTGATGTATAGTTTATAAGTCCCAACTAAATTCCCTTCTTTTATAGGGAACCTTTCCTAATTCCTCGTAATTCTAATGTCCTCCCTTCATATTTATCTTATATATGGTTTGCTATATATCTATTCATTTGCATGCTGTCTTTCCCATTAGACTATAAGCTCCTTCAGGAGAAGGAATATTTTTTGCCTCTTTTTGTAACTTCAACACTTAGCAGACTGCCTCACACACAGTACCCACTTAATAGATGTTTATTGATTGAAGGGATTGAACCAAGAGACTAGGGGATACTTGTTTCTTGACATTGGGTGGTTACCAGTGAACTACATGGCATCTCCATAAATTCTCAATATGCAATTGACCAACTTTTACATAAAGTCATATATATATATATATACACATACACAAAGACACACACATATATATATATGTACATCTCTCAGTATACTTTATTTTTTTTTTTAGTCAATTGGGGTTAAATGACTTGGCCAGGCTCTTATGACTAGTAAGTGTCTGAGGCTGGATTTGAATTCAGGTCCACCAGGACCTATGTTATATCCACTGTGTCACTAGCTGCCTCTTCTACTGTATACTTTAGCAAAGGTTAGTGAAGGATAAATCATATCACTTTTACACATACAGGTATTTCTTTCCATTTTGGCCATCTCAGTTTGCCAGGGAGAGATCATAATTGAGGAGGTATGCAAAGCATATCACCTAAAATTATGGCTTTATTTTTAAAGCAAAGTTCATGTTGTTGTTTTTTAATTCTCCCTCAAAGTGGGATTTTATAATTATTGCCATAGTCAAATATGAAAGCTGAAGTACAAGAACTGGGAAAGAAGAAATTAGAGATAATTGGACAGGAAGGAATATCTAAGGGGTTAGAATTAATGTTTGTCTATTTAGATACTAATCAAAATATCAAGACTAGGCCTCCCAATTGACAGATTAACTCAATTTTAAAGAAAAATTTTCATTGCATCGGAGCATACTCTCGTGGAGGGTTTATGTCTTTTAGGGTTTAGCCAATACTAATTTTAACAGTTAAACTAAGCCATTTTACAAACATTGAAGATTCTACTATTTTACTTGGTAAATTTTTGCCCAACGTTTAGCCTTAATTGCAAAGTTAATGCATTATTTTTTCCTGGTACTTCCCACTGTCCGAAGTAATATTATAATATTTCATAATATACTTTTCCTTAAGTGTCTCTTCCTTAGGGCAAATAGAACTCTCAAGAGAAAATTGATTATGTTGACTATTGTTTATTCTTGTTTAGGGATTAGATATAACTATACACAAAACTATTGAGTATAATGGACTTGTTTTCATTAAGTTTTATTGACATTTTTTTAATATAACCTTTATTCCCAATCACTTTTCCTTTTCTTCCCCCCTCTGCCCCCATCTCATTTCTCATTTCCCCATACTTCTTGAAGTCACAGTGATAGGTAAGGATTCTATTCTCGATTTTCTAGTAATTAACTGATATATCATTAGCAAATTATTTGATTAGTATCTTGTTAATAATACTTACTGATGGATGACCCACATTCTCTACTGAGATATATATATATATATATATATATATATATATATATATATATATATATATATCTTTTTTTCTTTTTATTTTCTTTTTGCAGGGCAATGAGGGTTAAGTGACTTGTCCAGGGTCACACAGCTAGTTAAGTGTCAAGTGTCTGAGGCCGGATTTGAACTCAGGTAATCCTGAATCCAGGGCCAGTGCTTTATCCACTACGCCACCTAGCTGCCCCTATATCCATCTATCTATCTATCTATCTATCTATCTATCTATCTATCTATCTGTCTGTCTGTCTGTCTGTCTGTCTGTCTGTCTGTCTGTCTATATCTATATCTATATCTATATCTATATCTATATCTATATCTATATCTATATCTATATCTATATCTATATCTATATCTATATCTATATCTATATCTATATCTATATCTATATCTATATCTATATATATCAGTAGAGAATGTGATGTGGGTCATATATATATATATATATATACACACACACACATATATATATATATATACACACACACACACACACATATATATATATATATATATATATATATATATATATATATATATATATATATACACACACACACATACAGTGGGAAATGTTCCATTGGTAGGCCTCCTGTGGAAGATTTATGGGAGGATATGGAAAAAATTTGCAGAGGATGGTAAGCATGGATAGACTGCAATCTACAGCATTGGGGTGAGTTCCCATATTAATGTGATCACAGATTCATTGGATTGTTGTCAAAAAGCTATTGGTTTTGACATCATCACTGTGTTAAATGGGCACACAGTTTGCTTGTGTAACTTGAGTCTGTTTTTAAAGGCTACATATGAAGTAATTGCACCATAAATGTGTTTCCTGAAAGCTTAATCCTTTGAGTATTTAAAGTATTATTAGAGTATGTAGAGTTTCAGTGATTCTATCAGTCAGGAAATAACATAAACACCAATTTTCTAACTCATGTCAAATTTTATTATTTTCTATTACGTTCACAGAAGATGTCTTCCTTTTAACACATAGCATACCTTCCCAAGCTGATTATCAGCTCACACCAAAGTTTGACATTACTACATCTTACAGCTAGCTAAAGACTAGCCATTGGTATCTACTATCATGCATATGCTCTCCTCTTTTCTGATGAAAAATGCCCGAGAGTTCCTTCATGGTCAAAGTTGAATTAGTAATCCAAATCTGTGCTCACAGAATGAGCATGAGTTAAATAGTGTGCTAGGTCTGTGACTTCACTTATATGCTTCCAGGGATATAGCACTTGCTTGTTATTAAGCTGCACAAACAAAAAAAATAATAAAATCAATCTGACATTTCATCTCTCAGTAAGGAAGGCAACAGGAAACAAAAGTTATGATGATAGAGAGGAAAGAAAACACCCATCTATATTAAACATATTGAAGAAATATGACACAGAGACATGTAATAGTGAAAGCAACAGAAGCCATACATAGAAACTATGTCATGTGACTTCAACATTTGGATTCAAGGTACATAATGGGCTATCACTAGAGACAGCTAGGTGACACAACAGACTGAGTCCTTGGGCCTTGTCTCCAGAGGACTTGGGTTCAAATTTGGCCTCAGATACTTGCTAACTGAGAAACCTTGGGTCAGTCATTTATCCTTTGTCTGCCTCAGTTTCCTTGACTGTAAAATGGGGATAATAATAGCATCTATCTCTCAGGGTTGTTTTGAGGATCAAATGAATTACTATTTGCAAAACGCTTAGCACAGTGCTCAGAAAACAATGAATACCTAAGAATGTTTTCTTTTCTTCTTTCCTTTCTGCTCTACGTTTCCGCCATTATTCCTAGAAAGAAATTTATTTTAATATTTTAGTTCTGACATTTTAAGCGCTTTCACTTGCTTGTTTATTTATGCCAGGAAAATAGCAAAGAATCAAAATGGCACAAAATAGAAAGTTGGCAATATTTTTATTGACAAAGACATCCAGTTGTAAGGAAGATCTTCAAATGATATTTAATGCAGAAAGGTATAATTTGATTTATTGTCTCCACTGAAAGACTTTTGCTAAATTGCCAGAAGGTAAAAGGAATAGTGCATAAAACGATGATATAGAAATAAGTAAAATTTAGAAATGAAAATCATGGGGTTAAAATGCAAAATAATAATTAGAGAAAATGTCACATTACACAGAACTAATCTTTGCTTGCTTGCATTGCAATTGAGAAGTATATCAATCAATCAACATTTATTGATCACCTGGCATGTACCCTGCACTATTCTAGATCCAAATAATACAAAAACGATAATTAAATAATTCCTTTTCTCAAGGATCTTATATTCCTTGCACTTAAATGAGACAGAGACAGAGACACAGAAAGAGCCAGAGAGCCAGAGGCAGAAAGACACAAAGAGTTACAGAGCCAGAGACATGCACACAGAGACATAATCTCTCTCTCTCTCTCTCTCTTTCTCTTTCTCTCTAATTATTGGTGGAGCTGTGAACTGATCCAACCATTCTGGAGAGCTATTTGGAATTATGCCCAAAGGGCTATAAAGCTGTGCATACCCTTTGACCCAGCAATACCACTATTAGGTCTTTTCCCCAAAGAGATCATAAAAAAGGGAAAGGATCCATATGTACAAAAATATTTGTAGTGGCAAGGAATTGGAAATTGAGGGGTTGCCCATCAATTGGAGAATGGCTGAACATGTTGTGGTATATGAATGAAATGGAATACTATTGTGCTGTATGAAACAATGAGCAGGCAGATTTCAGAGAAACCCGGAAGGACTTGCATGAACTGCTGATGAGTCAGATGATCAGAAACAGGACAACATTGTACACAGTATCATTAACATTATGTGTTGATTAACTGTGATAGACTTGATTTTTCTCAGCAATACAACAGTACAAGACAGTTCCAAGGAACTCATGATGGAAAGTGCTCTCCAAGTCCAGAAAAAAAAGAACTGTGGAATATGGATGCAGATTGAACCATACTATTTCTTTTGTTTTTGGTGCTGTTGTTTTTCTTTTCTGAGGTTTTTCCTTTTTGCTTTGATTCTTATTTCACAGCAAGACTAATGCAGAAATATGTTTAATGTGATTGTACATATATAACCTATATCAGATTACTTGCTGTCTTGGGGAGGGGAGAGGGAGGGGAGGGAGGGAGAAAAATTTGAAATTTGAAATCTTATAAAAACAAATGTTGAAAACTGTCTCTACATATAACTGGAAAATACTAAAATACTTTTATAATCAAAAAAAGAAATTGCCAGGGAAAATTGCCCAGATATTCTAGAACCAGAGGATAAAATAGAAATTGAAAGAATCCACTGATCACCCTCTGAAAGAGATCACAAAATGAAAACTTTCAGCAATATTGTAGTCAAATTCCAGAGCTCTCAAGTCAAGGAGAAAATATTGCAAGCAGCCAGAAAGAAACAATTCAAGCATTTTCGAACCACAGTCAGGAGAACTCAAGATTTAGCAATTTCTACATTAAAGGATCAGAGGGATTTGAATATGATATTGCAGAGGGCAAAGGACCTGGCATTATGACCAAGAATCATGTACCTAGAAAAACTGAGTATAATCCTTCAGGGGTTAAAAATGGGCATTCAGTGAAAGAGAAGAGTTTCAGGCAGTCTTGATGACCTGAGCTAAACAGAAAATTTGACTTTCAAGTACAAGACTCAAGAAAAGCATAAAAAGGAAAATGAAATCATAAGGGATATTAAAAGGTTAAACTGTCTACATTCCTACATGGGAAAATGATAATTGTTACTCATAAGAACTTTCTCATTATTAGTGCAGCTGGAAAGAGGGCACAGATGTGACCTCAATATGAAGGGATGATATCTTTTAAAAAATAAAATTAAGGGGTGAGAGAGGATGTACTGGGAGAACAGGAAAGGGTGAGGTGGAATAGGGTAAAGTATCTCACATAAAGAAGCAACAAAAATCTTATACAGTGGAGGGGAATATGAGGAAGGTGCTGGGGGCGGTAAATGAACCTTATTCTCATCAGAATTGACTCAAAGAAGGAATAACATACAAATTAAGTTGGGTATAGAAATCTATCTTATCCTGCAGGAAAGGAGGGGAAGAAAATGGGGGTGGTGATAGAAGGGAGGACAGATCTGGGGAGGTGGCAGTGAGAAGCAAAACACTTTTTAGTGGGGGAAAGGGTTAGAGGAGATAGAAAATAAAGTAAATGGCATTGGGAGGGAATAGATTGGAGAGAAATACAGTCAACAATAGTAACTGAAAAATTTTTGAAGCAAGTTTGTCTGGTAAAGGCCTCATTTTTCAAACATGTGGAGAACAGAGTCAAATTTATTAAAATTAGAACATTCCCCAATTGATAAATGATCAAAAGATATGGGGCTTTAAAATAAAATAATCAAAGCTACCTATAGTCTTATGAAAACATGCTCTAACTTAATATTGATTGGAAAAATGCAAGTCAAAACAATTCTAAGGTATTACCTCATACCTATTGGATTGGTTAATAGGACAGCAGAGGAAAATGAGAAATATTGTAAGGGATATGGGGGAAATGAGACATTAATGAACTGTTGGTTGAGTTGTAAACTGATTCAAACATTCTGAAGAGTAATTCAGAGCTTTGGCCAAAGGGCTATAAAACCATGCATACTCTTTGACCTGGTAATACCATGACTAGGTCGTGTAATGATTGGAATGACGCCACCTACTGGAGACTTGCTGTGGAGAGCTCCACCATGAGGAAAATGCCTCAGAGGCATTGTGGCTTTTCCTTGGCGTCAGGAAATGACGCTTGCTCATGGGTGCTGTCTATCAAGTCTACCAGCCAATCAACTGGAGGAGCCTCCTATGGTCTGGGAGGAGACAGGAAGGAGGAAAGGGAGCCTGCGCAGGGAGCGCGGGCCCTTTTGGCTTCCGGACTTGATGGTGGTGGCGGCAGAGGACTTCACAGGAGATTTGAGGAAAGATAGGAATGCCAGACTGTTAGAATTCTGTTCTCAATCTTTTTCTTTCTATTTTCCAATAAACCCTTAAAAACCTAAACTCGTTTTATCAGTGATTTTTAGTCAGTTTCCCCCAAACTGGGGGAACACATTAGAATCCACATTTAGAATCTTAAATTACACAGTTTGGCTGACCACGAAGAGGAAAACCGAACGTTCATCTTCTGATCTTCTGATTGGGTAAGATTTCCCCTCCCTTGTCCCCTTAAATTGGAAAGAACTACCAAGTATAGGCTATTTTAAATTTCAAATGGATCTTTTAAACACCCTAAGTACCCCTTTTCTAGCTTTACCTTCACTAATCAAAGATGTTGGCCAGCTTGAACTTGAATATATTTTTATTACTCTTTGTGGTTTTGTGGGGCTTTTTGGTGTGGTATGGAGAATTTGGCATGTCCTAGATAATGTTAGAATAAAGATGATTCCCTGGGATTCCCCATTAGGAAAGCTACTTATGGATTGGAATGAGGGAAAACTTAGACTAAATACAACCATGACCAGAGGAGAGCTTATCAGACTGTGTTTTATGTGGCATGAGGAATTACAGGAAGAATGGCCCAAATATGGGTCATTTGATCCCCAAACATTGAGGCATTTGCAAAGAACCCTAAGTAGATGTCCACCTGAACATTTACGTTATTGGAAAATCTGGGCCAGAGCAAGTGAAAATTATCATACTAAAAATATAAAACGAGGAAAATCCAGGCCCCAGTTTACATCTGAATCTGCCACCCAAACTGAAACGATAGACTGGCAGACAGACATGGCCTGCCTAACCGAAATGCCCAACAGAACAACTAAATCCAAGGCCATTCAGACTGAAATTCCAAATGACCCAACTCTTATTCCCTCACCCTCTACTTCCTCCATGCCAAACAAACAAATAAAGAAAGAAAGAAATGATTTCCCTGTAGAGGAGACAGAGAAAGTAAAAATTTTTCCCCTTCAAGAGATCCTCGCCCATGGTCAAAAAGGTACTATACGTAAGCTCAGACAATACACACCTTTTACACCCAAGGATTTGGCTTTATGGGGACAAAGCACTCCTAAATTTGATGAAGATCCCACAGCAGTTATCAGGCAGTTTAGAGCAATTTTTAGAGCATATCAGCCCACTTGGAATGATGTTACTGACCTTATGGAAATAATATTGTCCCCAGGAGAAAGAGCAGATATAGTAGCTGCAGCAAACAGCCTGGAAGCCACGGGAAAGGTTGATATTGGGTGGCCTATTCAAGACCCTGACTGGGACCCCAATAACCCTGAGCATTTTGATATGTTGAAAGATGCAAGGGAAACATTGCTGAAGGCAATGGAATCCTGTATTAGAAAGACTGATAACTGGCAAAAATTTATAGATATAGTTCAGGGACCTGATGAGAGACCTAATAGATTTTATGACAGGCTGTGTAAGTATGCCAGGCAATATGCTAGACTAGACCCATTAGACAGTAGAGACGCCCATATTATCTGCTCTCATTTTGTAAACCAGTCATTACCAGAAATTCGGAAATATTTTAAAAAGCAATGTCCTCGGTGGAATAGTTTGAGTCCTGACAGACTTAAAGAAATAGCAACATATATTTACGAAGGAAATGAGAGAGAAGAAAGGAACAGACAGGACATTTTAGCTCCAGTACAGGAAACAACAGGGCAGAGAAACTGGAAAATTGAAAATCGTTATCAACCCCCTAAATTTTGTGAGTACTGCAAAAAACAAGGACACTTCTTGAGGGAATGTAGAACTAGAAAACAAGACCTTAAGAGGACAATGACCGAGAGCCTTGAGGAATTCTTTGGGGGAAATCGAAATAATTTTGGAAACTTTTATCAGAAAGGAAACAACCGGAGTAATTATAACCCTTATTACAGGCAGAATCAAAATGGATATAAATCTTTTCAGGGGGATACAAAGAGACAGTATCAGGATAACCGTACACCCTATCAGGGAGGAACAGAAGGACAGAACCAGAATCAGGGTAACCATGGACTCCCTCAAAGGGGGGCACAGGATTGACAAGAGGAAGGGGAGGAATGGAACAAAGATAATGAAAGCAACATATTCCCAGATCTGGATTTTTTGAATGCGCTTGTGCCAGTTCATTCACCTCCCCAGAGTAATGAACCTCATGTGACCCTCAAAGTAGGGGACACGTATTATGACTGTTTACTAGACACAGGAGCTTCTAAATCAGTATTAATAAGCAAACCAGATGCTGGGTGTAGACCTGTAGGATTTTTAAATGTAGTAGGAGTCTCAGGAAAGAGCCAGAGAGTGGCAAAATTGAATCCTCGCATGGTATCTATGGGGCCCTTAACAGTAGAACATTCATTTTTACTCATGCCTGATGCCCCTGTAAATTTATTAGGTCGTGATCTCCTTTGTAAGCTTAGAGCAACCATATCTTGTGCTCCAGATGGGGCTGTCTCCCTACAATTGCCAGAGGATACTGTTCATTTATTACCAATTTTACTTACAGAAGCTCAAGGAACAGCAGGGGAGGTATCCAAAATCCCCTCTGACATTCCTGAGTCTTTATGGGCCTCATCCCCTAATGAGGTGGGGCTCCTTAAGTCTGCCATACCTGTTACCTTTAAAGTTAAGGGGGGACCACCCCCCTCCATTCCACAGTATCCATTGTCTAGGGAAGCAATAGAAGGGATCACACCTATAATTGAGGCTTTGAAAAGCCAGGGTATTATTATTCCATGTCATCACTCTCCATGCAATACTCCCATTTTGCCAGTTAAAAAACCCAAGCCTGGGCCAGATGGTAAACCTGTTTATCGTTTTGTGCAAGATCTTAGAGCAATTAATAATTATGTTATCCCTAGACATGCTATATTGGCTTCCCCTTCTACCATACTTTCTTCCATTCCCTATGAATCTACATGTTTCACAGTGGTAGACCTCTGCTCTGCCTTTTTCTCCATACCAGTACATGAGAACTTCCAATATTTATTTGCTTTTACCTGGAAAAATAGACAGTGGACCTGGACTAGACTCCCACAGGGATTTGTAGACAGTCCTACATTATTTTCCCAAATTTTACAGCAGGATCTGGCCTCTATTACCTTTAAAAGCTCCACACTAGTACAATGTGTAGATGACTTACTTTTGGCCTCTCCTAATGCTGAAATTTGTCAGGAAGATAGCCGTCACTTACTGCTGGAGCTGCACAAGAGAGGACACAAGGTGTCCAAGACAAAGGTACAATGGTGTTTGCCCCAGGTAGAATATTTAGGATTTATTTTGGCTGCTGGAACTCGCTCTGTCTCTTCTAAGAGAGTCCAGGCCATTCAACAACTTTCTGCCCCCTCTACTAAGAAGCAATTAAGAGCCATTCTGGGAGCAGCTGGGTACTGTAGACAATGGATACCCTCTTTTGGTGAAATTACTAAACCTCTCATAGCTCTTACAAAAAGTTCTGTTCCAGACATTTTACAGTTGGATCCCCAGCATCTCTCAGCCATAAAAGAATTAAAATGGGCCTTGTTATCAGCACCTGCCCTGGGACTACCAGATTATAGTAAGCCTTTCACTCTCTTTGTGCATGAACAAAGGGGGGTGGCTTCTGGAGTCCTGACTCAGTCACTGGGGCCTAACCAATGCCCTATAGCCTACTATTCAATTCAGCTGGACCCTGTAGCGGCTGGAGTGCCACCTTGCCTTAGAGCAGTGGCGGCCACAGCCCTTTTGGTAGAAAAAGCCTCTGATTTGGTCCTAGGTAACCCTCTAACTGTGCAATGCCCTCATGAAGTGGAGGCTCTCTTACTACGTCACAGGACACAAGCCTTTTCAGATCAAAGGCTGGCTAAGTATGAAATAACCCTGTTAGGTAATGAGAATATCACTTTAAAACGCTGCACAGTTCTTAATCCAGCAACACTACTCCCTAATTTACCATTCTCGGGGGAACCGTTGCATGACTGTGCTTCTTTAGTTGATATGGCTGAAAAACCCCGTGATGATCTTTTTGATACACCTTTAGAAAATCCTGATCTTGTCCTCTATACAGATGGTTCCTCATTTATGAGAGAGGGAACCCGTTTTACTGGAGCTGCTGTAGTTTCTGATTATGACACCCTCTGGGCAGCTTCTCTGCCTTGCCATTTTAGTGCACAGGCTGCTGAACTTGTGGCTCTTACACAGGCCTGTAATATAGCCAAAGGTAAGAGTGCCACTATTTTTACTGACTCGAAATATGGCTTTGGCATATGCCACTTTATTGGTATGATTTGGCGTCAACGAGGCTTTCTAACATCCTCGGGCAAGGCTATTGCCAATGGGGACCTTATCAAGGACCTCTTAGATGCCCTGAAACTGCCTTCTTCCCTAGCTGTTGTACATTGCCCTGCCCACACAGGGAATAGTGATCCTGTTTCAAAGGGAAATGCACGAGCCGATTCTGCAGCCAAGCTTGCTGCATTAGAAGCTCCTGAACATGTATTTAACCTTTCACCTTCTGAGGATATTCCTTCCAACCTAACCTATGACGATTCTGAAGTAGAAAAGTGGAAAAAGAAATTTAAGGCGAAACAGATCAATGGCATCTGGGTGTCTCCGGAAGGTAAGCCATTTCTTCCCCGGAAATTCTACCACCAGGTATGCCTCTCTGTTCACAGAAAAGGCCATTTTGGTACACAAGGCATTGTAGACTCTATTAAGAGAACCTGGATAGCACCAGGTGTAACTAATACAGCATCTCGAATCTGCTCGGGCTGTTCCACATGTCAGTCTTATAATCAGTATGCTTTTAAGGCCAAAGCTTATGGAGGGCGTCCTCTAGCATATACACCTTTTGAGCACTTACAAATTGATTATATTACTATGCCAAAAGCAGGACATTATAAATTTTGCCTTGTTATAGTTGATCAGCTCACTCGGTGGGTGGAGGCCTTTCCCAGCCCCCGAGCCACAGCTGCCTTTGTTGCCAAAATTCTTCTTAAAGAGATAGTACCTCGTTTTGGCCCACCAGCCCGCATCGATTCTGACAAAGGCACACATTTCACTGATTCGATTTTATCCCAAATCTACTCTTTCTTGGGAGTGACTCCAAAATTCCACACGCCCTACCATCCACAAAGTTCAGGCCAAGTTGAACGTATGAATAAAGAGCTTAAGAGCATGATTGGCAAATTATGTACTGAAACCCATTTGAAATGGCCTGATGTTCTACCATTGGCATTATTCTATCTACGAAGTAGACCAAGGGGAGAACTTCATATATCTCCTTATGAAATGCTTTTTGGTCACCCTCCTATCCAAGCTAAAACTTTTTCCCCAGTTTATACATCACTGGTGGGAGGTGATACTTCTGTTGCCTCCTATATACAGGAATTACAGACCAGGCTACGTGAACTCCATGAGGCAGGAGCTGTGGTCCAGGCAGGCCCATTAGACTTTTCATTGCATAACTTCAACCCAGGAGATAAAATATATGTAAAGAATTTTCAGAGAACCAGTGGAACCCAACCTGCCTGGGAAGGACCTTTTCAGGTATTATTGACAACTCCTACTGCCATTAAAATTGGTGAAAAAGACTCATGGATTCATTGCTCTCATATAAAGCCTGCACCATTCATAGGTGAAGAGATTTCAGATAGACCTGAGGTAGATGCTAAAAAGCTAAAAACCCTAACGATAGCAACTGTTAAAGAGCAAAGAGAGTTCAGAGGAAATAGGCAGTTCCCATTTGATAATCCCACTGATCAGTTAAATGCTTTGGGACTCAGTCTTCGTAAAGTATCAGGAGACGGAAATTGCCTTTTTAGGGCTTTAGCAGACCAGCTAGAAGGTCACTGTAGAAATCATCTCAGACACAGACAAGAAGCTGCTTCTTATATGATTAACCATAGACAAGAGTTTGAGTCTTTTATAGTAAATGACTCCCCTTTTGAAGAATATGTTGATGAATTAAAGAAATTTGGAAAGTGGGGAGGAAATGATACAATTGTAGCATTTGCTAAGCAGCATCAGCTGAATGTTGTGGTTCATCAATTAAATCAGCCTTTATTGAAAATCAGTGGCACAGACAAACCTGATGCTAGAGAACTCCACATTTTCTACCATAAAGAACATTATGACAGCATTAGAAAGATCAATGACAATTCAGAAACCCCTGCCACTTTGGCTTGCAGAGAATTGGGGAACCAGTTAAAACAATGTGGCATACCCCAAACTCTAGCAGCTTAAATACCTTATAATTTAACAAGCATTTCCTTCTACAGGCAAAAGCACTGAAGCACATGGCCTAGTTTTCTGGCCCACCTCAACTATTTTTTAAAAATTCTTTTGTTTTGACTTTTGAAAGGCACTAAAAAAACCTGGAATTCACCACACCTTTAAGTTCTTTAAAAGCACAAAAGGGTGCTTAGCGAATCTTTTGTTTTTTATTTTTATTTTTGGTTTTGCTTTGTTTCTTGACTTTTGTTTCTTTTGCTTTTCTTTAAAACTAAATTTTATAAACTAAGTGATTATTCAAAGACATTTTAAGTATATGCTGTGGGTGAGGCTATCGGGCCTCAGAAGCTACCAGAATTCTTTTTTTTTACTCTTTCTTTTTGAGAGAACCATGAGTTCTAATGAGTTTTGTTTTATTTATTTATTTTTTCTCCTTTCTCTTTTATGTTGTTCTGTTTAACTAAAAAAGACCAGAAAGGGTTATTGAACCCTATTGCTTGATACCTCACTGAAAACATTGAATATTGAAATCTTATTTCTTTTTGAAAAATTAATCACCACTTTAAGTATCTGCTACTGTTATACTAGAGAATTCATGTATAAGATGATGTGGTTTACTAGCTAAAAGAAGATTATGTGATAATGTCTAATGTAATCAGCTATTTACATTCGTTTATTATTTATATGTCATCATACTCTGGGTATGGTTTGGAATTATTGTATATATCACTAATATATTCTCAGTTATGCAGCATAGCACGCATTTTTACCATCATACTGTCTTTGGTGAAATTAATGAGATTTTGGAAGTATGGAAACTTATCATTTCAGAGACTAATTTGCTGTGAACTCTGATGCAGGCCCTGTAGAGAATATATGTGCAACAAAAGGAGAGACAGGTATATGTAAGTCCATGGTTTGCTTATGATGGTGACTATGTAGAGCACAATTACTAGGCACAGTCCAGTATTCATCCTCTCTCCCTCCTAATTTAACCTAATTTAACTGAACTTAATTATCTTTTTATCTCACTCAGTTGAACTCACCTGTGGCCTAGCACAATCACTGGCTGTCTCAGAACCATGAGATATGGTATGATAACCTTTCCATAACATTTTCAGGTGTCATGAACACATACTAAATTTGGCTTTGATCCAGACACATGGTGGTAAAAAGTGTTACACATTGCATAACTACCTCAACCCTCTATTACAAGTCTAACCATATAAAGGAAGGAATGTAATGGAATTTATTAATTTGATCATTGACAATGCTATGCTAAGGTTTAGTAAAAATACAGCAATTCAAACAGTTAAAGAAGAGAATCCAGCTTTTCAGACCAGAGTCCAGTTTCCTCCTGATGACATCTTACCACTTCAAGAAGACAAGAGAACTCAGAGACTTTATATGAACTGTTTTGCTTTGTTAGTTTTTACTATCTCCTTTCTGTTATAATATACATCATCTGTAACATGTACCCTCTGCAGAGGCCCTCCCTTTGCAAGACTAATGTCAAAGCGTCGGTTCATGAGGACAAAAAAAAAAAAAAATCGCCCCTCTGGACAAAACTTTTCTCTCTTCCTTTTCTATATTATTGTTCACATATTATTAGTTAGCAATAGTTATTATATTCTTTTTACTGTTCCGTCAAGGAAACATTTTGTTTCTTGAGGAACAACAGGGGGGACTGTAATGATTGGAATGACGCCACCTACTGGAGACTTGCTGTGGAGAGCTCCACCATGAGGAAAATGCCTCAGAGGCATTGTGGCTTTTCCTTGGCGTCAGGAAATGACGCTTGCTCATGGGTGCTGTCTATCAAGTCTACCAGCCAATCAACTGGAGGAGCCTCCTATGGTCTGGGAGGAGACAGGAAGGAGGAAAGGGAGCCTGCGCAGGGAGCGCGGGCCCTTTTGGCTTCCGGACTTGATGGTGGTGGCGGCAGAGGACTTCACAGGAGATTTGAGGAAAGATAGGAATGCCAGACTGTTAGAATTCTGTTCTCAATCTTTTTCTTTCTATTTTCCAATAAACCCTTAAAAACCTAAACTCGTTTTATCAGTGATTTTTAGTCAGTTTCCCCCAAACTGGGGGAACACATTAGAATCCACATTTAGAATCTTAAATTACACAGTTGGTATCCAAAAAGAGGTAAAACAAAACAAAACAAAAACAAAAACAAAAAAGCTAAAGGACCTATATATAGAAAAACTATTCATGATGGCTCTTTTCTGATGGCAAAGAATATGAAATTGAGGGGATGCTGGACAAATTTTGGTATGTGATTATGATGGAACACTATTGTGCTTACGAAATGATGAGCAGGATGCTCTATGAAAGACTTGGAAAGACTTACATGAGCTGATGCAAAGTGAAATGTACTGTCTTGGCTATTCTCAGTAATACAATGATCCAAGACAACTCTGAAGGACTTATGATGAAAAATGCAATCTATTTACAGAGAAAGAACTGATGGTGTCTAAATACAATCTGAAACTTTTTTTTTAGTTTATTTTTCTTGAGTTTTTTGTTTGTTTTCTTTCACAACCTAACTAATATGGAAATGTTTGGCATGATTACACATGTATAACTTATACTGAATTGCTTGTCTTCTTAAAGGGAAGGAGTTAGGGATAGAAGAAGGAAGAGAATATGAAACACAAAGTTTTAAAAATGGATGTTAAAATTGTTTTTACATGTAATTAGAGAAAAATACAATTCTTTAAAAAAATTATTCCCAAAGTATCTACATTGTCCTTGAGTATCAGTTTGACCATTGATGATCTAAATATTACAATCTTTTTACATGGCCAAACAGACATACTACTGGCTAGAATAAAATATATTATTATTTCCAAGTGTTGTGATCCACCATAGGCAAGAAGTTTTATGAGCCTAAAGAGGAAGCCAGAATCCATGGTGGTCAGGGCCAGGGCATACATCTGGAAGTGAAATATACTAACCTTATAGAGAGTGGTTGGTTCTGATAAATATAGAGTGTTGAACCAGGATCATGACTAGATATCTTGTGACTTCTACCATATCATAGTTACTTATGAATTTTTAGTATGAGATATAGGAAAAGGGCACACTCCAGGGAGGTGTGTGTGTATAAAAGAGACAGACAGACAGACACAGAGAGAGAGATTAAGTAAATAAAAATAGAAGAAAGGAGAGAAGATTGGCCAAAATCTATAAGAGCTTCATTTTTGTACTGCAGGAGCCTTACTTTTCATGAGGGACATAGAGAGAATAAAAAAGTGCAAAGAAGCAACATGTTAATATATAGGCCATGAATGGAGGAAAATAATTCAGAATAGTTCAGTTAGAGAAACAGTGAAGAAGATAAAGTAAATGAACACTTTTTAGAAAGAGATCACAACAGAAGAATGTTACTTTGATTTAGAGACTGGGCAAGAAAAAAGGAGGAGGACAAGAGATGTCTTTGAAACATGGACCTTGCAGTGAAGAATGGGAAGGTCCAAAGAAGAGTGATCTGTCTATCTATCTATCTATCTATCTATCTATCTATCTATCTATCTATCTATCTATCTATCTATCTATCTATCTATCTATATCTATATTTATTATCTATCATCTATCAAAACAACATAAGTAAATTCAAAGAACTTGTCCTAAAGTAGGAAAATGGAATATAGAATTAGAGTTAGGATTAAAACCCCACATTCCCATTTTAGAATCATTATGGTGAAGATTGGAAGACTTGGGTTTTAATCCTAACTCACACACTTTAATATCTCTGTGACTGCTCAAGTCACTTAGCCTCCCAATGACTCCATTTTCTTACCAGCAAAATGAGAAATTTGGAATTTGAATTATTCAATTCTCTAAAGTCTAATCTAGCTCTAATGCTATAGATAGTACAAGGACAAATAGTGGCAGAGTCAAAGGTCTGAGTTAAGACTAAAGGAGAGAGGGGAGCAGCTAGGTGGCGCAGTGGATAAAACACTGGCCCTGGATTCAGGAATGCCTGAGTTCAAATCTGGCCTGAGATACTTGACACTTGCTAGCTGTGTGACCCTGGGCAAGTCACTTAACCCCCATTGCCCTGCAAAAAAAAAAAAAAAGACTAAAAGAGAGAGAATAAATAACAATAGAAAATAGATGGAGAAAAACATAAACTCGATATTTATAATAGTAAGTATGAATGGAATAAAAAAATCTAATAAAGCAAAAAAGTGCACCATAGAAAACAGGACAAAATCTAGTTATTTCATACAAACAAGAAACATCTGGATAAAGACATAGAGAATAAAAATGAGAAGATAGTACAAGTTTGCTATATGTCAGTTGATTAAAAATAGCAAGGGTCAAAATTATGCTATCAAAGAGAGCTAAAACAAAAATGCATAAGGTCAAGGAGGAAAGACAGTAAAATTATATAAAACATTATATATAATGAAAAACATAGTTGTTTAGGGTATTGTAAGGGGCTAAAATTCTAGCTAGTCCGTCTAAAATATTTAATGAGTGGTCGCCAATAAATTATAAACTTTAGCAAGAGTTAGACTTTTAAGCATTTTTAAAAGAGAATAAGAATTTGGTAAAGAGATAGAGAGAAAGGCCTAGATTCATCTATCTATCTTGGGAGTTACAGTTCTGCTCAACTCTCCATGAGAGTCCTGGTGAAAGAGACCAAGAGAGCCAGCCTTGCCCCCTCTTCCTCCCACAAGCAAGCATCACTTCCTTAAGCCAAAGAAAAGCCACATGGTCTTACCCTCAGAGGCCTTCTGCTCATGGTGGAGCTTTCTTACAGTAAGTCTCCAGCAGGTGCCGTCATTCCAATCATTACAGTATATTCATCAAATGACTTAGTATTAATTTAAAAAGGATAATTAAATAAAATGGAAAAAGTCACAGATATTAATATTTGTACAAAGCTTTAATGTTGCAGATAAACAAAGCTAACAGAAAAAAACAGAAAGGAAAAGTAAAGAATTGAATAAAATGGAGGCATTAGAAGGATATGAATAAGGACATTAAAAGCTATACATATTTATCAGCATCACAAATAGAAACTGTGTATTAAAGAATAGAGAAATTATAAATAAATGGCAAAATATACAACTATAAAACCCATTCTTTACAGAGAATAACAAAAGAGGAATAGTACTTAATACAGAGAACACAAACAAAAGACACAAATCTATATGGAAATTAAGTAACAGCACCTTAAATAATGAGTGAGTTGACTGAGTAAATACTTGAAATAATTTACAACTAAGGAAAAGACAAGAATAACAATTAGATAACATACCAAAATGTTGGTGATGCAACTAATATAACCCTCAAAAGAAAAACAATACATCTCTGCCATTATGCATTAATCAAAGAAAAAAGAAAGACAATTACTGAATAGGGTATTCAGTTTTGAAAATTAGAATATCAACAAATTAACAACCTTTCAAAGAAGAAACATGCACATATATAAGAATTATACACCAATATCACTAATGAATATTAATGCAAATGTCTTAGTCATAGTAATAATAGTATAGAAATATAACAAAAATATTTCTTTCTATGATCAAAATGAGGTCAAGGATGTTTTTGCTTTAGGAAAACAATTAGCATAACTAGTTCTATTAAAAAAGATAATGTACCCCAACTACACTATTCTAACAAAAGATAAGAAAATTCCTTTATTAAAATGCTATAATGATTTTATATTAAAAACCATAAATATCACAATCATAAAAGGATAATTTATAATATTATAAAATGCATATCAAAATTTAAAAGCTAGTGTTATTTGCAATGGAAAAATACTAGAAGCTTTTGTATTAAAACAAAGATAAAACAAGGATGCTCCTATCATCTACTGTTGTTTGGCATATTTGAGGACATGTTTGCAGTAACAAAAAGGAGACAAAAATAACACTGATTACAGAATATTTTATTATGAGGACCATAAAATAAATACTTTGACAAAAGTAATAGATTCAATAAAGTAGAACAAATATCAAAACAAATCTGTAAGACCCTTTAATTTTTATAGCTCAGAAACAATACCAATAAAAAGAAGAAATTATAAAGAAATCCCTTTTAATGTAACAGTAAAATAGCATAATATCAATCTAAAGCACTCCCTGACTTCAACAGTTACCATTGCAAAAAATTCTTTAGTAAATAAAAGCAGCATTTTGTATTAGGTATTTTAAAATAACATTTCTAACATAGAGATTATCTTAAATGATCCAAATATATCATTACAGTGACCAAGTTATATTTAATTTTTTAATTTTTACTTTTTGGTAAGGCAATTGGGGTTAAGTGACTTGCCCAGGGTCACACAGCTAGTAAGTGTTAAATGTCTAAGGCAGGATTTGGACTCAGGTCCTCCTGAACCCAGGGCCAGTGCTCTATCCACTGTGCCACCTAGCTACCCCCCAAGTTATATTTAAACCAGGGATAGAAACACATTTTAACATTAGAAAAACAAAACAAAGTAGAGCCAACATAGTGGGATAGAGCAGCACTCACCTGAGCTCTCTCAAATTCTTTTTCAGACAACTCTAAAATAATGCTTCAAATCAAATTCTGGAGCATCAGAAGGAACAAAAGTCAGGTGAAACAATTTTTTCAGGTGAAGACAATGGAGCTTCTCAGAAAAGGTCTGTCTCACCAGGGTAGTGGTGCCTTGGGTGCAGCTGCATTAATAGCAGCAGTTCTGGGAGCTCTCAGCCCACCGATTTTGTGTGTGTGTGTGTGTGTGTGTGTGTGTGTGTGTGTGTGTCCTGACAATTACTCAGAAGAATAATGTATGGTCCATTTAGTTACACTGGGTTCAGGATCCTGTTGTATTGCCCAAACTCAGTGCTGGGTCACAGTCACAGTACCAAAAGGGATGATACTACTTGAGGCCAAAGGGTAGCAGAAGCCAAGTTCCTGTTCTGGGGCTGAGAGGAGTACTTGTTGTTGCTCACTGGGGAGTAGACACTGTGGTTTCATTTCCAAGAAAGAGGGTATAATTAGCCATTGTGACTGCAGGAAAGTGGGGTATCTGGTCACAGTCTCAAGGCCAGGAGCAATGATCACTGATGGCTACAGGGGAAAAAAATTCCTTCCTGGGTAAAGACCAGAGTAGAGGCCAGGAAAACAATGACAACTCTCCTTAGAGCATATCACTTTGGAAACACCCAAAATCTACAGACCCTCAACATTAGCTCTGAAAACATAAATGCCTGAAGTTGGGAACAGTACACTATCCACCCCAGGAACAGACTCCAACTTTAACATAGAATTAAAAGTCAAACAAAGGGAAAAAATGGGAAAACAATAATAACAAAGACCCCTGACCATAGATACTTATATGGGGACAGGGGAGATCAGGACACAAACTCGGAAGATAAAAATGCCAAAACAGTTATATGCAATGATTAAAAGAAAAATATGAATTGGTCACAGGCCCCAAAACACTTAGAATACATTTAAAAGAATCAAATAAGAGAGGCAGAAGAAAAAAAATAAATAAGAGTGATGCAAGGAAATTATGAAAAGAGATTCAACAGCTTGGTAAGAGAGACAAAAAATACTGAAGTAAATCACACCCTAAAAATCCAGAATTGAACAAATGGTAAATTAGGCACAAAAATCCATGGAAGAGAAGAGCTACTTAAAAAAAACAAAATTGGCTAAATGGAAAGAGGTACAAAAAATCACTGAAGAAAAGAACTACTTAAGAAAAAGAATTATTAGCCTAATAGAGAAAGATGTACAAAAGTTCATTAAAGAAAATAATTCCTTAAAAATTTGAATCAGGCAAGTGGAAGCTAATGACTCCATGTGACATCAAGAAGCAATAAAAAAAATCAAATACATGAAAAGAAACATATAAGAAAATATGAAATATCTTACTGGAAAAAAAACAACTGATTTGGAATCTAAAGGAGATATAATTTAAGAATTATTAGACTCTGAATGTGATGTTCAAAAAAGACCCTTAACAGATCTGGAAGCTGATTAAAATGGGCTGATCATCCAGAAGCCTGTTACTGTGCACTCCTGTGCCAGATGCCAGAAAAATACTCTGGCTTGACAGAAGGGCAGGCACATGGGCATTGGTAAGAGAAAAGGTACTGCCAATGCTCATATGCCTGAGAAGGTGACCTGGATTAGGCAAATGAAGATTCTATGATGTCTATTCTGAAGATATCATGAATCCAAAAAGATTTACTGCCATACGAACCACAGCCTTTATTTGAAGGTGAAGGGCAATGTGTTCAAGAATAAGCATATCCTCATGGAGCACATTCATAAACTGAAGGCAGACAAGGCCTGGAAGAAGCTCCTGGCTGACCAGGCTGAAGCTCGCCGATCCAAGACTAAGAAAGCACGAAAGCATTGGGAAGAGCATCTACAGGCTAAGAAGGAGGAGATCATCAAACTTTGTCTAAGGAGGAGGAGACCAAGAAATGATTCTCCCCTATATCCTCTGTACATAGTACCCTTTTATTTGGCTCATACAATAAAACCCATTAAATTATTTTATCCAAGTTATAATCAGTTGACAAACCTAGTCAATATAAAGAATATTATGAGATATTGTCATTTGTCCCCAGTGAAAATAAGCATTTTTTATATGTTAGGTAGTAATTTAATATTTATCATGCTTATGTTTTCAAAATAAAATTGTCTCAGAATAGAGGAGAGAGAAAAAAAGCAAAAACTTTTTTACAAAAATTATGAGCAATGCAGTGAAGCCTAAATGGATATGGAAATTAAGTGCATGATGATCTAGCATTTTATACATTGAGAATGAAAAAGGGGTGTTTCAATGAATTTTTGCAGTTTGATGGTTCATTCTTATGGTGACATAGAATACCATAGACTCCTTGGTCTACTTTGGTCCATGTTACAGAAGGGAAGAAAACACTTATAAACACATGCATGTAAAGAGCTAAATTCATGAACAAACAAGGTTTTGAAGATTGCAATCTTGGTATCTCATTTGGGAAATGCATATCAAAGAAAAAAATCAGTGATCTAACTATAATTAATTAAAGTCTGTAGCAAATATTCATTTCTACCCCGTGCCTTATGAATTTCTTCTAATCACATGATGTGACAGATGAAATACAGAGTGAACTAAAGTCTATAAGGCAATCGCAGATACCAAAGATATTTGAGAATGAATCTAAACACATGGGTCTATGGGTAATATGAAGGAGGAAAGTGATAGAAGGAGTCATGTGAGATTTATTTTCAGTGCAGTCACTAAAAATGAACCTCCTTCCTTCTAAGGTAGATGTTGAATGAAAAGTCCATTTTAGATTCTTTTACTGATGACTTTACTAATAGAATGGGAAGCTCTAATGGAAATGCTTTAATGCTCAAAATAAAACATAGTAATTTTATGGTTTAATATCATCATGTAGTCAATTAACATCTTTCCTTCAGTGTGAGAGCTCCAGCTAATGACTGAGACTTTGATCATTAGTATTAACACTATTGTCCTAAAATACTACCTTAACCTGCAATACAGCAAATGTTTGACAACTAATTAACAGCACAACCAGTAGGCCCCAACCTGTGGGCAAGATCCACAAATGACATGTCAATGTATAAATGAAGTATTTTGCATTTGTCTATTTGTTTTTAAGTACTGTAACTTCATCAAAAGTATTAATAAGTGACAAAGTATTCAAATTAAATATTTTTAAATTATGTGGGCAGTTTTCTGGTATTCAAAAGTGGAATATTACTTATGACAAAATTGCTCTTATATTGTGTGCCATTCATGAAGTTCCATAGGAAATGAAATTTTAAATGTAGGTAACTTATTGATTAGCTCAAGCTTCAATTAAATGCTTCAGTTAATAGCATTTAATAAATACTTCCAGTACAGTCAATTTAATAACAATTTTGTCTAAGATGGAACTGGAGTGAAAAGTGGGTTTGGGATTATAAAATGAGACGGTGACACTCTGGATTCCCTATGTTCCGGAACTATATCTTAGAAGACATATTTTCTAGATACTAAAGAAAAATATATCTGGAAACAGTACAAAGTTTTGTACCAGAGGATAATGTTGGAAGGGAGAAGACCAATTAAGAGACTGTTATAATAATCAAGGGAAGTGGTAATAAGGACTTATGTATTAAGGTAATAGTCAGCGGCAATATAGAAAAGATACTTTTTGAAAAAGTTATTATGAAGGTAGAATTTGAAAAACAAAAGTTTTGGGAGCTCAGTAGATATTAGAGATGAGGGAGAGAGAAACACACATGATAACACCAAACTCTCAAGTCAGGAGGCCTAATGCTGGTTCCACTGATAGCAGTTTCAGATGCAAGTCTCAAACTTGAGGTGGCAAGGTAGAGTGGATAGAATACCAGTCATGGAGTCTGAAAGAGCTCAGTTCAAATGTGGACACAGGTACTTGATTTTTTGTTTTCCTTCATTCACGAAGAACAAAATGCCATCACTATCTTGGAGTCAAGGTACAGTGTTCCTGACCGTGACTGATCAGACCAATATGAGCTTAGAAACCTCTATGACAAGTTTGGAACAAATAGCCCAAATGAACATTTCTAGTGGAGATGTCTCTAAGTTTGGACTTCTCATTGAGAAGTGACACTTACTAGCTATGTGACCCTGGGCAAGTCACTTACCTTCTCTTTGCCTCTATTTCCTCTTCTATAAAATAAGGATAATAATATCATCTATCTTTCATTGTGATGAACAAATAAGATAAACATTTTAAAACAGTTACTAAGGTGTCTGGAACAAAGGGAGCACTACAAAAATCTTATTGTCATCATCATCATTATTTATTTCTAGAGCTGAGAATGAGGCCATATGTGGAGACATGAATTTGGTAGTTCTTTGAAAAGATGTTGTAGTTGATGTTTTAGGAGGTGAATAGGATTGCTAAAAGAGAAAATATTAAAAAAAAAGAAAAGAATTGCATTAAGAACATTCTATTAGGGAATACTCACTTCAAGGTGGAATAAAATGAGAAACCTGATTCTTAAAGAGAAATAGTATATAGAGTGGCAAGGAAAGAACCAAGAAATCTAATATTCTGAAAGTAAGTGGGTAAATTATTTCAGGGGAAGAAGGGGATGGCCAATATGTCTAATGATTTAAAGTGTCCAATGCTTTAAAGACGTAAGAAGGATCAAAAAATAAAGGAAAGAAAACTAAACCAAACCAACTAACGATCAAACGAAAAACCTAAAGGCAATGAAGTTGATGATTTAGATTATTATTTACCTTAAGGAGAGCAGTTTCACTAGGTATAGTGGATGTGGTGAAGAGTATTGGAGAAATAGCATTATAATTTCTGGGATCCAAAAGTCAAAGACTTTCAAAGGGTACTGTAAGACCTGAACATATCTATAGATAAAGAATGAACCAGTGCCAAGAGAAACATTAAAGATACATTAAAGAGAGAAAAGATGCCTGATGGAACTGCATCCATGAAGAAGTAGAAGAAATAGTATCAAACTTATAAGCAGGGGAAGAATAGCCATTGTATTTAGGAATATTTATAGTTATAATCAGAGGTATTGCAGATTCAGTTTTAGACCACTATAATAAAGCAAATATTGAAATAAAGTGAGTGATGAAATTTTTATTTCCCAGTACATATTAAAGTTATATTTATACCATACCATAGTCTATTAAGTATGCAATAGTCTTATGTCTATTTGAAAATGTACATACCTTAATTAAAAATACTTTATTGCTAAAACATGCTAACCATCTTCTGAGCATTCAATAAGTTGTAATCACTTTGCTGGTGGAGGGTCTTGATATTGATAGCTGCTGACTGATAAGAGTAGTGGTTGTTGAAGGTGGGGGAAGCTATGGCAATTTCTTAAAATAAGACAAGGAAGTGTGCCTCATTGATGGACTCTTCCTTTCACTTGACCACTTATAGGCCATTATAGGGTTTTTAATTGGCTTAATTTCAATATTGTGTCTCAAAGAATAGGGAAGCCCAAAGAGAGGGAGAGAGATGAGGAATGACCAGTCAGTGGAGCAATAAGAACACACATATTTATTGATAAAATTCAACATCTTAAATGTGTATGTTTCATGTCATCTCAAATAAATTATTATAGTAACATCTAAGACCACTGATCACAAATCACCTTAACAAATGTCATAATAGTGAAACAGTTGGAAATATTGCGAGAATTATCAAAATGTCATACAGATAAATATGAATAGATTCTATTGAAAAAATGGTGCCATTAGACTTGCTCAAGGCATAGTTGCCACAGACCTTCGATTTTTAAAAACAACAACAAAAATGCAGTATTTGTAAAGTACAATGAAACAAAGGGCAATAACATAAAGTATGCCTGTATTTTCCTATAAGTAACAGGAAAGTGAGTGCCAGTATTTAACAAGATAAATTTTGAGCCATGGAGAAAGAGGATTAGGACAGTTTATATTGGATGGCCTTGAAGAAGAAGAAGGTTTGGTAATTTTTTATAGTTGTTTGGAGTACTTAGGACTTGAAGACTTGATAGCATTTGAGGAGTCATAAGGACCAAAACAGGTATATTCAAACAAATATAAGGGAGTTATCAATGTAATTACAAGGGAAAAAACATACCATGTCAGAGTGAAAATGGAAAAAGAACAAATGTAGCATGATGTTAAAAAGTAAATTTCTTATGGGCAGGAAGTGGTTCAATTTTGTCTTTAAAAGCATAGTACCCAGGACACTGTCTAAGTTATAGTAGACACTTAACAGATGTTTGTTGGTTAATTGATACATGATAGTACTCATTGTATACCTTAGTATTTTTTAAAAGTCTTAAGGTTTTTGAGTTAAATGATTCTGAACTATAATCAAAATTTTATTATAGATTCAGATCTAGGATGAGTTTTAGAGGTCATCTAGTCCTATTTCCTTATTTTAAATTTAAACTTCCTAATTTTACATATAAGAGAATAGAATCCTAGAGAGGGTGAAATTTACAAGGTGACATAGATAGTAATTGGTGCAGGTAGAATTTGATAGATATCTTACAACTATAAATCTTATTTTCTTTTCCTTTTTTTCTCATTGTACATGCATACATGTGCATGTGTGGTATACGTGTACTCACAACATATATTTACCGTAATGTCTCTACTTTTATATATGAATATTGAATAAAATCTGCATTTTTGGCTGTTGCATTTAAAGTTCATTACAGAAATGTGATGATTTTATTAGAATTTTATTTATTTTTAAATTGTTTTAGTTCATTGAATGTCAAAACGGCTTTTTTTAATTGGTCAGATATTGAATTGGTAAACTGTAAAAAGCTTCAGTCAAACTGGTTTTGATTGTATATATACAGAGTAAATCAACAGTATGTTTAAATATTGTTAATATAAAAATTATGGAGTCACAAAACTTACATTTACATAAAATACTATCAGGAACAAATATAAGTATAAAAACATTTCAGGAAACCATCACATGATCATTGATTGTTCATTATATATATATATTTCACAGCAATTGGAACTATGATGATTGACAAAGTATAGGGAAAATAGGAGACTCTTAAGTGTATAATCTAAAAAAAAAGCCAATACACATAAATATATTGTACATGTTAAATACTTCATTATGCATACACAGATAAGTTTTCTGTTTTCTATTTAATAATATGGATTTTATATACATAGGAATATCCGATATAATTTTGTTTTAAATTGGACACAAATCTACACTTAACCACCAGCACTGGAGTCCGTATTTAAGAAATTTATCTCCTTCACACAATCTTAGATCCAGGCACTCTAGTCCCCTACCTGTTTCTCACACAGAACACTCACATCTCCTAACTCTGAGAATTCTCACTGCCTGTCTCCCACGCCTAGAGTCTCTCACTCCTCATCATTACCTCCTGACTTTTCTGGCTTCCTTCTAATTTTTGTTCCACTTCCTGAAGAAAAAAAAACTTTCCTTAAGCTCTTAGTGCTTTCCTTTTAAGATTTCCTCCAATTTATTTTACCTCTGTTTGTACACAGGTGTTTGCCTGTTGCTTTCTGCATTAGACTGTGAGCTCCATGAGAGCAGGGACATTCTTTTGTCATTCTTTGTATCTCCAACACTTAGCAAAATTCCTGGAACACAGTAGGTGTATAATAATGACTAGTTGACGGATAAAAAAAGAAGTATATAAAGTGTTTTTATGGAAATAATAATAATGATTATATCATAGCCGTATTTATCTATGTATCTATATAATGAAAGCTAAACTTAGGGAAAATCATCACATAGTTTCAAAATTTTTAGATCTGAATGGAACCTTAGAGATCATATAATTTTACTACTATAATTTTATAGATAAGGAATTTGAGGCCAGGGGAAAATGTTTGTTCAAAATCATACAGATCCTGTACTCCAAATCTTACCCTGTCCTGAGCCAGCTAAAGCTATTATGATTACTCATTATAGATGTTTAGGAACAGTTTCCACGAATGGAATAATAAAACTGATATTGGTTTGTTGAATCATCCTCCGCCTTAAGGGAACTTGAATTCCATTTTTCTAATCCATAGTCAAAATTGTAGTTTTCAGTGCTCTTGAATTAGAAAGGATATTCATACATTTTTGCACCCAGAATATAAGCAGATAAACCTGTGTGCATATATGTGTGTGTGTCTGTTGTTGTTGTTTTATAGAGCAGTGGGAGACTATTTGATGACTTATTTGGAATGCCACTTGTATATAGTCTGATTTCTCAATAATGAATTGCTGTAGATATAACTCAAGCAGACTAACATTGGCTGTAATGTCCATAAGGCATAGTAGGCTATAGAATTGTTGTGTAGGGGAAGTAAACTTCTTGACCTTTTGGATATATGTATTTTAAAGTACTTACATGAAAGAAGCTTTGCTCACATTGATGGAAAAACTTCAGAATGCTGACTCTTTCTTGGCACCAAAAAAGTACTACATGGGAAAAAAAAGTGTTATTGATTTAAATAGTTCCAAAAATAATGATTTTTTGCATAAGCTAATATGCAGAATATCTGCCTTTTGGAAAAATTTATATTTTAGGAATTCTTAATTATTTCACATTGAGTCTTCTTACTACAATGGAACATTTCAAGGAAATATAGTTTTTTTCCTACATTGGGAATTATTTTTTTAAAAAATATTATGGGGCAGAAATAAAGGAATTGCAGGAGCCTTGGGATCTTTTGTCTTCTACCTAGTTCTCTCCTTTAGCTTTCAAGTTAAATATAACCATTTTTCTCCATCTTCCCTTTGGATTTTACATTTGCAAACTCCATTTTCTCTGCCCTCTTCTACTGAACTTATTAAAGAGAGAAATCCTTTTCCTGAGTTGTCTATAGCTTGGTTAAAGTTCCCCTTTGCCTCCCCATAATTTCAAATGATCCCAACCGAGTTCCTCATTTCAAAACCAATTGGTTCCCAATTCTCCACCTGCTCCTCAGCATTGAAAAATTTAATGGAGAAGTCGCCTTCTTTCCAATGCCAGCACCCTGACTTTAAATCCCATTTTGTAGTCTTTGAACTGAAAAAAAATGTTTGTCTAATCCTCCCAGGATAATTTGGAAGTCAAATATTAAAGAATGGTATTTATTTTTTATTGAAATTTACCTACTACTTCTCTAGAAGTCTATATAAGTGTTCTATTTAATGGATCCAGTGGGGACATTTTCAAGCAATAGCCTGTTTATAACCTCCAATGTACCTTCCCTTCAAAGGCTATGCCATTATAAAAATAAGAACAAGACTTTCATGTTGGATTCTTTATGTTTTTTGTCTTTTTTTGGTTACTGTTACATTTATATTCTTTATGATTTTTTCTGTTTCAAAAACTTTTGCATTTCTGAAGATAACTGGTGAAAAAGTTGGAATGTATTCTATATAAACCAAAATACCAAAAATAAGGTAAAGATAACATATCCAGAAAAAAAAACATTGACTTTATTTGATTCTCTTTTTAATCAGATTTTTGATTCTACATGTTCCTTCACAAAAACTGTCATGAAGTCTAAAGGAAAATCCAAAATAGTTTGGTCTTAAGTTAAAGCCAAGTTGACACCTTATTATTAATACTGAAGTAAATATTTGATAGATATTTCTAATTTTGGGTAATAATAATAATAATAATACTTTACACAATTTTCTCTCTCTCTCTCTCTCTCTCTCTCTCTCTCTCTCTCTCTCTCTCTCTCATAAAGCATTTCCCTAATCATTCCCATATTGTGTAAACAGAAATTTCAAATTGCTGTAATGATACTGTTTTCCTCTGCTTTTCTTTAGTAGGGTAGAATCAACATTGTAAAGGAAAACAACTTTAAAAGACCCAAGAAATCTTAGTAATTCAGTGAACAATCACAACTCTAGCAGGCTGATGAAAAAATGTGTCTCTCACCCCATGGTGGAATGCTGATGGACTACAGGTGAAGAATTAGATACACATTTCCAGGCACAACCAGTACAATAAAAATTATTTTGTTTGACTATAATTATTTGTTATGAGGAAGGGTTTTTGATTGGGGAAAGATGTTGTAGAAGTGATTAGGGATAAAGATAGTGATGAAAAGAAAGAGACAAGAACAGGTCAAACTTCAAAGACATAAATAAGCAAGGCAATGTTTGTATTAATACTATATTTATTTTTATCTGCAAATCTACTTGTTTAAATACAGACAGATTATATGAAGATAAATACACATTCAAATATATATTAAAGACAAAGTATAATTGATGAATAGTTTCATATAACATTATTTTTCTGGATTTTTTTGTATATAGGCTTTTATGTGCTGATCATTTTCGAGTTCATAGAAAAAAATAAATGATGGCATCAAGTCCATTAAAATATGTTGATGACTCTGAAATCCACAAAGTTTCATGTATTTTCTGATCTTTTATTTTCACAGATCTCTTGAGAGATGTGTGATACATTTGCAGGCACTGTAGGGAAATGGGAAAAGGCCACATCCATCAGTCTTGTCCACTGATTTCAGGTGAATATGAGGTTATAAGTGTCTGAAAGTTCAATTGGTTTATTACATACAAAAACATTCAATCATGGGGAAAGATCTTTAATAATGCTCTCAAGCTTTGACGAATTAAACATGCAAACACAGAAACAATCTTATATTACTTTACCTACTGTAAATTTTGAAATTGTCTTTATGGATCAGTAAGTTATTTAATGGCCTTTCACCCCTGAGGCTACACTTCAAATTAAAGTTGTGTGAGCTTTGAGAAATAACCAATTTGAAATTATGATGTGAATTCTTATTAGGGGTACATGAGTTTGAAGATCTCTCATTATTTAGCCCCACAAGGTTACAGACAATTCCAACATACCCACATGATTTAAATGTATAAAGTTATTTTCTATTAGATTATTTAGGTAATTCCATGCTTAATTCCCTACCTAAGAGGAAAATTCCCCGTGTAAACACAAATTGCATATAGTACTCATGATTAAAATATCATGAAAGCTGGGGAGACTCAGTAATTTGGCCTTCTGAATCCACATACATGTTCTCTTGATATACTAGCTAAAGTATTCCTGTTTCATGATTGAGAACATAAAATTATATGTTCCTCACATCCATTCAGAACATAGAATCACAGCTTTAGGATCTTTAAGGCTATTGAGTCTAAATCCCTAATTTTACAAATAAGGTGGTTGAATAACTTTATGGAGTCATAGGACAACAGTATGGAATTGGAAGGGGATATAGGGAACTTAAAGTTCAACCCCCTCATTTTATAAATGAAGAAACTGAGGTAGAGGGGTTAAATGACTGCCACAAAGCCAGTAATGTTTTTAGGGAGACTTTGAAGTCATGTCTTTCTGATTCCAAGCCAACTACTCTAGTCTCTATACAACTCAGTTACATGAAGTCACATAGGCATGAGAGTTCAAGACAAGATTAAAACCCATATCAAGCTGACTCCATTTCTACTAACTATTCAATAAAGCCATACACATGATGACTCATCTCACTATGACTTCATTTTCTGGTAAAATTCTAAGAGGCAATACTCCATGTAAAACAGATAATTTCTTCAGTCACTAAGCATTTATTAGGTGCCTAATATAGAATGCACTGTGCTAGGCATTGGACAGAAATACAAAGATGAATAAAACATGGCCCTAACCCTCAAAAGGTCTTGTGTGACTGATAGGGGAAGGATATGCCACATTTACAGGTGTATAAAACAAATTAGAATGTGCTTCATGCTTTGTGTCAGATGCTGGACACCCTTCTTCCCAAGGATGTCAGAATGAACTCAAGTGGAACAATTTAGATAGTCAGCTGTAACCCAAATGTCACCACAACCTTTATTAGTGATTACTCTTCTGTTACCAGTGCTGCACCGGCTCTGGACCATCATGATCCAGGAAAACAGATAAATACAGACATGTATCAAGGCCATATTATTACTAGTATCAACACCAAAGTGAAAGCACAAGAAAAGAAAGACCCAGGAATAAACACATTAGTTATGTCAGCTACATGGTTCCTATTAGTATCAACTAGAGTTTCCTGTACTTATTGTCATCAATCAACAATTAATTAATCATCAAGTATTCATTAAGTACTTACTAGGCATTATGCTAGCTGCTAGAAATGCATGTAGCAGCTAGGCTGGAGAAAAAAAAAAAAAACAACAAAAACCAAAAACTAGATGTAGGGTCAGGAAGGCCTGAGTTGAAATTTCACCTTTGACCCTTATTAAGTCTGTCACCCTAGGCAAGTTTACTTAACTTTTGTCTTCCTCAGTTTCCTAACAATAATTTAACTATAACTAAGTTAACAAAAAACCACCTCCCAAGGTAAATGTGATGATCAAATAAGATAATTGTTAAGTGCTTTAAAATTCCTAAAGCATTACTTAAATGCTAAATATTATTTATTATTATTTTGTTGTAGGGCAATGAGGGTTAAGTGACTTGCTCAGGGTCACACAGCTAGTAAGTTTCAAGTGTCTGAAGTCATATTTGAACCCAGGTCCTCCTGAATCCAGGGCTGGTGCTTTATCCACTGTGCCACCTACCTGCCCCCTTACTATTATTGAATACAAAAAAGTGAAACAATCCATACTCACAAAAGGTTAATTAAAATGGAGGGAGACAACAAGTAGATATATAAATATATACATGAGAAAGTGGAGACATACAAATATGTTACAATAAACTTTTAAAAAAATAAAAGAAAGCAAGATAATTTGGGAGAAAAGACAGTAGCACTTGACATGAGACATGAAGAATATGGAAGAATATGGTAACTGATCTTCATCATAATACAAGAAAGGTATAAAGAATTAATTGTTATTTGAGGTTTTTATGACCCCATCTTTTGGCTAGAATTAAAAAACAAACAAACAAAAAAAACAAAACTTTGGCATCTGCACTGGCCTCTGGGGCTCCACAAACAACACAGTGCTCCACACACTGGTTGTAGCCATTGCCATGGCACTGGCACATCACGTCATCAACACTCGCTGATGCCTACATGGGCCTGGCAAAATTATAATAATTGGAAGCCTAGTGAGGACAGTCATGTGACTGTCAGAGTGGCCAGCCAATTGGCTGGGGGCTATGTGTGGTCATCCTGGGGTCTGCTGGGAAGAAGGGAAGGTTGTCCGTCATTCTAGCTTGAAGCTGGTAGGTGACAGGACACTGATATATGTTCTCAGCTGATTCCTGGGTGGTGGTATTGTTCAGGTTGTATAATTTCCCTTTCCCCATTTTATTTCCTTTCCCTTGATCCTATTGATCCTGTTTGTGTTGTTTTTTTGTTTTTTTTTGTTTTTTTAATGTTCGTTCTTGTCAAATAAATCAAGTTCGTTCTTGTTAAATAAATCCTGCTCTGTTTTGAGGGAGGCTGTCTCCTTCCTTGCCCCAATATTGTGGCAAGCCACTTAACTAACACTCCCCAATTAAAAATTGGTCCCCACAAAAGAATGCTGTGAGATGGAGATAATGGAGTGCATTCCATTCATGGAGAGATGCCAGTGCAAAGGAATTGAGATGGAGTGCTGTGTATGAGGAACAGAGAGAAGGCCAGTTTGGATGGCAGAATATAGGACAAGAAGTAATGTACAACAAATATGAAAAGATAAGTCATCATATTTTTAAAAATCATTTACAGGGTAGCTTAAGCCAAGTTACTTGACCAATATCTAGGTACACTAAATACTCTGGCAGAAATGGCAATACAATCAAGTCCTACTCTAGTTGTTCATGGAAGTAATGGTGCTGGAGGGGAGTCAAAATTATTTACTTGACTTAATGCACAGAGCTCCTGACACAATTACCCCCCCAAACAGCAATAAAACAACCCCTGGAGCAGCAAACCCAATAAAAATATGGGCTAAGATTATTTTCTATCCAAAGACAGATTAGAGGGTGCCATACTGGGCTGTGAGAAGAGTCTACCTGCAATCATGCTGACACAGACCCCAGGCACTCTGCACCAGAGGAACTTATCCCAAAGCCTCCAAATCAGCTGCAGCACCTGTGTCTTCTGGAACTAAGTTTATGGTTGGGTGAGAGGGCTGAATGGCTGGCTGGGAAGTGGGGGAGGGAATAAAAGGGTGTCTTTGGGACCTACGGAGGAATTCGGATATCTCATTCCAGCAGGGAACCAGGAAGAAATTTTGAGCTGCACGAGGTCCAGGTGGGGGAGGGGCACAGGCTTGTCAGAGCTGAGAACTACCAGAGCACACAAAGTCCTGCTGGCTGGTTAACTAGCAAGTTGGCTTGAGGTTATCTTTGGACAAGAGAACAGACCAGGGCCGAGAAAGACTTTCCCTACCTCAAACCAAAACACCTGGGACCCTCTGAAGCTTGGGACTTTGTAGCTTGGAAGTAGGGCACCACTCTAAAAGGGAGTTAACAGTCAAGTAAAAGATGGCGAGATGAGCAAAGAAAGTTGAGAACTATAGAATGTTACTTTAGTGACAAGGAAGATTGAGGTACACCTTCAGAAGAGGATAACAACATCAGGGCTCCAACATCCAAAGCTTCTAAGAAAAATATAAATTGGTCTCAGGCCATGGAATTGCTCAAAAGAGACTTTGAAGAGAAAGTAGGAGAGACAGAAGGAAGATTTAGAGAGGTGGAGGAAAGAATGGAAAGAGAAATGCGAGCAATGAAGGAGAGCTATGAGAAAAAAGTCAACAGCTTGAAAAACCAAATGGAAAAGGAGATAAAAAAGCTCTCAGAAGAAAATAATTGCCTAAGAATTGGGATTGAAGAAATGGAAGCTAGTGACATTGGAAAGTATCATCTGACATTATTAAGTAGTAAGAAGAGACACTTAATCTACTAATACAATTAAAATAAGATATCTAAATATAATAAATTATAATTTTCAGTTAATATGCTGATTATTATCATAATTAAATCATTTTTAACTATATTTAATCTCATAACTAAGGGGTGGGGAAAATCTCACTCACAGCTGGGCTATTGTGATGAAAATTCTTTGTGATATTTAAGATACTATATAAAAATTATGATGAATGGATGCTATCAGAAAAACCTGGAAAGACCTAAATTAACTGAAACAGATTGAAATATACTATATACAAATTAACAGCAATAGTGTAAGATGATCTGCTGTTAAGCATGTGGTTATTTTAAGCAATGCAAAGATCCAATATAACTTTGAAGGACTTATGAAAATTGCAGTCCATCTACAGAGAAAGAACTGATGGTATCTGAAAACAGATTGAAGCATATTTTTGACAGTTCTTTATTCTGAAGTTTTGTTTTTATCTTTTTTCTCTCACAACCTAGCTAATGTGGAGATGTTCCCCATGACTACTCATGTATAACTTATATTGAATTGCTTGAGTTCTTGGGAGTGGTGGATGGGAAGGGAGGGAGGAAGATTAGTTGGAACACAAAGTTTTAAATAATTGATGTCGGGGGCAGCTAGGTGGCACGGTGGATAAAGCTCTGGCCCTGTATTCAGGAGGACCTGAGTTCAAATCCAACCTCAACCACTTGACACCTAGTAGCTGTGTGACCCTGGGCAAGTCACTTAACCCTCATTGCCCTGCAAAAATAAAAAAATTTTAAAAAATTTAAAAATTGATGTCAAAATTTGTTTTTACATGTAATTTGGAAAATAAAATTCTAAACAGAAAAAAAATGATTTACTTGACTTACCTCCTAATTTCACATTGAAAGGAGTCCCATTTTAGGTAAAATATTCCTAATTTTTTAAATGTAGGAAATATTTTATGATACCAGATGATCATAATAATGCCCTTCTATTACTTTCGGTAACAAACCCTGGATTCTATCTAGGTTTTTTGCTAGACTACATATGTATATGATCATATGCATATATATATATAAACGTACATGTATGTATGTACATATAAATATATACAAATATATCATTTATACACAATACATACATAATATCACAGAAGACATTGAGATTTCAAGGTTATATACACATGTATATGAATGTATATGTATATATCTGCATCTAAAACAGAGATATAGATGTATATATCTGTCTAAACTTATACATATATATCAGCAAATAATATTTTAGTGTAATTGCCATAATACCATAGAGTTATATTTATATACTTATATGTTAATGACATTTCATGAGACTGCCAAGAAAATATTTAACAGCCTAGACAAAGATTTTTGTTATCCAAGGTTTGGTGGAATCCTGTTTTGTTTTGTTTTTTTAATGGACAAACCTTTTTTATATGGGTTAGGAATATTTAACTAGAATAGTTTTTAAACCTTTCCCTTAAAAATGGGGAATTTCTTATATTAAAGGGGAAATATCTAAATTGAACAATAGGATTAATTCTAAACTATCTAAGATGTCAAATATATTAATTCTAAGTTTTCTACTAAATAGTAAACCCCTTCCAGGTAAGGATCACATCATATTTAGCTTTTTGTCTTCCTCAGTAATTAGCACACTTAATAGGCACCTACCAAATATTAGCTGAAGTTTGGGTGAATGGCTAGTCATTTATGCACCTTTGGTTCCTGATTTCCAGATATATAATATTGGGGCAGGACCATCAAAATATTTTTTTCAACTAATTCCAATTTTTCTTTGGACTCCATATCAACATTAAAAAGAAAAAAAGTTCCATGTACATTTTTAATTGAATGATAAAACAGAAACTAAAAGGAAATTCCAGTGGAATAGATCATTATTTTCCATTGCTGGTGGTTCTGTTCTGAAGATGAAAGGATAAATAAAAGATTTGATCATGCACACCAAGGACTATGCTTGAGTTTCTAGTGAAATCATTTTTATTAAAAAGCCAAACCAAGTCACTGTCTTCTTTTTTCCTCTAGATCCAAGAGTTTTCATTTGGCATTTTTGTCCTGAATTCCAATTGAGACTGCCTTCTGGTCCTTTTCATAGAACTATCCCTCAGATGCTATCAATTAATTGCAATAAAAACTTTTGGAAAAAAGAAATATATTCTCCCTGTGATGCCAAAGTGAAATAGAAAGCATTTTTCAATTTAAATGTGGATTATAAATGCTCCTCTAGAAAGAATGAAAGTGCATCATACAAGAATACTTTAGTTCCTTATTGATAGTACAATCAACTATGGATATGGTCTGGGGTTGGGCCTAGGGATAAAGCTTTGCCTATTTTTTGTTGTTGTTCAGTTTTTACTTGTGTCCAACTCTTCATGACCCCATCTGGGGTTTTTTTGGCAATAATAATGGAATGGTTTGCAATTTCCTTCTCCAGCTCATTTTACAGATGAGGAACTGAGACAAATAGGGTTAAGGGACTTGCCCAGGTCACACAGATAATAACTGTCTGAGGCCAAATTTGAACTCATGGGCACTAGCCTTCCTTATGCCAATCCCAGTGCTATTTCTATCCACTGTACCACCTAGCTGCCCTTTGCCTAATTTATCAGCAGGCAAATATGGGAGTACTATTGAACAGAAGGGCATATGACATTTGCTATTTAAATGTGGCAAACAATGTGCATACATTATAAATAGTAGATACAATAAAATGTATACAAAATTATTGATCTAGAGCTGGAAAGAACTTAAGAGATCATTGAGACCAACCATCTCATTTTAAAGATAAAGGAACAAAGTCTAAAAAAGCAAAATGGCTTCCCTATTTTCATGTGATTTTTTGGCATTCATTTCAACTCACATCCTTTATTCCAAATTCAGCATTCTTCCCATATCAGCATGCTCCCCATATTTTTTACAGGAATAATTGAAAAACTTCAAAAGCCCACTTTTTAGGAAACTTTTTTGTCTGATTATCATCCTCATTAATATGTACATGTCCTTATATCATTGTTCTTGTAGGAATAACTGTCATATAATAGCCTTTTTTTGTTTGTTTGTTTGCTTTTTTTGCAGGGCAATGGGGGTTAAGTGACTTGCCCAGGGTCACACAGCTAGTAAGTGTCACGTGTCTGAGGCCAGATTTGAACTCAGGTCCTCCTGAATTCAGGGCCTGTGCTTTATCCACTACGCCACCTAGCTGCCCCCACATAATAGCCTTTTTTTTTTTTTTTTTTTTTTTTCTTATGAGATATTTTATTTTTTCCGTTACATGTAAAGATAGTTCTCAACTTTTGTTTATACATGCTTTACAATTTCAGATTTTTCTCCCTCCCTCCCCTCCCTCCCCCCCTCCCCTAGACAGCAGGTAATCTGATATAGGTTATATCTATATATCTCTATACATATACATATAGATATATATATACACACACACATATATATACACATAATAACATTAATCCTATTTCTGCATTAATCCTGTTACAAGAGAAAGAATCAGAGCAGTGATGCAAAACCTCAAAATAGAAAAAAAAAACACAACAGCACCCAAAACAAAAGAAATAATATGGTTCAATCAGCATCTATACTCCACAGTTCTTTCTTTCTTTTTTTTTTTCTTGGATTTGGAGATCCTCTTCTATCATGAGTTCCCTGGAACTCTTCTGTACCATTGCATTGGTGAGAAGAATATAGTCCATCACAGTAGGTCAACACTCAATGTTGATGATACTGTGTACAATGTTCTTCTGGTTCTGCTCATCTCACTCATCATCAGCTCACGTAAGACCCTCCAGGTTTCTCTGAACTCTTCCTGCTCATCATTTCTTACAGCACAATAGTATTCCATTGTATTCATATACCACAACTTGTCCAGCCATTCCCCAATTGATGGGCACCCCCTCAACTTCCAATTCCTTGCTACCACGTAAAGAGCAGCTATAAATATTTTTGTACATGTGGGTCCCTTTCCCCCTTCCATGATTTCTTTGGGCAAAAGACCTAAAAGTGGGATTGCTGGGTCAAAGGGTATGCACAGCTTTATCGCCCTTTGGGCATAATTCCAAATTGCTCTCCAGAATGGTTGGATCAGCTCACAGCTCCACCAACAATGCATTAGTGTTCCAATTTTCCCACAGCCTCTCCAACATTTATTATCTTCCTTTTTTGTCATTTTAGCCAATCTGATAGGTGTCAGGTGGTACCTCAGAGTTGTTTTAATTTGCATCTCTCTAATCATTAGAGATTTAGAGCATTTTTTCATATGGGAATAGATAGCTTTGGTTTCTTCATCAGAAAACTGCCTGTTCATATCCTTTGACCATTTCTCAATTGGGGAATGACTTGGATTCTTATAAATTTGATTTAATTCCCTATATATTTTAGAGATGAGGCCTTTATCAGAAGCACTGGCCTCAAGAATTGTTTCCCAGCTTTCTGCCTCCCTTCCAATTTTGGATGCATTGCTTCTGTTTGTACAAAAATTTTTTAATTTAATATAATCAAAATCATCCACTTTGCATTTTATAATATACTCTATCTCATGTTTGGTCAAAAACTGTTCTCCTTTCCAAAGATCTGATAGGTACACTATTCCTTTCTCTCCTAATTTACCTATGGTATCACCTCTTATGTCTAAATCATGTATCCATTTTGACCTTATTTTAGTATAAGGTGTAAGATGTTGGTCTAAGCCTAATTTCTGCCATACTATCTTCCAGTTTTCCCAGCAGTTTTTGTCAAATACTGAGTTCCTATCCCAGAAGCTGGAGTCTTTGGGTTTATCAAACACTACATTACTAGTGTCATTTACTACTGCATTTCCTGAGCCTAGCCTATTCCATTGATCTACCACTCTATTTTTTAGCCAGTACCAGATAGTTTTGATGACTGCCGCTTTATAGTAAAGCTCCAGGTTTGGTACCGCTAACCCACCTTCCTGTGAATTTTTTTCCATTATTTCCCTGGATATTCTTGATTTTTTGTTTTTCCAGATGAATTTTGTTATTATTTTTTCTAGCTGTATAAAATAATTTTTAGGTAGCCTGATTGGTATGGCACTGAATAAGTAAATTAATTTAGGCAGTATTGTCATTTTTACTATATTAGCTCTGCCTATCCATGAGCAATTGATATCTTTCCAATTATTTAGATCTGATTTGATTTGTGTGAAGAGTGTTTGGTAGTTGTGTTCATAGAGTTCCTGGGTTTGTCTTGGCAAGTAGACTCCCAAGTATTTTATATTACCTACTGTTACTTTAAATGGAATTTCTCTTTCTATCTCTTGCTGCTGGACTTTGTTGGTCATGTATAGAAATGCTGATGATTTATGTGGATTTATTTTATATCCTGCTACTTTGCTAAAGTTGCTAATTGTTTCAAGTAATTTTTGACTTGATTCTCGAGGATTCCTTAAGTATACCATCATATCATCTGCAAAGAGTGATAGTTTTGTTTCCTCCTTGCCTATTCTAATTCCTTTAATTCCTTTCTCTTCTCTGATTGCTAAAGCTAACATTTCTAGAACAATATTAAATAATAGGGGTGATAATGGACATCCCTGTTTCACCCCTGATCTTATTGGGAAGGCCTCTAATTTATCTCCATTGCATATAATACTTGCTGATGGCTTTAGGTAGATACTGTTTATTATTCTAAGGAAAGCTCCCCCTATTCCTAAACTCTCTAGTGTTTTTATTAGGAATGGGTGCTGTACTTTGTCAAAAGCTTTCTCTGCATCTATTGAGATAATCATATGATTTTGGTTGGTATTCTTATTGATGTGGTTGATTATGTTAATAGTTTTCCTAATGTTGAACCAGCCCTGCATTCCTGGTATAAATCCCACCTGGTCATAGTGTATTATCCTGGTGATCACTTGCTGTAATCTCCTTGCTAATATCTTATTTAGGATTTTAGCATCAATATTCATTAGTGAAATTGGTCTATAATTTTCTTTCTCTGTTTTTGCTTTGCCTGGTTTTGGTATCACCACCATATTTGTGTCATAAAACGAATTTGGTAGAACTCCTTCTTCACCTATTTTTCCAAATAATTTGTATAATATTGGAATTAATTGTTCTTTAAATGTTTGGTAAAATTCACCCATAAACCCATCTGGCCCTGGGGATTTTTTCTTAGGGAGTTCATTAATAGCTTGTTCAATTTCTTTTTCTAATATGGGTTTATTTAAGGATTTTATTTCCTCTTCAGTTAACCTGGGCAGTTTGTATTTTTGTAAATATTCATCCATTTCATTTAGATTGTCAAATTTATTGGCATACAGTTGGGCAAAATATTTCCTAATTATTGCTTTAATTTCCACTTCATTGGTGGTAACATCACCCTTTTCATTTTTGATACTGGTAATTTGGTTTTCTTCTTTCTTTTTTTTAATCAAATTAACCAATATTTTATCTATTTTATTGGTTTTTTCATAAAACCAGCTCTTAGTTTTATTGATTAATTCTATAGTTTTTTTGCTTTCAATCTTATTGATTTCTCCTTTAATTTTCAGGATCTCTAATTTAGTGTCTAATTGGGGATTTCTAATTTGTTCTTTTTCTAGCTTTTTAAGTTGCATGCCCAATTCATTAATCTCCTCTTTCTCTTTCTTATTCATGTAAGCATTTAGAGCTATAAATTTTCCCCTAAGCACTGCTTTGGCTGCATCCCATAGATTTTGGTATGTTGTCTCATTATTGTCATTCTCTTGGATAAAGTTATTGATTGTTTCTATGATTTCTTGTTTGGCCCATTCATTCTTTAGAATGAAATTATTTAGTTTCCAATTGATTTTCATTCTACTTTTCCCTGGCTCTTTCTTACATGTAATTTTTATTGCATCATGATCTGAGAAGGATGCATTTACTATTTCTGCCTTTCTACATTTGACTATGATGTTTTTGTGCCCTAATACATGGTCAATTTTTGAAAATGTGCCATGTACTGCTGAGAAAAAGGTATATTCCTTTCTATTCCCATTCAATTTTCTCCAGACATCTATCATGTCTAACTTTTCTAGTAATCTATTCACCTCTTTCACTTCTTTCTTATTTATTTTTTGGCTAGATTTATCTAATTCTGAGAGGGGGAGATTCAGATCCCCCACTAGTATAGTATTACTATCTAATTCCTCTTGTAACTCATTTAACTTCTCCTCTAAGAACTTGGATGCTATACCACTTGGCGCATACATATTCAATATTGATATTACTTCATTATCTATAGTACCTTTAAGTAAGATGTAATTTCCTTCCTTATCTCTTTTAATGAGGTCTATTTTTGCCTGCACTTTGTCTGAGATAAGGATTGCTACCCCTGCCTTTTTTACTTTAGCTGAGGCATAATATATTCTGCTCCAGCCTTTTACCTTTACTCTGTGTGTATCTCTCTGCTTCAAATGTGTTTCTTGTAAACAGCATATTGTAGGGTTCTGGTTTTTAATCCACTCTGCAATTCGCTTCCGTTTTATAGCAGAGTTCATCCCATTCACATTCACAGTTATTATTACTGACTGTCTATTCCCCTCCATTCTATTTACCCCCTTTGTACTTTTCCCCCCTTCTTTCACCCTATTCCTCCTCATCGACGTTTTACTTCTTACCCCTGCCTCCCCCAATCTGCCCTCCCTTTTTATCACCCCCCTCTCTTTTCTTTACCCTTTTCTCCCTTGCTTTTGTCCTCCCTTCTATCAGTCCCCCTCTTTCCCTTCCCCTTTTGTTTCCCTAAAGAATGAGTTAAGTTTCTTTATCCCAATGAACGTATATGTTATTCCCTCTTTGAGTCAAATCTAATGAGAATAGGGTTGAAACCATGTTCCCCCCTCCTTTCTTTCCCTCTATTATAATAGGTTTTTTTCCACCTCTTCATATGATATAATTCATCCCATTCCACCTCCCCTTTCCTCTCCTCCCCATAGACTCCCTTTTTATCCCCTTAATTCTTTTGTATCATCACATCAAAGACAATTTATATTTATACCCTCTATATAAAGTCCTTCTCTCTGCCCAAATACATTTACAGTTCTTAAGAGTTATGAGTATTATCTTCCTGTGTAGGGATATAAACAGTTTAACCTAATAGGGTAACTTTTTTTTTTCCCCTCTGTTTACCTTTTTAAACTTCTCTTGAGTCTTGTATGTTGAGATCAAATTTTCTATTCAGTTCTGGTCTTTTCACCAGGAAAGATTGAAAGTCGCCAATGTCATTAAATGTCCATCTTTTCCCCTGAAAGAAAATGCACATTTTTGCTGGGTAATAGATTCTCGGCTGCAATCCAATCTCCTTTGCCTTCCGGAATATCATATTCCAAGCCTTGCGGTCCTTTAATGTTGAAGCTGCCAGGTCCTGAGCAATCCTGACTGTGGCTCCATGATATTTAAATTGCTTCTTTCTGGCTGCTTGGAGTATTTTCTCCTTCACCTGATAATTCTGGAATTTGGCTACAATATTCCTTGGAGTTTTCCTTTTGGGGTCTCTTTCAGGAGGTGATCGATGGATTCTTTCAATGATGATTTTATCCTCTGATTCTATGATATCAGGGCAGTTCTCCTTAATAATTTCCTGGAATATGGTATCTAGATTCTTTTTCTGGTCATGGCTTTCAGGCAGTCCAATGATTCTCAAATTGTCTCTCCTTGATCTGTTTTCCAGATCAGTTGTCTTTCCAATGAGGTATTTCACATTTTCTTCTATTTTTTCATTTTTTTTATTCTGCTTGACTGATTCTTGGTGTCTCATGGATTCCTTATCTTCCAACTGTCCCACTTTAATTTTTAAGGCATTGTTTTCTTCAGTGAGATTATGCACCTTTTTTTCCATTTGGCTAAGTGAATTTTTTAAGGTACTGTTTTCTTCAGTGAGATTATGCACCTTTTTTTCCATTTGGCTAAGTGAATTTTTTAAGGTACTGTTTTCTTCAGTGAGATTATGCACCTTTTTTTCCATTTGGCTAAGTGAATTTTTTAAGGTATTGTTTTCTTCAGTGAGATTATGCAACTTTTTTTCCATTTGGCCAAATGAATTTTTTAAGGCTTTGTTTTCTTCAGCTTCCTTTTCTAAGCTGCTGATTCTTTTTTCATAATTTTTTTGTTTTGCTTTCATTTCTCTCCCCATTTTTTCTTCTACCTCTTGCAATTGATTTTTAAAATCCTTTTTGAGCTCTTCCAGGAAGGCTTTTTGTTCTTGCGACCAATTCACCTTCCCTTGTGAGGCTTCAGATGTAGACAATTTGAGGCTATTGTCCTCATCTGAGTTTGTGTTGGCTTCTTCCCTATTGATACAGAAGCTCTCAATGGAGAGGGCTCTTTTTTGCTTCTTACTCATTATTGCAGCTTATTTATTTATTCTTTAAGTTGAGGTCTGCTCTGGGGGCACCAGGGTCCCTGTTTTGGGCTTCTTGTGCAGGTGTATAGGTGCTGTGTGACCGGGCTTTTACTCTGAGGCCTTTATGGTGTGTGGAGATGCCCCGCCCTGCACTTCCTGTATGATTGTGCTCGGCCAGCCAGGCGCCAGACCCTGGCGTCTGATCCCGCCGTTCGTGGCCCTCTCGGCCGGTGCAGGTAAGTTTTTCCACTGTCCTTCTTGGCCACCAGATTTTTGAATCAGGTTCCAGGAGCCTCAGTTGTTCGGCTGTGGCCCGCAGCTCCTGCTGACTTGCCCCGACCCCCTCGGCGCTGGGTTGCTGCCCTGCGCTGGGCCTCCCTTTTGCCCGAGTCAGACCGACCTTTTCCTGAAGTCTTCTAAATTATCTCTGGTTGGAGGACTGTGTCTCTCTGTCTATTTGCAGGTTCTGTAGTTTCAGAATCCGTCCAGAGGCTTGATTTAATGTTCGTTTTGAGGGAACAGAAGGAGAGCTCAGGCAGCTTGCTGCTTCCTCTCCGCCATCTTGGCTCCGCCCCCCCATAATAGCCTTTTTAAGCTAAATTTCTCCTTCCAAATTTTTCTAGCGTGACATAAAAGCCTGGAGAGAGAGTTTCTGCCTTTCTGAATTCCTGTGTTATGATCAATGATAATTGGATGAATTGAGACCATTCTGAAGTCCCTGTTTTTCTACTGAGTCTCTTTCCTAATTGTCCCTTTTGGAAATTCACTGAAACAATTCTATGAGTTAAGGCTTTTGGGTTCAGATTCATATCCCCATACTTTCTCCATAAACCTGTTAGCCAATGTCTTCCTTCTTCAAATTACTGCAAGGAGAAATTATAGCTTAAAAAGAGAAGTAGTACTGGAGCAGTAGTAGAGTAGTTTATTCTAAAAAATAAAAGATCAAATAAGAAATTTTTAAAAAATGTACATACTTCTATTTATAACTTTATGATTTCATATACACAGATATTTTTGTTTAACTTAGCCATCTTTAGGGTAGGGTGCAGGAAGAGAAGGAAAAAAGGGGGAATTACATCATATTTTTTGTATATTTCAAAGGAATAGGAAGTTGTACATAACAGAAGTACAGTTTCATGTACAATCATCTTTTTCTGTTCTGCTATGTTATGGAAATGATTGTTTTATTTCTTAAATTCAGAATAAAGTAAGTGCAATTTTAAAAAATTATAAATTATATAAAATATATATATGTGTATACTTCTTATTCAATGATTAACTGTATGAACTTATGTCACTTTCAAGATAACAGTAAATTAATGTGTCTGTAATTTACCATTGACTCAACAAAATGAACAAGACTATAATGCATACATCCTTTATTACTAGTAAAATAAATAATTGAATCAATAGTGATTATTCCCAGATCTATATATGCAATCTTTGACTCTTTCTTACATTCTAGTCTCACAGCTTCAGTTGTCTATTGGACATTTCAAACTAGTTTTCCAGTAGGCATCTCAGACTCACGATATCCAAAACAGAACTAATTATTTTTTTTTCTCTAAATCCACCATTCTACCCAACTCCACCATTTTTGCTGAAGTCATTACCATCTTTCTGTTCATCCAAATATACAACTACCATGTGATACTTCACTGTATACTCATTTTCCCCACATTTCAAATCAGATGCTTAAACTCTAAATTTCTTGCATTTCTCTCCTCCACTCACATAGCACTCATACAGCCAACACTCTAGATCAGTGCTTCATCTTTTCTTGCCTAGAATATGCTCATAACTTCCTGAGTGATCATCTGCCTCAATTCTTTCCCCACTCCAATTTCATCCTCTTTGCCTACCATAGTAATTTCCCTAAAGCACAAGGCTGACAATGTCACCCCCTACCCAAAACAATTAAATGACTCCCTAGGATTAAATATTAGCTTCTCTAGTTTATGTTTAAAGCTTCTCATAAACTTGTCATCTTATCTTCCTAACTTGATAATGCATTATTCTCTTCCATGCAATGATATATCCAAAATGGTTTCTTTGCTCACAATGAATTTTACTTTTCATCTCAATCCTTTTTTGCAGTAGCTACCCACATGCCTGATGTGCTTCCTCCCCATGGCTACCTATTAGAAACTCTTGTTTCCTTTCAAGATTCAACTTATATTATGTTCTTTTGGGGACTTTTTATGGTTTTTCCCAGCTGCCAATGCCTGCCCTCCTCCCCAACAACAAAATTAACTGTATTTGTGTATATTTTGTGTACATGTGCATGTTGTTTCCCCTATTAGAATGTTTATTAATAACCAAATATTTATTCAGCACTTACTTTGTGCCAAGAACTACTTTAAGTACTGGGGATACAAATCTAATTGGGTTTTGGGAACTGAATAGCATCCTGGAATGTAGTTCAGAGGGATATATGGCCTTCTATTTGGCCTAAAGGGTGATTTGGGATTGTCATGATCTCTGAGCTTGAAGTGGGACTTGAATCAAAACCAGGAGTGCTTAAAAAGATACAATCTGTGAGACATACCAAACAGAAAGACTGGGTATTTCAAGAGTTTAGTAGCACCAGTATTAGGCAGATAGGTCCTGATTTTTGCCTCTAATGTAAAGAGGTTGGAGATTAGCTAGGGAAAAAATAAAGCAACATCAATTAAATTAGCTTGGAGAGTCAAACCTCTGCCTGAATGTTAGGAATCTGCTTCACGGGGGCTCTGAGCTATTGTGATAACTAACATTTCATCTGATATAGATCCCATTAAACAACAGAGGGAGGAGCAACCTCAACCTGAGAAGCCATTAGTTTACCTATAGGCTGAGGAAAAACAGAAAGGATAATCTTCATAATGGAGTATAGTTGCTTAAATCTCCAGAGAGAAAGAGGTTAGGTAGGAGAAGGTGGTTTTGATTAATAGTCAACATTATCCTTCCCTCCTCAATAATGATACCTACACCACAGGTGTTCCATAAAGCAAAAGTAAAAAAGAAAATGGGGATTCACATTCTAATGAGGGAGAAAACACATACATAAATCACATATACAAAATAAATACAGAATAAACGGAAGGTAACCATAACAGGCAGGCTAATAATTAATAATTTAATAAATAATTAATTATAATTAATTCATTAAGGCTAAGGTTAGTAATAATAATAATAATAATAATAATAATAATAATAATAAAAATTGGAAAGGCTTACTTGTAGGATGCGTTGAGTCTTAAAGAAAACCAGGGATTTGAGAACCAGGAAAAATAGGAGGAAGATCTTTCTAAGCATGGGAAAGCCATTACAAAAGTGAGGAATTGCAATATGAGTATAATAGGAAGTAGAAAGTATATTTAAAATGTAGAGTGTATGGAGAGGAGTAATCCTCAGGAAAACTGAGGGGCCAGGAAGGGACCAGGTTGTGAAAAGATTTAAAGGTCAAATATTAGAGTTTATATTTTATCCTAGAGGTAATAATAAGCTATTGGAGTTTATGAAGTAGGAAGATGACCTGGTTAAAGCTTCATTTTAGAAAAAATCACTTTGGAGGTTGTTTGATGGAAGAATTGTAGTGGGGAGATAACTTAGGATAGGGAGCTTGATCAAGAAACTATTGCAGTTGTCTAGATGTGATAGCTAATGAGTTCCTGAACCAGGATATGTGAAAGGAATGAAGGAGATATATATGAGAAATATAGAGAAATAAATTAAAAGAGTGTTGGGGAGAAAGGATCACAAAAAGGTTGCATACATGCAGACCTAGGTGTGTATAAAATAGTGATATACCTAGACAGCAGTAAGGAATCTTGGAGTATATAACTATCTTTTACACACCTAGGTCTGCATGTCTGCAAGGTTTGGGAAAAGATATTGAGTTGGATTTTTAGAATATTAAGTTGGAGATTTGAATAGTATATCCAAAGTGAAATGTTCAAGAATCAGTTATTGATGTTTAGTTGGAACTCAGGAGAGACACTGAGATTGGAAGAATACATTCTTTGCATAGAAATGATAATGTAACAAAGTAAGGGAATATAGAGAGAAAAGAGGAGAGGTTCCAGGAAAGAAACTTGAGGGAAATCCACAGTTACTGGACATGATCTAGAAGATCCAGCAAAGAAGAATGAAAGGGAGTATGAGGTTGGTAGGAGGGGAAGGAAAACAAAGAAGAGTCAGGAAAACTAAGAGAGGAGAGAGCAGCTTGGAAGAGATTAAGTAATCAACATTGTTAAATATAACAGATAAGGCAAGAAGGATGACTGAAAAATACCCATTACATTTGACAGTTGAGAAGACTTGTAAATTTAGAGAGAACATTTTCAGAAATCTTTCAATGTTTATGTAGTTTATTATAATAAAAATTTTGCAGAGATGAGAAATTTAGCATATGAGTCAGTAGTTTTTAACATTCCATCACCTTTTCTTGGCAATGTAATTTTCCCCCCTAAGCCTTTGTTATCTTTCTCTCATTTAAAATCCTTGAAAAATTATTCCCTTAACCTTTTCATCTACAACATGGGGACCTCTATTCCTCCTCCTTTAATGACATTCCTTTTTCCTTATGTTATCAAATGGAAAATGTCATATTAGAGATTTACTGTCACTGATGATGAAAAAATATAATAATCTTTAATAAAATTGCTTCTTATTTTTTTTGTTTAATTTTGAAATTACCTTGGGATGACTTTGCTTAGTTGAGACTGTTGCAAAACTTTTTTGAGGGGTTGTTGTTCCTCTGTTCCTTTCTGTTTTGTAAGCTTTATGAGGTGATACTATTTAGTTTTCCAGTATCTTCCTCTTTATGTTCTTATGGTTATAAATGGTGTTGATTTTTGTCTTCCTTCTCTCTCCATTGACAAAGAGATTATTTTCTGGCTTAGGTATTTTCTAGGATTCTAGTTCTCCTTTCTATACTAATTATACAATCTTGTACAATGGAAATGAGCTGTGTCACCATCTTTCCTTTTATTCATTTCTCATTTTTGGCAAGAATTCAACCAATGGCATGCCATATTGTCATTTTATTCTTATTATTTCTTATTGTTTTAGATTGATTTTTATCTTATCTCTATGCTAATGGTCTGACTATGCACATTTAGACATTTCTTGTCTATTAAAATTTAACCAAATACATTTAAAATAATTTTGTTAGATGTCCACCATGTCAAGCACCTTCTGAATCTCTTATCAAAGAAGGTATTCATGATATGCAGATGTGCGGTTCTATAGACTTTTACTTTTTTTGTTTTCCTGTTACTGAACTTCATTTTCTCCATGGAATTTTTCACTGTTCTCCCCTATGCCCACCTACATATTGAAGTCATAGAATTTTAAAGCATATGTTGACTTAATTTGGTTTGTCTTATAGAGTTCTCTATATAATTTCTTTTTCTACTGTACAACAGATGATGGCACATAAGCTGTGGTTATTTTCGTGGTGACATTTTTACAAATGCTTATTGTGAACACTGAAATTATGAAATAACCAAACATTCTATGAAATGCTGTATAATAAAATCATTCTAGAAATTTTTATTTGCCTCTTTGAAGAAAAGTTGTTAACCATATTTCCATATAATACATATTCTTCCCCCTTGCCCTAATTTCATTTGCAGTGAGAAAATTAAGAGTGATGTAGTTGTTGTTTGTCCTGCATTCTCAAAGAGGACCATGACATCAGGGTGATGTCATGATTAACACCAAATTAGTTTTAAGTGAGGGGGGACTGTGCAAGGTCACCAACTTCACTCTGTCCTCCAGAGCTATCTAGTTGTAATGGCAAGATATATATATATATATATATGGATGAATGGAGATGGCCCCAGTTGTTAAAGGCCATCAGGGTTAAGTGATTTTCTAGTAAGTATTTGAGGTGAGATTTGATCTCTGTTCCTTCCAGCTTCAGGGCCAGTGTTCTATCTATTGTGCCACCTAGCTTCCCTAGTTGTTCAGTCACCTCTTGTAGTATAACTTATCAGATGGAAGGCATAATCAATAAAGCATGATCATTAGGACTTTGTCTTACATTGCAGATAAAGGGGAAAGTGAGGCATGTTTCAGCCCTATCAACATCCTTTTCCCACTTTTCCCTTCTTTGTATTTTTCTAAATGTCTTTGGGTCATATAGCAACAATCCTGAGTATCCAAACTTGCTCACAGGCCCACCTTCCTTCCTAGCTCCATGCCCCGCATATTGCCCCTGCCTCCTGCCTCCATTTAGGTATTGCATTATTTGCGTCACAGGCATTGGGACTAAATTTTCTGGGGAATGGGCCAAGTCCTCTGCCAGAATGCTTGCACCAACTGTGCCACCTCTACCCTATAAATTAATTTACCTAAGGGAAAGGTATTACAGTTTATGGTTCTGCTGGTAAGGCACAATAAATCTAAGTCAATTTGAGGGTTGACACTAGAAAAAGTGTTGATGACATGGTATTATAAAATAGAAACAACTGGTTAACTTTAGCTCTTTTAAAAGGATAAATGTATTTGTTTATTAAAAAAACCTTTCCAACTAACTAGTATAACTTACATTTAAATTTGGAATTCTCAGACCTGTCTAGAAACTAAAGGGTGTCAATATTTTTTAAAAGTAGCAATTTATAATATGCCTTTCAAAGTTGTTCAATTCATCATTCATATTATTGAAGAACAGGTATGGGGCAGACAGGGAAAGAATGGAAGATAGAAATGAAAGTGATGATTATTAAATAGAATCAAATCTTGAACCTTACAGTTGGGAGAAATCATAATGGCAATTTATTCTAACTCCCTTACCAAAGTAGGAATCTACCAAAGAAGAAGAGTATAGATGATATTTAACCCCTAAGTAAAGAGATACTGTACAATAACAGGGGGGTTACTATGACAGTAACTACAATATTACAACTTAGGCTTCCCTCTAGGGTACTAGATTTGGAGGCTATTGAAATCAGTTGTAGTCCTTCAGCATAGAAAACAAACAAACAAAATACATAATTTGCATAAAGAGTGAATTATAATAAGAAGCTCTCAGAAATGGATTGCTTCTCTCCCCTATTCTCTTACTATTACTACAGTCCAAATGATCTCACTGGAATAGGGTGTCCTCCCATACACCAACACCATTCCTGAAGCTGTCTTGTAGGGTTGCTGGGGTTTTTTGTTGTTGTTTTTGATTTTTTTCTTCTTCCCCATAAGTTTAGATTTGAATTGGGGGAAAGTTTTGTTTTGTTTTGTTTTGTTTTTTACTACTTGCCCTGTGTCTGTCTTGTGCTACTCTAGGAGCAACAGTATTAGTTATACTTCTGAGGCTTAAGAATAATATAACCTGCTTCCAGTTTCCTTTTTTTCTCCTAAATGTAAGAAAATATTTTCTACCCAGTTCCTTCTAAAAAAAATAAAATCAACCACATATTTTAAACATCCATATTGAAACTTCGCCATGGCATTATTTTTTGAATGCCTTTTTTAAAATATAGAAATCTTAATTCTCTCATTTAGTGACTCTATTTATAAAATGTGCCCTTTTCCAATTCTTCTCATTAGCAGCTGCTTTTACGAGCTGTCCCTTTGTCCTTGGTGCTGAAGTGTCACTACCAAAATAATCTCCATAATCTCCAACTCCTTTTTTTAGGAGAATAAGCACTTGGTGTTTGCTTTCCCAACTGGACTTGTATGCATACAGTGCATGACTAACAAGGTGTGTGTGTGTTTGCAAAAGCAGCTGCCAGAAATATTTGAGCACATGCAATCCCAAATTTCCAACCACCACTTTTTTTAAAGGAAAATAAAAGGACAGAGTTACAAATAAGAATAAAAATAAAAGTTTTTAAAATGTCAAAGGAAGTTAAAGGTGACACATTTTAACAAATTAGTCTCTGAATCTAAACATGGATCCCTCTAGGTCCATAAAAGGAGCACCCAAGGATAGCAAACAGCAGGGGATTAAGGACTGAATCAGTTCACCGCTGGCAATGGATGACCTGATCCCTTAATCCATCTGTCTTTTTATATGAGAATGCTATGCTAATTAACCAAGTAAATTGTTTCCCAGTGACATTAATTTTGTGACTTTTTGTTATTCTGGGGTTTGACTTTCACTGTGATAAAAAATAAACAACAGGAAATTTCCGATTTAGATGGTTCTGATCATGATAAACTCTGATGAGGCTGCAATGTCGTGGGCAAATATACATGAGCAGCAACCTTAATCAGTACTGGGGACAGGCAGAGAGGACTTCAGCTCACTATATAATCATTCCCTTTAGCTTCTAAAACATTACATTAAAACATTTGAAATGTAGAAGCATAATTCACAGAGAACTTTTAGCAAATGCAATTTTCATTGCCCCATTTTCTTGGGAGAAAATCAAGACTTGAATATTAACATGGAGGAAGTAATGGAACAGATAGTCGTGATGAGAAATCTTATTAGTAAACAAGAGCTGCATCTGAAAAAATATTGTCATTAAAAGCTATGTAGTAGTTAATTGAGTTTGATATGAAATTTAGTGTTGGAAAGTTAATGACTAATGCAGCTATTTCACAGAGCTTGGTTACTGCAGGCTCCATAATGATCTCCTTTTGCTTCATAGCAACAATGAAATTAACCTCTCTTTTGTCCTGCAGGTGTTGTGTTCTGATAATGCATATCCTTTACAAGTATGGGCACATTATTTGCTTTGCATACAAATTAAACAGAAAGTGGAATCAATATTAGAATAATGGAAATTTGGGGAATATTCTTATGCTAAGAACACTCAGAATTACGGCATAGTAAATCAAAATCCCCAAAACCAATTTCTGGGAAATGGCCTTAAAATAAGATTATCAACACTTGAAGAAAAAGGGGGGTTATGGTGAGGGATTTAGGGATCATTTTGAATAATTTTTCTAATTTTTACATTTGTATGAAAGAAACTCATTAAGAAGCAGTATATTTTGGTTACTAGTATAAAATACCACAGAGAAATAATTCTTATTTAAAATGTCCTAAACAAATCTTCAACTAGAACTTTCAGGGATCTCTTTTGGAATAAAAACAATATGATGATTAACTTCAGAGGTTTTTGTCTCTGTATCAGTGTCAGGCAAAGGGAAAAATGGAGAGGCTTTTGTTTATAGTGTTTATAGGAGTTTATGGTGTTCTTTATGGAAAATATATAATCCCACTATATAAATGTGTTATATTACAGCAAAGAGACAAAAACCCCTCAATTTTCCTATTTATGTATTTGGATTAGTATTCATTATTCACTTTCAATAAAAACTTTCCTCTTCTGTATCTGCACAGTGTTTCTCTATTTCATGGGGCTATATTTATTTCTTTTTCTGAGCTTTCCTTTGAAATTATCAAACAAGCTGTTCTAATAAACTTCTCAATGAGGAAAACTTGTGGGAATAAGAGGAGGAAGACAGAACTTCCTAATTTTATTGAAAAAGATATGTTTTACACTATGAAAATAATGTCCTGTAGGTTTAAAATGGCTTCTATCATGTACCTGCCCCTGGGGTCAGGGAGGCTGATCTAGTATCACTCTTAGCTGCCTGGGTGTACCAGTGGGTTGAATGATGGGCCATAATTCAGGAAGACCTCAGTTCAAATTCAACATAAGACTCTATTTACCTCAGTTTCTTTATCTGTAAAATGTGGATAAAAGTAGCAGCTAAATTTCTAAAACATTTGTGAAGGTAAATGAAATTATATTTGTAAAGTACTTTGTAAATCTTAAAAATGTTACTGATATTTTTAAAGCCTGATGATATTCCTGTGTATTTATGATGCAAGAGTTCTCACATGTATGAATGTGAGATAATCCCCTTTCTCTTAGGATGTATATTGTGCATTATGTTTATCAATGTTAAATGATTAATAAGACAGTTGGAGAAATATGGAATGAGTGAAATGAGAAGAAATGAAATTATGAGTATTTTGTCTAGAGGTGTATTAGAATCTTAACATACACTTCTGCTGACTTTTAACCATTAGCAGAAATAGCTCTGTTGTTTATATTCCCAAGATAGCCTTTATTCTCCTTCCATAAATGATAACATGTGGGACATATTTGATGGTCTTAGTTATTATCTACTAGGTTCCATGTTTGTTATTTGTTTCTAAAATCCAAAAGCAGAGTAGAATTTGAAGTACAATAATAATCATTAATAATTTATAAAGTGCCCATCTCCAAAACAGAATCTGTGATTCTATAGACAATAATAAACACAAATTAAGCCAACTGGGCTCTGTGCCCAGAAAATCAGCCAAACAAACACACAATGGGCAAAAAAATAGCATTCATGGGGGAGAGAAAAAGTAAAAACAATGCATGAAAGACTTATAAACAGAACATCTAGAGATAAAGTAGAATTCCAAGTTATGGGGGAAACACAAATATTTTGAAGCTATCCCTCCTGGTATCCTAACTGTCCTGTAATATTCAGAAGTCATAAAGATTTTTCAGCTTATTATTCAGACAGTTCCCAAATAACAGGAGTCTGTTTTATGTCCATGACACATATCAGTGATAGCCCTGAACGTCCTAATAATTCACAGGACTACTAACTTTATTCTTCCTCAGTTGAGAATTCCCTTTTCCTCTTTCCTTCACTTCTCTAAATATTGGCTACTGCATGGGCCATCCACTTTACCTCACCATTTCTTGGTTATCCTTTTAGCAGCCATAGAACTGGCAATAATGAACTAAGTTTGCTGCTAAGTTGTTTTTCAATAGGGTTCAATTCTTCATGACCCCATTTCAAGTTTTCTTGACAAAAATACTGGAGTGGTTTGTCATTTCTTTCTTCAGCTCATTTTAAAGGTTAGAAACCTAGGTAAACAGGGTTAAATGACTTATCCAGGATCACAGATAGACAGATTTGAATTCATGAATTTAAGTCTTCCTGATGTCAGGCCTGGTGCTCTATCTACCAGGCCACTTAGTTGCCTTGAAAGAAGACAAAAGAGCAAATCCCTATTTCTGCTTTTCCCCAACACCATTCCATTTTCCCTTTTGCCATTCCATGCTGTAACTAGTTCCTTGTGTCCTAGCACCTGTCTCTAGCATTTTTTTTTCTTTATTGACTCTATCTCTACACTAGCTTCTGTAAGGATATTTACAGGAAAACTTGAGCTTTTTCTGCCTCTTAAATGTGAGTGAATTGTACTTCAAACTTTTGTGTTCAGGGACCACCTATTAATATCTATTCTAGACTTTGTCTTTCACTGTAAGAACTAAGCAAAATGTTTTAAGAGCGTATATCAGATTGTGTAGGGGATAGGGACTGGACCTGTGGTTTCATCAGTGTAAGAAGCTCCCAGATGAGTAAACTTTCTCTCCCAATGTAGTTTATCACCTCTGCAATTTATAGTGTGATAGAGCTATGAAAGGTAATATAACTGGTTCATGGTCACATCATAAATATCCTAGTTTTCTATCTGAGTCTGAGACCAATCATTTATTTATTAAACCACTCTTTTTCTTAGAGTCATTAACATTATTCATTGTGATCAGTAAAGGGCTAAAATTATGGATTGAATAGCTTTTGGTAGATTGACCTCAGATACATCACTTATACATCTTTATTTTTTTCTATAAGAACAAAACAAAATTATGATTTACAAACATAAAGCATAGACACATACTTCTATGCTCAAATTTGTAAGTTGGGAATTGCCTTTATTCTGAAATCATCAAAGTTAGTAAGTGAAAGAAGTTATTTTCAGACTTTGCAAGCTACAATGGGGATAACCAAAGGTTCTAAATTCCTTGTCACATCACTAGAGGGTTATGAGACTACCTTTTAGCTATAATTGTTTAAACTAATCCACTGCTTTCTTGGTACAGAGTCTTGATAAACCAAAGTATGTGGGAAAGTATGTGTTTACCACAAGGGGGAACATGAAGTCCAATGCATATTTTCTCTTACCCCAGTAAAAGCTCTTTTGCATTATCAAGTCAGATTTCTTTTAGTAAAGTGGAGAAGGGAAACGATGCTGTTAACTGGATAGACACTCTGCTGCTACATTCTGGCAGTGCAAACTTGCTTTCAGTAAGCTGTATCCAGGATTTAATTTGAGTAGGTTTTATAGAGTATATGGCAAGACAGATTTGGAGGTTAAAAAAGCCAACAAACAAACATATATCTCTTTTTTTGTCAGAAGAAAGAGAATATAAAAAGTGTCTTGGTTAGACAGGGGGTGATAGGTTCTACAACCTTTAATTTTTGCCATGAAAGCCTCAATGTTGCAAATGCCATCCTCTTTATCTAAGTGAGACACTCTTACCTTTTTTTTAGTGTTACATGCCCTTTTGGTAGTCTGGAGAAACCTAAGAGCTATTTTCTAGATTGATGTTTTAAAATACATAAAATAGCATATGTAGGAATTCACCAAATATTAAATACATTGAAATAGACTTACTAATTATATATATATATATATATATATATATATAAAGATATGTTATATATGTATATGTAAGTATATATAAATATATATATATATATGTAATTTATATATCTAAATTTTATTAAAGAACTCCTGATTAAGGTGCCTCTAGTTCTGTACTTTCTTTGGAAGGGTATCAAAGTATTTCCTTCTACAATCCTTATAAATTGGTCAGGGTGCCTGAGAAGGATGGATTTTTACTTTATATTCAGGGTCAAATATTCCCTTGGGATGTAAGATCATAGCAATACACCTATGCTTGATAAAGTAGGGAAGACATTCATTTTCTGTTAACAATTTGTTCTAATATAAAATGAGAGGAAAAGTCAGGAAACTTTCCTAAAAAATGTTTAAAAGCATTTGACACTGATTCCATATAAAACGATAAGTGGGACAGAAAAATTAAAAATTTTCTGTACCCAGCATGGAAAAAAGTCATTAAACTAGTAGACATTCATTAATAAATGTCAATTAGATAATAAAAAAAGTTGATGATGATGATGATGATGATCCTGTGCTAAATCAAGGCAATGAAATGACACCTAGAAGGATAAAATTTTGCTTTCAGGGTACTATTTAGGAAATTGGGAAAAATAATTTCCTGAATGGTAACCTAGTACTTAGGGATAGTTCAATCATATAAGGTGATTTACGATCAGAAGTTATTTGTTTTTCCCTCCCCTCATTTTACCATATTTAGAGTTATTTATCAGAAAATGGTCTTTAAACCAGATCAAAAATGGAATGAACTCTGGGACAATTTAATGAGCATTGTTATTAACAACCTTAAAATCTGCCCTGATGCAAATATTGCAAATTGTAGCTCTAGAGCTGTTTGGGCAAAAAGTACCAATGGGAGAATATTAAAGCCCTGGCAGAGGTGTATGTGTGTGTATGCATGTGTGTGTGTGTGTGTGTGTGTGTGTGTGTGTATGGGTGTATGTGCATAAATATGAAATGTGTGTGTAAATTCATTACTAATATCTGACTATACATTTTATGATATCATAGTCATTTTTGGTAGGTGACTATATTGAGACCTCAAAGTTGACATCTTGGAGGCAGTGTGGCACTGTGGAAAGACTATTGGATTGGGAATCAGAGAACTTGGTTTGGAATCCTGCTTTTGCCACTTATTCTCTGATGGGATAAACTACTTAGCTTTTCCATGCTTCCGTTTGCTCACTGCCAAAACAGTAAGTATTCTTTTTTGTCATTCATTATTTTTGTTAAATCATTTCAGTCATGACCAACTCTTCATGACCCAATTTGAGGTTTTTTTTTTTTTTTTGGCAAAGATATTAAAGCAGTTTGCCATTTCCTTCTCCAGCTCATTTTACAGATGAAAAACTGAGGTGAACACGGTTAAGTGATGAGACTTGCCCAGAGTCACAAAGTTAGTAAGTATCTGAGGCCAGATTTGAACTTCGGAAGAAGAGTATTCCTGATCCCAGACCTGACACTGTATTCACTATGCCACCTAGCTGCCCCTATTTCAGGGTAATTGGTTTCTTTTGTAATCCTATGGGTATTGTTTTTTTTTTATGAGTTTAAAAATCATTCTGAGAAGGGGCCCACTACTCTGCCAAAGGTGCCCCAGATACAAAAAAGTTATAAATCCCTAAACACAATGAAATATTTCAACTTCCTCCTAAAAGTTTCCTCACAAGGCCGATACTGCATTGACAAGAAAAACTGGACATTTTTTGCCCTCCTAATCTACTGATGTCTTGTAATGAAATAATCAAAGAATACTAAAAATCTAGGAGAGAAATAATAATAGCTAATATATATTCCACATATAGATGGTACTTTAAGATGATTCATAGATAGAATAAATATATACACGTGTCGGTCTATAAATGTATATGCATATATGCACATAGGTGTATATATGTATATGTGTATATAAATCTATATCTTTGTCTATGTCTATAATTGTATCTATCTATACTTATACCTCTATCTCTACCTTTCTCTCTCTCTCTCTCTCTCTCTCTCTCTCTCTCTCTTTCTCTCTCTATTTCTATCTCTATATATATATCATTTGATCCTCACAACAACTATAGGAGGTAAGTACTATTATCATCTCCACTTAAGAGATTGGAAAAAAGAGCCTTAAAGAGACTATGTAACTTGCCCAGGGTCACACATGAGGCATATGTCTAAGGCTGGCTAAGAACCACAATGGCCACCTAGCTGCCTCAAAGGCCCTTGTGAATTCATGAAGAATAGCAGAAGAAATTTAGTAATTCTTTTTTTTTGTTTGTTTGTTTTAACAATTCCTGACCCATTCCTCCTTTAAATTAATGCTGGAAATTCTGGAAATGAAATGCCCATCTCAAAGGATCTAAGTCTTGAGTAGAAGCATGAGGAGGAAGTAACAGTTTGTGTCCATGTTTCAAAATTACGCATCATTTTCACAAAGTAATTTTTATAGATGCATCCTATTATAGAATTTCATGCAAAATGTAGATAGATTCAATTATTTCTAGACATACTAAATGGCAAGTCCAACTCACTAATTACACTTTTTGGATGGCTTTGAGCTCCATGGAAGAAATACATTAAAGAAATGTAAAATAAATAGTAATAAGTAATAACTGCAAAGATGATCATCATCACAATAAGAGGCCCATCCAATATGCTGACATGAAATGAGAAACTGTATTACAACTTACATACAAATTTGAATCAATGTCTGGGGAAAAGAAAATCCACCAAATCTAGCAAATTTAGATATTATCTAAAGGACATTCAAAGAATTTGTATGAAAAAATTGTAAAGCATTTGTTTTACACAATCATTACCTTCAATACTAGACAGAGATATCAAACAAGCCACAGAGCGCTGCATATAACCCATAAAACTCCTGAGTTGGGCTGGTACCAGATTAAAATGTAATTGGTAAATATTTAACAAAATAAACAAAGATACAAGAAAACAGATAATATCATATTTAAAAACTAAGTCAAACCCTATGAGGATTTTTATATATGGATTAGTGGCTCCCACTTCTATTTGACTTTGAAAACAGGAAGTTTAGAAAATTCCAACTTCTTTTTCTTCAAATAGACCAATAAAAGAAAGGATAGACAGGACAGTGATGTAGATTAGGTTGAATCTCAGCACAACTTTTATCTAATAAATAATTACTTATTTAATACCTTTGAAAAATGTGATATAAAGAAAGAACTATGAAAAAGACTTGGTTAATATTCCATAGAAAAGGGATGTCAAGGGGGGTAGCTAGGTGGTGCAGTGGATAAACATGGGCCTTGGATTCAGGATGACATGAGTTCAAATCCGTCTCAGACACTTGACACTTACTAGCTGTGTGAACCTTGCTTGGAAAGTCACTTAACCCTCATTGTCCACCCCCCCTACCCCTCCCCACACACAAAGGATGTCTAGTTGTTTTACTATGAATATTATATAGCTTTCGCTCATCTATTTAAACCATTTTAGGTGGTGCTCAGTGCCAGTCCACTGAAATCTGTTGTTTTTTGTGTTATTTTTGCTTGTTTTGTGGGGCAATGGGGGTTAAATAACTTGCTCAGGGTCACACAACTAGTAAGTGTCAAGTGTCTGAGGCTGGATTTGAACTCAAGTACTCCTGAATCCAGGGCTGATGATTTATCCACTGTGCTGCCTAGCTACCCGTCCGGTAAAATCTGATTTAGGTATTCAAGCCTTTATACAAAAGGGTCCTAGTTTACTGATCTGTCATATTATTTCACTTCATCTGTTCAGATGTACTCTTCTCTACCACCTCTCAACTCTTTTCATTCTTTTCTCATCTGTACATCTTTGTTCATGCCAACAGTCTCCCCCTCTCTCTATTTGTATATAGTTTCATAATCATATTCTGGTGCAAGCTCAGAGTGGAAAGCCATATACTTCAGGAATTCTTCTCTGTACCTGTATAACCATGTTATACCCCCATGCAATAACCTTCAGTGACTTCCTGCTACTTCCTGGACCTAATAAAAATCCTCTATTTTGTTTTTAGTCTTTTGTAGCCTGATCCTTCCCTACCTTTCCAGATTTCTTACATCTTAATCCCCTCTACATATTCTGAAATCCAGTGACACTATCCTTATTGTAGTTACTCATGCTAGACATTCCATCTCTTAACTTGAAGCATTTGCATTTAGTGTCCCTATACCTGAAATAGTCACCGGCCTCAGATTCAAATCCTGGCTTCCCTGCTTTTCTTTAGGCCTCATTTAAGTCTTACCTTTTGCAATAAGCTTTGCCCTTTCTTCTTTAATCTTAGTGCTTCTTTTGGTTTTGGTGCTGTTGTTTTTCTTTTTTGAGGTTTTTCCTTTTTGCTCTGATTCTTCTCTTATAATATGACTAATGCAGAAATGTGTTTAATGTTAGTGTGTATATATGTATATATATATATATATGTAGATAGATAGATAGATAGATAGATAGATAGATAGATAGATAGATAGATAGATATAAAACCTATATCAGATTACCTGCTGTCTTGGGGAGTGGGGAAGGGAGGGGAGGGAGAGAGAAAAATTTGAAATTCAAAATCTTATAAAAACAAATGTTGAAAACTATCTCTACATGTAACTGGAAATAATAAAATGCTTTTATTAAAAATTTAAAAAAAAGAATGAAAAAAATCAAGCAACCTCCAAATAAACAGATGCTAGGTCATGTATAATAGTATACAAAATCAAATTGTAAGAAACCTCTGGATGAGTATCACTAGAATCAAAACAAGTAGAAAACTGAATTGGATTTTAGCAGGGAGTGAGGTTTTCATCACTCTAATTTCACAAAAAACAATTGACAAATTTGGTTTCAGGACTTTTATCCTGAAGAGTAACTCCATGTGTGTGTCATTTGAAATATATCAGGAAAACCTGTCTCTGTTCTAAGTTATTGTGAAATTTAGCTTGGGTTTCTAAAATATTGCTACTTTTAAATTAGAGGCTATTGCACCAGTTTTGGCAGTAATCATTTATTATTAAATCATATTAAATGCTAGTAAAGAGTTGACTGCATTTAAGGCAAGCCAAAAATCCCCAGCACCATAGACAGAGAGAGAGACAGAGAGAGAGATAAAGACAGAGACAGAGTGAGTGCATATGACTCCAGAGTTCAGAGGTCCTGCATTACCTAGAGCTAGAGAGAGAGGGAGAGATCAGGAAGTATGGCTTCCTCCTTCAGAATCCCAGTCCAAGAGAGTGTAATCCTCCTGCAGACCCAGAGGAGAGGTAGCTCTTACACACTGTTCAAAGATAATTGGCTAGCATCATTAAATTCTATTGGTTGACAGGGCCTAAAGGTGGACCATATTAAAATGAGCTGTATGTACTGTGCTGAGCTCAAGGTCAGAGCTTTGCTCATAGGGCAAAGGCTTTCAGGTATGTATGATTTCTATTGTCTCTACTTAGTTAATCTGATCTCTAATGCACCTTTGGGTCTGGCTCTGAGAAACCTGAGTGGGGGTAGGGTCACTGGGACTCCCCAAAAACCCATTATTAAAAATTATTTTCTCACATGAACCATGTCCTATACCTTCTACCATTATAATTTTGTGGATTGATAATTGATGTTCATAATAATGATGCTGAAAGACCCTGAAGTAAATTCTCAATAGTCAAAGGGTATTACATTCTCTAGTCTTAGTGCCAAATGGGTATTATATTCTAGATTCTATGATGCTGGATAACTGACAGCTTTCATCTGGGCTATGATATACAGTGGAATATATATGCTACAGAGCTCGTCCATCTGTAAATATTTCTTTTTCTTCTTTTTCTTTCTTATTTTGGTTGGGCAATGAGGGTTGAGTGACTTGCTAGGGTCACACAGCTAGTAAGTATCAACTGAGGCTGGATTTGAACTCAGGTCCTCCAGAATCCAGGGCCAGTGCTTTATTCACTGCGCCACCGAGCCGCCCCCTTTCCATAACTCTTTAAGAAATATTTACAAAGGGCAGCTAAGTGGCGCAGTGAATAAAGCACTGGCCCTGGATTCAGGAGTACCTGAGTTCAAATCCGGCCTCAGACGCTTGATACTTACTAGCTGTGTGACCCTGGGCAAGTCACTTAACCCCCATTGCCCTGCAAAAAAAAAAAAGAGTTATGGAAAATGGACAAGGAAATAGCTAAATTTAAACAAAAGAAAGAGAGCAGGTTTTATTGACCTTGGAAAGTAGCAAATTTTTTTTAAATTACCATAAGATTTCCCCTTATCATTATTAGCAAAATTAACAAATATTTATTAAATTTGTATTATATTTTATACTGGGAAATATTTTAGTATTAAAATTCATCTGGCAAATATACTTTATAACTGTAGGTCCTGATACACTATAGCCTCTGAAGAACTGAAGTTTAAGTTTTCCCAAAGTGTACTAAAGAGTCATGTTGTATGATATTTTGAAGCCTACTACTTAGGCAAATAGAATTGTGAAGTAGTGTAAATAAGATCATCAAATAAATATAAAATAAAAAATTGATTCAATATTCCATATTGAGACTTAAGGATGATGAATACTTAACCCATACCTCCTGCTATGTACAAAATATCAAGAGTGTGCAAGGACAAGCCCCAAGATTTTGAGTAGTCACCAATGGTAATTATATGGAAGGATATGAATGAGAGTCACACATAATGGACAGGCATGGATAGGTTGCACTATGTATTGTTGAAAAGAATACTCATATCTGCCAGAACACAGATTCAATCAAACAACAAAGCAAAACAGATAAACTTACAAATAAAAAGAATGTTTGCTTAGCTAAGCCTATTTTTCCAACAAATCTGGATGAATTGGAATTTAATGTATTTCAATCAATTACTTAATCACTTTGGGTCTCAGTTCCCTCATCTATAAAAAGAATGCTAGATAAGATGATCATAAAGGTCTTTTCAACCTGAAAAGATCAATACCTGATTTCATCATCATGACATACAAACTGCCTTTACAAGAAGTGACTAATTTGTTCAAATGTGACCAATAGTTTATTGATTAGATTCTATAAATCAAAAGATATGTTTCCTCAGAGAGAAAGTATAAAACAACAGACTAAGCAATGGATTTAAGTATCACAAATTTGTATGGAAGTTTCCTGACATTCTCATGAATTTTCATTTTCTAAAGTACTGTCTCTTTTATAAAATGGGAACAACAATATTATGACCAAAACTAGCCAGCCCCCTGGGGGATTAAGGCAGGTAATGTTTTCCATTCTTTGGATGTTGTCATTATTCAGTCTTAGTTGTTTCTAACTCTTTGTGACCCCATTTTGGGATTTTCTTGGCAAAGATACCTGGAGTGGTTTATCAATTCCTTCAAAATTCATTTCATAGATTAGGAAACCGAGGCAAGCAGGATTAAGTGACTCGCCTAGTGTACATAGCTAGTAAGTAAATGAAGCTGCATTTGAACTCAGATCTTCCAGGTCCAGTACTCTATCGACAATTCCATCTAGGTTCTTCATTGTTTGGATATAAAAGAATAATGGTGTTTTTTAATTTATGTAATGGGGATTTGAGAAAACAGGAAAATAATAGTGAATGCCTTCATACTTTAAGCAAAACATGTTCAAATTTGCAGTGTTGCTGTGACAATCTGTTTTTTAAAAATTTTCCCATGAAATCCAGTTGTTATTTCCCAACCTCACCTGAAAAGTGTCTTATCTGAGAATTTCTAGGTGATCATCCTTGATTTCTGTACTGATTACTTACATAGCTCTTAGGAGTAATAACAGATTTTAATGAATAACATTTTGGAGTCAAAACAGTTGGAAAGAATTAAACAATATGCCAAAGTGCTTCCCAAGTATAATTCAACTATATTAATACTAAATCATCATCATAGTTATTTATGGTAGTTTTAAAAATTATTTTCAGTAAAAGAATACTGCAAAGCCTTTGCTTTCATCCTTCTTTCTGCAACATTTATATCTGACTTAGTCTCTGCTGTTTCAAAGTCCAATGTCCTGCAGCAAATGTTGCCAGCAATACTGAATACTTTCAATTAGTAGTTCTCTACTTCTCTGGTCGCTAAGCAACTGGCCTGTGGTGAAGAATACATAATGATCTTCTGCATAGCCACCTTGAGTGGCAGAACATGTAGGCTTCAGAAGTTCCATTTGCTCTCTAGTATTGATGGTACTATTGCCTGTAAATTACACAGCAGTGTTTTAATATTACTTTGATATAATACACTTGGACAGTAAAATGAACACTGAAAAATGTATGCATATTACACATAAAACATCATCTTTTGCCTTTTATGTTCAACATCATCTTGTTTTTCTAAAGAAGCAATCAGCTTTATATGCTCAACATAATATAAAATTATATTACACAGAATACATAGGTTAATCATTAACAAAAATGGAATTCAGTGGAACAGTAGAGATGGTATAAAGGATGAAGAAAGAGCAACTGGTAGATAAATAATGCCCCTGTGTATTAGAGGAAATAGTGGAAAAACACATAATGGAAAAAATGCAAATAGAAAACTATGAAATGAGTTAAAACTGAGAAATATGTACATATTTAGTCAGGTGCCCCATAAGGTCTAAAAGTGAAATATGTCAAAGGGAGTTAGCAAGAAAATTGCTACTTTCCGCTTTGGTACTTTCACTCACCACATTATACAGATTTTTAAATTGAGATTTGATTCCATAGAATTCCAAGTACACAGAATTGTAGTAAATTAACTGAGTAGCTTAAGTGGATTTTATGTAGCTTGTATCAATATAGAGATGTTTAGGAGGGAGCCTAGGTTTTCCTATGCTTGCAGTTTGTCTGGATTATGTTTCATTGTCACATCCCCTTTAAATGGAGACATTGCTTATCTTGCTTTATGTACCTACTCTTGATAGGTACAATTCAAAGTGTTTTTGTTTTTCTCTCCCAATTATCCAGCATAATCTACTTTATTATACTGCATGCTAATTGCTAGTAGTAGTGCCAATGCTTACTCTGAATAATAATAAAAAAAAACAAGGTAATCTGAACTCAAATCAAAAGGACTAGCACATTAACATTTATCTATAAAGGAAAAAAATGAATAGCTAAAAATCCATCTAAGGCTGTATGATGTACTTGAAATTTAAAATAGGAATCTTATTACTTTTGAATCTATCAATGTCCTGTACATTTTAGGACATTTCATCTAGATAGCTAGGACCTAAACATTTACTTTCCCTTGTTAAACCACATACTGTGAAGACATCTGTGAGAAAGATTTTTACTACCTACTATAACTTTAATTACGGAGTAGCTTTGGTGTCACAAAGCCTTTTGGTATAGGTTTTTTAAGATAAAAATACAAGGCTATTGTGTTTTGTAATGAATGAGATTTATCAAAGGTAATAGAAGTGGGGTATTTAGGTGATGATAAATAGATGGATTGAAAGATGGAAGAAGGGATTGGGAAATAGAAAGGAGACAGAGAGAGAGTAAAGGATAGGAAGATAGGACAAAGAAGGATAATGAGGTTTCATAAAGTAGGATGCTTATAATACAATGCTTTGAAAATAGTTTAGTTAAATAAAGTTATCATTGAAAGGGATTGGGAGTCATTTAACAGGGTCAGTGATATAACTCTATCTCTATCTCTATCTCGATCTAGATCAATATCGATATTTACATCTATATTGATATCTAAATCTACATCGATATCTGCATCTACATCTCTATCTCTTTCTCATCTCTCTCTCTCTATGTGTCTGTATGTATATGTGTCTTGGTGTATATATGTGTATATACATATACATAAACATACACATACACACATAAATATATATAATTTGTATACAACTTACAGTTCATGATGTGTACTTGGGAACTTGGGAAACCATCTTAACTCTTTCAGGACTTTCAATAATTTCTCCTGAGCCTAAATGTATTTGACTAAAGGAATTCATGGGAGTATTATGATAAAAATTTTGTCCACATGGCAGTGATCATCCCTTTCTTTAGGTCAGAGTATTACAAGCAGGACTAAGAAGTATATAAGACTATTACTGGCAGTCTCCATGCTTGGAAATCCTCATCTGGTTTGGACAGCAGATGGATTTTCTAATATGAAAGAACAAGAACTAAGTCATAGTTGTTCTGTATTTGTGTTCTCAACTCTTCTTTTCCAACTCTACTAGCAAGAATTTTTCTTTGATAAACCTGTTTTGGGTTGCTTCTTGAGCTTATCCATATCCATGTGAATTCAAATCACCTATCTTCAAAGATGTCACCTACTTCTATAGATCTAAGTCATCTGTAAACTCAATGAACCCTCTCTATTCTATCATTCATATCACTGATGAAAATGTTAAGAACTAGATACACAATAACACTATCCTTTATGGCGCTTAAGGTTGTCACTGATTTGGTGATAACCATTTCCTGTCTGTCCCTCCAGGCAATTATGATAACAAATGATATTTGTGTACTCTAAAACTTGTTTTCCTTCCTTAAAAAAATAGAATAAAAATAATGGAAATGTTACTAAAGGTAGCATTAAAAAATCTTGTAAAAGGCAGGATAGACTAACATTAGTGTAGCAGGTCTTGCGTCTCTCAAAGTATCTCTTTCAGACTCATAGGTCATGTTTTTAAAGAATGGCCATAATTGTTGCATGCTTTAGTTTTTGGCTTTAAATCTTCATAGTCATAAATAAACCAATCTATTCACATATTTCATTGTCTGCTACTTGTTAAGCCTCAGGCCCTTCTATCCCCTTTTCCCCTCAGACATTCATTTCAAATACCCATTATCCTTGTGATAATTTGTATTTTCATTTAGATCAATGCATAGGTACACAAGAATGTTTAGAAAAAGAAACTTGGGAGAATAATACATATTGGCTTGACATTAAAGAATCAAATAAAAACAGGATAAGCATAAAATAAATGAAAAATAGAATAAAAAGCAAGCTTTCCATCATATAATGCAATTAAACTAGAAAACAGGAGAGTCTAAATACCCTTAATAAAAATAGATGGTGAATAATGCATTATGAATATACCAGCAATAAAAGATTTTGACTTGAAGGCATAAATTCTCCAAATACCGTGTGAGGATTTAGCCATGTGACTTCCACTGAGTCGGTAGGAGTTATTTGACTAAATCTTTGTGTGCTGCTTTGAAACTGGTGCCTCAAGACTGAGAATGACTATAGTACCTGTCCCTTCTTTCATTTTTATCTTTTTCTGTGACTTTTCAAATCCAAATCCAATCAATCTGCTTCTGAGAAGCTACTGCTATATTATACATACGACTGTTTAAGATGTACTAAATATAGGCTGGATTTCAGCAAATCAGAAATGACATAAAAAGCTATGTGAGAAAGTGCTGTCTAATCATTTGTAGTGTGTTAACTTTAAAAAAGCATCTTCCAAGGGTGATATGGATTGGCCAGGCCATTTTTCTCTCTTCCAAGTTGTGGAGACTATTCTCTAAGTGAGAGAAATAGAATATAAATGTGTAAAGACAGTGGGACTGATTAGAAGATCTGGAATTAAGGCCTACATTTTCATTTGCATGAAACTGAGCTTAATGGTCATCATTTCTTTAGCATCCTTTCCCTAGATCAACATAATAGAAAGTATCATTTATTATTGAGGTTATGAGGGACTTTTTCTGAAAGATATTTCCACAAAATTCTAATTGCAGTCATTCTTACATAGATTTTGCATTGTCTTTAGAATAAAAGATCTGTCTTCACCTACACAAACATCAGTTTTTTTTCATTTTAAGATGAAGTTAACCAGATGTATTACTTTAGAGCCTCCAAACTTAGGGTCTCCCTCATACTTGCAGATGTGTCTCTGTGGAATTCTAGGCACTAGATGGAGTCAGCATCTCATAGCATATACCTTTGTCTATCCTGCAGTCCTGCATCTTATCTGAAAGCTGCTGCTATACTTTACCTTACCTTTCCCCTCTACTCTTCTTTTCCATTTCTCTCCCTTCCCTTTACTTTTTCAAGCTTTGCTGTCTACCCTTTCCTCTATTTCTTCTTTAGTTTACTCTTAAAATAATTTGTTATAATTACATAGGTATAGTGAAATTGTTGTAGCTGAATTTTAGGATCTCTTCTCCATCTACTTTCTTAGACAACCACTGCCCTTTGGTCCTAGGGCCTAGAGTCTAAGGCTTTCTTCAACTCTTATCAAACCTGGGGGGGGTTGTTTATTGTTGTCCTCCCCACCCTTAATTTTGCTTACAGTGTATGTATGGTTCCCTATAAGACTACTGTTCTACTCTCTTTCTGATCCCATGTCAATATCCCCATCTGATGGCCCACCCTTTTTGTAACTTCCCTCTCATTTACTAGGGCTAACGGATAAAACAATTCCTCTAGACTCACAGGTTCTAGATACTGGACACCAGTTGCTTTTATTACCCTACTGTTTCCAACCATTTCATTGGTTGAGTATATGGCTCATGCCCTCTCCTTTCCAATATGACTATCTCTCTAAGTCCCAGACTTACAGCTAGGTATATGAGGGTTTGAATAACCCAACTATCCTCTGGCATCACATATACAAGTAAACATATAATTATGTATTTTAAAATCAAACTTGTTATTTCATCAATTTTGGGAGCTCCAAGAAAGGAATTCCCTCTACAATGAAGACTAGTACTCCTTTTACAATTTAAAGTCTGAGAGAACTTCCATTAAAAAAACTAAGTGACTTCATACAGACAGTATGTGTCTGAGGTGAGACTTTAACCTGGGTCTTTCTCATTCCACATTTCCTTGAATGGACTGCCTCCCAGAAATAAACTTCACATAAAACAAAGTATTTCAAAGCTTATAAAAAGATATAAATGAAGTATGGGAATATAGTTATAGTGTGGAAGAGAAAGAGATAGAGAGAGAGTGAGAAAGAGAGAGAGGGAGAGAAATGAAGGGAGAAAGGAAGATAGTATTATTAAGGAAGTACTAGTACATCTGGATCTTGAAATATCAGTAAAATTCCAATCTATGGATGTAGTGGAAAGGACATGAAAGGAAAATAGACCAGTAGGAGCAAAGACATAGATGAAGTTAAATTCAGGGTATGGTCAGTAAATGGTGAAATATTTGGCTGGGTCAGAACATGAAATATGTAGAGGTATGACAAGAGATAATGGAAAATTAGACTGGGTTGGAATCTAGAGGACTTTTAAATCCAAATAAAAGAGTTTGAAATTTTTTCATTAGGTGATAAAGAGCTATTCAAGATTTTTGAGTAGGAGAATAATATGATCAAGAATTATTCAAGGTAGATTATTGGAATATGAGGATGTAGGATACATTATGGGAGGCAGAGTAAAGTAAAAGAGAACAGTTATGAGGCTATTTGGAAAACTTCAAGTGAGAAAAAATAAAAGGCTCAAACTAACAGGAAAGAAAATTACAGGACAAATGTAAGAAATGTTTTGGATAGCTACTTGATATAATCTGATGGCTAATTTTTTGAATGAGTTAAGGAAAAGGGAAAAATAGAAAATGACTTCCACGTGTCTAGTTTGGGTACCTGGGAGAATGGTGATTCTTTTGAAAGAAACAGGGCATTCAAGATGAAGAGTTGTTTTAGAAGGAAAAATCATTTCAATTTTGCAGAAGTTGAATTCTACATCCAGAAGAAGTCAAGCAGGGATTTATAAATGTTGGTATATGCTTTAGGGAGGGGAAAAAATCAGGCTTAGAGTTATAAATTTAAGAGTCATTTGAATGGGGGGATTTTCAAAGAATTAGCATGGGGAATATTGTAGATAAAGTAAAGAAACAATGATAGAATTGTGAGAATATTTTACTAATTTATGGCCAAATTTGGGGGGACTAATATGGGGACTTTTGACTAACTGGCAATCTGACTGCTAATAATTTAGTATGGGTCATTTATAAAATTTCTCCACACTGCTCTGCTCCCAAATTGTTATGCAAAAGATTAAGAAGCCTCTTAATTAAATAATCAAAGCAGAATTTATTTATAAAAATCAATGTAAACAATAAGGGTTAAAAATGCAAATTATACAAGCTGTCTGCTTTTAATATAAGGGCCACTGCTGCCTCTTGCCTTAGGGTATGCTCCAGCTTTCTCTAGCTTTCACTCCTTTACTCCAACTCCACTTTCACTGTTCCACTCCTTTCTTCTAACTCTAAGCCCCTTTCACTTTGTTGACCCCCCTGAAAAACCCCTTAGTGTCCTCACCTCTGTTTGCAACCCCTTGGAGTCTCTAGAGTCCCTTTCTCACTGACCTCTCAGCTTCTCTAGTCTCCAGAGTTCTCTTCTCTTAATCTTTTGGCCTCCCTCTCAGTGTCTCTAGTCTCCTCTCGCTTTTTGTCTTCTTAATCTTCCGGCCTCACCCAACCTCCACGTCTGCCTCCCTCAGTGTCTCTAGTGTCCCTTTCTCACTGACCTCTCTGTATCTCTAGCCTTCTGGCATTCTTCTTCCTTGCTCTTAGCCTTTTATCCTTCTCTGTCAGCCCCTCTCTTTACACAGCCTCAGTTTCCTTAGCTTCCTTGTAGCAGCCTCCCTTCTGTTCGTCCTCTTAATCTTCTGGTCTCCTTGCATCCTCCTAGTCCTCTGGAGTCTCCCCTTCACTGTCTCGCTAGCTCTTAGCTTTCTCTCTGTCTCCCCTGCTCCTTACATAACCTCAGTCTCCTTAGCATCCTTGTAGCAGCCTCCTTGAACTATCTCCTCCTGTACCATCTCTCCTTGTTCTCTTAATCTTCAGACCACCTTGCATCCTCCTAGTTCTCTGGCGTCTCCCCTTCCCTGTATCGCTAGCTCCCCTGTATAAATGTTCCTTCTCTCCCCTCAAACCTCAGGCTCTCTGTGCCCCTGCACACACCAAGCTAATCCACTGGCCCCACTAGGGCTGTGCCCAGTGGGGCTCAAGGGGCCCATGCCCCCTGCTGCGTGCCTGGGACCTCCACACAGGCTATGCTAGGGCTTGGCAGGACAAGCCTGGGATCTCCGAGGCAGCTCCCCTCAGGGCGTAGGGAGCTGGGGCTTTTTTCCCCCCAGCCATCTGACCTGGTGTCCTAAAAATCCCACAGGGCTTTTTTGGCTCACATGAAGTAGAGGGGGAGAGGCACCAGCCCCTCACACAGAAAAAAGCCCAAGGGCCTAAGGCTTTTCAATCTCAGCCCAAAGGCAGGGTCCCCAAATCAAAATAAATTCCCACAGAATCTTTGGGGAATTTCTGTGTAATTAGCACATAGACAACAAATCCCCAACTAATTCACTGTCAGAAATTAAGGACAAGGTTAGTTGAAAAAAAGGCACATGAAAGAAATATGAAAACAAGGTTGCATGAATAAGAATCAAAATTAGGAGGCTGAAATTAACTGAGTGCCAATTTGATTCAACAAATGTTTATTAAATGTTTGTTACATGAAAGGTCTGCATAGTACTAATTATTGAGAATACAAAGACTAAAACAAAATATCTATGGATCCTTCAGAAGTTTGCATTCAAGGAGGATGTGGCACAGTGGGAGGCAGTATCATACTTACATAGACAAATTAGAGATATTGTAAACTGAGGAGACCAATTAGGTGGTGCAGTGGATAGAGGCCTGGGCCTGGAGTCAGGAAGACCTGAATGACCTGGGTTCAAATCCAACCTCAGACACTTATTAGCTGTGTGACCCTTGGTAAGTCACTTAAACCTTTTTTGCTTCAGTTTACTCGTCTGTAAAATGAACTGGAAAAGGAAATGATCAACCACTCCAGTATCTGCCAAGAAAACCCCAAAATGAGTCATGAAGAGTCAGACATGATTGGAAAATGATTCAACAACAACAACTAAAAGTTGGTTGCCTTGGGTCTCCCACTACATTAATCCAAGCTCCATGTAGATACTATATATTTTTTCTTAAGGCTCAGGTCTGACGTGTCACTCTCAACAAACTTCAGTGGCTCCTCATTACCTCAATTATCAAATAGTAACACCTCTGTTTTGTACTTAATATACTTAACAATCTGGCCCTATCAATCTTCAGCCTTATCATATGTTAGTTCCCTTAATTCATACGATATTCTAGTCAAAATGACCTTTCTACTCTCTACTGTCATACATAACATTCTGTTTTTCATGTCCATGCCTTACCACTGAATGTCTGTTATGTCAAGAATATTCTCTGTTGTCCTCAATACCTTTTAGAATCCATAGTTACTTTAAAGTCTGAGGTTAAGGACCACATTATATAAACTTTCCCTTATCCCCAAAACTCACTGAATATCACAAATGATGTTGGCTATATATTTTATATTTATGTGTATGTGTATGTATTTATAAATGCTGCTTTCTCCAGGTAAATTGTAAATGCCTCAAGGTCAAAAGTTTCTTCACTTTTGTCTTTGCATCAGTAGAACCTAGTAGAGTGTCTGACATACAGTGCTTTCTTTCTTTCTTTCTTTGGTGAGGCAATTGGGGTTAAGTGACTTGCCCAGGGTCACACAGCTAGTAAGTGTCAAATGTCTGAAGCCGCATTTGAACTCAGGTCCTCCTAAATCCAGGGCCAGTGCTTTATCCACTGTGCCACCTAGCTGCCCCTGATAGTGCTTCCTTAACAAATGTTTATCAATTGATCCAGAACATGGAGTTACCAGATATTAATACTTAGGAACTAAGAACTTTTTGATGATCCAGCAAAGAAGATTGAGAAGGAATCATCAGGCAGGAAGGAAATCAGGAAATGTGGAAGCCAAACTTTTGGGAGGTCAAAAAAATATGACATAGAAAAGGGTACTGTATGTACCAGATAATAGAACATTAAACTTGGAGAGAGTAGTTTCAGGAAAGAGATGAGATCAGAAGTAAAGTTATAAGGATTTGAAAAATACTGAGTGTCAGAGGAAATGTTGTTTTTAAGAGTTTGGTAGAAGAAATCAAAGAGATATAAGGTCAAATGAAATCTTTTCAGTTATATGGAAGGCCTAGACCTATTTTTTTAAAAATTTCATACTTCTTTGGTGTGTATGTATCTGTCTCTTTCATCCACTTTTCTTTCTTTCCTTCTTCCTTCCTTCCTTCCTTCCTTCCTTCCTTCCTTCCTTCCTTCCTTCCTTCCTTCCTTCCTTCCTTCCTTCCTTCCTTCCTTCCTAACTCTCTCCCTCTCCCTCTCTTCTTTCTTTCTACATATTCTACACACTGATTTCAAAACTGTCTATGTTTTCTGTGCCTCTTTTACCTTCTATGTATTTAAAAATGTATGTATACACACATATATACATCTATGTACACACATGTATACATAAACCTACAAGTATATGTGTATATATTTATATATCCTTCTTTTTATATCATTTTTTAAATTGTATCCTTAAGAACAAAATTTTCTAAAATTTTCTAAAATTTAGGGAAGGGAAAAATAAAACTTTTGGCATGTATAATCAAGCAAAACAAATCCACACAGCAAATCCAACTTTTCAGAATATGTATGTGTCTGCACATTGTATCCATCACTTCTCTATCTGGGTGTGGGTATCATGTTTAATCATAGAACATCGGGAGAAATGGTACGTTACTGTATTGATAAAGGTTTAAAAATTTTTTAAAGTTGTTTTTCTTTACAATGTTGCTATCCTATATAAAAACATGTTCTCTTAATTCTGCTCACTTCATTATCCCTCACTTCATATTACCCAAATCTGAAATCATCTCCATCATCTTTTTTTATAGTGAAATAATATTCCATTATATTCAAACTCCAAAATTTGCTCAATCATCCTTCCACTGTCTGATAAATCACATAAGGAACATTTTTGGAAGCCTCACCCCCCTTTAATGTGCCTTTAGGATCATGAGGCTTTTCTTAATTATATCTACAATCCCTTCCTGGTGTCATCCTTCAATAAACTGGCACTCCCATTCCATTCTTTTTTGTTTGTTTGTGTTGTTTGTTTTTGTCTATCTCTATTAAACTCTGTATACTTTCATTTGATCATCCTTTGTTCCTTTCAGATAAGAATGAAGTTCATTTGATGCCTACTTCATGATTCCTCCCTTCATGGTTAGATACTCTCCTCATTTACCACTTTTCTGAAAAGTTTCAAGTTCAATCTTCTTCTTCCTTACTTCCTCCTTTGGAAAAAAAAATATATATATAAAATTCATCCTTTGCACACACACCTGTGTGTGTGTGTGTATGTGTGTATTCCTTTTACCCTCTTCTTTCTCTCTCTCTCTCTCTGCCTCCCTAGGGCTCTCCTTCTCACAAGGTTAAGGTTTAATATTGACTTTCTAATTGTTAAGAAGTTTAAGCCTTTGGGCTAGTTTCTATAGCCTCTAATAGGGGATACTTATAGAATACTTGTAGACAGGTTTTTTTTTCTTTTTAGTTTTAGTTTAAAAACTTTCTTTTAAAGGTAGATTTGTAAGACACTTGGCAAATACATTATTATCAGAATTTTTCACGTTCTCCATCTCCGGCCAGAAATCTGTCAATCCTTTATAGTAAGCTATGATCCTGAAATCCAAATCTCATTTTCAGATACCATCTCATAAGCCATCTGTTCACTTTCCAAATTAGTTTTTCTCTTCTGTATTCTTTGCCCCCAGTGGGCAAAAGTGAGGCAGACACAATCTGTAATCTTATGATCATCAGTTTCTTGCTGAAGTGTTCATCATCTTTAGCCTTTTCGTAGTGTCATTGGTACCCTTTTAAATCACCACAAGTCAGGATTTTTCACCCATTTTGATGAATTTTGGGTGATTCTCTACTATTTTGTTGGATACCTACCCCAGGAAGAAAATATACAAACTCTCTTGGAGGCAAATAGCTACCTCATACCTTTCTCTAATCTTCTTGAACCTACTTTTTAAAGTTCTATTCCCAAATCTTCCTTCATCCTTCTTAATCCATTTATAACTCCCTTAATTGTCCTTGATTTTGCTTCTTTTACAACCCTCAGATAGAATCGGTATGTAATCATTCTGTTTCCCATTTTCTTCAATATCTTTCCAATTTCATCATGTATATTTTTCCTGTCTTCAACTCCTGATATACTCAATCTAAGCCCTTCAAGTCACCTATGTAATTTACTTCTTATTCATTTCAGGCCTATTCTTCTCCTGCTATTTCTCCCCAAAAATTCTTCCACAGAAGCTAGAAGTTGATATCTGAAAGACTGCAATAACCAATGAGGGGAACAGGATAGAGGAGAAATATAGGAAGAAAACAAAATGGAGAGAGAGCCCTGGAATCAGGAGGATCTGAGTTCAAAAACAACCCCAGACACTTGACACTTACTAGCTGTGTAACCCTGAGCAAGTCACTTAACCCAGATTGCTTCAATCACTTGGCGATCATCTCATCATTATGCTGTTTATCTTGCCACTGGACCCAGATGGTTCTGGAGGAAAGAGTGAAATTGATGACTCTGCACATCCCTCCTTCCCTTAAATTCATTTCACTCAAAGCTATGACATCACCTCCTGATATCATGGACCTCTTTGAGAATGAAGGATAGATAACAACAATAATAACAATATTTTGCTAAGAAAACAAGGTGACTGTTTAAAATATATTTCCCTTAAGAACAATCCTCCCTCTGTTCTTATACTCAGCAAGAAATCCCTTGAGTTTGTGGTCTCCCCTGTGGACTTATTCAGAGAAGGAATGCTTTATGCAAATTTTAAGTAGGAGTTTTCATGTTAAGAATATCTCTCATTTTAAATGAATAAATTATCTTTCTGATTGACCATTTTTTAAAAATCTAATTGGCAAGAAGCAGTTTTCCAGAGCATATTAAATCTGGTAAAATCTAGTTTATTAGCCTACAAAGATAAAAAAGAATACCTTCCTTCTTTCAATCTCTCCACTTCCTCCCACCACCCTGCCCCTGCTGCTCCAGTTCCCAACATGAAATACTGCCACCCTGAGAAATCAAGCTGAAGCTTACAACTGTACTCCCTTATACTATCCTTTAACTGCTTTTAACATTTAAATATGTTAAATATATACACATTTAAATATGTGTATATATATATATATATAAAGACTGGAAGAGGAAAAGGAGACAGTAAAGAAAATGAGGATGATTGAAGTAGTAAAATAACACAAAAACAAAGAAAGATAAAGTTTTAAAAAAGGAAAGGGTCATCAATAATGTCAAATGCTGCAGAGAGGTTAAGAAGGATGGGAACTGAGAAAAGGCCATTGGATTTAGCAATTAATCATTGTTAACCTTTTATAGAACAGTTTCATTAAAGCTATAAGGTAAAGCTATATTGCAAGAGTTTGAACACTTAGTGAGGAAGTACAGATGGCAAATATAGACTACTTAATTGAGAAATGAAAGATCAAATCGTAACTTGAGGGAAGAGCAGCCAATAAACTTCTTTTTAAATATGGGAAACAACATGATACAGTAGAAACACACTAACTGAATCAGAGGGCCTGCATTTAAATTCTACCTTAACAGATTTGGGCAAATCACTTAACCTTTAGGTGTCTGACTATTTTCATCTGTAACATGGCAGGGGAGGTTGTATTAGATGACCTCTAAGTCCTATCTATCTCCAGAGATAGGAACCTAATTAAATTTTATACAAATACTATAGACTTTAGAAAGTTTAAGACCAAAAAAAGTAAGTAGTGAAGAGAAGAGAGAGAGATTGATTACAAGTGTATGAGAGAAGGGAAAAAATTGTAAGAGTAAGACCTATAGAAAAGTTGAAAGACAGTGGGTAAGTTCATTCAAGAGATCACAATCAGAGGATTGCTTTCTTACTATATTATAAAAACAACTGGAGGAGGGACTTCTTAAGGGAAATTTCCACCAAATACCTAGATTAATTTCTTATCTACACTCTAGGAATATTTCTGCCTAAATCACTGCTATCAGTTACCTAGAATCAGAGCCCTCTTTCCCTTGGAAAATGCTAGGCACACACTGAGAAATTTCTGGATTTTTTCAAAATTTATCTTGGAAGAGAGAATAAGTGAGTGAGTATGAGAGAGTGACCAAGATAAAGAGATGGAGAGACAGACAGACACAGAGACAGGCAGTTACAGAAAGAGAAAGAGATAAGAGAGAGCCACAGAAAGTTCCTGAAAGCAGTGGGGAAGAAAAAATGAACACAAATTATTTTAGGTGTAAGAAAGGAAGGAGAGAGAGAAAGAGAGAGAGAGAGAGAGAGAGAGAGAGAGAGAGAGAGAGAGAGAGAGAGAGAGAGAGAGAATGCTCAATTAGGAGACTTGGGAAAAGTGGAAAAGTTTGAAACAGCTGTTAAGGGAATTGCAAAAGGCAGTCAACTAGAAATTAATAAAAGGATTATTGAGCAGTATTGAGATTCCCAATGAAATTAGATTGAATTTGTAGAAGAACCAGTTAGCTGTTACATGACTTTCTCTAGCAATTTTCACAAACTTAATAAAAGCTAAAACATATATCACTTTAAGGCTTGCAAAGCATGATACCTATATTATCTCATTTTCTCCTTACATCAATCTTGTGAGATAGCTGCTTTTGTTTTTCCCATCTTCCAGATGAGTAAATTGAAGGTCAAAAAATATAAGTGATTTCCCCAAAGTCACAAGATTAAAAAGTGTCTGTGAAAGATTCAACTTAGGTCATCTCAACTTCAACTTGTGTTTTATCCACGATATCAACATCTCTCTTTAACCTTGAAATGGATGTTGAAACAATAAATTGATTATAAATATTCCCAAGGCTGAAGATTAACAAGGTACTATGGTGGTAAATAGAGGAATGAGGAATTCTATGGGGCAAGTGTTAATATATTATATTTAAAATCAGAAGAGATTGTTCAGTGTTAGTTTTGGAACAAAATTTAGGGTCATTCATGCAGTTAAAAATTGGAAAAAGAAAAAATCCACCTATATTGAAAGAATAAGAATGTTCCATAAACATCATAGATTCAACATGGTCACAATAGAGTTCATTATTTTTTCCCCTAGCCTAGCCAACCATTGTCAGAACTTACCTACTTCTGTTGAGGGAACCACCATACCCCTAGTAACCTAGTTTCTCAATCTTAGAATCCCTGTCCCTACATATCCTATCAGTTGCCAATTCATCAATTCTGTATCATCCAATACCTTTAATATCTTTGTTGTTGTTGTTCAACTGACATAGGTACCATCTTAGTTCAAGTCCTGATTTCCTTTGGCTTGTACTTTTGCCATATCCTCTTAAATTGTTTCTCTAGTTCCAACCTTTCTTCTTTCTAATTCTTCCTTCACAAAGGTGCCAACGTCACATTTCCAAAGAACCAGGCTTATGATCATTTCACTTCCCTTCTCCAAATATTCCAATGCCTCCCACTTACTTATAGAATAAAATACCAAATTCTTGTTTGGAATTTAAAGCCATCCACATTATGAGTCCAACTTACCTTTCCAGGTCATTGCACATTGTCGCTTCCCTTCACATACTCTGTGGTTCAGCTAAACTGACCTTCTTCATGTTCTTCATGAATAAAATCATATCTCTTGTTTTTGTGATTTTGCAAAGGCTGTCTTTCATGCTGGAAATACAGTTCTTGAATCCCTACCATCCTACAACACTAAGTTAACCTGCAAAGTGTTTTTCCTGATATCCTTAACTCATAGCATCTTCTCACCAAAATGACACTGCTCGTAGTTTATGTTTGTTTTGTATATATTTAAATGTATTGTTTCACCTAATAGAACATAAGCTCCCTGTGGTCAGGGAATGTTTTATTTTTTGTCAATCTATTTCTAGCAAATAGTGCAGCTATGGACATATGTTAGGAGCTTAATAAATGAATGTTGATTAATGAATTGAGGGTTAAAAATGAAGGAAATTAGCAGATTCTGCAGGAGTAATAAAGTGGGATAACTGAAAGGGTTGGTGTTGTTTAAGAGAAGAATTTAAGAATAGTGAGAGATATAGCTGGTTGTTCCCTGCAAATGATGAAGTTCATGGTATGGATTTATCTGAAGAGTGAAGAAAATCATAGCTGGAGTTGAGAAGGTTGAAAAGTTGCAAGGCCAAGTGTTTTTGAGCGTCAATAAGGATTCTTATTCTGTGAAGTTACTACAAAGATAACAAGGTTTGGAGCTGGTATTCTAGGTTTGTATTCCAAAGAGATTTAAAAAAGTAAAATGACCGATTTGTACAACAATATTTATAGCAGCTCTTATTTTTTTGTTACACAATTGTAATGGTATATTATTGTGCTATAAGAGATGACAGGGAGGATGATTTGAAAAAAAGCTGGAAAGACGTACATGAACTGATGCAAAGTAAAGTGAGCAGAACCGGGAGAACATTATATACAATAATAGCAACATTACTATGAAGAACTATGAATGATTTACTCTTAGTAATACAATAATCCGACAATCTCAAAGGACTCATGATGAAACATGCTATCCACCTCTAGACAAAGAACTCATGATGTCTGAAAATACAGCCTAAAGCACATCATTTTTCACTTTCTTATTTCTTCTTTTTTTGTTGTTCAAGTCTTCTTGTACAAAATAACTAATATGGAAATATTTTACATGATTGCTCATGTGTAACAGTAAATTGCTTACCATCTTAGGGAGGAAGGGATATAATTTGTAATTCAAAACTTTTAGAAAATGTTAAAAATTGTTATAATATGCAATTGGGGAAAATATTATTTAAAACAAAAGACAATTCAAACAAGTAATCAAAGGAAAGGATGTCTTGTAGTTTGCTAGATATTGGTAATGAAGGTGGGAGAAAATATAAATCAGGGCTTCTTAAAATTTTTCCATTCATGACCCCTTTTTTCCTAAGAAATCTTTACACAACCCCAGGTATATAGCTATATAAAATAAATATACATAACCTTTTACTGTTGAAAAATTTTTCATAACCCCCACAATCAGTTACATGACCCCATATGGGGACATAATCTAAAGTTTAAGAAGCTTTGGTATAAACGGTTTTACACACTTTACAAGGGAAGAGATTATTTACTGGCTTGGGAATCATTCTTTGAAGATAGAGAGGAAAAATGTGTTGGTCTCATCTCTAGTCCATATAAGTTTGAAGAAGTAGAGAGAATGTTCTATATTAGTGCTTTAGGATGCAATTGGACTTTTGGAGGTAGAAAGGACTTTATAGAGGCCATATAGTCAAATGCCTTAGTTTTATAGATGAAGACTGAGAGAAGTTAAATTATTTGCCCAGTATCACATGGCGAGTAGGTATCTGAGGCAGGATTCAAATTTATCTTTATCCTGACTCAAAATCCAATGGTCTAGGGGCAGCTTGGTGGCACATTGGATAGAACACCAGCCCTGGATTCAGGAGGACCTGAGTTCAAATCTGACCTCAGACACTTAACACACTTACTAGCTGTGTGACCCTGGGCAAGTCATTAATCCCAATGGCCTCACCAAAATGAAAAAAAACAAAAAAAAAACAAACTAAAAAAAGAAATCCAATGGTCTAGCCACCAAACCACAAAACTGTCTTCAATTGTGTTTCATTTAAAGACAGATGTTAGTCAGACATGTTATAATACAAGGTGGCTCATATAGTGGAGTCTGTTCAAAATATGAGAATTTAAAAGGACTCAGTGCAAGGGGCATTGAGTAGTGGAACCAAAACAGTGTCATGAACTTCTAGATGGTCAGGGCTAAGATACATAGGAGAAAAAAATACAACTGGAGGAAATAGAAGGAAGAAGTAATTTGTGCCTAAGGAGGCAAGGGAAGATCAGTAGGATAAAAAGGGCATAAACATGCTAATTATTGGCACTGGAAGGTGTAATGCCATAAGTTTTATAATTGTAGGAGTTGCTACAGAACTAATCCAACTGCTAGTTTCCAATGAGAAAATTCATGTCAGAGTGCCATCAAAATACTCATTACAGGTTCTGTTTCTGACACCAGATGTTTTTGTGCAAGGCTTTTCACTGGGTTATGAATGATTTTGTCTATTTCAGTCTTGGCATTACAAAATTAAAGTAGTGAATAGACTTGTCTTACAATTTCATTGGTGTAGGGAACTCTTAGGTGAATTATTTCCCTCTGCTAACATCAAACTAGTTTCTTCTTTTCAACTTATAGTTTTAGTGAGTTACCTAGGTTACTTGGAGATTGTGACTTTCCCAGGGTTACACAGCCAGTTTATGGCAGAGGCAAGACTTTATTTCAGGTTTTCCTGATTTCTAGGCTCCCTCTTTATCCACTGATACTTATTTGGTCCTTTCAAGTTTTAAGAGTGGTTTTTACAAATGAATTAATTCAATCTTTATACCACTGTTTGAGGATGGGTATGGCAAGTATTCTTATCATTTTTATTTTACAGGTGAGAAAATCAAGGCTCTGAAAGGTTAATAAATGTTAGAAGCAGAATTTTATTCTCTCTCTCTCTCTTTCCTGACTGATTCTTAGCCTTTCCAGTCTATACTCTGCTACCTATCTCTCACTGGATAAAAACACTTTATAATAGTTAGAAATTGTATTCCTTTTAAGTAGAACAACCTATTGCTGACCAAGCAACTATAAGCAAGGCAATAGCAATCTACCCTGTGTAAGGGAAGTAATTAGCAATAAGCTTACAGGTGAACAGTCACGCTAGTAGAAATAGACTTTATAGTCCTAAGAATGGCAGAAATCATGATTACTCAATGAAAAATGTATTTTTCAGATATTAAGGATGAAGAATAACCATTGAAGTGGAGCAGTGTTCTTTTTCCACCATTACAAATCACCATTTTTCAAATCCAAATCCATGAAGATTGACTTCTAACATATTGAAAAATAATTACTCATATATTATGATTTTGAGGAAAATATCATTTTCAGATTAATTTGTTACATCTATAGGATATTTACCTCCATTTCTAACATATTTTCTCACTTGGTATTTTTCTTTTCTCTTTTTAAGACAGTTTTTTTTATTATCAACTTAATCATCAAATACAAATATTTCAAATTTTCAAAATGCAGAGACCAACAAGAAAGAAAATTATACAAGAAACTGTAGACCTGTGTTATATACAGTCTCTTTATTTCATAAGTGTATATAGATAGAGATACATATAGATATGTATTTATCTCTCTATATAGTGCATATTTATTTTTCATTTAACAAGAATGCAATAGTAACAAAATTATTTCATTTGTAAAAATCTTATTCTGCCATTTTGGTTTTATCATGTGCTTTTAAAAATAATGTTTCATTGATATTCTTTTTTTTTTTTTTTGCGTGGGACAATGAGGATTAAGTGAATTGTCCAGGATCACAGCTAGTAAGTATCAAGTATCTGAGGCCAATTTGACCTCAGGTCCTCCTGAATCCAGGGCTGATGCTTTATCCCCAGTGCCACCTAGATGCCCTCTGATATTCTTTTTTGTTTTGAGTAAAAAGCACTATCTATTAAATTTCCATCCCCTCTCCAGAAACTTTCCTTGTAATAAGAAAGTCCAACAAAATACATAAATACCTTAGCACGTTAGCCTTGTCTGAGAATGCATATCTCAGTTTGACTCAGATTTCCTTCCATTTAAAATAATTTTCTTGAGAAGAGTTTTCAAGAGTTTCCAAAGTAGAACCTTATTTAATTCCTGCACTGTTCTTCCTAATGTTAATATCTTCCTTGTTCTATCAGCTCAAGATAGAACACAATCTTCACTACTGTGAAACATTTAGAATACCACACAGTGTTAAAATACTGGTTTACAAGCAACTTCTGACTCCTATGAAAATTAGTTTTTTTTTTAATCTTTTTACATAGTGTTTGTAAATTGGTGTACTCTCATAATACTAATAGAGAGTGTGCAGATTCAGTTACAATGTACAGCACAGTAAGCAGTAAACGGATGATCCAAGAAGCAGAGATATTAGCTTTACCAGCTGTAAACCAAATTAAATTTACATCATTAAAAACCTAGAATTTATAGAGAATTTTAAAGTTTTCAAAGCAAATGAAAAAATGTCATCTCCCCAACTGCTCTGAGAAGTAGGTGTTATTATTATCTTTATTTTATAGATAAGAAAACTTAGGTAGACATAGTTTAGGTGACATACTGTGGGGTCACACAGCTAGTAAGAGCTTGAGGTAGGCTATGAACTTAGATCTTTCTAATTCAAGTTGCAGTCATCCTTTGCGTCATCTAGCTTTATCTATTCAGTGTTCTAAGATTCTAGATGGGTTTTTTTTTTATTTCTAGCATTATTTTTTTATTCCTCTTATAATGCCTTGATTTATATATACTACACATGCTACACTTTGAATAAGACTTACTTGTATATATATTTTATACCCACCAATAGTCCATGTATTTTTTGAGGGCAAAGAGTATATTTTATTTACCTTTTCCTCTCTAATGGAACTTAGCAAAATACTATGATTATAATAAGTACTTATCGTTTATTACATATTTATTCATTCATGTATATCTTCCTTAAGAGTTGTGGGCAATTTTATTTTATTTTTTAGTGAGGCAATTGGGGTTAAGTGATTTGCCCAAGGTCACACAGCTAGTAAGTATTAAGTGTCTGAGGTCGGATTTGAACTCAGGTACTCCTGAATCCAGGGCCGGTGCTCTATCCACTGCACCACCTAGCTACCCCGGCAATTTTATTTGAAATATTTTGGGGAAATATCATGTAAAGGAATCCTATAGTAACATCTTGGTAACTCACATTATTCCTCTCTAATTGGTCTATTGTGCAATTCTAAATCTTCTCATGTCTAGTTTGCTCAATGATTAATTCTTTGAACCTGGTTTTTGCTCCAAGTTACTACTGTGGCAAAAGATAAAAAATCATCTGATAATTTCTGGTCTACCAATTCAAGCTGCCTTGATTCTTTTGAAAGCAGGGCCCTTTGCATCCAGATAACTACAACTTCACATTTCTTCTTCCTGCATCAATATTTTATGAATACTTGAAAAGCCACAAATAAGACTATAGAAACAAAACATAAGAAAATAATACCCAAGTAACATGAATAAATCTCATATCTCAGTAACGTGGGATCTTTTATTTGTTTGAGGATCTAGAAGGGAAGAAAGAAATATTGAATTTCTGACCGGATATGCTGCACTCAATGTTAAAAGCTATGAATCAAATACTGCTTCAGATACTCACTAGCTGTGTGATCCTAGGATCAGCTGCAATATGAGGATAATAATTAGCACCTACCTCCCAGGGTTGTTGTGAGGGTCAAGTGAAATACAATTTGTAAAGAGCTTAGCATAGTACCTAGTACACAGTAGGTATTATATAAATGTTAGGTGTTTATTATTAGTAGTAGTATTATTATAGTAGGTTTTTATTTTTTTTCTCAGTCCATGCTTAGATCAGTGCTTTATCAGATTAGCATACAACTGAACACATGAAATGTTCATCCCTTAGTCTCTCAAACTTCACATCTCAAAATTTTGCTGCACTAGAAAAATCATTTTACCCACCTCGTGTATGTGGCCTAGGAAACATCTTGACTTAATAATAAAATCCTGTAAACACTAGAAAAACACCTATTTGGAGAAAAAAAGTTAGAACATGTGGTGGCATTTTCAAAAAGAGTCATCTTCCTTTTGATAGACCCATTAATTGGATTTTTCTTAAAGGGTTTCAGATTGTATGATTAAATTTCCTCCCTGTGTAAAGTGTATAGTTGGAGCTGTGGTCACTGCCATGAGAGATGGAAATGAGTTTTAAAAACTAAAATAAACATTAATATTAAGACATGTAAATTCTTTATTCGTCTGATACATTTGCACTTGTGTTTTCCTTTCTATGGTAGATGTACAATAAATGTTAAATAATCCTTAACCTCACTGATGCTTGAAGATTTAATATTAGGGTAAGAAGTCCAGCTCAGGGCAGCATTGATTGCAATGCATTTTTTCCACCTGGGTATTGAACAAACTGTAGTTTTGACAATTTAATAACACATCATTTGGAGTTTGTTTCCTTGCCTCAAAGGCAATGGCAAGAGGACTGTCCTTCCCTACCATAGAACTTGTTAACAGCATTCTCCCATGCCTCCTGGTATGCACAGGAAGCACATCAACACTGCTTTTTTGGGGGCCTAGACCCTGTTTCCTTGAATTTTTATCACCTCTTTAGCCACTCTAAAGACATGGAGGCTATGCAAAAGGGCAAAATCCAGGAGATGGCACAGCAGGAGTTAGTTTTATACTGCTGACAGAGAAATGCGTGTGGCCCTGTGGTGATGACATCGCTGATATTAATGACAATGAACAAATAGTGTTTTAAATAGACTTGATAAGCAAGTGACTTTCTATCAAAGAAAAGAGACTCTCGCTCCTTTCTTCTACCCCTTTTTTAAGGTTCCTGACAAAGTTGTTGATTCCACAAAAACTATTAGAAACAAGTTAGGAACTGTACTTTAGGATTTAGGCTTTAGGCTTTCCTCCATTCAGACATAAAGGAATTTGTTTAGAGCAGTTTGGGCTCTGTGGTCCATGATCTGTGAACTTGGTAAGAAAAGTAACAGAAGATTGGGAATCCAAAGGGCAGAAAGGGCAAACCCAACTTACTGGCCTTTAATTCCAAAAGTTATCCATAGTATCAGTAGCATTCAAGATCCTGACAGAAAGACTAGAAGGGGTTGGCATGAGGTGAACCTTCAGGCACATCTGGGGACCAAACCTTTGAAAAATACTGTAAACTATTAGTTGTTGAGTGTCAACGAATGAAATGTAACCAGTAATTTAATTTCTTTTTTTCTTTCTTCTGTGTTAACCACTGAAAAACATAGCAAATATTCCCCTCTTTTCTTGGTTAAAGAAGGGAGTTTCAGAAGAGGTGGAGACCTGAGTTAACTTTAATAAGCAGCAAAAATCTCATGAAACTATTTGGAAGTATAATACCATGGAGAGAAAGAAATCTTTCAGCTTTACTTACAATGCCCCTGTACCTTGGTTCTTTATTTCGAAAGACAATTGCATGGAAATAGGATTTAAGCTGTTTAGGAATTTATCTCCTTTTGCTACTTACTCCTGATGCCAAAATAAAATCCTCCTTAACAACATAATCTTTGCTCTCAGTCTTAAGAAAATGTCCTTTGAGGATTGTCTGGAGACATTAGTATATAATAGACTTACTATATGCATGCCAATGTCTGCACAGGGCAATATTAAAAAAAATAGTCTTATTGATTTATTACTGTTCAAGAGAAAGAGATAAGAGGTGGTGGTAATATGATGGTAACAAGGAAATGACTGGGTTTGACAAAGATAGGGTTGTAAAGCATTGTTTGGGATCAAATATTTGCAAAAAAGAAGTAGAGGACACAGTGTATCTGTTCTTTCTGACTCACCAAACTGTATGGCATGGCTATAGGGTAGTACATGTTAAAATGAATGGCATTATCTCCCAGGGCATGGTTTTTTCTTTTCTTTTTTATTAATCATAAAATTATTTTATTTTTTTCTGATTACATGTAGAGATAGTTTTCAACATTTGTTTTTATAAGATTTCTAGTTTCAAATTTTTCTTCCTCCCTCCTCTCCCTCCCCCCTCCCCAAGACAGCAAGCAATCTGATAGAGGTTTTATATGTACAATCACATTAAACATATTTCTGTATTAGTCATGTTGTGAAAGAAGAATTAGAGCAAAAGGGAAAAACTTCAAAATAGAAAAACAAAAAGAAAATAGAAATATCATGGTTCAATTTGCCTCTAGATGCCACAGTTCTTTTTCTTTTTCTGGATTTGGAGAGCATTTTCCATCATGAGTCCTTTGGAACTATCTTGGACCATTGTATTGCTGAGAAGAGTCAAGTCTATCACAGTTGATCAACACACAATGTTGTTGATACTCTGTACAATATTCTCCTGGTTCTGCTCATGTCACTCAGTATCAGTTCATGTAAGTCCTTCCAGGTTTCTCTGAAATCTGCCTGCTCCCAGGGCATGTTTTCAAGAGGCCCCAAAGGTTCAGAAAGAATATCAGCATAGTAGATTTGTAGAGATGGTCAAGATAGGTGTTTGGAAATTATGTGAACTTGGTAAAATGTGAAGGATATAATTCCTATTTAATAAAAGGTTATATTTAGAGATTATTACATTTTCACAATTCAAAAAATATATTCCAGCATTGCATATTAATTTTTATCTTAGCAACATCAGCCACAAAATTGTAGTGAGGGTAGTTGAAGGTTGTGCTAGCACAGAATTCATCAGCAACAAGGAAATTGCTCATCAATAGATAAATATTACCCTTTGTGTTGAAATCATGACCTATCTTAAGTGTTATACTATATGAGATGTTTAATTATTTCAAATTCTTGTTCTTTTCTTATTCCTATACCTAGCATTTTCAGTATAATATTGAATAATAGTGGTGATGATGGGCAAATTTGCATCATCCCTAATCTTATTGGGAAGGCTTCTAGCTTATTCCCATTACAGACAGTGCTCGCTAAATTAGATATTACTTATCATTTTAAGGAAAGCACCATTTATCTGTGGAAATTTATTTTGATTAGGGGACCCTACCTTTAGGCTGAGATTAGAAAGCCTCAGGCCCTTAGGGTCTTTTCTGTGTGGGAGGTGCGGGTGCCCCTCCCCCTCTGCTTCAGCTGAGCCCAAAAGTCCCGTGGACTCTAGAAGACGCCAGGTCAGACAGTTGGGGAGAAAAAGCCCCCAGCTCCCTCTGCCCTGACCTGACCTATCTGAGAGATCCTGGGCTTGTCCTGGCTGGCCTCTGGTGTAGCACATGAGGCTCAAGTGCACGCCCCAGCCCCAGCCGCAGCCCTGACTAGCGGATTAGCTTCGTCTGTGGGGGTGCGGGAAGCTACGAGATTTGTGGAGAAAAGAAAGATATATATAGACCTGGGGGTTAGACTCAGGGGAACAGACAAGAGAGGCAGAGAAGAGGTTCGGACAAGGAGACGGGGGCCGAGACAAACAGTAATGCTGGACTAGGAGCAAGTAGGAAAGGACAAAATTAAGAGAGGCAGACAAGATTAGAGGGGTGGCAAAGGCGGCAGAGGGCAGACTGACGGAGCAGACAGACAGACTGACCAGGAGGCAGCGGAGAGCACAGAAGCCATCAGCACAGGGTACAGGTTGGAGAAAGTGAAGATTAAGAGGAGTTAGGAGAAAGTAGCTGAGCAGGGAAAGTGTAACATACCCTGAGGCGAGAGGTGGATAAGGCCCTTATTGGATTAAAAAATTTCCAGGCACAGCAGGTAGGAAAGAGAAGCAGTGGAATGAGATGCACCACAATGCAGTCAGGTTGTATATTTTATTTCCCTGTATTCTTAGTTTTAAATAGTATCTCATAAATAAACTCTGCTTTGATTATTTAGTTAAGAGGCTTCTTAATCTTTTTCTTATCAATTTGGGAGTGGAGCAGTGTGGTGGAACTTTATAAATGGCCCATACTAAGTTAACAGAAGTCAGATAGCCAAATAGTCAACAGTTCCAGATTAAGTATCCCAGTCAGCTTTAGCCCCCCAAATTAGCCCTAGCTAACAAAATATTTCTACATATCCCTATGCTTTCTAGATTTTTAAAATAGAAATAAGTATTGTATTTTGTAAAACTTTTCTTCATCTATTGATATAATCATATGATTTTTGTTGTTTTTTATGATTGATATGGTCAATTATGCTAATAGTTTTCTTAGCATTGAATCAGTTCTGCATTGTTAGTATAAATCCTACCTGGTTATAATATTTTGTGATATATTTCTGTAATCTCCTTGCTAGTATTTATTTAAATTTTTTTGCATCAGTATTCCTTAGGGAAATTGATCTGTAGTTTTCTTCCTGTACTTGCTCTTCCAGATTTAGGTATCATCGCCATATTTGTGTCATAAAAGGAATTTGGTAGGATTCCTTCTTTGCTTATTTTTCCAAACAGTTTATAAAGTATTAGAATTAATTGTTATTTAAATATTTGATAGAGGGGCGGCTAGGTGGTGCAGTGGATAAAGCACTGGCCCTGGATTCAGGAGTTCCTGAGTTCAAATCCAGCCTCAGACACTTGACACTTCCTAGCTGTGTGACCTTGGGCAAGTTACTTAAGCCCCATTGCCCTGCCTCCCCTCCCCCCCCAAAAAAATATTTGATAGAATTCATTTGTAAATACATCTGTTCCTGGGGAATTTGTTGGGAGATCATTTATGGCTTGTTCAATTTCTTTTTCTAAGAGAGGGTGAGTTAAAATTATATTTCCTCTTCTGTTAATCTGGGCAGTTTATATTTTTTATATATACATCCATTTGCCTTAGATGATTTGATTTATTGACACATAATTGTTGTTCATCCTTTGTTTTTGAAGAGGATCAATGACATCAGAAGGTGATATCTTGACTTCATTGTCATTTGGATTTAGGTGGAGCAGAGTTGCACAAAATTTAAAGCCTCACTGTCTCTTCCTGAGTCATCAAAGTCTAGTAGCACTACAAAAGTCAAGATAACTGGTGATGGCTCAGGATGACCTTAGCATCTTTGACGTCTGACCAAGTTCTAAGTTTTCCACAGTACCTGCGTCAGAACCCTTTATGGCTGTTAGGACAAATTGTTCTCATCTGCCTATTCTGCTGGGGGAAGTCTTCACATGCTTGGGATACATATTTCCCTAACTCACTGACAGGTTTGAGGCCTATAGGTTACCTTCTACATAGTTTAGCCTGTCTACTGAGACAGTTTAGTGGGGTGTGGGCACTGTGCATGATATAGCTTCTTATAGCCTCAGGTGAGAGTCAGGGGAAGGTAGATGCCAAAGGTGGATAAACATCCCTGAACAGGGTTCAGAAAGTTCTCATACTTCATAGTCCTCCCTGATTATCCACTATACTCCAAATTTCTGAGTATTTGAGGGCAAAAAGATACTATCTTTGCACTTTCTCTCAAATTTATCCCCTTCTCTCCTCTGATATTGCCATTATTCTGGTGCAGGTCCTCCTCCCCTCACACCTGAACTATTGCAATAACCTCCTGGTGAATCTGTCTGCCTGAAGTATATCCCCACTCTAATGCATACTCCATTCAGCCACCATAGTGAGTTTCTAATGTGACAGTTTGACTGTCACCCTGCTACTCAAACTCCTGGGGTTCCATGTCTCCTTCAGGAACAAATATAAAACCCTCTGTCTTGTGTTCAAAGGCTTTCATGATATATTTCTAAATTTTTCTTATACCTTGTTCCCCACCCTGTACTCCTCAAACAAAATATTGCATTTTTCAAATGTGGGCATTTCCTCTGGTGGTCCCTCATTCCTGGAATGTTCTCTCTTCTCATCTCCACTCAGTGGCTTCACTTAAGTCTAAACTAAAATCTCACCTTTTACAGGAATCCTTTTCAAATCTCTTTTAATTTTATTGCCTTTTCCCTATTTATCCTGTATATAGCATATAATTGGACAAAGTAGCTCCTATGAATTGCTTTAATTTTTCTTCATTCATGGTGAATTTATGTTTTTTTTTTCATTTTTGAAACTGGTCTTTTGGTTTTCTGTATTTTCTAAATCAAATTAATGAATTGTTTATCTATTTTATTATGTTTTTCAGAAAACCAGCTCCTAGTATTATTTATTGGTTCAATGTTTTCTTTTTTTTTGTGGGACAATGAGGGTTAAGTGACTTGCCCAGGGTCACACAGCTAGTAAGTGTCAAGTGTCTGAGGCTGGATTTGAACTCAGGTCCTCTTGATTCCAGGGCCGTTGCTTTATCCACTGCACCACCTAGCTGCCCCTTCAATGTTTTCTTAATTTCAGTTTTATTAACATCTCCTGTGAATTTTGGGGTTTTAAATGTGGTGTTTAATTGGAATTTTAAATTAATTATTTTTCTATTTTTTAAGTTGCATGCCCAATCTATTAATCTGCTCTTTGTTTTATTCATGTAAACCTTCAGAGATATAAAATTTCCCCTGAACACAGCTTTGGCTCCATTCATTTGAATTTTAGTATTTTTGCCTCATTTTTGTCATTCTCTTCAATGAAATTATTGATTGTTTCTATGATTTGTTCTTTGACCCACTCATTTTTAAAATTTTTTTCCAATTATTAAAAAAAAATTTTTAAGTATGTTTATTATTTTCCAGTTACATATAAGGATAGTTTTCAATATTTCTTTTCACAGGATTTTTAGTTCCAAATTTTTTTTCTCCCACTCTCCCTTCCCTCCCTCCTCCCCAAGATGGAAAGCAGTCTGATATGTTGTATATGTACAATCACATTAAACATATTTCTACATTAGTCATCTTGTGAAAGAAGAATCAGAGCACAAGGGAAAAAACTTCAAAAAAAGAAGGGAAGAAAAACCCAGTACAAAAGTAGAAAGAGTATGGTACAATCTGCATTCATAATTCAAAGTTCTTTTTTCCGGATATTGAGAACATTTTCTATCATGAGTTCTTTGAAACTGTTTTGGATTGTTGCACTGCTGAGAAGAGCCAAGTCTAACCCCATTGTTCATCACACAATGTTGCTGTTACTGTGTACAATGTTCTCCTGGTTCTGCTGCTCTCAGTCAGCATCAGTTCATGTAAGTCCTTCCAGGCATCTCTGGAATGCACCTGCTCATCATTTCTTATAGCACAATAGTATTCCATTACATTCATATACCACAACTTGTTTAGCCATTCCCCAGTTGATGGACATTCCCTTGATTTCCAATTCTTTGCCACCACAAAGAGAGCTGCTTATAAATATTTTTCTCCATGTGGGTCCTTTTCCCTTTTCTATGGTCTCTTTGGGATACAGACCTAGCAGTGGGACTGCTGGGTCAAAGGGTATGAACAGTCCCATAGTCCTTTGAGCATAGTTCCAAATTGCTCTCCAGAAAGGTTGGATCAGTTCACAGCTCCACCAATACATTAGTGTTCCAATATTTCCACTTCTCCAACATTTATTATTTTCCTTTTTTTGTCATATTAGCCGATCTGATAGGTGTGAGGTGGTACCTCAGAGTTGTTTTAATTTGCGTTTCTCTGATCAATAATAATTTAGAGCATTTTTTCATATGGCAATATGTAGTTTGACTTCTTCACCAAAAAACTGCCTGTTCATATCCTTTGACCATTTCTCAACTGGGGAATGACTTGGATTCTTATAAATTTGATTTAGTTCCCAATATATTTAAGAAATGACGCCTTTACCAGAAATGCTGGCTGTAAAAATTGTTTCCCAGTTTTCTGTTTCCCTTCTAATTTTTGCTGCGTTGCTTCTGTTTGCACAAAACCTTTTTAATTTAATTAGTCAGAGTTATCCATCTTGCCTTTCATAATATTCTCTATCTCTTGTTTGGACATAAATTGTTTTCTTCTCCATAGATCTGAGGCACAAATTATTTATCTATGGTATCACCCTTTATGTCTAAATCTTTTTTTTTAAGTGAAGCAATTGGGGTTAAGTGACTTGCCCAGGGTCACACAGCTAGTAAGTGTTAAGTGTCTGAGATCAGATTTGAACTCAGGTACTCCTGATTCCAGGTCCAGTGCTCTATTCAATGTGCCACCTAGTTGCCCCTATGTATAAATCTTGAACCCATTTTGAACTTATTTTAGTATAAGGTGTAAGATGTTGGTCTATGCCTAGTTTCTGCCATACCATCTTCCAGTTTTCCTAGCAGTTTTTGTCAAATACTGAGTTCCTATCCCAGAAGCTGAAGTCTTTGGGTTTATCAAACAGTACATTACTATAGTCATTTGCTACTGTGTCTCCTGTGCCTAGTCTATTCCATTGATTCCCCATTCTATTTCTTAGCCAGTACCAAATAATTTTGATGACTGCCACTTTATAATAAAGCTTCAAATCTGCTATGGCTAGCCTACCTTCCTCTGCAATTTTTTTTCATTAACTCCCTTGATATTCTTGACTTTTTGCTTTTCCAGATGAATTTTGTTATTATTTTTCCAAATATATAAATTAATAACAATCCCTCCTCAAGTTTGTTTTACTTCTGACCACTGCCTCCCTTAATCTGCCTTCTTGTCAGCCCCCTCCTTCTTATACACTTCCTCTCTTACGTCTTTGTTGTTTGAGGTAGATTTCTCTATGAAACTGAGTGTGTGTTATTCTCTCTTTGATTCAATTCCTTATTTATTTGTTTTGTCCAGTTACATGTAAAGGTTGTTTTCAATATTCATTTTTATAAGATTTAGAGTTCCAGATTTTTTTCCCTCCCACCCTCCCTTTCCTTCCCCCTCAATAAGACAGCAACCAATCTGATATAGGTTATATATGTACAATTTACAAGTACTCTTTTTTTAGACTGTGTTCAATCAATATCAGTTCTTTCTCTGGAAGTGGATAGTATGCTTCATTATTAGCCCTTTGGGATTGTCTTGGATCATTATATTGCTATGAGTAAAGTCATTCACAATTGCTCATAGAACAATACTGCTGTCATTATGCACAATGTCCTCCTGGTTCTGCTCACTTCACTATACATTGGTTCATATGAGTCTTTCCAGGTTTTTCTGAAATCATCCTGCTTGTCATTTCTTATAGCACAATAATATTCCATTATAATCATATGCCACCACTTGTTCAGTAAATCCCCAATTGATGGACATTACTTTAATTTCTAAATCTTAGCCACCACAAAGAGTTGCTATAAATAATTTTTTTATACAATTTTCCCCCTTTTCTCTTTTCCACAATTACTATTGTTAACTATTTTCCTCTATCCTATTCCCTTCCCCATGATATTTACTCTATTATCTATCTTCTTTCACCCTGTCCCTCCTCAAACAGGATTTGCTTCTGACTGCCCCCTCCCCCAATCTGCCCTCCCTTCTCTTGCCTCTCCCTCCTTATCCCCTTCCCTTCCTATTTTCTTGCAGGGTTACATAGATTACCCAATTGAGTATGTATGTTAATACCTCCTTGAGCCAACTCTGATGAGATTAAAGTCTTTGAGCCTATTCTGATGAGTGTACAGTTCATTTACTGCTCTGCTCCTCCCCCATCTATCCCCCCACTCAATAAGCCCTTTCCTGTTTCTTTCATGTAGGATTTCACCCCATGCTACCTCTCCCCTTCCCCCTTCCCCAGTGCATTCCTCTCACTTCTCAATTTTGCCCTAAAGATGTCATCATGGGGCAGCTAGGTGACAGTGAACGAAACACCCACCCTGGAGCCAGAAGAACCCAAGCCCTAATCCAGGCCTCAGACAAGAGGCATTCACCCACTGCATGACCCCAGGAATGTCTTTGACTAAATTCCAATGAGAATAATTTTCAAGCATTGCCCATCACTCCACAGCTTCCCTTCCACTGTAAAAGTTCTTCCTTTCTCACTTTTATCAGGTGAGATAATTTCCCCTATTCTACCTCTCCTTTTGCACAATACATCTATCTTTCTTACATTTATTGTTTTTTAAAACATCCTATCATTTTCAACTCACACACATTCCCTCTGTCTATATATACTCCTAACTGCCCTGATAATGATAAAGGTCTTAGGATTTACAAGTATCATCATACTGCCATATAGGAATGTGGACACTTTAAATTTATTTAGTCCTTTATGATTTCTCTTTCAGGTTTACTTTTATTTAATTCTCTTGAGTATTTTATTTTAAAGATTTTTTTTCTTGCTCTGGTCTTGTTTTTAGGTCTCCCGGATTTACTTATTTTTTCATTTATTTAGAATTGTATTTTCCCCAATTACATGTGACAAAATTTTTAACATTCATTTTTAAAACTGTGTTCCAAATTCTCTTCTTTCCTATCTCCCCCCACCTTAAGAAAGCAAACTATTCAATATAAGTTACACATGTATAGTCATGCAAAGCATTTCCACATTAGTCAGGTTTTGATAGAAAACTGGCCAAAAAAATCTTTCTTATAGCACAATAGTGTTCCATCACAATCACATCCCACAGTTTGTTCACCTATTCCTAAATTGATGAGAATCCCCTTAATTTCAAATTCTTTGCACCGGAAAAGAGCTGCCATAAATACATATAGGTAGTTTAACTTTTTGTTTATTTTTCCTCTTTTTGGATACTGAACTAGTAGTCATATAATTAGTTCAAAGAACATGCATGGTTTTGCCCTTTGGTCATAGTTCCAAATTGCACTACAGAATGTTTAAATCAGTTCCAAATTCCACCAACAGTGCATTAATGTATCATTTAACATTTGTCATTTTCCTCTGCTATCCTATTATCCAATCCATAATCAATACTGAGTTAGAGTATTTTTATATTTTATATGACTATGGATAGCTTTGATTATTTCATCTGAAACCTCTCCATAGCTTTTGATGATTTATCAATAGGTAATGGCTCTTATTTTTTTAAAAAAATGACTAAGTTCCCTATATGTTTGAGAAAAGGAGCCTCTTTGAGACAAACTTGCTTCAAAAATTTTCACAGTTGCAATTTCTAACTGTATTTCCCTCCATCCTGTTCCCTCCCCACAACATTTCCTTCATTCTCTCTCTCCTTTCACCCTGTCTGTCCTCAAAAGTGTTTTGCTTCTGACTGCTTCCTCCCCAAATCTGCTATCCCTTCTATCACCCATCCCCACCCCCACCCCCACCTACTTTCCTGCAGGGTAAGATAGATTTCTATACCCAATTGCGTGTATATGTTAATCCCTCTTTGAGCAAATTCTGATAACAGTAAGGTTCACTCACTAACCAGCACTTCCCTCATCTTCCTCTCCACTGTATAAGCTTTTTCTTGCTCCTTTTTTATGAGATACTTTATCCTATTTCACTTCCCCCTTTCCCTTTCTCCCAGCGCATTCCTCTTTCACCCATTAATTTTATTTTTTAAAGATATAATCCCTTCATATTCAACTCATGCCTATGCCCTTTTTCTGAATATACTCCATTCAGCTGCCCTCATAATGAGCATGTTGTTATGAGTTACAAGTATCATTTTCCTATGTAGGAATGTAAACAGTTTATCCTTTTAATATCTCTCATGATTTCTTTTTCCTGTTTACCTTTTTGTGCTTCTCTTGATTCTTGTACTTGAAAGTCTAATCTTCTATTTAGCTCAAGTCTTTTTATCAAGAATGCCTGAAAGTCCTCTCTTTCATTGAATTTGTATTTTTTCCCCTAAAGAATTATACTCAATTTTTCTGGGCAGGTGATTCTTGGTTGTAATCCAAATTCCTTTGCCCTCTGGAATATATCGTATTCCAAGCCCTCTGATCCTTTAATGTAGAAGCTGCTGGATCTTGTGTTATTTTGACTGTGGCTCCACAGTACTTGAATTGTTTCTTTCTGGTTGCTAGCAATATTTTCTCCTTGAACTAGGAGCTCGGGAATTTGACTACAATATTCTTGGGAGTTTTGATTTTTGGATATCTTTCAGGAGGTGAAAAGTGGATTCTTTCAACTGGTATTTTACCTTCTGCTTCTGGAATATCAGGGCAATTTTCTATGAAAAATTTTTAGAAGATCATGTCTAGGCTCTTTTTTTAACTCAGATTTTTTTGTTTTGTCTTGTTTTGCTTTTGCAGGGCAAAGAGGGTTAAGTGACTTGCCCAGGGTCACACAGCTAATAAGTGTCAAGTGTCTGAGGCTGGATTTGAATTCAGGTCCTCCTGAATCCAAGGCCAGTGCTCTATCCACTGTGCCACCTCAATGCCCTCTAGTTTCTTTATTTTTTTTTTGATCATGGATTTCAGGCAGTCCAAAATTTTCCAATTATCTCTCCTTGATCTATTTTCTAGGTCAGTTGTTTTTACAATGAAATATTTCACATTGTCTTCTATTTTTTTCATTTGTTTGGTTTTGCTTTATAGTTTATTTATTTTTCATAGTCATTAGCTTCTCTTTGTTCAATCCTAATTTTTAAGGAGTTATTTTCTTTACACAGCTTTTGTACCTCCTTTTCCATTTGGCCAAATTGGCTTTTCAAGGCATTCTTTTCCTTATTGGATTTTTGTACCTCTTTTATCATTTGGCCTAGGCTGTTTCTTAATGTTATTTTCTTCAGCATTTTTCGTACCTCTTTTTTTTTAAAAACTTTTTATAGTATTTGATTATTTTATAGTTACAAGTAGAGATAGTTTTCAACATTTGTTTCTATAAGATTTCTAGTTTCAAATCTTTCTCACTCCCTTCCCTCCCTGCCCCCTTTCCAAGACAGTAAGCAGTCTGATATAGGTTATATATGTACAATCACATTCAACATATTTCTGCATTAGTCATGCTGTGAAAGAAGAATCAGAGCAAAAGGGAAAAACTTCATAAAAGGAAAACAAAAGTAGAAATAGTATGGTGCAATCTGCATCTAGATTTCACATTTCTTTCTTTTTTTTCTGGATTTGGAGAACATTTTCCTTCCTGAGTCCTTTGAAATTATCTTGAACCATTGTGTGCTGAGAAGAGTCAGCTTTATCACAGTTGATCAACACATAATATTTTTGATACTGTGTACAATGTTCTCCTGGTTCTGCTCATCTTGCTCAGCATCAATTCATGTAAGTCCTTCCAGGTTTCTCTGAAATCCACCTGCTCATACTTTCTTCATATTGATTTTTTTTAAAAACTTTGTGGGGCCAGCTAGATGGCACAGTGGTTAAAAGTGCCAGCAGTAGATTCAGGAGTACCTGAGTTCAAATCCGGCCTCAGACACTTGACACTTACTAGCTGTGTGACCCTGGGCAAGTCATTTAACCCCCATTGACCCGCAAAAAAAAAACCCAAACCCCCAAAAAACCTTTTTGTTCTAAATTTTTCTTCCTCCTTCCCTCCTCAATCCTCCCTATGGAATCAAGCAATTCAATATAAGTCATACATGTGCAATTATGCCAAGTATCTTCACATTAATCAAGTTGTGAAAGAAAATAGAATAATTTTAGCAAGAGCAGCAAACAAATAAAATTATACTTCAATCTATATTCAAATACCATCAGTTCTTTCTCTTTTGGTGGTTTGCATTTTTCATACATCCTTCTGATAGCATCCTGCTCATCATTTCTTTCACAGTTACTACTGCTATCTGTATTACCCTTCATCCTATTCCTTCCCATTGACATTTACACTGTTTTTTTACATTCTTTTTTCACCCTATCCCTCCTCAAAAGGGTTTTGCTTTTTACTGCCCTTCCCCAAAGCTGACATCTCCCCCTTCACCTGTCCCCCCCTTCCCCTCCCACTTTCCTTCAGGGAAAAATATATTACTATACCCACTTGAGTGTCTCTGTTATTCCCTGTTTGAGCCAATTTTGATGAAAGTAAGGCTCCCTCACTCCCCAGCTCCTTCACCATTTTCCCCTTCACTCCATAAGCTTTTTCCTGCTGTCTTTTATATGAGCTACTTTACCCCATTCCACCTCTCCCTTTCCCTTTCTTCCAGTGCATTCCTCTTACCCCTTAATTTTATTTTGAAGATGTCATCATGGGCCAGCTAGGTGACACAGTGGACAAAGCACCAGTCCTGGACCCAGGAGGTCCCGAGCCCAAATCCAGCCCCAGACATAAGCCACCCCACCCTGTCTGCCCTACAAAAATACAAGGATAAATGCCTTACATATATTATCCATTCATATTCAACTCACACCTTTGCCTTCTGTCTAAATATATTCCTTTCAGCTGCCCTAGTACTGAGAAAGTTCTTATGAATTGGAAATATTTTCTTCCCATGTAAGTCTGTAAACAGCTTATCATTTTAATGTCCCTCATGTTTTCTTTTTCCTGTTTACCTTTTTGTGCTTCTCTAGGTTCCTGTATTTGAAAGCCAAATTTTCTATTTAGTTCAGTTCTTTTCATCACAAATGCCTGAGAGTCCTTTTTTTCATTGAAGTCCCATTTTTCCCCTGAAAGATTATACACAGTTTTGCTAGGTAAGTGATTTTAGGTTTTAGTCTCAGTTCCTTTGCCCTCTGGAATATCATATTCCATACACTCCTGTCTTTTAATGTAGAAGCTGCTAGATCTTGGGTTATCCTGTCTGTCGCTCGACAGTATTTGAATTCCTTCTTTCTAGCTGCTTGTAATATTTCTTCTTGACCTGGGATCTCTTTAATTTGGCTATAATATTCTTGGAAGTTTTCCTTTTGGGATCTCTTTCAGGAGATGATAGGTGGATTCTTTCAATTTCTATTTTACCTTCTGCTTCTAGAAGATCAGGGCAATTTTCCCTGACAATCTATTGGAAGATGATGTCTAAGCTCTTGTTTTGGTCTTGGTTTTCAGGTAGTCCAATGATTTTCAAATTCTCTCTCCTGGATCTATTTTCTAGGTCAGATGTTTTTCCAAGGAGATATTTCATATTGACCTCTATTGTTTTATTCATTTGTATTTGTTTTACTGTATCTTGTTTTCTCAAAGTCATTAGCTTCCATTTGTTCAAGCCTAATTCTTAGCCATTATTTTCTTTAGAGAGCTTTTTCATCTCCTTTTCCATTTGTTGTTTCAAGCTGTTGACTTTTTCTCATGACTTTCCTGCATCACTCTCATTTTTCTTTCCATTCTTTCCTCCACCTCTCTACATCTTGCTTACTCATCTTGATCCCCTCTTTCTTGACTCTTAATTCCTTAAAGTCTAACATTCCTTCCAGGACACACTGTTCTGAACTACAGCTTGGCCCAGGGGTGATTGCGCTTTTTCTCAGCCTGCCTAACCTTTGAATAACCATGGCCTACTTTTTCTTTGACCCGGAAACAGAAGTCTATTGAAATCTGATTCTGTATGGTCCGAAGCTTGGTGTGCCAGTGCCCCTACTCCACTGGTTGGCTGTCCTTCAGTTTTGCTTGCTGGTTCAGAATGTGGGCTCCCCACCCCAGTTCAAACAGAGACTCCGGCTATTCCCCCCAACTACTGGACCCCCTCACCAGTCTGCAAGCTGAGCTTCAGATGAAGCAGCTGAAGATTCTGAGGCTTTGGTTGGAGGTGCTGCCTGCTTGAGGCTAGTCCTGCTCAGGCTAGTCCTGCTCCACTTGGTGTGTTCCTCTCTTCGCCCAAAAGCAGGTGATCCCAGTCACCTAATTAAGCCATCTTTGGCTGGAAAAGAATCTCACTCTCTTCTTATGTAGGTTATCCTGCTCCATGAGTTTCTTATTGCATTATTTTTGGAGGTATGTGGACAAATTTTCTGGAGATGGGAGAGTCACAGCCTTTTTTTCTGCCATCTTGGCTGTGCCCCTTCTGTGACTCTTTTATAAAGTTGTTGACTTTTTTCATGATTTTCTTGCATCACTCTCATTTCTCTTTCCATTTTTTCCTCTACCTCTCTTACTTTCTTTTCTATTTTTTTTTTGGTTATGGTGGGGGAGGTAAATGACGGTTAAGTGACTTGCCCTGGATCACACAGCTAGTAAGTGTCAAGTGTCTGAGGTCATATTTGAACTCAGGTCCTCTTGAATCCAGGGCCAGTGCTTTATCCACTTTACTACCTAGCTGACCCTCTTACTTTATTTTAAAAGTCTTTTTTAAGCACGACTATGGCCTGGGATCAATTTATATTTCTGTTGGAAGCTTTGGATATAGGAGTTTTGACTTTGTTATCTTCTTCTGAGGATGCATTTTGATCTTCCTTGTCACCATAGACACCTTGTATGGTCACCATTTTTTTTCTGTTTGCTCATTTTCCCAGCCTATTTTTTTTTTATTTTATCCCTTTGTTAAAGTGAGGCACTCCTCCCAGGGTTGAGGTTGTACTGTCCCAAGGTTTCAGGGATTTGCATTGATATTTTCAGAGAGATTTCTAGGAATTTGTAAGTTTTTAGTTCTCTGAAGGTGGTATGATTTAATGAGAGGTATGTATACTACTCTCCTAACCTGTACTCCGGTCTGCAAGCAACTACAGGCCTGCTTTTCTGCTCTGGAACTATGAACAGAGTTCTGTTCCACTGTGCCTGTAAGCTCTGATGTGCTTGTGTTCCTCCCCGGTCTGGGACCACCACCCAATACCATGACCTGTATGGGAGCATGGGTAAAACAACAGAGTCCTTCCTCAGTGTTAGCAAAGAGACTCCTGTAATCTTCTGTTCAACTCTTTGAAGCCCTTACCATTTATGGGCTAAGAGCTCCAGAAGCGGTCGTTACTGAGGATGATTCAGAGGCTCCTGAGGCCTGCTCCTGTGGCTGGGCCTGTGCTGATGCAGCCTGTGCTGGATTGTGCACCACTATCACCTGGTACAACAGACCTTTCCTGGATACTTCTAAATGGTCTTTGGCTAGGAAAGAATTTCACTCTGTCTTTTTGTGGGTTCTGATGCTCCAGGAATTGATGTATGGCATTATTTGAAGGTATTTGGAGGGGTCATGGGGAGAGCTCAGCCAAGTCACTGCTTTTCCCTCTACCATCTTGGCTCTGCCCTCTGCTCTTCCCCATTTCATTAAGTATCCATTTCTCCTCTGAAGGATTGTACTTAGTTTTGCTGGGTAGATTTTTCTTGGTTGTGATTTTTTTTTTTTGGTGGGGCAATTGGGGTTAAGTGACTTGCCCAGGGTCACACAGCTGGTAAGTGTCAAGTGTCTGAGGCCAGATTTGAACTCAGGTCCTCCTGAATCCAGGGCCAGTGTTCTATCCACTGTGCCACCTAGCTGCCCCTCTCTGAACTTTTAATATAGGAGAATCAATATCCTGTGTTAAACTAACTGTGGCTCTATGATATTTGGATTGATTCTTTCTGGCAGCTTGCAAATCCTTTTATTTTTAAGCTTGCAAATCTTTTCTCCTTTACCAGTTTTGAGGAAAGGTCTGTTGTACCAGGTGATAGTGGTGCACAATCCAGCACAGGCTGCATCAGCACAGGCCCAGCCCCAGGAGCAGGCCTCAGGAGCCTCTGAATCATTTACCTTTTATCCTTTATCTGAATTCAGCTATAATATTCTTGGGAGTTTTTCTTTTAGGTTATTTTTGAGGAAGTGATCAGTGGATTATTTTATTTTCTAGTTCTAAGACATCAAAGCAGTCTTCTTTGATAATTACTTGAAAGATAATGTTTGACTTTTTTTATTGAAAATGGCTTTAGAGTAGTTCAATCACTCTTAAATTATCTCTCCTAGATTTGTTTTTCCAATGAGAGATTTTACATATTGTTTCATTTTTTTTCATTCTTTTGATTTTGTTATATTGTTTTTTAATGTCTCATAGAGTCATTAGCGTCCATTTACCCAATTCTAATATTTAAGAAATTATTTTCTTCTTTCAGCTTTTTTACCTCCTTTTCCGTTTGGCCCATTTTACATTTTAAGAAGTTTTTTTCTTCAGTGAACTTTTGTACCACTTTTTCCATTAAGCCAATTCTGCTTTTAAGGAGTTTGTCACTTCAGTGGATTTCCCCCCCTCTTTTATTATTTTCCCTATTCTTTTTTTAAGTATAATTTTCTTCAGTATTATTTGTGCTTCTTTTACCATGTTGTTGGCTTTTTTTCATAATTTTCTTGGACCACTCTCATTTGTTCTCCATTTTTTCCTCTATTTGTCTTATTTGATTTTTTTTTTTTTTGGTGAGGCAATTCGGGTTAAGTGACTTACCCAGGGTCACACAGCTAGTAAGTGTTAAGTGTCTGAGGCCAGATTTGAACTCAGGTCCTCCTGAATCCAGGGCCAGTGCTCTATCCACTGAGCCACCTAGCTGTCCCGTCTTATTTGATTTTTGAAAATGCTTTTTGAGGTCTTACAGATATTTCTTTTGGATTTGTGTTCAATTAACATTATTTTTTTTTCTTTGAGGTTTTGCATGTAGCTGTTTTAAATTTGTTGTCTTCTGGTTTTGTGTTTTGATCTTCTGTCTCCATAGTAACATTTTATGCTCATGTTCTTCTTGTTTGTTTGTTTGTTTGTTTAATTTCTCCTCATTTTCCCAGACTATTTCTTGAATTTTAACTTCGTGGTAAAGCTGAGTTCTACTCTTGGGATATAGAGGACAATATCCTGAGCTTCAGGTTTTTTTGTGCTGCTGTTTTCGGAGCTAGTTCTGGGGTTTTCAGTTATTCCAAAGTGTTGTGATCTAAGGAAGGATGGGGTCACTGTTCTTCCGTGCTTATGGTCTGGTCTGCGAATAACCACAAGCACTCTTCTCTACCCTGGAATTGTGATCATGGCCCCTGCTATCCTAGACTGCTACTCTTTGCCCTTGGGACTGTGTATGGGCAATGCAATGAGTCCTGTTTCCAGTAGAAGCAAAGTGTTCTCTGTAATCTTTGTCTGATTATTTTTTCAACTCCCTCACCATTTCTCAATGAAATGAGTTCTCGATACCATTTCTGCTGCCACTGTTGCAGCTACCTTCAAGGTCTGTTGCTGCACAGCCTTTTCTTTTTTTCATGGGGCAATGAGGGTTAAGTGACTTGCCCAGGGTCACACAGCTAGTAATTGTCAACTGTCTGAGGCCGGATTTGAACTCAGGTCCTCCTTAATCCAGGGCCAGTGCTTTATCCACTGAGCACAGCCTTTTCTACACTGCACTCTGAGCCTGACCATCATTCTGGTGAGACCCTTCCTGAAGACTTCCCAAGTTGTATTTGACTAAAAAATTTTTTCATCCAAACTTTTCTTGGTTTTGCTTCTTTGGATTTTGATTTGAGGAATTATTATCAAGTTTTTTGAGGAAACATTCAGGTGAGTTCCTCCCTTTATTCTGCTATCATAGCTTCTCCCACTTCTGATAATCAAACTCATTGCCTCTTGAGGAAGCCCATTTCATTCTGAGAAAGGACTATCTCTAAATCTAGAGCTACCTTTAATTATTAAACAGTATTATTTGGGTCATGACAAAATTCTATTTCTTGGAAATTTCTCCCATATTGTTCCCAGCTCTTTTCCCTGGAGCCAAGGAAATATTTCAAACCCCTTTTCTATATAACACTGTTCCTCAGTCTATCTTAGCAATAATGCACATGAACTTAAATAGAGATATCCCAAGTGAATGGTAGATGTTCTAATTTCAAAGAATACTCTCTCTTTCCCTTCCAAAGTAAGTCTGACAGTTATAGGATCATAAGGACCAAAGAAATCCAGAGAGGACATTTATTCAGTTACCCTGCCTTTAAAACATACTGATTAGGGGGCAGCTAGCTGGCACAGTGGCACAGTGGATAGAACACCGGCCCTGGAATCAGGAGTACCTGAGTTCAAATCCAGCATCAGACACTTAACACTTACTAGCTGTGTGACCCTGGGCAAGTCACTTAACCCAAATTGCCTCACTAAAAAAAACCAAACAGAAACATACTGATTACAAATTATCACAAGATTTATACATAAAGGGTGATACCATAGGTAAATTAGGAAAGGAAGGAATAGTTTGCCCCTCAGATATATGGAGAGAAGAATTTATCACCAAACAAGTGATAGAGAATATTATGAAATGCAAAATGGATGATTTTGATTGCATTAAATTAAAAAGGTTTTGTACAAACAAAAGCATTACAGCCAAAATTAGAAGTGAAACAGAAAACTGGGGAAACATTTTTACAACCAGTGTTTCTCATAAAGTTCTCATTTATAAAATATATAGGGAACTGAATCATATTTATAAGAATGCAAGCCATTCCCCAATTGACAAGTGGTCATAGGATATGAACAGGAAGTTCTCAGATGAAGAAATTAAAGTGATATATTGCCATGCGAAAAAATGATATAAATCAATATTGATTAGAGACATGTAAATTAAAAGATCTCTGAGGTACCACCTCACACATATCAGATTGGCTAATATGACAAAAAAGGAAAATATTAAGTGTTGGAGAGAACATGGCAAAATTGGGACACTAATGCATTGTTGATGGAGTTGTGAACAAGTCCAACCATTCTGGAGACCAATTTAGAACCATGCCCAAAGGGGTATGGGACTGTGTATACCCTTTGACCCAGTAATACCAGCACTACATCTGTATCCCACAGAGATCATAAAAGGACCCACATGTACAAAAATGTTTATAACATCTCTCTTTGTGGTGATAAAGCATTGGAAATCAAGGGAATCACCATCAATTGGGGAATGGTTGAACAAGTTGTGGTATATGAATGTAATGGAATACTATTGTGCCATAACAAATGATGAGCAGGCAGATTTTAGAAAAACCTTGAAAGACTTAAGTGCAATGATGCTGAGTGAAGTGAGCTGAACCAGGAGAACAGTGTACACAGTAACAGAAACATTGTGCAATGATTCAACTGTGACATATTTAAATCTTCTCAGTAATACAATGATCTAAGACAACTCTAAAGGACTCATGATAGAAAATGTTCTTCATATCCAGGAAAAAAAGAACCATGGATTCTGAATGCCGATTGAACCATACTGTTTCTATCTTTTTGAAGTTTTTCCTTTTGTTCTGATTCTTCTTTCACAACATGACTAATGCAGAAATATGTTTAATGTGATGGTACATATATAACCTATATCAGGTTGCTTTCTGTTTTGGAGAGGGGGGACGGAAAAGAGGAAGGGAGAAAAATTAGGAACTAGAAATCTTATGAAAACAAATGTGGAAAACTATCTTTACATGTAACTGGAAAATAATAAAATACTTTTATGTTAAAAATAAATAAATAAAATTCAAACAAAAAAAACTTCCCAGTTGCAATTTAAAGCTAATCCCTATTGTCTGTCTGCAGTGGGTGTAGGGAACAACTGCTCACTATTTAACATCCCCTCCCATACCTGAGAAATATTATGCTATTTTAGTCATTTGTAAATGTGTTAAACAAAAATAAGAACAAGATGCATTTATTTCATTGATGAAAATACTATTTCAGCATTAGTAAATATCAAGCATTGTTTTTTAAGATGTTTCTATATATAGATGTATATCTATAGATATCGATATACATATAGATATTGATATGGTTACATTGACCACATTTCTAAATCTAAGCCTCTCTCAAGCTCAGTGAGTCATCCCTTTTAACAAAGACAAGAAAAAAGAAAGCAGGAAAAAAAAAACAGTTCAGACAATTCATCTAACAAATGGAAAAACTTGGACATTACATGCAATATTACATAACCAGGGGAAGTATAGCAAAGTAGAGAGGGAAGGTATTAACTCATACCCAAGGTGAGGGTTCTGGTTTATTTTAATTAACAGCATTCAGATATCTTTTGTTTCTGTTGTTTTTAATTCCCATTTTCATTTCCCAGTATCACAGAGTTAATATGGGTCAAAGGTAGGACTTGAACATGTGGCTTCTCTGGCATTGAAGTTGGTTCTTTTTCCACTAAACTAGCTCTTCAGTGTGTATGTTGTTATTTTGCTTTTTTTTTCCTTTGGCTTTTTCCCCTATATTATTTCATACATGTATTCCCATGCTACTCTAAAATCTTCATATCTATGGGAATGTAACAATATGACAATAACTGTCCAATATATTAACACATAAAAATTTGTCCAGCCATTCTCCAACTGAGTGTGTATTTGTTTCTAGTTTTATTGATTCATGAAAGAAGTTGCTATGAAAATTCCTATACGTATGAGTCTTTTCTTGGTGCCAATAACCTCATTTGCCTGTTGGCTTAAGAATGTAATCTCTGGCTCAAAAGATATGGAAAATTTAGTAACTTTCTTATACAATTCCAAATTGATTTCCAGAACTATTGAATTAGCATAACTATCATCCCATGGTGTCTCCAGTAAATGAGCTTTCATCATCACTTCTAATTTAATAAGTGTGAGGTGATAATTCTAGCTATAGCAATCTCAAATGGCCAATGGGAAGAAAATCCCATAGCTTTCCTTAGTTTTCCATCCAAATGTCTAATGATCTTTACAATGAAGATAGCGCTCCTAAGATTCGAACTAAGAGTACTAGCTATCATTCACTTTGTATGCCCAGCAGTTAGCACAATGCCTAAAATATAATATGAACTTTAAAATACTTGATGACTGAATAAACAAATATCTTATTATTCTTCCCTTTTTTCAGTAACATGCAAAACATCCCCCCGCTCACCCCCAAAAAGAATAATGCTTTTTAGCTCTTTTAAAAAACCTAATATTACTTATAATGATCTCTCACAACCTATCCCATTCCAAAAAAGGATTTTAAAATATCACCGTACTGACACAAGTTTATGCATTCATTCATTCATTCATTCATTCATTCATTCATTCAACTTATCTATCTTCTACCTTCCTCCCTGCCTCCCTCCCTCCCTATATATCTTATCCATTCATTTTCTTGTTCCTTCCTGCTTCAGGGAAGCATACAGGTGGCAAAATAAGTAATATTTATTCTTTATTCACTCAAATTATCATTCTTTCTACATAAATGAACAAATATAGGGATGCAAAATGGAAATTCATGCAATTCAGAGCATTCACAGGTCCTTCTTACAAGTTCTAAGAAAATGTAAGGGGGAATGAACTTCAACGATCTTTGGTTAACTGATATCTATGTCTGGCCTTGGAAAAATAATTGGAAAATTCAGATTCTTAAGCTTTAACTTAAGAAGGTGGCTTCATATTGGCAAAGATGACAAAATATGGAGGTGTTGTGAGGAGAGAGGTACAGTAGTACATTGCTGGTAGAGCTTTGAATCAATTCAACTATTCTGGAAAACAGTTTTGAATAATGCAAATAAAATGACAAAAATGTTTATATTATTTGATCCAATGATTCCCCAGTAGTTTTAAACTTTAAAGAGCCCATTTATAAAAAGGAAATACCAATATGCACCAAAGTATTTGAAGTAGCACTTTTTGTGATTGCCAAAAATTGGAGGGGTGTGGGGGGGAGGAAGAATTCTCCCTACAATTGCAGAATGACTAAACAAATTGATTACACAAATCATCATATAAGAACATAACAGAATATTATTGTATAGTAAGAAATAACAAATGTGATAAATATTGAGACTCATGGAAAGTTTCACAGGAAGTGATGTGGAAAGGAATAAGTAGAACCAAAGAGCATACAAAATGACAAAACCAATGCAAATGGAAAAAAACCCAATGACCACAAAAAAAATAAATAAAAAATGAATGTTGGAACATTTTAACAATAGATTAAGCATAGCTGAAAGAAAAGATAGAAGATTTTTCCCTGTTCTGCCAGTTTGTTTATATTGGAATGTGCCAATGATGGTATAATGCAATTTTTTAATGTTTTAACCAATAATATTTTCCTATTTCTTAAAAATTATTACTTATTATATGGGCTCACTCTCTGGAAGAAGCAGGGAAAAGATATTAAAAAACAGACATCAATAAAATTATTTTTTAAAGTTTTGAAAAAGGAAAAATATAAAATTAAGGGGTATATTAGGTCTGAAAGGTGTCTTCCACCTCTATTACTCTAAATTTCTTCTGATTCAAAGAAGAGAAGCACAACCACACCTAGAACTAACCTACATAAATACAGTTTAGATGATGGTGATGATGGTATAGTACTTGCTAGGTTAGGTTTTCACATTGTAACTAGAATAATTGGAAAAAATTGATAAGGAGATCTGGTTCTAAAAAGATAATTAACAGCAAAACAACATCTCTCTGCTTTAGTTTTCAGATTTGTGGGTGGTTTGTTGTTGTTGTTGTTTTAAATAAAAGAAATAGATAAGGAGTTTTATACAGACCTGGCTGACATTAAGTCCTTCATCCTTGCAAAAAAAAAAAAATATGTATTGTGTCTGATACATGAAGCAATCAAAGAAAGTGATGCAAACTGGTTAGGCTAGGACCTTTCCTTCAAAGTGGGGTGGGTGGGATGGAATGGGGTAAGTAGATAGAAATGACTATAAATACAGATTAGTCTCGAGGTTGAGTCCTTGACTCAAAGGTAGTGAGCCAACTCCTGTCTATATCCTTATGCAGCTTAATTTCATGTATTCAAAAGTGCTAGGGTTTGCTTATCCTAAAATTGGTATATTTATAAAAGATTGCATCTCTTTTTGCTTACCTCATTATAAGACCACACAGACACTAACTTTCTCAGAGATATCACTATGAAATAGTCTGTAGTTATGGATAAAGCATATTTACTCTTCCATGGTTACATGCACCCTTTCATTTCCCATAACTAAAACACTACTGGGATTAAAGGGTGGGTTTCAAGTAAACAGATATGTTTCCTAGTATCTCGTTTTTGTGTATGTATGTAAATCACAACCTCTCTGCCTCAATTTTCTCATATACAAAATGGGGGTATAATAAAAGCACCTACCTATCAGCATAGTTGAGATTATTTAATATTAATTGTAAAGATGTTGGCACAGTACCTGGATTATAGCAAATATTATATAAATATTATTGTTATTGTGATTATTATTATTACATAAACTGTGTTTATGTATATTAGAACAAGGTGTGCTTGTGCTTTTCTTTGAGATTTATAAAAGTCCTAGCACAAGACATATATAGACAAATAAAGTGCAATCTTTATTCTCCAAAAACTTAAATAAAGCAAAGAAAATACAGATAAGTAGTAAATTAATTATGACACAAAGAAAGATAAAATAGTATAGAAGAGGGACAGTGTTGTATGGGGGTTCAGTAGAAAGATAAAAAAATCTACCTGCATGAATCAGAAACTGCTTCATGAAGGAGACAATATTTGAACTAAGCTTTGAAGGAGCATTAGTTTTGATAGACAAAGATGGAAAGTTAGGATCTTGTATGCAGGGAAGGCAACATGAGGAAAGAGGTAGGGATTTGGGTTTCTGTGCATGTGTGGAGGCTCTGGTTCTGAAAAGAGAAAACAAGTTTTAGAATTAGTACAGAAGTATGTTTTGAGAGGAGTTGTGTTCAGAGAAGAGCAAATGTTAGATTGTAGAGAGTAGTATAAAATAGCGTTCGAAATCTAGGTCTTAGAACATGGATGGCTTTGAATAACAGGTTAAGGTGTTAGGATTTTATTCATCATAGAACATATAATCCCTAGATGATTTTGAGCAGGGAATAACTGTTAGCTGACGTGTACAATAGGAATATAAACCTGACTATGGTATATAGTATTGTATGGGTTTGAGGTAAGGAGAGAATTGTAGATAGTAGAATCGGAGAAGAAAATTAATACAATAGTCTAGGTAAGTGGTAATCAGTTGGAAGTTGTGGGAATGAAGTGGAGCATTTTGCAATCTAGAAAATTATTTTACATTCATAATTTAACATGAACTTTGTAATAATTCTACTCATTGAGGTAGTTGTTTTTATGCTTATTTTACATATGAAGAAAAGGAAGTTCAGAAAGTTTTAAGTGATGACCAAGGTAAAAAAGATAGTAAGTAATAGAGTACCAGATACTTCTACTGCTGATCCTTGATCTTCTTATTGGTCAGTATTTTTGGTACAATAATATGTCTATCTGAAAATTAGGTCACATATATAAGAGACATCAAAAAGGCAAAATAAAGGCACTGAATGAAGTGATGCTTTTGCTCCTAAAGCTGCCTCTGAATTAAAAGAAAAGAAATTCTACTTGGTTTTATATCTTTGAGTTTTTTAGAGCAGCTCAACTTCCCTTTAAAAATCATTCTTCAAAATCCTGAATTTTATCATTCACTAGAAAATATTGGCTGGAACACTATGCATGTTGTGAATATTTACATACATTATTGTGGATTCAAGCTACAGAGATTAGATGAGCTGGCAAGGTAAAAAGACTTATTTCTTCCCTCCTCTTTCCTTCTATTGTCTTTCCTTCTCCTTCTCTCTCTCCTTTCTTTCTTCCTCTTTTGTCTTCCCTTCTTCCTTCCCTCTTCCTTCTTCCCTCCCTTTTCTTTTTTCTTTCTTTTCTTCATGTCTCCTTAATTTTTGTCTGTTTCACTTTCAAGCTACAAGGAAAGATTCTGAATACTAATGCAACAATAGCAAATTCAATCCCAAATGTCATATTTGCTTAATGATGAATACCTCTTTCTTACCTTTTGAGGGGATTTAGCCAATTCTGGTTAGTAAGTTGCTTTAGGCTACTCAAGAAGTTAGGTGTAGCATTTTAATACCCATTCCTCTTCTTTAGTTGCTAGCTATCATTAATCCCTAATGCCTGAAAAGACATAAATTTCTGCTCACAAAGGAAACCCACAGGTCTTTTTTATTTGGTGCATTTTTTTTTGCTTGCACCATGATATATTCAGCTATGTATTACCTAGTCTGAATGCAAAACTGTTTTATATGCAGATTTAAGGTAATGAGCATTCAAGTTTAAAAAATGGCTCCGGTATCCTGTAGCTTCTCAATAATAATATACTCTTACATTCCAACAGAGAAGGATGGATTATGGGTTTTTCAATTTGCATCAGGCATATTAATTGCAGAGTAGGGCTTCCACATAAAATATCAATGTACTGGAACAAACTGTTAATGTACCAGAATATGAACACTTGCATTCATTTCTTGAGATTTAAAAGGAATCATCCTTTTTTCTGTACCTCTGGAGATGGTACAGTTTTTTAGCCAGTTAATGAGAACTACGTAACCACTGTCCTCTCCCCCACCCCCATTCCCCCAAAAAAACCTTAATTAGTTTAAGTGTTAATAGGGCTTTTCTAGTCAGTGTGCTGGCAAACTATACAACAAGCCATTAGGGAAAGAGAATAATTTAGAGGGTCTGGTAGAAACTTTTTTTCCCCAGACTTGCTTTTAAGAAACATGACATGGAAGATCAACTTTATGTGGCAGTAGGAGGCAGAGAAGCACCACACTCAACTTTTATTTCTATTATATTTCTCAACTGTGAAGCAACATTCCTAAACTAGTAAAAGTGTAATTGGAGGTGTTAGAAGTAATTTTCAGCTGGGACTTTGCACTGCAGGTTTAATTGTACAGAGCTGCAATTTATGTGGCTTTATTTCTGGGGAACTACTTAAATTATGTATTCTCTTCTAGACAGAAAATTGTGAGCTTTCTTATTAAAAAGAAGTATTGTAAAGCACAAGTCATTGTGGTTTTTTTAGAATGCTTTTGATGACTAGTATTAATAATGGATACTTTAGGCAGAAATGGATAAAGATTAGAGAATAGAATTCTTTAGTATTCTCTAGCCTTAATCCATGCTTTGTTTAAAAGACACACAAAAATCACAAACTAAGATATCTTCCTACATCCGAAAAGAAATAAAGCAGTACAGTGAACTGTCATTTATTTGAGCTTTATATTAGCTGTACAAGCAGCCTGCCCACTGCTTTACATTCTGCATATAGGAAACAGTATATGAGTTCTTTCTGAACATACTCTGAATGCAATGTTCATCTATTATTCCATGAGCATTTACTTCTTTACCCCAAGATTTCTATATCCCAAATATCCACCCTGTTATTCTGGGAGTTTGTATCCCCCCATTTCTCAAACAACAACAAAGTGCAGGACCCTCCTTTAAAATCCAAACATAAAAAGAAAATATTTGAGTTTGCATGCCACAGCTGCAGGCAGTGAATTATCTCACCAGGGAAGAGGAGAAATACCACCCACATAATCCAACAGGAGACCTGATTCATTTTGTGTCTGGAGCAATTGCTGCAGTCTTACAAAGCTGAAATGAGTTTCCTTTTCAATCTTCAGGAAAGGAAAAAAGTGAGAATGTCATGCTTTCTTGGTTCAAAGTAACCCCCTCCTTCCCCTCCTTTTTTTACATTATTCCTTATTTTCCAACGATAGCTTTGACCTTGCAGGGTATTGTAAGACTGTGTGTGAAATGGGTTAGAAATAAGGGCTACACAGGTTCTCCCAGCATTAAAATATAATTGAGATTATAACTAAAATAATTTTGGTGATTTTTTTGTTGTTTTAAAAAAGTCCATGAAAACATATGTATGCATAGCCATTCACTTAGCATACTTGACAGAAAAACATGCAGTGATTTGCTTTCACTTAAAAGAACAGTGTACATCACTGATACTATAAATTGTTATTTTCTGCATCTGTTGGATGCTAACATTTTGAGGAAATGCTGAAAATATGGTATTCTGGGTCTGTATTACATTCACAGGGTAGATCTTAATTGTAGAGAATTTGATTTTGGTTTCCCCGAAGAAAGGACAAATGAAGTGTTACAACTGCTTTACTTTCAGGTAACTCCTTCGGGAGCACCTTTCCCCCCACCCCCCATCATGATATCCACCACCAAATGTAGATAGAATTTGTAAAGCAAATTCCTATGTCCCAATGACCTACCCCTGTACTTTTGTTAATAACAAGAAGAAAGAAATGTGGGAAGGAAGGAAGGAAGGGAGAGAGAAATACAGAGAAAGAAAGAAAGAAAGAAAGAAAGAAAGAAAGAAAGAAAGAAAGAAAGAAAGAAAGAAAGAAAGAAAGAACGTTGAAAGTTGGATCCAGTACCTACTTTGGGAGGTTTTGATTTGATTTTAGATCCAGTAACAAAATGAAACAACCTCTTGAGCATGTACTTTTCTGGGTAAATGTTGCCAATAAAGTTTGAGGGTCATGATCTGGCCTACCATAATGTATGGTCAAAACATCCAGTTTTTCTGTCTATGAGGGCATGCTATTTAATAGTGAAAACATGTATTCTTAAGGCCTACTCTGAGATAAAAGTTAATATGTACTTCCCCTTCCCCCAAAAGTCATTTTCTTTCTGTGTCTCCTGATATTCACTTCAAAGTGTTTATGGTCGAGAATTAGGCTTTGGCCTCATCAGGCTTTGCCTGATCATGCAAATATATATATATTTTTTTTTTGAGCCATCTTGGGCCAGGTCCATGATATTTATTTTCAATAAACTTTGTCAGTGATTTACACTGATGAAGGCAACTAAAAAGGAAGCCTAAGTGAAAAGAAACCTATGTGCAGGGGAAGGGGGAGTGAGGTGGGGGGATAACTGCTTTGAGAGCTTTTACATGGTTCTCGTTGCCAGGGAAACCACTTCTTTGTCTGTACGTGTTTGGAATGGCTGCCTCATTAGAACTCAGGCTCTCAGTCACTTGGTAGTGCAGAGTAAAATGAAAGGGACGAACCCATTTTAGCTGCTTAACCTCAGATTAAGAAAAATAACTTATTAAAAAGGCCAATAAAAAAAAGCTAAAAATATGAGTTTCCCTAGATTCCAGTTTTTTAGGAGGGATTGATGGTAAGGTAACTGCTCAAATCAATTGGGCCTGATAATGTCTTTGTGTGAATTATTCTGGAAGGTACAGGGATAAAATAATTTTCCTTCACTTTCCCTTTTTCTGTTTCTGTTTGTATTATTTTCTTTCTTTTTTTATTTTTTATATTAGGGAATGAACAATGAAACAAAATATTTTCATATAATCAAATTAAGAGTGTATGGAAAGGATCTAGAATTGACAAAATATAGGCAGCTATCTTCTTCATTAACAAGTCATTTTCCCCTTTAAGTCTACTAGCCTTTGGCATTGCTACATCATTATCATCAGTGATTTAATTTATTGACTCAGTGGCATAGCAAGGTATTGAAAACCTATGTAAGGGTAGTAAGTGCTTTCATTGAAGGAAAAAAGAGATAGTGAAGCAGTTAGCATGTGTAGGAATCATTTTTAATGACAAGGAAAGTAATTTAATATTAACTACCCACTGCAAACAGATAAAAAGAGAAGTCCTGGAAACTTTTGAAGTTCAAGAGAGGTCTACCAAATCTTCAAATAAGTGATCCACTTATTCACAGAAATCAATTAAACCCTACACCAAATTTCCCCAAGATATTTATTTCTGTTGGAGATTTTTTTGTCCGTGATTATGAGAAAAGAGCTAGCCTGTCATAGAATATTCCTTCTCCTTCATAAAGAAGGAATGTTCTAAACATTCTTTCCATTCACAGTCTGTGAGAATCATCAAGGGACAAAGGTCTTAGATGTCAAGACATCAGTTTTTTTTTTCTGTGCCATCATTTTTTTTAATATGGAGAGAGAAAAATATGCAAAATTCAAAGGTTACTAGTTATTATCTAAGTTGTTCCTTTTCCACATGATTAAATTAGGTTCAAACAAATCTCAGTGATATACATTTGATATTTACAAATCAAACTAACTGAAATGAAAAATGCACACTGGCATTCTGAGAACTCACATGCATAGACAAAAGACATAGAAAAAAGAAAATGTCCATATTTATTATGCACAGAAAAGTAGATTATATAAACATATATTTCTATATAAAGAGCTATAAACAGATACATACATGACACACATATATGCATATACATATACATACACGGTTTGTGTATGTATGTGTTTATATGCATATATGTGTGTATATATACATACATACTTACATGCTTACACATGTGTGTATGTTTAAAGGAGCTTGCCTTCACATGCCCGGATTACCTACGATGGAGGGACCCAGTTTCCTGATTCCCCTTACCTTGAGGATGGGGATAGTCTTCTATGATTAGATGTATAAATGGAATTGGAGGGTATAAGTATTCAAGGAGAACTAACATTTCTGGTATGAGAGCTTTCCAAGCCCTTTTCAGGGTTGGTCATTCACTTTGGTGTTCCCCTGGCACTCAGCTCTTACCTGTGGCACCAAAAAGCTGTAGCATGTACAGTTGCCCCACAGCAGTAAACCATCTCAGCAGACAGGCCAAACCAGATTGAGGTAACTGAAGGGCCACAAACCTGTTGCTGAGTTGGGGGATATCCATCCCAAGCATGTAAAGGCTCCCCCTGGTGGAATGGGCTGGTAAGAACAATCTGTTCCAATGGTCATGAAAGCAGGAGGCTTTAGGGAATGCTTAGAGCTTGGTTAGACATTGAAGACATCAAGGTCATCCACTGCTTCTTGGACCATCCTCAGTCATCCTGACTTTAATCTTTCCACTGAACTTTGATGACTGAAAGAGAGAGCGAGACTGATGTCTTTGTGCAGTTCTGCCTCCCTTAAATCCCATTTATGCACAAGACATCACCCTGTGATATCATTGGTCCTCTTCGAAAATGAAGGATATAACAGATGAAATAGACTATATCTTTAAAACTGGCCAGACTGGGACAGTCATTCTCTTTCCTGATTATTTTTTGTGAAAATACACAGTTGACACATAGTGTGGACCCTATGAACTGAATCAAAAGAGGAGGTTACAATCTCCACATATCCTTTTTACCGTGGCTCTAAAAATGGGCCTAGAATGTTTGTATTTTGGTTCTGTGTCATTTTTCTTGCACATGCCTTGGGCAACCTAGTTCCCTAGGCTTCTCTGCCAGGCTAGCTGGCTGCAACATTCTAACTGCTATCTGGATTCCAAGGCCACTGTGACTGGAACTTCCAGGTTCAATTGCTGTTAATGCTGGCACCTGAAACTCACAAGGACAAACAACACAGAAGAGAAATAGAAATACCCTAGACCAATTTCTTTGAACTAGGGTAAAATAGAGGGGGAGAAATATATCATGGCACTTATGCAGTAGGTGAACTGTGCATGATCTTTACCCTTTGGTTACAACAGGAGAGAACTATCAGGAAAGACAGGGACTGTCTAGTCTGGGAAGTTTTAAAGATGACATTTGTTCTGCTACAGGGCCAATCAAAGGAAGTAATCTTTATCTGCTTGGTAGGGGGAATGGGGAAGTAAGGTAGCATATATTAAGCCATTTGGGCATACTTAAGCAAGTCCCTTTACATATGTATATGTGTATATGTATCTTTATATGTATTCATATATGCATATCAATGAGATTGCTTCCTGTTCTCAAAAGGCATCTAGTAGACAGACTGAAACACAAGAACTAAATTATGGAGTAAATGCAATAAATGGAAAATAATGCTGAAAATAAAAGATCTAATTGACTTGAGTCATTAAAGTCTTCTGGAAAAGTAAAACTCAAATTGGGACCATTAGAGATAATGTTGAGATAGTCAAAAGGGAAGATGGTGGGTATTACAGTGAGGTAGATGAATATAGTTTATGCAGAAGTGAATGAGATGAAGGGATTAACAAATTTACAGAGTTGGTATTGGGGAATAGTTGAGGGAAAAAATGGTTATATGATTGAGGGTGGTTAAGTAGGGGCCTTGATTGAGGGGTTAAGTAGAGAAATTTGAAATTTAATATAGGAACTAATAATAGGAAGGTAGGATAAATTTGAACAAGATAGTGACATGAGGAAAGCCCTGCTTCAAGAAGCCTATCAATAGGCTACAAGATAGATTGGAAAAGGAAGTAATTAAACCCCCCAAATCAACTAAGAATTTACTGCATATGTGAGGTTTCAATTATGGGTCCAGACTTGGTGCCTGGTCATTTTAACAACAGGAAGGGGAAACAAAGTTACTACCGAAGGAAATTTTGAAAGAAGAAACAATGGAACTTGATGATAGATTGCCCTTAGAAATGAAGAGGCAAAGGAAGCCTCAACATTTCTGGACGAAAAAATGGTGGTAAACAGTACTGTGCCGGTAAATTTTTAACAATCATTTTTTTTTCTGACAAAATTGTATTCATTAAATGCTTTTACATTTAATCTTCATTATTAACATATTCTCTATCACTTTAAGTCTAGAAATAAATAAAACAATAAACCAAGCCCTGAGTTGTAGTATTTACTGCTTTCCAGATATGAAGGTATGAATTCTCACATTGAAAATTTAACAATTGATTCTCCTGAGCCAGAATGGGCTGGCCTTAGCACACCACTGGTGGTACCACTTATAAAACTAGAAGAATTATCTTAAGAGGGTAGGGAAATTGTGAGTTGAATTTTAGACATAATGGATTTAAGTAAAGGGAGGATATTCAAATGGAGTTTTTGTGTGGGCATTTGGAAATATGGGACTTGGAAGACAGATAGAAATTCCTATTTGTGAATCATCTCCATCAAGGTCACAGATGAAGTCACCACACACATGAAAATAACAATATCATTCTATTATTAAAGAAGTGATCATGGAACTGGAAGAGCAAAAAGGTAAGGGATAATGAAATGACAGTAAGAGGCCAGTTAAAGGAGAAATGATTAACAAAGTAGATAGGGACAGAGTGGATAAAGAAGTAGAGATTTGAGAAAATTCAGTATCATGAAAAGCAGATGAAGAAAGAGTCTCAAAAAGGAAGGCAGTCAATTGCATCAATCATTACAAAGTTTAGTTAGTTTGAGGTGTTATCTCAGAGCATATGGTCAGGGTTGAATAAAAGTATATCACTATAAATATATTAGCAAAATTATGTAGCAATGGTAGCAGGAAATTCTCTAAGATGATACATTTCAGAGCAGTATGGATACAAGGAGCTTCCTCCTCAGGATTTGCCTGTATAAATAAAATCACAGCTATGATCCAAAAATGTTAACACATTCATTTAATATCATTTAGCCACTTCTCATAAGAAACACAAAGTAATTTAAATGTAATATCTTCCTATTGCCCTGCAAGGAAAAAGACCTTTCCATCTTATGTAAATGGATGTGGATGTATAGGTATATATATGATATAAATAATTTCTAATAGAGGAAATCAACCTCTGCAGGGTGGTTTTGAACATCAAAATTAGTATGGATAACTAATTATTTTCTAACTATAGCTGAAAGAAAAAAATTAATTTTTTCAGCTCTCAGAATGTTCATTTCCAATACCTCTCAGAATCAAGCTGACCAGATTCTCAATATCTTTCTCTCCCTCTCCCTTTTCCTCTCCATTTCTCTCTCTCTCTCTCTCTCGCTCTCGCTCTCGCTCTCGCTCTCACTCTCGCTCTCGCTCTTTCACTTTCTCTCTCACTCTTTTGCTCTCCTTTCTCTAGTATTTGGTGTTCACTCTGCTAAACTGCAATTCTAAAAATGAAGTCCTTTCTGAAGTTAGTGCATGTAGCAATTCCAAATTCAATATTACAACAAAGAAGATGCATTGAGAGAGTTATTAGAACTTCCTGAAGGGACTTGGTAGCTCAAGACCTGATATATGAGACCCCTATTGTTGATTAAATTGCATTTGTGTCTTCAGCATAGCAGGAAATTTTGACTGGCCAAGGCCATGTGTAGCAATAGCATATTCTTTTCTTTTCTTATAGGAAGGCATACATGTGACCAGGCTACCTAAGAAGATTATCTAATTCACTAGAGGGATGTGGTAGGTACTTTAGTCGTATATATATGGATAATATAGTTTACTTGGGCCTGGCTAAGAATTCCAGACATCTGTAATAAGAGGAAATATAAGGAGATAATTTATAATCACATATATGACTTGAGACCACCAAAAATCATGTGATTTTTCTTAAACTGCACATTATAGTACAGTTGTTCTCTTGATATAGCAGAAAGAATGGGGTCAAATAAGAAACTAAAACACTATTCCCCCCAAAGTACATAAAGTTTAGAATTATACTGGGTGTAAGTTATATTATAAAATATGGGGGAAAAAACTTCCAAAGAAAAGAGGAAAAAATTAAGTAAAACTGTGTCTTTGACTCAATCTTCTCATAAAAGATATTTATACATTTTTATTGTTTTATACTAAATATGGTCATATTTTTTTCTTTTTTAGTGAGGCAATTGGGCTTAACTGACTTGCCCAGGGTCACACAGTTAGTAAGTGTTAAGTGTCTGAGGCTGGATTTGAACTCAGGTTCTCCTGTCTCCAGGGCCAGTGCTTTATCCACTGCCCCATCTAGCTGCCCCAAATATGGTCATTTTTAACAGGATTTTTTTACATAATAAATGTTTATTGAAAGTAAATTTCTTCCTGTGATCCAATTTCTAAATATTCATAGGGTCACAACTGTGCTTTTCTCTATTCAAAGGAATTTCATCTAAGAAAATGTAGGCAGTTTTTTCTGCTCATTATTGCTTACAAAGGGCTCTGTGCATTTTAAAAGACCAAATTTACTTTTGTAAAATTTATATAGTTTGCATGTAATAATTATCCATATAAATATAGATAATACTTTTGATATTTTGAAAAGATTTATGAGGTCATCTATGCAGTACTCCCTCCACCAATTAAAATTTCTATCCCTACATTCCTTCTCATGGACAAGAATTAATATTTTTCTATTTACCTTTCATAAAAGGAGAGAAGTCAAAGAAGTAGTGAATAGTCAAAAGCCCTATCTTAATTTGCAGAATGAGTAGTTGCCATAATGTTTTTTTGCTTTAGCAAAACCCAAGCTGTATTGATATTTGTATATACTGACACTTGTAAACAAGACATATTTGTATTAAAACAATAAGTGAATACATTTTCAGTAATTTTTTTTTATTTTAATTTTTTGTATTTCCCCCAGTTACATTTAAAACAATTTTTAAAACTTTCTTTTAAAGTTTTGAGTTCCAAATTCTATCTCCCCTGCCTTTCTTTCCTCCTCCCCTCCAAGAGATGGAAAGCAATCAGATATAGATTATACATATGCAAACATGTAAAACATTTCCATATTAGACATTATTATAAGAAAACTCAGATAAAAGAAAAAGAATGAAATAAAGAATGAACAATAGCATACTTCAGTCTGTCTTCAAATAATGTCAGTTCTTTCTCTGGAAGTAGATAGTATGTTTCATCATTAGTCCTTTGGGATTGTCTTGGATCATTGTGCTGAGAATGATTAAGTCAGTGAAAGTTCTTCATTGAACAATGCTGCTGTTACTGTGTGCAATGCTATACTGGTTCTGTTTATTTCACTTTGCATCAGTTCATGTTCTTGAAAGTTGTAGTTCATTATGACGTTATCTAGTTTAATCTTCTTATTTTGTAGATGACAGAAAAGAAGGTAGAGACATACAGTTCACTTACCTGAGGTCACATAAGAAGTAAGTGATAAAGTGATAAAGTCAAGATTAAAACCCAGGACTCTGATTCCCAGCCAAATGTTTAATTCACTACACCACCATACTTATTACAAATAGAACTAAAAATAAAACTTGGATTTGTGATTAAGAATTACTGTAACCCTGCTAACAATTTTAGGTATTGTATCTTCAAATACAATTTCTTTTTTCTTTTTTTTTTTTTTGGTGGGGGCATTAGGGGTTAAGTGACCTGCCCAGGGTCACACAGCTAGCAAGTGTCAAGTGTCTGATGCCATATTTGAACTCAGGTACTCCTGAATCCAGGGCCGGTGCTCTATCTACTGCGCCACCTAGTTGCTCCCTCAAATGCAATTTCTATCACTGACTTCACCCTCAGGCAGAATGTTGTTGTCATTATAGTAGCATTGTTAGATGGTGATATGGACATTTATAGTTTCAAGGAAGAGTAGTAGTCCTTTCCACAAAGTGAACTGCTTCCTCATTACTTAATATAAATTGTGGGTAAGCTTTCTAGCTGTTTATAATTTTTTTCTATGCCTCATGAATTTCTAGAGGAAATGATTAAATCCCATACATTTACATAAACTATTGAACCACAAAATTATTAGCTTTCCAGACTTAACATTTATTTGCCCTTACTTCCCTGATATTGTCTTCCTCAGTTTGCTAGGAAGAAGAAATCAGGAATAGTATGATCAATAATATAGGGCATGACAAATATTAGCAATCATGTGTGTTCCCTTTTCAAATCCCAGTGTGAAAATGGAAAACAGGAATGGGTGGGAATATGGAATTAAATAGGCTGACTGAAGATGAAGATTCATGGAAGATGTGTTATTAAAATAAAGACTAAGCCATGAACTTAGCACAACTTTGCATTCTAAGAGGCAATTAAAACGAAAAAAAATTCATCAACAATCATAGGATTACAGATTTAAAGATGGAAGGGACCTCACACATCATCTGGGTCAATCCCCTCATTTTATAGATGCAGAAACTGAATTCCAGGGAAGTTTAATATCTTTCTGAACTTCACCCAGTTATTGAGTAATATAGACAAGATTGGAATCCAGGTCCTTTAACTCCAAATTAAGCAGTCTTTCCACTGTGCTATGTTGGCCTAATTTGTCATATTGTTGGAATGCCAAGGGATATAAAATTTAAAGGACAATGCTTTCTACCCTCTAAAAGGTAAATAAGTGGCTAGCCCTTTTATTCTCTAAATCCTATTCTGGCCTATAGCTTTTATTTCCTCTTATCAAAACCCATAAACATGTTTGTTAGTGCAAGTAATAAGCAGAAAATAGGTTTTATAATGCCTCCAATAGGTTCATGGCAAGTAAATACACAGATATGTTGCCTATATCATTTACTGATGGTCATAGATTTAAAAATATACTTTGTGTATGCTTTTTTTAGTCTCATGTTTTATGGGCAAAGCTTAGAGCCAGGAGAATGGTATTCACCTACCAGATCATACCTCGATAACCCAATTTAATTGAGTGAAAAACATTTGTTGCCCTTTTCTTAATTAGGGGATTACTCAATGAACATTATTTGATCAAAAAACCTCCTGCTAATATTTTGACTTTGTAAAAGACTTCAAAACACCCCGTCTTTTTGTGTCATTGATTATTATATAGTATATTAGATTTGCTGATTTACAAGAAAAATACATTTAACAATGCATTTGATTGAAACTCTAACAGAAGAGCATATTGTTATTGCTGAGAATGTAACAACTTCTCCCAATTGACCTTCAGTTCAGTGGGGAGGCTCTTCACAGGAGAAAAGCCTTTTATGTTGAAACTTTCATGCTAGAGCACTCTTTGCTCATGTAAGCCAATGAAGTATGTGCATAGAATTACATCTGTTCTGAGAAGTGATAATGGAAAAAAAAAAACCTGCAAAGCTATACAATTGAGTAGGCCTATTAGATTCATCCTGCATGGAACTGAGTTGAGCTAGTTTCACCAACAATCATTTCCCCAAAACACAAGGCCCACAAAGATTCCATCTTCCCCACAAAATTGTCATCAATGTGCTTTAGCTGTTATTGCCTCCTTGTGTCTGTATGCAGCACCTAACACAAGTCTGGAAGAAAAGAGGTAATGATAATAATGTTAACAATAATAACAACAATAAATACATTAATGTAACCCTTAAACTGTGTAAAAGTGATTTCCACATAGCATCTCATTTGATCCTTACAACAATGCTGCAAAGTATTTGCTATTAACATCCCCGTTTTAATATGGGATGAAGAAATTAAGGATTTAGGGGCAGCTAGGTGGCATAGTGGATAGAGCACCGGCCCTGGAGTCAGGAGTACCTGAGTTCAAATCCGACCTCAGACACTTAACACTTACTAGCTGTGTGACCCTGGGCAAGTCACTTAACCCCAAGTGCCTCACTAAAAAAAAAAAAAAAAGAAATTAAGGATTTGAAGGGATAGGTAATTTGCCTAGTGTCAGAAGGGCAGCTAGGTGCTACAGTATATAATGTGTAGGCCTGGAATCAGGAAGACTTATCTCCCTAATTTCAAATCTAGCCTCAGACACTTACTAGCAAGTCACTTATCTTGTTTGTGTCAGTTTCCTCACTTCAGTATCTTTTCTAAGAAAACCCCAAGTGGGAATATTTAAGATCAGGTCTTTCTGACTCCAAGTCTAGCCCTCCATACACATTACCATTTGCCTCCCTACAAGTAGTAGATGTTTTAATAAATATTTGTTGACTGATCTAGTCTCTAGTCATATGCCTTGACCTTATAGTCAGATGTGTTCATATAGCAACAGACCTATTTTTGGTCAAGAAAGCAAATGTTGGAATAAATTGAGAGCACTTGAGCATTGATTACTAATCAAGTCAAGTTTCAATAATACCTTTGCCTTTGTTTATAAAATTGAATTATGTGTAGCTTTGGCCATCTTTATAGCTTTTTACTTCCCCCAGAGCAAAGTTTTCTGACAGCTTACTATATATATGTATATACACACATATTATAGATAAAACATATCTCTACATATATGCACGTGTATGGGTATATGTTGTATGTATGTGCGTATGTAGGTATATAAATACACACACACATATATGCATATATACATATACACAGAAACACATATACATATATACACATACAAGGGGATATATATGTATGTGTGTATATGTATACACACATATACATACATATATATATATATGTATGTATTCAAAGTCTGTGGTCCATGAATCCCAGTAAATTTCTATATGTGTGTGTGTTTGTATAAGTATGTATATATTTTCATATATATTCCACATATATAAATTTCCTATACAAATATTAAATAAATATATACATATTATATGTGTGTGTGTGTATAAAATTTAATGGGACTCACAAACCCCATACTCATTTCGACTCTCCTTTCTGGTTTTCAGAAGGGTGAAGAAACTTTTTAGATCTAATGTTTGAAACTATTTCCCTCATGCTGGCTAAACCTAGAATCCCTTCATAATCCCCAAACTCCAGGTAAAGCAGATAGAGAGGGAATTAGAGATGGAAATAAGAAATATTAAGATAGGCTTGCTACCCCACTTTGTAAAGGCTCACTTTGACTTATGTGATTGCTAAACAAGAGGATATGTGTTTATTTTCATGGCTGAATGAGTTTTAATGGTTTAGGCAGTGTTCACCTTTTCCTTGCTTATGTCAATTTATTTGCAAGAACCTTTAGGGAAGTAACATCATCCAAATAATGTGTTGAAAATGTCCCAAAGAGTATTAAGGCTCATAGAGAAGCAGGGAAGCAAGCAGACCTGCTAGTTTGTAGTCCATGATCCACATAAAGGGTAATGGTGGCACTTTAGGGCTCCTAAGTCTATGCACTTCCTCGTGTAATAAAACCATTCCTGAAAGTGACTTTGTCCAGAGTAAATGATGCTGTGTTATAGCATGGTATATTCTGAGGTAAATGCATTTGATTTTTAAAAAAGTAAAAGAAAAAAGATAATTTAAATTCTTAATAAAAAGCTTCTTATTCATTCAGATATCTTTATAAAGTGCACAGTTTGGGAATCCACTCAACTCAATTCCCTTACATTTGCAAAACTGTATTTCAAGTGAACAAAGGTATAATCTAAATACTATAATGTTCATCAAGTGGGAATGGGAATGCTATGGTAATGTCTAATTAGGTAGTACTCTGTTTTACATTGGGGAAATGGGTTCAGGATTATATATTAAAATAGCAAAGGAGAGTTCAAATGTAGCAACAACAAAAATGTAATTAAGAGATTATTTATTTTAAGGTGGAAAAATAAAATAAAGAACCATGTGGGTCCCCTGATCTTTATATTTCAGAGATAAATAGTTTGAAAAAAACTGTAGTTAATTAGATCTTCCCTGAAATATAGTGTAGCAGCAAGGATGCACTATTAACTATACTCTCATTACAGTGTAAAAAAAATTAGGTAGTCCTTTTAACCCATAGATATCACTACTAGTCCTCTAATCCAAAGATACCCCCCAAAAGATGAAAAGGACCAAGGACCAATGTGAGCAAAATATTTATAATAGCTCTTTTATGGTGGCAAAGAACTAGAAATTGAGGCCATTTCCATAAATTGGGAAATATTATAAGAATATGATAGAATACTATTTTATTATAAGAAATGGTGAAGTGAGTGGTTCATAGATACCTGAGAACACTTCTATGAAGTGATATGAAGTAAAGCAGGCATGACCAGAACTTATATGATAATATCATTATAAAGAAAAACAACGTGGAAAGCCTTAAGAATGCTGATCAACAAATTCAGCACTAGGATTCCAAATGGCCCATTAGAAAACACTAGAAAATTGTCCACTTTTCATGTTCTTTGGCCACTGTGTCAACTAGCTGCACCATGATGACATCTTTAAAATAAAATTAAGGGGTGAGAGGATTGCACTGGAAGAAAGAGAAAGGGGGAGGTGAAATGGGGTAAAATATCTCACATAAAAGCATCAAGAGAAAGCTTATTGAGTGGAAGGGAAGATGGGAGAGGAGCGGGGGAGTGAATGAGTCTTACACTCATCAGAATTAGCTCAAAGAGGGACTAACATCCACACTCAAGTGGGTATAGTAATACATCTTGCCCTGTGGGGAAGTGGGAGGGAAAGGGAGAAGGGGGGAGGGGCAATCAGAAGCAAAACACTTTTGAGGAGGGAAAGGGTAAAAGAAGATAGAAAATAGTGTAAATATCATGGGGAATGAATAAGATGGAGGGAAACACAATTAACAATAGTAACTGGGAAAAAAATTGAAACAGAGGCAAGAACAATGTAACATGAAGATGATGAGGGTGATGATGGTGATGGTACTTATTTTCCTGGACTATTGTGAAGAAAATTCATTGTCAGGTATAAGGTACTATATAAATGCTAGCTATTATTGTTGTTCCATTAATCAACCTCATAGGTGTTTTGTAAGGAAATCTCCCTTTAAAGTACTATATAAATGTAGTTTACTATAAAAAAAAATGAGCAGGATGCTATCAGAAAAACTTGGAAAGACTTATATGAGCTGATGCAAAGTGAAATGTACTGTATACAAAATAACTAAATAACAGCAATATTATAGGATGATCTGTTATGGATGACAGTTATTTTCAGCAATTCGATGATCGAAGACAACTCTGAAGGGCTTATTAAAAAAGCAATTCATCTACAGAGAAAGAACTGATGGTATCTGAAGTATATTTTGTTGTTCCTTTTTCTAAAGTTTTTTTTGATATGTTTTACATGACTGCACATGTATAGCTAATATTGAATTGCTTGATTTTTAAGGGGTGTAGGGAGAAAGGAAGAGAATTTGGAACACAAAGTCTTGAAAATTGATATTACAATTTGTTTTTACATGTAAGGTTGGGGAAAATTCTAAATAAATACATGAATGATGAAAAAACAAACAAAAAGACATCACCCTTTAGGTCTAAATCATTTATTCATGTTGTCCTTATCTTTATATCCATATATGAGATATTGGTCTTTGCCTAGTTTCTGCCAAACTATTTTCTAGTTTTCCCAGCAATTTTTGTCAAATGATGAGTTCTTACTCTCAAAACTTGGATTTTTTTAGGTTATTAAACACTAGATTTCTATGGTCATTTAAAAAAAAAGAAAAAAAAGAAAATGACCCACCTTATACATAAAGGCAGAGGACTCATGGTGTATACTCCTACATATACATATGTACCTACATATGTACTTGCCTACATACCTATTATGTAGGTATGTATGGACTTACGTACCTACTTACCTATCTATCTAGATAGATACCTATCTAGATAACTCTCTCTGTATTATATCTATTTCTATAGATACTTTTACAGACAAACATACAGATATCGATATTTCTTTATTGTTATATATCTGTGTAGCTATCTATGTTATCACTCTATCCATCTCCCTGTCTTTAGAAGTAGCCAACAGGGGAATTTATTTTTTCGATATGCATTTTCGTTACAGTGTTTTTGTTTGTTTGTTTTGTTTTGTTTTCCTTAATGAGAGTGAGAGGGAGAGAAAGTGGATTTTTGAAAATTGAAATAATATAATTAGATTTTAAAAATAATGGATTAGTGACTTTGAGTGAGGAAGACTAGGGATCAAGTTATATCTCAGATACAAATTGATTACTTGACCTTGGACTAATCACTTAATCTTCCAGATACTCAGACTGCTCTAAGACTACAAACTGTAGATAAATGATAGAAGCAGAGATAATAGGCGGCATATAATTATTTATATAGCTATAATGTAATAATCATACACACACACAAACACACATTCACACACAGACACACACACACACATATAAAAATAGAAATCAGATATATATTTTGGAAATAGCCAGATGGATGGATTAATAGATGAATAGATAGACAGGTAGATATAGATATGTGATATTGATAATTTTACTTTCTATGCAATTAGCTATGATTCTTCCTAAATGAGTCAAAACACTGAAACAGTTAATTTTTGGACTTGTGGTTTGGCATAGTCTTGAAGAGGGGTGTGAAGAATGCCTGCCCCAATTTAACCATCTCACAACCTTCTCAGAAAAAGGAGAACTGGATACAGCTGCTCCACTCCCACCCACTACTGCCTTAAGGTATGGCCCTAAGACTATAGAGATCACCCTTAATATCTACTGTGATGGTATTTTATGCCTTTATCAAAGCAAAAGAGGATAATAAAACAGAATTGGTTGGGACCTTAGAGGTCATTTAGTTCAACTACTCACATTGCATGCCTGACAGATGACCATCCATCCTCTGAGTGTAACTAGGGAAAAGCACTCAATACCTACTAGGATAGCCTGGCCAATTTTTAGCCAATTCTGTTTTTAATTAATTTTTTTCTTACATTAAGTCAAAATCTTGTAACTTTTTTCTATCATTTGTAGTTTGTATTCTGGAGAAACAAATCCCCCTTTCAAAGTGACCCATCAAATATTTGATGACATTAAAGGCTACCACTGCTCAATTTTCTTCTCTCTGATAAGTTTTTCAAAACTTTGATATGACCTTTTCTCAGACCTTCTTGGATCCTTAATGACTTTGTCTAGATGCTCCACAAATTTCTAATTTCCTTCTTAGAGTATGTCAGGAATTAGAAAAAATTTTCCACATGTGGTTTGATCTGCATGAAGTATAATGAAATTATTACAACATGCTCTATTTAATTCAATACTAAACCTATACAGAGAGGTAGCATGTTCTAATACATGTGGTACCAGCTGTGGTGTCAGAAAGAGCTTTGTTCAAATCCTGTCCCTGGCACATATTAGCTGTATGATGATGGGCAAGTATTCTAATCTCGCAATACTCCAAGAGACTAAAACAATATTTGGGTTGCCTATTTGTACTGATGAAGGGAAATTCCTCATGTGAATTTAATTACAGCTCTAGTGGAAAAAAACATTACATTAGCTCTTTTTTCTTTGACTACATCACCTTCTAGGCATATATTTAGCTCATCTCTGCCTACAACTCAATTTTTTTTTTCTGCCAAGTCAGATCTCCTCCATCTGAGACATGGACGGTTGATTTTCTATTTAACCTAAATGTAAGGCTTGACCTTTATCCCTATGAATTTTCTTGCTTTGTATTTTGTTCCATTGCTGCATACCACTGAGGTTATTTTAAAACTTGATTCTATCATTTTTGATATTACATGTCCATCTCAGTTTTGTATCATGCTCAAATTTCATAAGCATTTATCTGTTTTCATCTTCGTGATTCATAGTGTATGGGTGGGATTGATTGAATAAAGCATTCAAATTAGCCCAACCCACATAAAGTAAATGATAAAGTGCTATATCCTGAGTGGGATTTCATCTCAGTTGAATCAAATTAATCAATGGCATTCCAATTAAGTATGAAAAAGCCTTGATCAATTAGATGTCTGTTATGAGTTATTGGGGGGAATAATGGGAGTGACATTGTACAGAACAAATGTATAGATTAGCCAGGAAACCTTTGTCATATCCTTTATGAATTCTATAAAATAACAGGCTATGCAAGGTTTAGAGTTATAAATATTCTAATAAACAGCAAAAGAGAAGAGAACATTCCAACTAACTCCTTTGTAGAGTCATTGGAAAGATGAGGAAAGTATTTTGGCCTCTTCAACTCTATTTCATCCCACCCACACCATTGACCTGAGGAGAGCCTCATGTACTTAGTCTGGAAGACTTCTCATCTTCTCATTGGCATCCTGGCAATATTCCTGGAACTGCTGATAGCTGTGTATTTATCAGAAGTCAAGAATAGTGTGTGTATAGGCTCACAATGTTAAGTTCTTGACCACTTCAAAAGGGCAAGAAAAAGAACTTTCAGTAACCAGGAGTTTTGAGTTACCATTTTATCATATATGCCTTCTAAATTTGAGCTCAGTCTCAGCTGGACTCTATATGTACTGGTGGGAGAAAGTATCATAAACTTTTAGAGGTATATTTCTGTACAAACGTCTTACTATATACCATTTTAGTAAATATCCCTTTATTAAAGCTATTTAAGTGTAACTGACTAAAGGATTTCAACTAAGGATCGTGGTGTGAAGCATTATCAGTGGAAGCTCATGAGACATAACATTAGAAAAGGAACTTTCCCCCCTTTCCTTCACAATTTCTCAAGAATATCCCACCTTGAGGGGGAACAGTAGCTAACATGTACTTTTCTTCCCTTTATATACTGCCTATCTTAAGATAGAAGTGAGAAGAGAGTCAAGTAAAATAATTTCAATTCCAATTGTGAGCCAAACAAAGATTTTCTCAATGTGAACGAGAAAAACAAAACGTCATCTTTTTACTTTTTCTTTTTCTATCACAGAATAGAACTTGAGTTCTGTAACTATAAGTTGCTGAGCAAAGACCCCAAAATGGAGAAAATAATCATAGAACCACATATGTTCTCAGTGCATAATTCAGTGCATGGCTCATTTTGGCCACTTAGTAAACATTTTTGGTCATTGATGTCAAAGTTGGAAGTATTCATCTAGTCAAACCCATATCTAAACCATAATCAAATCTACAAAATATCTGGAAATTGGTCATTTGACCTTTCTGGACACCTCCAATGAGGGGGTGTGGGGGAAATCATGCTTCCAAAATAGCCTATCCTACTTTTGCATAGTTCTGTTGTTAGTAATGTTTTTCTTAAATCATGTTATATTGTTATGCCCACCCTCTTTTTTCTGCCCTCTGGGTCCACACAAAATAAGTCTCCTTTCTCAATTAATTGGCAAGTATTTCTTAAGTGTCAACCACTGTCTTAGGTGTTGGAGAGACAGATACAAAGGATGAAACAATGCCTATTTTCAATGAATCAATACTATATGTGTGTGCATATACATACATGCATGCATGCATACATATATATTATATATATATATGTATATATCATAAATACAAAGTTAAAAATGTAAAGAAGTTAAATATAAAGTAGTTTGGGAGGGAGGTCAGGAGGAATTGGAAGTCTCAATAAAGTTTTCATGGATAAGATAATACGTGAGCTGCATTTTAAAGTAAGAGATGGATTCTTTGATTCAGAGATAAGGACAGAATGCATTCCAAGTATGGGGATGGCAAGTGCACAGGTAAAGTGATGGAAGATGTAGTGTCATATGTGAAGACAGAGAAGGCCACTTTGGCAGCATCTAGGAAGGGATGTAATATCCAAGAAGGTTGGAAATGGAGGCTGAGGAAGGCATTTTTAGGGCTTTAAAAGTTAAATAGAGACATTTATGTCTTATCCAAGATGAAGACTAGATGCTAGAAGCTTTTTAAAATTTGTTTCTACAAGCTTCCTAGCCTCTAGAATTGGTTGAATATAGTCTGATCTGTGCATAAGGAAAATTACTTTGGCAGCCATATGTAGGCTGGACTGTATTAGTGAGGCATGAGACTGAGACAACAATTAGGGGGTTAATCTACATGATATGTGATGAAAGCCTTTACTATAGGTATGTAGTTTAAGAGAAGGGGATAGGATCCAATTACAAGATTTAGCAAGTGATTGTAAATGAGGGGTGATGGAGAGTAAGGAATCTGATACGAAAAACTGAGGAATGATCCCATAGGTAGGATGTGAACTAGAAAAGAGTAATGTCATAAAAAGCTAGCTACATAGTCCCTTGTCTTCAGAAAAAGCACACTCAATGGTTCTTCTCATATGTCTCTAACTGTTCCTTCTTCATCTCCTTTCATAGTTTCTCATCTTCCCATCCTCAAGCTGTGATTTCCTTAGGGTTTTATATTTCCATCCCTGATCTCTCTTTTGAACTCCAAATCTTCATTGGCAACCATCTATGATATATCTACTGAGATGTGCTACTGGAATCTCAAATTCAACTTGTACAAAGCCAAGTTTATAATCTTTCTCCCTAATCTTGCTCTTCATGACTTTACTATTTTTAAAACTCAAAGCCACAGGGGCAGCTAGGTGGTGCAGTGCATAGAGCACCAGCCCTGGATTCAGGAGGACCTGAGTTCAAATCCAGCCTCAGACACTTAACACTTACTAGCTGTGTGACTCTGGCCAAGTCAATTAACCCCAATTGCCTCACCAAAAACAAAAACAAAAAAAATCAAAGTCACAGTCACTTAAATTCTCTTGTTTTTGTTTGTTTTTTGTGAGGCAATGACGGTTAAGTGACTTGTCCAGGGTCACACAGCTAGTAAGTGTCAAGTATCTGAGGCCAGATTTGAACTCAGGTCCTCCTGAATCCAGGGCCGGTGCTTTATCTACTGAGCTACCTAGCAGCCCCCCCCCATTCTCTTGTTTTTGAAACATTAATAGCACCCATGACTTTCCCGTCTCCCTTGCATCTCATATCTAATCAGTGACTCAGTCTTTTTGATTCAGTGCTCACAGAATCACTTTCTTCTGCTTTCTACCCTCCATTTCCACCACTACTACCTATTATAGGTTGTCATTACCTGAACTTTTGAAATAGTCATTTAAGAGGTCTTTCAGCCTTCAGGGTCTTCCCTTTAATATCCATCTTTTATATCAGTTGTCATACTTATAATCCCTTTTCATAGATCTGGTCACATGGTCTTCTATTTTATAGTGTGTAATGGCTATTTCTATTCTCTAAAGCCCAAATTAAATGACCAACTCCTTCCAAAGCCTTCTCTTATCTCTCCTGTCAGTTATAATATTTCATTCCTCAGGCCTCACTGAGGATTTTATTTTACACCTCTCTAATTCACTTAGCAAATATCCATGTACATTATTGTTTTCTACATATGTGTATCATGCCTTTAGTAAACTTTAAGCTCCATGAAGGCATTACTTAGTGCTATATGCAAAGTACTGTGAATGAGGATACAAAGATAAAAAAATAAAACAGTATCTATCTTTAAGGAGCTTTGAATGCTAATGGAGGAAATAATATATATAAGGAAAATGTTTATATCTCTTATTTCACTGTGCTGCAACCATTTCCCTACCTTCAAAGAGTTATTTTTTTCCTTTTTGTTTGCTAGGGGAAGAAAATTAATTAAACAAAAAAGAGAAACGAAAAAATGTTTTTAAGTTTCTGGAGTGTGTGCTTATCCAAATCTCCAATGACTATTCCAAAATTGATGTGTAAGTGGAGGACCTTTGTGAAATCAATATCATAGATTTAGAGCTAGAAGAGACCTTAGAACACATCTAATCCACTCTTCTCATTTTACAAATAAACAATTTGACAGAATTTAGATGATTTGCCTAGGTCTATATAAATAATATGTGACTGGGGTATAATTTGAAACAGGTCTTCTAGACTCATAATCCAGTCCCCTATCCACCAACCCAAGCTAACTTTCAATGAGTAAAATATTCACTATATGCCAAGCACTGTCCTAGGTACTCTGAAGACAACGACAAAAGAAAACATTTCTTACCCTCCAGGGGCTTATAATTTTAATCAGGCGAGACAAAATAGACAGAAATCAATTAAAAATACAATAAATAAAGGTAATTTCAAGGGGAGGATAAGAAGATTGCAGGAGTAGGAAAGGTTTCAAGTAGATGGTAAGCTTAGAGGAAAACTAAGGATTCTAGGAGGAGGGGGTGAGGAACAAATACATTCCAATGATAAGATACAGTTTGTGCAAAAACACTGAAATGCTTGGAATATCATGGAATATCATGTGTGAGGAACAGTAAGAAAGACAGGTTGTACTTGCACAAAAATATTTATAGCAGGTCTTTTTGTGGTAGTTAAGAATTAGAAATCAAAGGATTGCTCATCAATTGGGGAATGGCTAAACTAGTTATGGTATATATTGTAATGGAATATTATTGTGCTATAAGAAATGACAAGCAGGCTGATTTCAAAAAAACCTGGAAAGACTTACATGAACTGATGTATAGTAAAGTCAACAAAACCAGGATAATTTTGTATTCATTAACAACAACGTTGTTTGATGAAGAATTGTGAATGACTTAGTTATTCTAAGCAATACAATGATGCAAGACAATCCTAAAAGACTAATGATGGAGCATACCATCTGCCTCCAGAGAAAGAACTGATATTTAACCCTGGCTGAAGCATACTATTTTTCACTTTCTTTCATTTTTTCTTTTATTCTAGTCTTCTTATACAAAATGACTAATATGGAAATGTTTTACATAATTGTACATGTATAACCTATAACAAATCGTTTACTGTTTCAGGAAGGGGAGAGCAGAGGGAGAGAAAGAGAGTGGGATAGAATTTGAAACTCAAAACTTTAAATAAAAATGGTAATTAAAAAAGAACATGTAGACTTGATGGAGAGTAGGTAAATGGGAATAATTTATAATAAGCTTGGAAAAGGGTGTTGGAGCCAGATTGTTATGGGCTTTTAATGCCAAACATAAGAGTTTGTATTTTATCTTAGAGGCAATTGGCAGATACTAGAATTTTTTCAACACATAAAAATATCATAAGACTTGTATATTGGAGGAAAAAAAAACCCACACACAACACTTTGGAAGTTCCATGGATGACAGAAGAAGAGAAATATATGGAATTGCAGACCAATTAAAAAACTACCACAATTGTCCCAATGTTAGAGATGATGAGGCCTTGAACTGGGGTGGTGACTATGTGAGTGGAGGAAATGGAATGGACTTGATAGATATTTTCCAAGGAGAATTAATAATACTTTGTAATTTAATATAAATGTGGGGTGATAGAAGTTGAGGATGACGCTGCTGTTTTGAACCAGGCTGACTAGAAGGGAGATATTATACTGTACAGAAATTACATTCATAGAAAATTATTTGACACCAAATAGTTGAGAGCCTTAATTAATATATATTTTAGAGTTCCAAATCTTACTTCTATCTTTCTATATGACTCATGTCATTTTTTTAACTATCAATGATAAAATGCCTAAGATTCTGACTACACTAATTTTTCTTCCTTCTTTTTTGATATGTTTAATAACATGTCAGCTGAAGGGTCTCCACTGAGTAACCAAAGAATTTATATTCAACAGATGCATCATTAGAAACAAGCTTTCTGTTTAATAACTCCCCAATATGCATATGTGTTCGTAGTCTTTTCTGCTGTTGCTCTATTCTCACTGATTGCATTCCTCTCACTTCCATCATCAGTTTTGCTTCATGAGCACTAGACTGTGTCATTAGTTATGACTCATCAGTTGTGGCATAATCATATCAATTCCTGCCCAATGTCTTCTGTCCTCATTTAAATACAAATTCTTCTTCGATTGCCAAGCTATCAAATATGTTTTATTCACTGAGTCTTCTAATAAAAGGTGAAAAAGCATATTCTGCACTATGCAGCAGGAGAAAGAGAAACAGAGACAGAGACAGAGAGAGACAGAAAGTCACAGAGAGAGACAGAGAAGCAGAGACAGGGGTAGAGAGACAGAGAGAAGGAGAGGGAGAAAAGAGAGACAAGGTGAGACAAAGAGAGACAGACAGAGACAGAGAAAGACAGAAAAAAAAGTCAGAGACAGAGAGGAACAGAGAAACAGAGAGAGAGCATAGAAATATATACAGAGAGACAAAGAAATAGAGAGACAAAGAAAAAGAGGCAAGATTTTTTTTCTAAATGGTTTTGATTTTCTTTAATTCCCTTTGAAGAGGCAGCCAATTGTGATCTAATATACAAATATCATTTCAATTAGGAGTTAGAGCTAGTACAGCTGATGAAGTCAATGTTGGTAAGACATCAAATATACTGAGAATTGTTGTTCTTCATAAAAGTCTTCCTCAGTGAAAGGAATATGAAGCATGAATACCTTCCACCATTTCTTTGCTAGTAATGAATAAACGTGCAACCTAAAGAAATAACCAAATCATAAAACAGTTTTATCTGGAATTTCTTCCTTCTGCGTCTAGAAATTCACTAAGAACATATATATCTGATCAAGAAAGGGTTAAGGCTTCCCTTAAACTCTTTTTTATTTTACAATGAGGGCAAAGTAGGTAACAAACAGAACATGAGCTGACAACTTTCTTAATTATTATTCCAGCTGTTTTCAGATCCTAAAATACTAACCTTCTATGTACATGCTAATTCTCATATTTTGAGCCCTATGCCTATTAGAATGATGCCTGGGGTGGGGGGTAGGGGCAGCTAGGTGGTGCAGTGGATAAAGCACCAGCCCTGGATTCAGGAGGAGCTGAGTTCAAATCCAACCTCAGACACTTGACACTTACTAACTATGTGACCCTGAGCAAGTCACTTAATCCTCATTGTCCCACCAAAAAAAAAAAATGGTGCCTGGAGAATGTTGAGTGAACATTTCATAATCACCATTCATACCCATTGCCACACAAGTTTGGATATATGATAGAGGATATAGGCATAAAAGAAGTCGTGTTCCCATCCCACCTATCCCTCCATTGGAAGATTACTGGGCATCTAGTTCTTTGATCTTATATTAGAAAAATTACTAATGTCCTTGCATGTGGTAGTGTCAGTAACTTTTCTGTTGCTTTTGGATTTTTAGGGAGGATAGGAGATCACAAATTTATCATTGTTCTGCATTGAGTCCAAGTTGCTACAGGTTCAAGATAAAATCTGCATAAATATTGGATGATGGTAATCATGATGTTAATAAGACTGGGAGTAATTTAAATTGATCTGACTCCAGAAAGGCTTCATGTTCATGTTATCGTAGTTATTATGCATTTTTTGCAGTTCACTGAGAGGTTTATGAACTTGATTTCAATGATCCTCTAAGCAGGGATAAAATAGGGAGGAGCCAAATATTGTTTTTTTTAAATTTTTTTATGAGTCCAGAGAATAGAATAAATGAATCATTTCTTCAAGTCATGCAAGTTAGTAAAACCAAGAGAAATAAGTTAGGAAGACTCTACCCACTCACAAAGTATAATGTTGACTCAATTATGCAAAAAGTCAAGTCATTTTATCATTGTGAATCACTATCAGTCAGATAGTCAATAAATAAACATGAATTTAACATCTTTTATGTACCAGGCATTGTGGTAAGCCTGGAAGATACAGAAGAAGAAAAAAAGTAAAAGAACATCATTTGTCTTAAGCTCACAGACTAAATGGGGAGACAATATGGAAAACAAATGAGTTTATGCATAGGATAACTTGGAAGTAATTAATAGAGGGAAGAATTAAAGGGGATCAAGAAGGAATTCATGTGGAAGACAGGATTTTAGCTGGGACTTGGAGGAGGCTAAAGAGATGGAGATGAAGAGAAAGGGCATTCCAAGCATGGAGTACAGCCAGTGAAAAATACTCACAATAGACAGATGGAATGTCTTGTTTGACAAATGATAGCTTGGGTCTGATTACGGTAGGATAGTTATAATGCTCTATATATCAAATGCTAAAAATCCGGAAAAAATAATAGCTGTTAAAATGTAGAGAATAGTCAAATTCAAGAGCCATTGCAGAGAATCAATCTGAAAAATTTAGTGATTGATTAAATTATTGAGATGGGGGATTGAGGGTGAAGGAACCAATTAAAGTATATAAGGATCAATATATTTTGATCCTAAAGCACAAGAAAAAAGAAAAAAACATTCCCATTAAATGTGACGGGAAAATTAGGAGGACTCTCTCTCTCTCTCTCTCTCTCTCTCTCTCTCTCTCTCTCTCTTTCGGGTTGTGTGTCTGTTTCTCTGTTTCTCTCTCCATTTGTATGTTTGTGTGTACTTGTGGTATGTGTAGGAAAAGAATAAAATGAAACAGGGCAGTTAGGTGGCGCAGTGGATAGAGCACCAGCCCTGGATTCAGGAGGACCTGATTTCAAATGCGGCCTCATACACTTAACACTTACTAGCTGTGTGACCCTGCGCAAGTCACTTAACCTAATTGCCCCACCACAAAAAAAAAAAAAAAAAAGAATAAAATGAAACAGATGGGGGGTGGCTAGGTGGCACAGTGGATAAAGCACCGGCCCTGGATTCAGGAGTACCCGAGTTCAAATCCAGCCTCAGACACTTGACACTTACTAGCTGTGTGACCCTGGGCAAGTCACTTAACCCCCATTGCCCCACAAAAAAAAAAAAAACAAAACAAAAAAAAAATGAAACAGATGCATGCAATGTAACTGAAGATACAAGAATAATTTCAAGAATGAGGCTACACTGCATATAAAAGAAAGAATACTTGATTGTGACTGCATCCTAGGGTTAGTTTCTAACACTTGTATTTGTGTAATTTGGGTATATCATACAACCTTTCCAGTTTTTTTTCCTAATCTATAAAATTAGGATTAATAATAACAAATAATGTAGTATTTTTAAAGTTTACAAACCTCTCTATACTACATGTTATCTCATTTAATCCTCAAACCCCTGGTGGTAGGTACTATTATCATCCCTATTTTACAGATTAGGAAACTGAGACTAATGGAGTTTAAAGCAACTTGTTCAGGGTCACATATCCAATAACTCTGGCAATATTTGTACTCAGGTCTTTTTTCCTCCAGGACTAGCCCTATTAACCCACTGTGATAGCTAGCTATCAATATGTGCTCTACTTATTTCACGAAGTTGTTAGGAAAATCAGATAAGATGGTGGAAATGAAAACCCTTTGCAAAACATAGAGTATTGTATAAATATATTATTACTATTCATACTGTTGGGTGTATAAAAAAATAAGTTAGAGGAGATTATGAAGACGTGGCCATTTAGAACTCTAAGCTAACTCCTAGCCAAAATATGTTTCTCGTACTATAGTTTGATTATCTCTCTCCCCATTTCCTCTTCCTCCCAGTTCATCTGGCACATTCCCCATGGTATTTATTTATTTGCAGCATGATTTTTGTTTTTTCCCAAAGTATTTAAAGTCTCTTGTTATGTATGAAGTCTTAAACCATGTAAGATAGAAAGACTTGATGATTAGCTTATAGCTTATAGGCAGGGGACTATAAAGTCAAAGAAAAGAGATTATGACAGGAAACTTGATTCAGGATTCAGAGCTAAAGATTTCATAGAGTCTTCCAGAAAAACAAACAAACAAGCAAACAAAAACCCAAATAACAAAACAAAACAAAACAAAAAAACATTACTTAGTAGTAGGAAGAGGAACAGAGGATTTAGAAATGGAAGGAATGGACCTTAGAAATAATTTAATATAGCTCCCTCACTTTTCAGATGGGGGAACTGAAGCTTAAGGATTTTTTTTAAGATTATACAGCTAGTAAATAATAGAGCCAGAATTTGAATCAAAGTCATCTCATTCTAAATCCATTTTACTCTAGAGCATTTAAATTTATTCAAAAAAGAAAGTCATTAGAAGTTAAATGTATTGGGGCAGCTTGGTGGTACAGTGAATACAGCACCAACCCTAGAGTCAGGAGGATGTGAGTTCAAATCAGGCCTCAGACACTTACTAACTGTGTAACTCTGGGCAAGTCACTTAACCCTGATAGCCTCAAGAAATGCATGGACTATAGAATAAAATTGGAAATACTATGAAGATTAAAAAATCCAGAAAGTAATGTGATAAATCACACACACACACACACACACACACATGCAATTTTGGCATGGAGATAATGTCTAAGAATGACTGGATATTAAAATTTTGTTTTTACATATATTTTGGAAAATAAAATTCTATTTAAAAAAAAGAATGACTGGATGAAGGACAGATAACATTATTTGCTTCCAGAATATAGGTAAAATTAAATATTAGTCAAAATGACTTGGAAGAGTTAAAAAAGAGAAAAAGTTGAATATTCTATGTGAAATCAACTAAATAACCTTTCTTCACCTTATTACTATATACGGTTTCACACAGCTCCACATGAGTTGAGTAAATTGGCATGTGCTAATGTACAGAACAGTAGCAACTTAAGTCTATACAAAGGCTACATAATAAAATGCAGTGCTTTCAAATTTAATGATAGGCATATTCCTTGAAATTTTCACAATATGAATAATCAGGTATAATTTCCTAGCACCTAACAGGAAAGAGTACTTTTGTATCCACTTAATTATCATGGCCATTGCACAGTTTTCAGAGCACAGGGAGGTTGAGTTTACATAGCCTAAAGCAAAACAGTGTAAGGTATAAAAAAGAAATTGCTTAAAGATACCCAGTGGATTCAAAATAAAAGGCAAATTTCTGTGTATTTCCATGCTTTTGAAAAGGGGAAGAGTTGATAAAGGTGATCTCAAATTTTTAAATAGATAAAATTGAAAAATTATAAACAGCCAAATTAGTGAGAGAAAAGAAGGAAACCTAAAGCTCCTCCATTGACCAAACAGCCAAAATTGAAAATTAGTTTCAGGGAAAGATTATTTCTATTATAATTATCTAGAAACATCAATGAATTATTTCAGGACTTGAAAAGCACTATTTTCCCCCAGGCTTCTGGGTCTTTCTTTATTAAGGAAATGCTTTTTGTGTAAAGAACAGCTATTTTATAATTATGTTAAGTTCCTGTTTCTAATATAACTTCCAATGCCCAGGTGACTCCATTCTGATAAAATTTCACTAGACAGGCTACCCATCAATTTACTAGACTTAAATGAAGTATCACTTTTATGGATCTATGAGTAAGGAATAACAATTGTAATGATAATAATAAACTAACATTTATGTAGCATTCTAAGGTTTGTAAAACATTTTACAAATATTATTTCATTTTCTCCTCACAACAACCCCAAGAAGTGAGTATTATTATCTTCATTTTACAGATGAGGAAACTGAGTGAGGCAGAGGTTAAATAATTTTTCTAGGGTCACACAGCTAGTAGGTGCCTGAGTCTCATTTTAATGCAAGTCTTCTTGAATCTATGCTCAGTGTTCTATCTATTGAAACATCTAGTTGCCTATAACAGATAGGTGCTTAGCTCACATCCTCTTGGCTTCTTGCAGCAATACCTTAAGTACATTGTTAATTTTTTTTTCTCTTCCAGGTCTTCTTTTTTCAGACCATGAATGGAAGAATAAGTATAACCACTTCCTTTGGTGATAAAATAATGGAATTTGGCAGATGCCCAGGGGTCTCACCTGAGTGATTTAGTATTGTTTGAGGAACTAAGTACCTACTTGGGATGATTTGATATAGGCCACATCTGGCCTGTCCTGAGTGACATTTACTGCTGATGTCAGCAGGGGGGACCACTTTAAGCCATGCAACTTGAAGGCCCTCCCTTTTTGGGGAGGGAGAGAAAAGGAAGAAAAGAGAATGCTGAGGCTGGGAGCACTCTGAGAGCCGACCGGAGAGGGGATGTTCAGCTGACTCCCATAGAAACTATGGACCCCAGGTGGTGAATTAATAGAAACGAGATCAGTTCTTCAAATTAGTTGAGCTGGAAGCAAGTTTGAGGATTGAGTCAAGTCTTTCCTAGAGCCAGGGAACTTATCCATTTTTCTCTTCCCCTATTCCCTTGTCCCTGGTGTTATTAACTTCACCTTTGTTGTTATATATTTTATCCCCATTAATAAAACCTGGTTTGTTTGTGGAAAAGAGGCTGTGAATTTCCTTTCTTATAAGCCTGGGAGAGGAAATTTTGGACCTAAAGGTCCCTCATTATTTTCTGATCCCTAATATTATGGCGAGCCATCCAATTAACTCTCCCCATATTAAATTTGGCCCCTGTACTTTCACATTGACCCTTCAATTCTTCTTTCTCTTTTTCTCTTTGGTAGGTCATGGTTAGTTTATCTCTACTCCTTCCCTACCTTTTCTTCACCATATTGCTGGGCAGTGGTGTTATGAAGCTCAAATAAGATAATGGATGTAAAATACTTTTCAAATTTTATGTTCTCTATGTATTTATCTTCATCATCATCATCACCATCATCATCACTGTTATCATTATCATCCTACATTTATCACCTTTAATCTGATGATGATTTCATTTCCTATTCCTCTTTAAGTATTCCTGCTGACCTCAAGTAATGTTTATTGAGCAATACAAGGATGTGGTGGTGTTTAACAACTGAGATTTTCTTCTCCATAATCCAAAATTGTATTCACACACACACTTTTAAAATTAATCTCCACTATTAATAGTGTATTAAACTGAAATAAACAACAAAATTTTAAATAAATTTGTGACTTATTGTTGTCACTGCCAATTTTTGAGGTATAAATCCTCACTAAATATATTTTAAAATTTAGTTTTACAAGTCTATTAGAGCTGTCTCCAGCACATCCATGTTGACTGGGGAGAATACAATTACCTTCTCTTTTATAGAGACAGTGATATGTATTTACAACCCTTTTCCCCTGATAGAACTGATAAATAGGATCTGTCATTAGAAAAAACAAAACAAAACAAAACAATCAGATGTACAATAACTCCAACCATGTGAATGGAAGATCACTAAAGGAAAGCCAAATTCTGAGTTACTCAAAAACCAAAAAAATTCCAAGGAAAGAAATGATGAAATATATCACCCTACTCACAGCAGAGATTGGTTTTTACTAGGACAGAATGCCACATATAGATGCATACACATATGTCCACACATATAATATATGTTTTAGATATGGTCACTGTATCAGATATTTCTACTTAATTGTTTTTATTTACCATAAAAGAGGGTTCAGTCTTCATAGGCACTGGACATTGGGAGGGGTCCAAGAATAACATATAAATATAAAAGTTATAAATAAAATGTTTTTAAAGGATAAAAATAAGATTTTTTTCTGTTTACAATTTTATTTTCCAAAATACACGTAAAAACAAATTTTGATATCATTTTTTTAAAACTTTATATTCCAACTTCTCTTCCTCCTTTCCTTCCCACTCTCTACCCCCAAGAACTCAAGCAATTCAATGTTAGTTATACATGAGTTGTCAAGGAAAACATTTCCACATTAACTAGGTTGTGAGAGAAAACAGATAAAAACAAAACTTCAGATTAAGGAGCTGTCAAAAAAATTATGCTTCAATCGGTTTTCAGATACCATCAGTTTTTCTCTGTAGATGGATTACAATTTTCATAAGTCCTTCAGAGTTATATTTGATCATTGCATTGCTGAAACAAATCAGATTTTAAGAGTAGATTGTCATGAGAAAGGTTTTAAATAATAATAATATATATTGTCACAGAAATTGGGTTAGACCTGGTCAGCATATCTGTTATAATTTACATTGTTCTTCAGTTGCTGAGGCTTGTTATTGGAGTAGCAGGCACAAGGTGGACAATACAGCCTTATTATTCAGCATATCTAGATTATATTAAATGTCTTCATCTGACAAGAAGTAGCTCCATGATCTGGACCTTTGAAATTCTCTCCAATCACAATCTTTTTTTTTTCTTTTATCTATCTCACTGCCTAAATGACCATGCTTTTCACCCATAATAATCTCTGGTACCTTGAGTCTTCCTAGTCCTCCTAGTCTATCCACCCTATTTCAACTTTACAGTCTTGACTATTATAAGATATTCCAAGAAGATCCAGGCTTTAACCTGCCCTTTTAACCTCTACTATTCCCATTAGTTTAATCTACTACCCCAGAACACCCTCACCATTTCCCTTTGATAACTCAAATCCTCAAATTCCGATAAAAGGAAAACTACTGGAAGAAGTCATGAAAGCAAATTGATTACATCTTCCCCTATGAATTTGTTCTGTGTAACTTAAACTGGGCATTAATTATTTTGTACTGGTAATCTCTGCTTAATTCCCTATCACACTTCCCACAGTAACCCTAAACTTCTATTTCTTTAGGCCTCCAATTCAACTACCATCTTTGAATTTTTCTTTAAGTAACTTCACCTGGTATCTGAAAGTTAACCTCATTTAGCACCTTTTTCAAAATCTCTGTACTTGGGGCAGAGCCAGGATGGTAGAGGAAAGGCTATAACTATTCAGAGCTCTCCATGATCCATCCACATACCTCCACATAATGCCATATGATAATTCCTGGAGCAGCATAAGCTACAAAAGAAGAGAGTAACATCATTTTCCAGCCAAAAATGACTGAAAGGGGCAGCAGGGAAGGTCTGTTGCATCAGGCTGAGAGGGAAGCACAGTCACACCACACAGATCCAGCCCCAGGCAGGTCACATCTCCCTAACCTTGAAATCATTAGCATCAGTGGCTACTTATGGAAGTCAGTTTACAGACCAATGAGGGGGTCCAGGGATTGGGTGGTGGGAGATAGTAGTGGTCTTTGCCAGAGCTGAGGTGGAGCACTGTTGTGTTGCCCAGGAAGCAAACTTGAGTGGCAGTGGCCCAGTGGGGGAGAGGCACAAGCACACCAACCTTGTGACCACAGTGAATAAGATTTCTGCTCCCCATTTAAAGGGCAAACAGGCCCATGCTTACTTACAGACCAGAGCCCACGCCAGGCAAGCTGAGAATGTGCTTCTCCTTAAATTGTACCATTTGGGACTCACTGAAGCTTGGGACAGTGCTTCCTGGAAGCAGTGCCCCATTTTAAGAAGATGTTAAAAGTCAAGATATAGGCTACAAAAGGAACAGACAGAAAAGGATGCACACCATAGAAAGTTTCTTTGGTGACAAGAAATATCAAAATACACCCTTAAAAGAAGATAACAAAGTCAAAGCTCCTACATACAAAGCTTCCAATAAAAAAATGAATTGGTCTCAGGCCATAGAATCACTCAAAAAGGACTTTGAAGATAAAGTAAGAGAGGTAGAGGAAAAAATGGAAAGAGAAATGAGAGTGATTGAGGAGGGTCATGAAAAAAAAAGTCAGAAGCTTGAAAAGCCAAATTGGCCAAAAGGAAAAGGAGGTACAAAAGCACTCTGAAGAAAGTCATTGCTTATGAATTAAGATTGACCAAATATAAGTTAATAACTTTATGAGAAATTAAGACACAATAAAGCAAATCCAAATGAATAAAAATATAGAGGTCAATGAGAAATATCTTCTTGGAAAAACAGCTGACCCGGGAAAATAGATGCAGGAGAGATAACTTGAAAATTGCTGGACTACCTGAAAACCATAATCAAAAAAGGAGCTTAGACATCATCTTCCAAGAAATTGTCAGGGAAAATTGCCCATATATTCTAGAAGCAGAAGGTAAAATAGAAATTGAATGACTCCACTGATCACTTCCTGAAAGTGATCCCAAAAGGAAAACTTCCAGGATTATTATAGCCAAATTCCAGAGATCCTAGGTCAAGAAGAAAACATTGCAAGAAGCTAGAAAAAACTTAAGTACTGTAGAGCTACAATCATGATAATACAGGATCTAGCAGCTTCTACATTAAAGGACCAGAGGGCATGGAATATGATATTCTGGAGGGCAAAGTAACTGGGATTACCAAAAAGAATCACCTACTCTGCAGAACTTTAGGGGGAAAATGGGACTTCAATGAAAAAGAGGACTTTCAGGTATTTGTGATGAAAAAATCTGAACTGAATAGAAAATTTGACTTTCAAATACAAGACCCTAGTGAAGCATAAAATGGTAAGCAGGAAAAAGAAATCATGAAGAATATTAAAAGATTAAATTGTTTACATTCCTACATGGGAATATGATACTTCTAATTCATAAGGACTTTCTCATTATTAGGGCAGCTGAAAGTAATATACTGAGAGGGCACAGGTGTCAATTGAATATGAGGGGACAATATCTGTAAAGCATTTATTTTATGTTTATCCATTTGTTGGGGGGGGCAGGCAGGGTGGGCTGGTTTGTGTCTGGGGCCAGATGTGGACTTCGGGCCTCCTGGGTCCAGGGATGGTGCTTTGTTCACTGTGTCACCTAGTTGACCATGATAACATCTTTGAAATAAAACTAAAGTGTAAAAAGAATGCACTGGAAGAGAGGAAAAAGGGGGAGGTGGAATGGGATAAAGTAGCTCATATAAAAGAAACAAGAAAAAGCTTATGGAGTGGAGGGGAAGATGGGGAAGGAACGGGGGAGTAAATTAGCCTTACTCTCATCAGTCTTGGCTCAAAGAGGGAAAATCATACACACTCAAATGAGTATGGTAATATTTCTTGTCCTGAGGGAAAGTGGAAGGAGAAGGGGATGAGGGGGAGAGGTGAATGAAGAGAAGGCAGATTGGGGGAGGGGGCAGTAAAAAAGAAAACACTTTTGAGGATTGATAGGGTGAAAGGAGCTAGAAAATGGAGTAAATGTCAAGGGTAGGGAATAGGATGAAGGGTAACACAGTTAGCAGAAGTAACTGTGAAAGAAATGATGAGCAGGATGCTATGAGAAGGATATATGAAAATGTACACCACTAACAGAGAAAGAATTGATGGTATCTGAATACAGATTAAAGTATATTTTTTTTGTTAGTTCCTCTTTCTAAAGATATTTTGTCTGTTTTCTTTCACAACCTGACTAATGTGGAGATGTTTTACATGACTGCACATACATCAAATATTGAATTGCTTGATTTCTTAGGGAGGGATGGAGACGGGGGGAGGAAGAGAATTTGTAACACAAAGGTTTTTTTTCCTTGTTTATAAAATATATTTGTTATTGATACTGAGTGAGGCATGGTTATCAGTATTCATGGTAAAGGAACTTTTATATATACATGTATATATGTATATATATGTATAATGTGTATATATGTGTACATATATATGTATATACACACTTCAAAAGTTGCCTTTACATTGATAAGAAGGCTGTATTTCACCTATAATCACAGACATTATTCCAGCAAAAGAAAGACATTTTTTTTCTTTTCTTAGTTACATGATCACTATAATAAATTAGAAACAAAAATCCCTCTCATATAAAAGGAGAAAAGAAAGAAGACAAAGTCAGCATTCTAGGAAGCTCAGACAATTTAGTTCCCTGGGGGTAGCTCTCATTCACAGGGCTTTTCCTCCTCCCCCACTCTCTCTGATACTGCCTTCCCTCTCACCTTGTACATCCTCTTCTCCTGACCCACCCACAAAACACTCTATTCTAGCCTTGAACTTTAACAGGTCAGATTTTTATGTAATAAGATAACCGTCTTGGCTTTTCAAGAGTTTACTGATTGACTTGTGATGTTTGTTGCTGTTTAATCAGATCTCCTTAGTGGTCTGCCCTTTAAATTGGTTTTGTATTGTTTGGGGAAAAATGTTCCACTGATGGAATTAAAGTTGATAGGCTTTTGCTTGCTTTGGAAGTTGGCTTTATCCTCCCTTTTCAAGCATGTTCTGTTTGGCATGATTGACACAGTGCTGGTACTGGTTGGCCAGAGTAGAGCAGGTGAGTGTTTGCTGAGGGTTTTCCCCATCACATTAGAGAATTTTATCTTGAAGATCAGCACAGATTGGATGAGTCTCATAGTGCTTGAACTTAGATCACACTTCCTCAGCAACCCTCTGGTATTGTTCTGTGGTAATTTTGTAAAACTCTGCACTCCGTTGTTCTAGTCTAGCCAGCTGTTCTTTGTAGAAAATGTCCTATTTCTTTAGCACTTTCTCTTCTAGCTGCTTAGCCAAATGCTTCACCTTAGACTTCTCTTCACTTGATGCTCTCTCTTGAAGAATGGTTCCAGTTAACAGCTCATTAATGAGAGCCCTCTCCTTTTCCAGAACTTTGTTGATATCCTCACATGCCTGAATTTTTTCATGTTTAACTCTTTTCAGATGTTCAGACTCTTTCAGTGCTAGTTCTTCAGCTACTCTTCTTATTTCTTCTTCATTAACTTTAGAACCATAACCAGGAGAGTAACTCGGAGATTTTGAAACAGATGGAGAAGATTGCTTCATTCACCCAATAAAATTTTTTGAAAGCCGATGGATGCCCTTCACCACAGTGATATTTTGGTTTTCGTCCACCTCGAAGGTGACTCGTTGGGTGCTGGATGTCTCGCGTATGGCTCTTTCTCACACTGCTGCTGTGCACTGTTGGAGCAGCCCAATCTCCGTCCGGTATGCAGGTACTTACCCTGCTAGGAGTAGAGGCCCCTTGCCCTCGTTCTTTCCCAAACGTGAGACATGGGCCGCCCCAGGGATAGCAGCAAGGAGAGTGGAACAAAAAGTTTTTTGTTGGTTTTGTTGGTTTTGTTGTTGTTGGTGTTGTTGTTTTTTAAATCAGTGTGAAGAGGCAGCTAGCAGTGGATAAAGCACTGGCCCTGGATTCAGGAGGACCTGAGTTCGTATATAGCCTCAGACGCTTGCTTGAACAAAGTCTTTTTCATTGGTATATTTTAAATATGAGTCATATCATATCTAGTTGTAGTTATACCTCTGACCCTGGGCAAGTTACTTAACCCTCATTGCCCTGTGAAACAAACACAAAAATCAATGTGAAAATTTGTTTTTACATGTAATTTGGAGAAAATTCTAAATAAAATATTAAAAAAAAATCTTTCTCCACTCTCCCACCTTCATTTGTGCTGGCCATTATTTATGCCTGATAGGTACTAATCTCAAATAGAAAAAGGGGCCACTAAATCATACATAGGGATCTTTAAAGTCACAAATTGACTAAAAAAAATAATTTTATCTATGTTTTAGTTTTTGTGGAGTTTTTTTGCAGGGCAATCAATGAGGGCTAAGTGACTTGCCCAGGGTCACACAGCTAGTAAGTGTAAAGTGTCTGAGGTGGGATTTGAACTCAGGTCCCCCTGAATCCAGGGCTGGTGCTCTATCCACTGAGCTACCTAGCTGTCCCTCCCAATTAGATTTTAATTTGATTCCAGCCACATTTTAGAGTGCTGTGTTTTCATGTTGAAGTAGAGTAACAGGCTGCTTCCTCAACTTCAGCTGTTGCTACCTTCAGGGTCGATGTCAGTTTCCAATTTTTGATGATATTTTCCTTATTTCCATACAGATGAATTTAATCTCTTTTTCTCCTCAGATATTCTCAGATCAGTTTCCAGTGCCTCAGTTTTCTCATGTGTAAAATGAGTAAGTTGTACTACCTAGTTTCTGGGATATTTTGCAGTTACAAATTTGTGATCCAATTAACTTATATGTATGAATCACTTTTGTTTCTATCAAATCCTGATTTGTACATATTTTTATATACATATCATATGGCCTGCCTCCTCCCATTAGATTCTAATGTCTTCAAAGATGAAAAATCTTTGCCCAGCATCTATCATAATTACTTGTACAGAAGGTTGTTCAGTCTTTTTTAGTTGTGTCCAATTCTTCATGACCCCATTTAGGGTTTTTTCAGCAAGGATGCTATCTGGTGGTTTGCCATTTCCTTCTCCAGCTCATTTTACAAATGGGAAAACTGAAGCAAATAGAATTAAGTAACTTTGTCAGAGTCACATAACTAGTAAGTATCTGGGGTCAGATTTGAACTCAGGAAGACTCTAGGCCCAGCAATCCATCCAATAAACCACCTAGTTGCCATGCTTGAACAAAGGAGGGGTTTGCTAAACCAACCAATAAATAAATAAGTGAGCAGACTAATAATTGTGTGTACATATGTATATACATAAATACACATTTATATACATTTATATATGCATATGTACATGTGTATGTGTGTTCATATGTGTGTATGCTAAAGAACAAAGGAATGAAAACCTCTGAGTAAGGAATGGAATTTGCATAGTGATGGGCAGGAGGAATCAATTTGCCTTAGACTGATTAATCTGATTAACAGGTGTTTAAACTAAAGAGTAAACAGGAATTTTTAAAAAATAGTTAAATAAAACAAATATTTGACATAGAAAGACAAATCATATTAAAGATGTTCATCGATCCATGGGGGAAAATGAGGTGCAAAGAATAATGCTTGTGTGTTTAACAAATTTTCTCCAGTGGCAGTGATAAATATTATTTCAGAGGTATAACTACAACTAGGTATGATATGACTCATGTTTAAAATATACCAATGAAAAAGTAGACTTTGTTTAAGCGAGGCAGTATGGTATGATGGCATAGTGTATAAAGGAATATATTTGAATTCTGGAAGACCTAATTTGGAATCATGCCTCATACGTTTACTTGCCACTGGGCAAATCATTTATTCTTTCTTAGCCTCAATTTTCTTGTGAGTAAGATTGGGATAATAATAACACCTACTTCACATGGTTATTGTAAGAATCAAATAAAATCATAAATGTGGTAAATTGCTAAAAGTTCTAATTTTCCATTGCCAACCTTAAAAAGCTACAAAAGGCCAATTATCCCCTATTATCATTGTTTCCTAATAATTATAGATAAAAGGTGTATAATATTTCAAGTTTTCCAATTTATTTAAATGAATTATTTCATCTAAACCTCACCACAACACTTGTGGTATATATATTTATTATCATTTCAAAATAAGAAAACTGAAGGTAACAGAGAATAAGATAGCCACAGTTTCACAATTTATAATCAAAGTAAAAGGGTTCAGACTCAGGTCTTCTGAATCTAAGTCCAACACTCTATTCTATGCTATATCAAAGAATATTGAATTTTAAAATGGAAAACATGGCTTGAAATCCCAACTTGGCAACTTCTGTGACTTGGAACAAATCACTTTATTTCCCTGAGCCTCAATTTATTCTGGAAAATGTTGGAATTGAACTACATAATATCTATGCCTCTTCCATCTTCAAATGATGCTTGTAGGAAAATATGATAAGGAACAGGTTAATTAAAAAGTGGAGCCACATAGTCTTCTACATCAAGAACACATTTAATTGTAAGGAGATTCATAAGGGACAAGAGTTGGTAGAGAACATTTAGGCAACAGACAAAAAAGGTAAAGGCAGGTTTCATCATAATGGAATGCATACACCGGTATGTATACATACAAATGCATTTATATGGCACATGTGCATATTTGTATATGCATACATATACATATATGTCCATAAATAGATCTATGTAGATAGATATACATATATGTGTGTGTTTATTTAAACACATATATATTTCTCTCTATATATGAATATTTCTATCAGAGCAAAGGAAGAAATGGGTTGATAAATTTCTAAAAGACTGAAAACCTAACAAATATGTAGATATAGCTATGATAGGAAATAACCACTCTGGACATATCATGAAGGGAAGCATACTAATGATCAGAGAATCAGAGTTGCTAATGAATTCTTATTTTGCAAATTCATAATTTGATCTTTTAGTAGCTAAGTGAAACACTAAACGATTGTGCTCCATTGAACCAGATTCTGATCAATAAGTGAAACTGCTTAGAGGATTATAGATGAGAGAGGTCATTTTATCTGTCAGAGATGAAGAGAGAAATGTAAGATAAACACTGACAGATAGCTTGGAATTTAGGTGAGTAAATTCCAAAGAGTTTAGACATAGGGTAGGTTGGATTCTATGTCCTAAGTGGCTGAAAAAGAAGTTGGAACAATAATAATTCAAGGTAGAGTTCTCCTAAGATTCCCAAGTTGCTAGGGAGCCCCCTTCCTTTATGACAGCATCATAGTAATAGTGGGAGAGGGGCAAGAAAATATTTTTTAAATTAAATTTTTTAAAAAACTTTTTTCAGAAAATAAATTTTCTGAAATATAACTGTGGGAAAATGCTACAGAAATGGAAAAAAATGAGTAAGGAAAAACAAAGTCCATATATGCAATGAATAAATCCTATAAGGTAACAGAAAATGAGAAGAAACTTTCAGAAAGAAAAAACGAATAGTACAACTATTTCCCCAGAAGAGAATTAGCATACTAGAAAAATAAAAAAAATAAGAGTAGCTAAACTTAAACATTATAAAGTAAGATTTGAGAATTATGAAAATGGACGTGAGTGTTGAAAGGACAAAAAATTGTATGTGACTAGACATCTAGAAAAATTTAGTAAAAATATCTAGTAAAGGTGTTGACTTTCTCAGAAATGGAATGACACATATAGGACATATGAATTCAGAAGTGGCATAAAAGATAACCAAAGAATTTTTCTAAACATACAAAATAACCAAAAAACCTAAGTTCTTTATAAGCCAAAGCAATGGAATGAGAGAACATTGAATGACAAGTCAATTTGAGACAGATTTATTTAGAAAAAAATTATGAAGGAACCAAATTTGCATACAATATTCTTGGAAATTAAATAAGAATGCCCTTAAGTATTCAAAACAGACAACCAAATTGATAAAATTGTCAATCAATGGATTAACAAGCTCTCCAGTATGCCATAGGAGAGCAACCTCAAGTTAAACTCATTGACAAATATGGTATTCAGACTCTATAATATAATACACATATGTGTGTATACACTTTAGTATATATAATTCAGACATATAGTATTAACACACTTCATTTTGAGAGACATTTACAAGTTACCAGGTAGAAGCAACTGATTTATCAAAAGGTATAGATTTGAAATGCATTGGATCAGTGAACCTGATCTTGGGGGAAAAAGAATGTAGTTCAACATTTCTATTTCTGAATAATATTTTTTTTCAGGGCAATAAGGGTTAAGTGGCTTGCCCAGGGTCACACAATAAGTAAGCGCCAAGTGTTTGAGGCCGGATTTGAACTCAGATCCTCCTGAATCCAGTGCCAGGGCTTTATCCACTGTGCCACCTAGATGCCCCCTGAATAATATATACTTACAAGCATAAATACATACATATCCACATATACCACACATGCATACAAAATAAGTTGATTTATAGATAATATGAGTATATTATCCAGTAATTATGCATAGATATGAGTTAGACTATAAAGAAAGTTATGCACTGCAGAATCAATACTTTTGAATTGTGGTGCTGGAGAAGACTTTTGAGCATCCCTTGGTCAGAAGAGGTCATGTTAATCAATACTTAAAATAAATTAATTTAGACTATTCATTGGAAGCACAAGCTTTAAGCTGAAGTTTAAATACTTTGGCCATAGAATGAAAAGACAGGACTCATTGGAAAAGACTGATGCTGAGAAGGATTCATGGCAACAGGTAAAGAAGATAGAAAAGAATGAGATGGATAGCATCATGAAAGCAAAGAACATGAGCTTGGACAGATTTTGGGAGATCTTGGAACATAGAAAGGCCTGGAATATATGTACATATACATGTGTACGCACACACATAGATTGAGAGAGTCAGATCAAAGAAACTCAAGATGCAACTAAAACTAATGTTCATTCACATTGCTTTTAGGATACTACACATATATTTATAGCCCATTTTGATACCACTTTAAACTATTTTGTGGGCTGATTAAACATTATGTTCTCTACTGTACTTTGTTTCAGCTATGTTCATGCAATTACACTTCCTCATACTTCCCACTCATCCCTTCACCTGACCCCTGTGTCTTCCCACAGACTGTTTCCCATAATAGGAATTAACTCCCTCTTCACCTCTGCCTCTTAGGATTTCTTGCTGCATTCAAGGCTCAAATCAAACCTCCATCAAACAGTCTTTACTGATGGATATTAGTGCCTCATCCCATGTATCACCATGGATTTTTTTTTTATTTTAAATTAACATATATTTGAGTGTATTCTTTCTCCCTATAAGAATGTAAACTCTTTGAAGGAAGGGATCATCTCATTTTTATATTTGTATTACTAATACATTTCAATTCCTGCCACATAGAAAATGTTCAATACTATTAATGACTGAGACTTACTGAGATTGATTCAGAGAGAGACAGACAGACAGAGAGAGAGAGAGAGAAGAAAGAGGAAAGGAGGGAGAGAAGAGAAGAGAAGAGAAGAGAAGAGAAGAGAAGAGAAGAGAAGAGAAGAGAAGAGAAGAGAAGAGAAGAGAAGAGAAGAGAAGAGAAGAGAAGAGAAGAGAAGAGAAGAGAAGAGAAGAGAAGAGAAGAGAAGAGAAGAGAAGAGAAGAGATAGAAAAGAGAGGATTGAGTATAATATTTTACTTGGAAAAAATTGTACAACAGAAATGCAGGAAAAATATAATTATCCAGAAAAGATTAAGAAAAAATGAATTCTGTCATGTTTTTTAAGCTTTTGTCCAATAAAAGGAAATAGATCAATGGGAAATGGAACAAAGAAAGATCTTCAAGGGAAAAAAAAGCCCTAAGGGGTTTAAGATTTAAGGAGGTCATAATGAATAAAAAGGGAAAGAGGAAAAACCAAATTAATATTACATGGATTAAATCCCATGTTCCACTATAAGTGAATCATAATATTTTTTTTGGTTAGTTTCTAACATGCCCCCTATCAACCCCTTCCCCAAAATATCCAGATGGAGAGCACAGAAGGAATGGTAATTACTTCAATTTGTAAAGTAACATAGTAGACCATAGGAGAATAGTGTAAGAATAGGAAGAGATTCAGTTGGAGAAGGGGGTGGGAATGAAAGCTACATCTTGCCATTGATAGGGGAATAAAGGAACCATTATAAAACTATGTCTTTGGTGATACACACAGGCAATAAAATGAATTTTGTCTTGGTGCAATGAACATAAGAAGAGAACACATCTTTTCCAAGTAAGTGTTATGTTAAGCAGTATTGATTCTGTCCCAAAAATAGAGGTTTGTGGGTCTCCAAACATAGCTGCCTCCCAGGTTTACAGTCAGGGATGTGGTAGAAGTAGCACTATTTTTTTTGTTGTTGTTGTTTTTGGTGAGGCAATTGGGGTTAAGTGACTTGCCTAGGGTCACAGAGCTAGTGTTGTGTCTGAGGCCAGATTTGAACTCAGGTCCTCCTGAATCCAGGGCCGGTGCTCTATGCACTGCACCACCTAGCTGCCCCAGTTGCACTATTTTTTGTTGTTGTTGTTGTTTGTTTGTTTGTTTTGTAAGGCAGTGAGGGTTAACTGACTTGCCCAGGGTCACACAGCTAGTGTCAAATGTCTGAGGCTGGATTTGAACTCAGGTCCTCCTGAATCCAAGGCCAGTGCTTTATCTACTGTGCCACCTAGTTGCCCCTGCACTATTTTTGGAATTGTGGAATCTTCAGTGTGAAAATTTGTACCTCAGAAATAAAAAAGAAATGCCACAAATCAGGGCTTGGTTTATTGTTTTCTTGATTGACTTAATTTATTAAAGTTATGGATAAAATGTTAATAATGTAGGTGATGCTTAAAAGTGTACTGTGTACCTTTTGCTGTGCAAAAAGACAGAATCATGTTGGAAAGCCTACTGTCAAACATTTACCATGACACTCATGGTGATAGGAGATAATTAGATTCCTATAGATGATGGACCATGAAGCCCCATTTGAGGACAGGTTAGGAGTAGGCAGCTTGACTCAAGTTGCAAAGGTCAAAAATCAGGAGCCAGTGTAACTATGACCTTATGTTTTTGCTATGTATTTATATTTTAGAAGTAAGGTATGGCAGAAGGCCCCACAAAAAAACTAAATGAATCTAAACTAAATTAAATATACACTGGGAAGAAAGGGTGGGGTAAATCTACGACTAGAATAAAGTCTGATGGAATAAAGGACAGAACAATATTTTATAGTCCTGAATCTCTACCTAGCATGAGAGAACATATAAACATGGTTGCTTCTGTTTTTTGTTCTTCCCATTAAAGGGAAAACAAAATTTAAACTAGAGTAGAAGAGGATAGAAATAAAGAGGACTATGAAAAGTAAAATCCTTAAGAGGAACTCACATAAGATAAATGGCTAGAGATAGATTAGGATTTGAAATACATGCTTATCTGGGCAGGCAAATAAGGGTCCAAAAGAATGGGGAAAAAATAGCCAGTATAAATGATTAAAAGAAAAAACAAAAACCAATATTTTCTTTAATTTAAGGTGTTTATATTAAGGTTGATAAATGGAAGCAAAGTGGGAAGATATTATGCGAAGAAACTCATATAAAGGGTAGGTGATCTCTGGCCAACTGATTCCCATCCCAAACCCTAAGGGGGAGATAAAAAACAAAGCTACATGATAACTTCATTATATATTTAAAAGGAATAGCAAATTGTACATAATAAATTTGCAGTTTCATATAAAATCACCTCTTTTTTCTATTCTACTATATGAAAATATTTTGTTTCTTAAGTTCAGAATAAAAAAAAATAAAATTAAAAAAAAAAAGGAAAGTCAGGAACAGATAACAACGCATTAACCTAACTTATGTATGGTTTTCCCTCTACAAAGTGTGAATGTTTGTACTTCATTAACTTGTAAAGGGAGCCTGGCCATTGTCCAAATGAAGATTTTTCATTATCCTCATGTCTCTTAAAAAGCAGAGTACATTGGATCCAAAGGTGGAATGGCCAGAAGCAGCTTTTTGGAGTGTGACCCTGGTACCTATGCCAGAGGGCAGAGATAGAGAAGAGAGTATTACTTTGTCTGATGCACTAATATTATATGGCATATACCAGGGGAGCAACTTACTCAGCAAGAAATACACTCATCCAAGTGGAGGCGCGTGAAAACTCTACAAGAAAAGAACTTAATGCTCTGTCTGTAATGCTGGATATATGAATTGCCTTGGCTTTCCTACATGTGTGCCTCAATACCATTGTATTCTGTGCCCATTAGTTCCACCAATGTGTGTATTCATCAGACGATGTGCCCTAGGTTTATATAATGTTTTGTAGCCCTTGTTCATGTTATGTGTATGTAGAAACTGCCATTGCTTTGAGATATTTTAATAAACTAGCTGAATGTTAAGGGAAAGCTCTCAGGTAGAGGGTTTTGATAAATTCTTTTAGTAGTGCTGAATGACAAGGTACACTCCAAAACTAAGAGTACCATATACATCTCTGGGGACCAAAACTGAAACCTATTAGGACTGACTCAGGGAATAGCCTAAAAGGTTTGCAACAGAAACATGAAAAGGGTATAAGTAAAACTAATCACCAAGACCAAGTGAGGGTTTGGTTTTTTTTTTTGTATTTTTAACTTATTTGTAATTTTTTGTTCCAAATTCTCTTCCTCTGTCATCTGCAGAATGCTAATTTTGTTTTCTCATCAGTTCTTTTAACTTATTTCTTGTCTTTACAGTATATAATATGCTAGCATTTCTAGTACAATATTGAATATAATGGGCATTCTTGTTTCATCCGTGATCTTATTGGAAAGACTTTGAGTTTATCACCATTACATATAATGCTTCCTCTTGATATGAAATAGAAATTGCTTAACATTTTAAGAAAAGCTTCATTTGTTCCTATTTTTTATAATAGAAATGAATGTTGTATTTTGTCAAAAGCTTTTTCTCCATCTATTGAGATAATCATATGAGTTTTTATTGATATTGTCAATTATGTTTACAGATTTTCCAAAACTGAACTAGTCCTGCATTTCTTGTATGGTCTGGTCATAGTATTTGATCTTTGTGATATTTTCTATAATCTCCTTGCTATTATTTTCTTTAAAATTTTTGTAGTATATTGATTCCAGATTGATTAAAAGAAATCCCAGCTTCAACAAACATGCATTAGTTTTGTTCTGGTTTTCCTTAAACCATCCAAATTTGCCTGGTGTCAGTTTATTTTTACCTCAATCTGAGGGCTGTGAGGTGATATGGTAGAGTTGTCTAATTTATATTTATATTATGAATGATATGAAAATTCTTTTGTATGATTATAATTGATGATTAATTGATGATTAATCATTTGCAACTTTTTTGAGATGTGTTTTTTGGATCATTTATTTGGGTTCTTTATCCATTAAGGAATAGCTTTTGTGTAATATATTTATATCTGTTACCTATATACTTTGAATTTCAGACACATCAGAAATATTTATTTCAAGATTGATCTTTCCCCTTCACAAATTTGATGACTTCCCTTTGGATCCTAGTTATCTAAATTCTCTTCACACAAAAGATTTTCATTTTCATGTAATTGTAGTTAGATATTTTATTTCTTATTACTTCTATCTCTTCTGTGATTAAGAATTTTTGGTCATCCATAACTGTTAAAGATGCCTGACATGAATAGATTCTAATTTTTTAAAGGAATAATCTTTAATAATCATGAAAAATATCCATTTGGAGTATATTAAAGTATAAGGTGTAAGAAAGTTTTCTGAATCAAATTTTTTCTCAGCCTCTTTCATGGTTTCCCAGTGGTTCTTGTCAAATAAAGATTTTTTTGTCAAGAATTTTACATTCTTGAAGTTTGTGAACATTATATTGTTGTTTACTTGTTTTCTATACATTATTATCCAGTATTTTTCTTTTATTTCCTCTCCTTTACTTTCCCAGTATCAAATTTATTTTTATTATCACTGTTTTATGACTTCTAGAAATGATAATCGCCTTTCATTCCAACATAGACATTGATAAAGATATATATGGTGTTATAGGATTATGACACATGGAATAAAATTACTCATGAACAGAAAAAATTGTAGGTTACCTAAAATGCAATGGAAAGACATACACATAGTAGATGTAGCATATTACTAACTATAAGTTACATACAAAAAGTAAAAGCTTATCAGGAATATATGTTTGAAAGTAGAGATGGAGTCATGTAACAAGATAACAGAGAAGAGGGAATGTAAATTCTTAGCTGGAGTGAAGGTATGGGACAATATAGATAAGAATGACACAAGGTAAGAAGCCATGGATGAAATTCAGTCTGCTATTTTATATATGTATATGTGTGTGTGTACATACATACATACACATACATATACATACATATATATATATATATATGTGTGTGTGTGTGTGTGTGTTTGTGTATATATATATATATATATATATATGGGGGGCACTGAAGGTTAAGTGACTTGCCCAAGGTCACACAGCTAGTAAGTGTCAAGTGTCTGAGACTGGATTTGAACTCAGGTCCTCCTGAATCCACTGTGCCACCAAACTGCCCCCACAGTCTACCATAATACAAAGAATTTACTAATTTATGAGATCTAAAACTATTGGAATATGGAATGGGAAGGATGTATAATTGAGAAGTGAGTAAGTGAAAAAGTGGTAAGATTATACAAGAATAATATCAGTGAGGACAAATCCAACTACACATTTAGTCTAGAAATAAATGTGAAAGGCATGAAAAAGAATTTAAAAGGATATTTTTGGAGAGGCAGAGCCAAGATGGTGGAGAGAAGCCGGTAGGTTGCCTGAGCTCTCCCAAGTTTCCCTTAAAAACAACATTAAATCAAGCTTCTAAACAGATTGTGAAACTGCAGAACCTACAAAAAGACAGAGGGGCACAATCTTCCAAAAGGAGGTAATTTAAAAGACTTCAGGAAAGGTATGTCTCACTTTCCCGGGGGGGAGCACAGCACAGTTCAGCACAGTACACAGTGGAGGGGTCGGTACAAGTCAGCAGGAAGAAACTGAGGGCCCTTGATTTTGGCTTGGTGGGCTAGTGCTGAAGCAGGCCAGTGGTGAGATCCACCAGCACCAGCTGAGAGGGCAGGCTACCAGCTAGGGGGCCACCCACAGGACGGGTACGAACAGGCCTGGCAATGCCAGCACATGCCAGGAGCAAGCACAGAGAGTAAGCCTAAGGCAGTGAGAAATCTGCAAGCCATAGAGGCGTCAGAGTAGAAAGTTGGTGACACAGTCCCTATCTCCCAGCACAAGAAGCTTGAAATAGTGACCCTGATGCCCAAGGAGTGGACTTCAAATTAAAAAACAATAATAGTAATAAGTGGCAATATGAACAAGAAACAAAAAAGAGCTCTCACCATTGAGAGCTTCTGTGGCAACAGGGAAGAGCCAAACACAAACTCAGATGCGGACAATACTCTCAAACTGCCTACATGTGGAGCCTCAAGAGTCAAGATGAATTGGTCTCAAGAACCAAAAGCCTTCTTGGAAGAACTGAAAAAGGATTTTAAAAATCAATTGAGAGGGGCAGCTAGATGGCGCAGTGGATAGAGCACTGGCCTTGGAGTCAGGAGTACCTGAGTTCAAATCTGGCCTCAGACACTTAACACTTACTACCTGTGTGACCCTAGGCAAGTCACTTAACCCCAATTGCCTCACTAAAAAAAAAAAAATCAATTGAGAGGCGGAGCCAAGATGGCAGAGAGTAGCCAGCAAATTGCGAGAGCTCTCCTTCTGTTCCCTCACAAAGAACATTATATCAAGACTCTAGGCATTTTCTGAAACTACAGAAACTGCAAAGAGACAGAGAGACACAGTCTTCCAACCAGAGATAATTTAGAAGACTTCAGGAAAGGTCAGTCTCACTGGGGCAAAAGGGAGGCTCAGCTCACCACAGCGCAGCGCAGGAGAGAGGGTCAGGGCAAGTCAGCAGGAAGCTGTGGCCACAGCTGAGCAACTGAGACCCTTGGATCCTGACACAACAAGCTGGTGGCGCAGCAGAACAGTGGCAAAACGCACCTGCACCAGCGGAGAGGGCAGGTTGCCAACTGGAGGGCCACACTCAGGACTGGTACGACCAGGCCTACTGATCCCAGTACGTTCTGACAGGAAGTCCAGGGTGGTGAAAAATCAACAAGCAATCGAGGCCTCAGTGTAGAGAGCCAGTGACATAGCACCTATATCCCAGCACAGGAACCTTGAAACAGGGACCCTGGTGCCCCCCGAGTAGACATCAAATTTAAAAAAAATAAAAAACAGCTGCAGTATGAGTAAGAAACAAAAAAGAGTTCTCACCATTGAGAGCTTCTGTATCAACAGAGAAAAGGCAAACACAAACTCAGATGAGGACAATACTCCCAAATTGCCCACATGTGAAGCCTCAAGAGGGAAGATGAATTGGTCTCAAGAACAAAAAGCCTTCTTGGAAGAACTCAAAGAAGATTTTAAAAATTAATGGAGAGAAATGAAAATAACACAAGACAATTATGAAAAAGAATCAGCAGCTTGGAAAAGGAAGCACAAAGATGGACTGAAGAAAACAATTCCTTAAAAAAATTCATTTGGCCAAATGGGAAATAAAGGACATAATCTCACTGAAGAAAACAATGCCTTAAAAATTGAAATTGGACAGTTGGAAGATAATGAATCCATGAGACACCAGGAATCAGTCAAGCAGAATCAAAAGAATTAAAAAATAGAAGAAAATGTGAAATACCTCATTAGAACGACAACTGATCTGGAAAACAGATCCAGGAGAGACAATTTGAGAATCATTGGACTGCATGAAAGCCATGATCAGAAAAAGAGTCTAGACACCATATTCCAGGAAATTATTAAGGAGAACTGCCCTGCTGTTATAGAATCAGAGGATAAAATCATCATTGAAAGAATCCACCAATCACCTCCTGAAAGAGACACCAAAAGGAAAATTCAAAGGCATATTGTAGCCAAATTTGAGAATTATCAGGTGAAGGAGAAAATACTCCAAAGCAGTCAGAAAGAAGCAATTTAAATATCATGGAAGCACAGTCAGGATTGCTTAGGATGTAGCAGCTTCAACATTAAAGGATCACAAGGCTTGGAATATGATATTCCAGAAGGCAGAGGAGCTTGGACTGCAGCCAAGAACCTACTACCCAGCAAAGCTTTTCCCCTCTTTGAGGGGAAAAGATGGACATTCAATGAAATTTGGGACTTTCAAGGTTATCTGATGAAAAGACCAGAACTGAATAGAAAATTTGATCTTAACATACAAGATTCAAGAGAAGTTTAAAAAGGTAAGCAGGGGGAAAAAATGTTACTCAATTAGATTAAACTGTTTACATCTCTACACAGGAAGATAATACTTATAACTCTTGAGAACTGTATATGTATTTGGGCAGATAGAAGAATTATACACACACACACACACACACACACACACACATATATATATATTTGTATATATAATAATTTTATAATATAAATTGTCTTTGATGTGATGACATAAAGGAAATTAAGGGGTTAAAAAGGGAGTTTATAGGGAGAAGAGGAAAGGTGGAATGCAGTGAATTATATCATATAAAGAGGTGATAAAAAAACCTCTTACAATAGAGGGAAAGAAGGGAGGGGTGAACATTGTTTCAACCCTACTCTCATTAGCTTGGATTCAAAGAGGGAATAACATAATACATTCATTTGGATAAAGAAACTTAGCTTTTTCTTTAGTGAAGTAAAATGGGAAAGGGAAGGGGGGACTGATAGAAGGGAGGGTGAAAGCAAGAGAGAAAAGGGTAAAGAAAAGGGAGGGAATGATAAAAAGGGAGGGCAGATTAGGGGTGGCAGGGGTAAGAAACAAAATATTGGTGAGGAGAAATAAGATGAAAGAAGGCAGGGAGTACAAAGTTGGGTACATAGAATGGAGGGGAGTAGACAATTAGTAATAATAACTGTGAATGTGAATGGGATGAACTCTGCTAAAAAACAGAAGCAAATTGCAGAGTGGATTAAAAACTAGAATCCTACAATATGCTGTTTACAAGAAACACATTTGAAGCAGAGAGATAAACACAAAGTAAAGGTAAAAGGCTGGAGCAGAATATATTATGCTTTAGCTAAAGTCAAAAAAGCAGGGGTAGCAATCCTTACCTCAAAGCACAGGCTAAAATAGATCTCATGAAAAGAAATAAGGAAGGAAACTACATCTTGCTAAAAGGTACTATAGATAATGAAGCAATATCAATATTAAATGTGTATGCGCCAAGTGGTATAGCATCAAAATTCTTAGAGGAGAAGTTAAATGAGTTATAAGAGGAATTAGACAGTAATACTATACTAGTGGGGATCTGAATCTTACCCTCTCAGAATTAGATAAATCTAGCCACAAAATGAATAAGAAGTGAAAGAGGTGAACAGAGTACTATAAAAGTTAGACATGATAGATGTCTGGAGAAAATTGAATGGGGATAGAAAGGAATATACCTTTTTCTCAGCAGTACATTGCACATTTTCAAAAATTGACTGTATTAGAGCACAAAATCATCATAGTCAAGTGTAGAAAGGCAGAAAAAGTAAATACATCCTTTTCAGATCATGAAACAATAAAAATTACACGTAAGAGAGAGCAATGGAAAAGTAGACTGATAATCAATTGGAAACTAAATAATTTCATTCTAAAGCATAAATGGGTCAAACAACAAATCATTGGAACAATTAATAACTTTATCAAGAGAATGACAATAATGAGACAACATACCAAAATCTATGAGATGCAGCTAAAGCAGTGCCTAGGGGAAAATCTATAACTCTAACTGCTTATATGAATAACAAAGACAAAGAGGAATTCAATGAATTGGGCATGCAACTAGAAAAAGAACAAATTAAAAATCCCCAATTAGATACTAAACTAGAGATCCTGGAAATTAAAGGAGAAATTAATAAAATTGAAAGCAAGAAAACTATAGAATTAATCAATAAAACTAAGAGCTGGTTTTATGAAAAAATGAATAAAATAGATAAACTATTGGTTAATTTGATTAAAAAAAAAGAAAGAAGAAAACCAAATGACCAGTATCAAAAACGAAAGGGGTGATGTTACCACCAATAAAGTGGAAATTAAATTAATAATTAGGAATTATATTGCCCAACTGTATGCCAATAAATTTGACAATCTAAATGAAATGAATAAATATTTACAAAAATAAAACTGCCCAGATTAACTGAAGAGGAAATAAAATACTTAAATAAGCGCATATTAGAAAAAGAAATTGAACAAGCCATTAATGAACTCCCTAAGTAAAAATCCCCAGAGCCAAATAGTTTTATAGGTGAATTCTTCCAAACATTTAAAGAACAATTAATTCCAATACTAAACAACTATTTGGAAAAATAGGTGAAGAAGGAGTTCTACCAACCTCCTTTTATGACACAAATATGGTGGTGATACCAAAACCAGGAAGAGCCAAAACAGAGAAAGAAAATTATAGACCAATTTAGCTAATGAATATTGATGCTAAAATCTTAAATAACATATTAGCAAGGAGATTACACCAAGTGATCACCAGGATAATACATTATGACCAGGTGGGATTTATACCAGGAATGCAGGTCGAGTTCAACATTAGGAAAGCTATTAACATAATCAACCACATCAATAAGAAAACTAACCAAAATCATATGATTATCTCAATAGATGCAGAGAAAGCTTTTGACAAAATACAACACCCATTCCTAATAAAAACACTAGAGAGCTTAGGAATGGGTGGAGCTTTCCTTAAAATAGTAAGCAGTATCTACCTAAAACCATCAGCAATCATTATATATAATGGAGATAAGTTAGAGGCCTTCCCAATAAGATCAGGGGTGAAACAGGGATGTCCATTATCACATCTATTTTTCAAAATTGTACTAGAAATGTTAGTGTTAGCAATCAGAGAAGCAAAAGGAATTAAAGGAAGTAAAATAGGCAAGGAGTAAACAAAACTATCACTCTTTGTAGATGTTATGATGCTTAAAGAATCCTAGAGAATCAACTCAAAAATTACCTGAAACAATTAACAACTTTGTCAACGTAGCAGGATATAAAAGAAATCCACATAAGTCATAAGCATTTCTATACATGAACAACAATGTCCAGAAGCAAGAGATAGAAAGAGAAATTCCATTTAAAGTAATGGTAGATGATATAAAATACTTGGGAATCTACATGCCAAGACAAACCCAAGAACTATATAAACACAATTACCAAACACTTTTCACACAAATCAAATCAGATCTGAAAAATTGGAAAGATATCAATTTCTCATGGATAGGCAGAGCTAAAATAGTAAAAATGACAATTCTACCTAAATTAATTTACTTATTCAGTGCCATACCAATCAGACTACCTAAAAATTATTTTATAGAGCTAGAAAAAATGATAACCAAATTCATCTGAAAAAACAAAAAATCAAGAATATCTAGGGAAATAATGAAAAAAAATGCACAGGAAGGTGGGTTAGCTGTACCAAACCTGGAGCTTTACTATAAAGCGGCAGTCACCAAAACTATCTGGTACTGGCTATGAAATAGAGTGGAGGATCAATTGAATAGGCTAGGCACAGGAGGCACAGTAGTAAATGACATTAGTAATGAAGTGTTTGATAAACTCAAAGACTCCCGCTTCTGGGATAGGAACTCAGTATTTGACAAAAGCTTCTGGGAAAACTGGAAGATAGTATTTCAGAAATTAGGCATAGACCAACATTTGACACCTTATACTAAAATAAGGTCAAAATGGATACACGATTTAGACATAAGAGGTGATACCATAGGTAAATTAGGAGAGGAAGGAATAGTCTACCTTTCAGATCTTTGGAAAGAAGAACAGTTTATGACCAAACAAAAGATAGAGAATATTATTAAATGCAAAATGGATAATTTTGATTACATTAAATTAAAAAGGTTTTGTACAAATAGAAGCAATGCATACAAAATTAGAAGGGAGGCAGAAAGCTGGGAAACAATTTTTATCACTAGTACTTCTGATAAAGGTCTCATTTATAAAATATATAGGGAAATAAATCAAATTTATATGAATCTGTGTCATTCCCAAGTTGAGAAATGGTCAAAGGATATGAACAGGCTATTTTCTGATGAAGAAATCAAAGCTATCTATTCTCATATGAAAAATGTTCTAAATCACTATTGATTAGAGAGATGCAAATTAAAACAACTCTGAGGTACCACCTGACACCTATCAGATTGGCTAAAATGACAAAAAAGGAAAATAATAAATGTTGGAGAAGCTGTGGAATAATGGGAACACTAATGCATTGTTGGTGGAACTGTGAACTGATCCAATCATTCTGGAGAGCAATTTGGAATTATGCCCAAAGGGCGATAAAGCTGTGCATACCCTTTGACCCAGCAATACCACTTTTGATTCCTTTTCCCAAAGAAATCATGGAAAGGGGAAAAGGACCCACATGTTCAAAAATATATATAGCTGATCTTTATGTGGTGGCAAGGAAAATTGGAAGTTGAGGTGATGCCCATCAATTGGGGAATGGCTGGACAAGTTGTGGTATATGAATACAATGGAATACTATTGTGCTGTATGAAATAATGAGCAGGAGGAGTTCAGAGAAATCTGGAGGGTCTTGTGTGGGCTGATGATGAGTGAGATGAGCAGAACCAGAAGAACATTGTACACAGTATCATCAACATTGAGTGTTGATCTACTGTGATGGACTACATTCTTCTCACCAATGCAATGGTACAGAAGAGTTCCAGGGAACTCATGATAGAAGAGGATCTCCAAATCCAGGAAAAAACAAAGAACTGTAGAGTATAGATGCTGAATGAACCATACTATTTCTTTTGTTTTTGGTGCTTAGAGAATCCTTGAGAATCAACTAAAAATTACTTGAAACAATGAACAACTTTAGCAAAGTAGCAGGCTATAAAATAAATGCACATAAATCATCAGCATTTCTATTCATGACCAACAAAGTCCAGCAGCAAGAGATAGAAAGAGAAATTCCATTTAAAGTAACGGTAGACAATATAAAATACTTGGGAATCTACTTGCCAAGACAAACCCACGAACTATATGAGCACAATTACAAAACACTTTTCACACAAATCAAATCAGATCTAAATAATTGGAAAATATAATTTGTTCATGGATAAGCCAAGCTAATACAATAAAAATGACAATTCTACCTAAATTAATTATCCAGTGCCATACAAATCAGACTACCTCAAAATTATTTTATAGAGCTAGAAAAAATAATAACAAAATTCATCTGGAATATAAAGGTCAAGAATATCCATGGAAACAATGAAAAAAATGAAAAGGAAGGTGGGATAGCTGTACCAAATCTGAAGCTTTACTATAAGCAGCAGTCTTCACAATTATCTGGTACTGGCTAAGAAATAGAGTGGAGGATAAATGGAATAGGTTAGGCACAGGAGACACAGTAGTAAATGATTTTAATAATGTACTGTTTGATAAACCCGGAAACTTCAGCTTCTGGGATTCCAGGAATTCAGTATTTGACAAAAACTCCTGGGAAAACTGGAAGTGAGTATGGCAGAAACTAGGCCTTGACTAACATCTTACACGAACAAGACATAGTTATTATTAGTTAAGGTAGTTAAGGTTCATAGTTATCTTTAAAGAGAGAGAACCTTTCACATCTCCGTTACTTGATAGAAAGAGGGAAAACATCAGAAAATGAGAAACTATTCATTATCATATTACAGATATGGTCCTTAATGAGACCTTAGAGGGTACATAATCTGACTTTCTTATTTTATTGGTGATTCAATTCGTGTGCAAACAGATTATGTTACTTAATGCAGGTCACACAGGTAGTGAATGCAGAGGGAACTTTTCAACCTAGCTTCTTTGATTGCTGAGACAATGGTTTTCCCGTTATACTATGAACGAAGATGCTGAAGTGGAAGTGATCAAAATGTGAAAGTCTAGTAATTCTAGAAAATAAGAGATCTCAAAATGAGAGAATTATTATGAAAAAAACCTCAGAAATTAATTATTTGCTTGTCATATCTCCCCACCTCCCACCTGCATCCCACACACAATCTTGGGAATATAGGTAGGGAATAAAGGTAGGATACATATTAGTTATAAAAGATGATAGACTAAGAATGATTATCTTTATTTTGTGTGTGTTTTGTTTTTTCTAGTCTCAGTTGTACTATTCCATTACACCTGCTCAGTTTTTACCCTTTAAATTACAAATTTTTAATGCAGAAAATTGGATTTATTCAAAAGAATTGTATAATATAGTATTAAAAATACAGCATTTAGTCAATAGGATAGTGAGTATAATTCTAAATTTTTTTTTTAGAAAATGGCTAAAAGTAGCTGAAAACTACAAATCCATGTTTGTAAAAATCAAAGATGGAATACTTATTGTTCACAGTTCCATAGTTAGACAGTAGAGTACTACATAATTGCAAATATGCACAGCTTCATTTTTTTATTATGCTGATCCTTTCTAATATATCCTTTATTACATACCATACTTTCATTAAGCTAAGGGCAAACATATTTTTCTTAAATCAATTGTGTAACAATACATTGAATACTTTATAATTGTCTCTGTGTTATTTCTTATGAACATGTATTCGCTCCTCAAATAAAGATGTAAGTTTGGTATTGTATTTACTTTTTATTTGCGCTCAGTGTCAAGTACAGTGCTACACACACAAGCTACTTGATAAATTGTTTTAGACTACTTTGCTCAGTGTAATCTTGACCTTATAAAATACCTCTAAATTTACCAATTTGTCAATCTTACCCCATTGTTACAGGATGCCATTTGGTCCCTTCCACATTTCTAATCAAATGAAGTCATATGCTTTAATCAAAGACACTATCCAAATGCTGATATCACATTACCCCCACCCAGATTGTATTAAGAAATAAAATTGTACGTTCCAGATAAAATGTGCCAACTCCTCTTTATAATGATAGAGAAAAGATTCTATGAAAGTGGAGAAATTAAGGACAAACATCCTAGCGGACTTATTTCCAAACTATGCAAATTCAATTTGTCTTTTTCAGAGAAGGAATAATGAGATAAAGATAAATTTTAAATCAGTTAGTGTTTGGCAAGGTGCCTACACCAGATGAATACATTCCTTTGTTATTTGTTTTTCTTTCTTTTCACTTTTTTGAATATTATTTACATTAAATATATACCTTAAAATAGATTTTTCCCAGATGAATTACATATTAAAATCAATGGTTGGTTTCACCTTTTAAAGGTTTATATTAAACATGTTTTCGTCTTGTACTAATAACTAAAAGTTGCTGAACTGCTCAAGGAAATGATGTGTTTCAATGGATATTTTGGATGGCAATGGAAAATCTTAACTTGCTTTTCCCTCAAGCAATAAAGCAGAAAGACCTGAGATCATTAAAAAAAAATACCTAAGATCAACAATGTCTTAGGTAGAATATGACATTCCCATTCACTTGTAGTATTGCATACTTCTAGAAATCTTATTCAAACAACTGTATTTGAGAAATGAAGACAGGAGGCAAATCAGAATCAAACTTTCTACTGGAAGTTCATGAAATTGTCAAATAGTTATCAAAATATGGGCCCACCAATTTAAATATAGAGTTTGTGATATTTCACTTTTTTGTGTGCACTGAATTGACACAATTAAAGAACATCTACATCTTACACTCATACCAACACCTTTTATGGTAGGAAAAATTAGAAACAAAATAGGTCCCTATGGATTGGGGAAGGGTTAAGCAATCTATGGCATATGGAATTATATTATAGGAAATGAAAAATATAGAAATATATCTGTATCAAAACTTTTCTTGTGTGTTCAAGCCTTCAACATAACTCACTATACCAACCCTCTTTCTCTGCTGAGAATCTACAATTAAGTTAAAACCATCCTTGAAAGGTTCTCTTTTCTTCACCTTTTCATTTCATATCCTTCTGACATATTTCCCCATTATTTCCTACTCCACTCCAAGCCTGATGATGAAATGACCCTTTGGTCTCTCTATCTCCCCTATCTGTCTACCTCTCTATCTACCTCTCTCTCTCTTCTCTCTCTGTATGTATGTATGTATGTCTTTATATAGACACACATGCATACATACATGTCTTTGGTCTCATCCCACACTGTTTTCTCCAGTTAAATCCTCACCACCATCATCATAATACCAACCTTTCTCTAATCTTTGATTTTTCCCTATCTACCGGTTTCTTCCCTGTTTCTTATAAGTGCTCTCAAGTCTTCCTCATTATTAAAGAAATGTTTATTACATCCTAGCATTCCTGCCCCCTTATCTTGCTAAACGCAGTTCCCCTTTCTCAGTTTCCTTGCAAAATCCAAGTACTTTTCTCTCACTTGTTTCTCTTGTATCTGCAATCTAGGTTCTACATCATCAACAAACTGAAGGTAGAATCTCCAAAATTATCAATGATATTTTAATTTTCAAATATAATGACTCCTTGATCCTCAACATTTTTTACTTTTAGGAAATATTCAACACTGCTGTTCACTGTCTACTCTGGGATACTTTCTTCTTTCTGTGAATTTCATGATTCCTCTCACTTGATTCTCTTCCTATTTCTCTGACCAATAATTTTTTGTTCAGTATTTTTTGATGGATTTTTATTCATCTATCTTCCACTAATTGTGTGGGGGGGTTGTTTGTTTTGGGGTTTTTTTTTGCACAATGAGGGTTAAATGACTTCTTGCCTAGGGGTACACAACTTGTAAGTGTCAAGTGTCTGACACACGATTTGAACTCAGGTCCTCCTGAATCCAGGGCTCATGCTTTATCCACTGTGCCATCTAGCTGCCCCAATCTTCCACTAATTGTAAGTTTCCCCTAAGACTCTGCCCTAGTCTCTCTTTTCTTTCTTTTCTACAGTTTCTTGTTGATCTTACGTATCATTCAAATATTATCTCTATGTAGATAGATCCCAGTTTTAAGAAGTTTTTATTTTAATTCATCCCTAATCTTTTCCTTAAGTTACACTCTCATATTACCAATTGCCTGTTGCATATTTTAATTACATGTCCCATAGGCATCTGAAATTAAAAATGTACAAAACAAATATTATATTTTATCCCAACCTTTCATTATTCTGAACTTTGCTATTAATGTACAAGATATAATCTTCCTTAAAATCATCTAGGTTCAAAACGTTATGTAATCATTTGAGTTTTGTCTTTAACACCACACATCCAATCAATTTCCAAATTTTGTAACTTATTTCTCTAATAAGGGACATATGTTCCTTTCCCTGGACTTGCATAACAATCAGTTCACGATCCTAGTTTATTCCTTCATTACCTCTTTCCTGTATTATTACAATAGCCTTCTACTTTGGTTTCCCTGGGTCTCAAGTCCATTCCATTCTCTACTATGTTGCCAAAAAGATTCTCCTAAAGTTCAGGTTTACCATTTCACTTGCCCTCTCCACATTTAATGAACTCTAATGATCCCATGTTACTTCCAAGATCAAAATTTAAGTTCTTTTTGGTAGATATTTAAAACTATTCATCCTGATAACTCCATAGCTTTCCAGTGTAATATAATATTCTACTCCCTTTCACAAAATCTATGATCCAGGCATAATGATTTACTTGTCCTTTCCCAGAAATGGTACTCTACTCCCTTTCTTCATTACTTTGCACTGGCTATTCCTCATGTCTGGAAAGCTCTCTCAACCTCTGACTCTTAGAATCTCTGGTTTCTTTTTATACTCAGCTCACATATCCTCACCTACGACATGATAATGTTACCTTTTTTTCTTTCTTTTTTACTTAATAGTATTTTATTTCATTACATGTGAAGATATTTTTCAACATTAATTTTTATAAGATTTTAGGCTACAAATTTTTCTCCTTCCCTAAGACCCACAAGATAGCAAGAAATCTGATTAATATCATCTTTTCTCATGCTACTTTCTATCTATTCTATATTTATCTTATATATTCTAAATTGTATATATTCCCCCATGTTAGAATTTCTATTCCTTGAGGGCATGGACTATTTGTTTGCTAGTTGGTTTGTTGCTTTTTCTATATATGCCATTGCATGAGTACAAAAACTGTATATAAAAGACTGATCTGAACAGATGTCAAGTGAAATAAGCTGTGCTAACCTATAGAAAAACAAAGAAATATACTTCCTTTTTCTCTTAGAAGAGGAAGGGGATGTTGTATAAGTTGTCAGATGTGGTTATTTCTTGTTTTATTTTACTGAGCTGCTTAAATCCTCCATGTCTAATATCTTTGTAACTACAGAAGGAATATACATGGAAATTAATGAAATATAAAAAAAGGAAGGCATGAATAGTTTTCAAAATTAATAGGAAATGAAACTTCTCATGCAAAGAAATTATCAAATAGACTCATTTATTTTTGAGTTAAAAAGTTCCTATAAGAAATCCATATATATGTATATACAAACAGATTATATATATGCTTATAGATAATATATATAATATAATATATATAGATGTACATATACATCTATACATATTATGTAATCTGTCATACTAGATAAATACATAACCTTATTTTCAAGGCACATATGCACATGTGAGAGATTTATTGGATATACCTGCCAAATTGCACTTTTGCCAAAGTAACAGAATCACAATTTCCCAGGATCTCAGCATTGTAAGGGACTTTAGAATACATTCTGTAAATGAACAAGAATCTATTCATTCAGTCCTCATCCAGAGTTTGACTGAAAATTTCTAGTAAGGGGAAGGACTTAGACACTTACTAGCTGTGTGATTCTGGGCAAGTCACATGACCTTGTTTGCCTCAGTTTTATCATCTATAAAATAGCTGGAAAAGAAAATGGCAAACTACTCCAATATCTTTGCCAAGAAAACGCCAATTGAAATCAAAAAGAGTTGGACATGACTGAAAATTACTAAAAAAATAAGAAAAGTTTTTGTTGTTACATCAACAAGCCCAAATTTCTAGCTGTGTGACCCTGGGCAAGTCACATAACCCTCATTGCCCTGCACCGCCCTCAAAAAAGTCATAGAGTAGAGCCCACAATTTACCATGCCCCAGAGTAGAAGTATAGAGAGGAAATAGTCTGACTTAACCTTGGTCAGACCATGCCTAGAATATTACATTCAGTCTAGGTCACCCTTTTGGAATAAAGATACTGTTAAACTTGAAATCATCTGAAATCAAAGTGTGATGTGTTCAACTGTGGCTGATCAGTCTAATATGAGCTTGGAAGGCTATACCACAGGTCAAGCACAAATAATCTGTTTGAATTTATGCATCTTAAGTTTCTTTCATGCTATTGTAATTCTGCTTTGATCATAGAGCACACACAGTATTTTCTTTGATGTGGGCATGGCATGCTGGGTGGTCCTGTGTCAGCATCTCCCATGTCTCACAATCAATACTAATCTTCTTCAGAGAGACCTTGAAAGTGTCCTTGTATCACTTTTTTTGACCTCTGTGTGAGCTCTAGCTTTGTGTAAGTTCTTTGGCATTTGGGGCTACTTGGCCAATTCATTAGAGTGGTGCTCTCTGAAGTAGAGTTCGAATGCTTGTCAGTTCATCTCAAAAGAGGAATTCAGTGTCTGATACCCTTGTTTTGACCAGTAATCTCCAGAATCTTCCTAAGACAATTCAAATGGAAACAGTTGAATTTTCTAGCATGGCAATCAGGAAACCAAAGTAGGAAGAGGTTAAATGACTTATACAGGGTAACACAAGTATTAGGTTCCTGACACTGGATTTGAACTCCGGTCTGGCCTAAATTCAGGAACAATGCTTAATCCACTGTACAGCCTACCCTTTTCTGATGTTTTACTTAAATTATTTGGGTACCAACTGTTTTTTGTGGTTGGTGCATTGTTTTATCTAAATTATTGTGGGACTAGGCTGTGTTTTCTAAACTATTTGCTATTTATATATTAATGGCTATTTTTAAAATAATAGCCAGTTTTGGCAGTATCTATTATTAAAGTATCTTAAATATTAGAAGAGTATTGGCCATGTGGCATGTAATATAAGCCAAAAATCTCCCAGCACTGTATTTGTAAGAGAGAAAGCACATGTCCTAACAACCTACCCTGTCCTAAGGGGTCACCAACTGACAGTGGGTCCAGAACAAATGTGTGATCCAAGATGGCACTGGCTAGGAGCCTTGTGTGTTCTTTCCTTTTATCTTCTTTTTCTTTTTTTTTTAATCCTCTTTTGATAGAGGTGTGTCACTACATACTGATCAAAGCTAATTGGCTAGTATCATTCAATTCCATTGGTTGGTGTGACTTGAGGGTGGTCCATATTAAAATGAGTTGTACCTTATTGACATCAGGGCCTAATGGGGAGACTCCCTGAGGGGCAAAGTTGCATTCCGATAGGTGTGGTATAATTCCATAAACACACTGAGCTAGTCAAAAGAGTATATTTTCCATTTCTATTGTATTTGCCCTGAATAGGATTAAGCCCTGAAAGAATTAGAACTTTCTCAAGGACTGGGCCTTCTGATGTGGGGGATATAAAAGACAAAACTGGGTCTCTGGGTCCCCAAGATATTAATTATTAATAATTTTTTGCACATAGATGATCTGCTTCACAGCTTTGGTCCCCACTATCTTGATTTTAAAAGGTAATTCTTTAGGGGGCAGCTAGATGGCGCAGTGGATAAAGCACTGGTCCTGGATTCAGGAGTACCTGAGTTCAAATCCAGCCTCAGACACTTGACACTTACTAGCTGTGTGACCGTGGGCAAGTCACTTAGCCCCCACTGCCCCACAAAAAAAAAAAAAAAAAAAAAGGTAATTCTTTGAGGAAGATTCAGTCCATCAGTCAAAATAAACTTTTAATAAATATTTCCTATGTAGCAGTGGCTGTACTAAACACTGGGGAGATAAAAGTAAAATCCTGGTCTTTGCTCTCGAAGAAGTTACAGTCTAATATTAGAAACCACATACAAATAACTATGCACAAACAGTATATTTACAATGTAAATGGAAGGCAATCTCTGAGGGAAAGGACTAGGGGATGGTGGTGGCAAGAAAAGGCCTGCTATAAAAGATAATTTTTGAATTAAGCCTTGAAGTGAGACAAAGAAATGAGGAATCAGAGGTGAAGAGAAAGAGGAGTAGAGGCATGTGAAATAGTGTAAATGCAAAGTTTCGGGATGGGGTGTCATGTATAAGGAACAGCAAGGAGGCCACAATGGCTAGATCATAGATTTTGTGGAGCGGAGTAGAGTGGAAAAATACCAGGAAAGTAAAAAAAAAAAGGGTCAGGTTTTGAGTTGTTTTAAATGTCAGATAAACAATTTTACATTTGATCCTTGAGGTAATTGGGAGTCACTGGAATTGATTATGTATGAGGGTGACATTGTCAGGTTGGCACTTTAGGCAGTTGAATAGAAAATGAATTGGAGTGGGGAGTCTGGAATACCAATTCTAGAAGGCTACTATGTGAAGGACATGTGTGAATTCTGAGGGAGTGGAGAGAAGACATATGTAACAAAGTTTGTAAAGGTAAACAACAATAACAAAAACAAACTCAACAAAAGTTATTATGCTTACATAAGGAATTAAGGATGAAAATGAGGTTGTGACTGGTAGGATGGTATACCACTAGAATTTAATGAGAAAGTTGAAAAGAGGAAAAGATTTTTGGGGAAAGATGATGCATTCTGTTTTGGATATACTGAGCTTGAGATATATATTGAAGTCAGTTTCAGAAATCCAAAAGGCAGTGGATGATGTGAGACAGTACCTCAAGAGAGGGAATAGGGCTGGATAAAAAATATCTGGCAACTATCTTTGTAGACAAGATAGTCGAACCCAAGGGCTCTAATGAAATCACCAAGTAAAATAACCTAAAGCAAGAGTTCTTAACCTGGGGTCATTGAACTATCTAAAGGTATATAGCTAGGGTCAGGAAGTTCATGAACTTGGAAGGTAAAACATAATTACATCTTTATTTTCATTAACATTTAATGAAAACTATAAAGAGAAAGGGTTAGATTTATTAGATAGCCAAAGGGCCCCATGTCATAAAAATAGGTTAAGAACCTCTCAAGGGGCGGCTAGGTGGTGCAGTGGATAAAGCACCAGCTCTGGAATCAGGAGGACCTGAGTTCAAATCAGGCCTCAGACACTTGACACTTGCTAGCTGTGTGACCCTGGGCAAGTCACTTAACCCTCATTGCACTGCAAAGAAAAAAAAAGAACCTCTCATAGAGCAGAAAATAAGATGGCCGAGAAAAGAGACTTCAGGGACAACTCTGGTGTGTGGGCATTTCAAGGATGAAGTTCCAACAAACCTAGTCTTGAGACAGATAGGAATAGAACCACAAAACAGTAATGTCAAGAAACTTCTCAGTGAAGAGAGATTATATAGAAGATGCTCAGTAGTATATAAAAGTTGCGGAGAGATGAAGAACAATAACGATTGAGAAAAGACTGGTGAATGTTGCAGATAGTTCAATTTGCCCTCCCTCTATTTTTTTTTTTTATTCATTTGGATTTGCTTTACTGTGTCTTGGTTTCTCATCCATTTGTTCAATCCTAGTTCTTAGGCAATAATTTTCTTCAGAGAGGTTTTTTATCTCCTTTTCCATTTGGCTTTTCAAGCTGTTGACTATTTTCTCATAACTCTCCTAGATTTCTCTCATTTCTCTTTCCATTCTTTCTTCCACCTCTCTAAATATTCCTTCTATCTCTCCTACTTTCTCTTCAAAGTCCCTTTTGAGTGCTTCCATGGCCTGAGACCAATACATATTTTTCTTGGAAGCTTTGGATGTAGGGGCCCTGAGGTTGTTATCCTCTTCTGAGAGTGTACCTTGATCTTCCTTGTCACTAAAGAAAGTTTCTATTATTCTCAACTTTTTTTTGCTTTCTCATCTTGCTGTCTTTAACTTGACTTTTAACTCCCTCTTAGAGTGGGGCCCTACTTCCAAGCTACACTGTCCCAAGTTTCAGAGGGTCCCAGGTGTTTTGGTTTGAGGGAGGGCACGTTTTTCTCTGGCCTGGCCTGTTCTATATTCTGAAGATAATCTCAAGCCAAGTTGCTAGTTAAACAGCCAGCAGAGTGCTATGGTGGTTCTCAGCTCTGACAAGCCAGTGCCTCTCCCCAACCTGGGCCTTCCGCTGCTCAGAATTTCTTCCTGGTTCCCTGTTGGGGTGGGATAGCCAAATTCCTCCTTAGGTCCCACAGACACCCCTGCACTTCCCCACCCCCACCCCAGGCAGCTGTTCAGCCCTCTCACCTGATGATAAGCTTAGTTTCAGAAGATGCTGGTGCTTCAGCTGATTTAGTGACTCAGGGTTAAGTTCCTCTTTCACAGCATGTCTGGGGTCTGTGTTGGCATGATTGTGGAGTTACACTCTTACAGCCCAGTACGGCCTCCTTTAATCTGGAAAATAATCTCAGCCTGTCTTTTTGTGTGTTTTGAAGCTCCAGGGCTTGTTTTATTGCTGTTTTCAGGGTAATTGTGTCAGGAACTCTGTGAGTTTAATGTCTTCCCTCTACCATCTTGGCTCTGCCCCCCCCATAAGGCCAGGTTAATCATTCTTTTATTATGATTATTTTTTAAAATTAAATTAAATTTATTTTTTAAATTTTATTTTATTTTACATATAAGGTATTTTATTTTTTCCATTACATGTAAAGATAGTTCTCAACTTTTGTTTATACAAGTTTTACAATTTCAGATTTTTCTCCCACCCTCCCTTCCCTCCCCCCTTCCCTAGACAGCAGGCAATCCGATATAGGTTATATCTATATATCTATATACCTATAGATATAGATATATCTATATCTATACATATATATATACACATAATAACATTAATCCTATTTCTGGATTAGTCCTGCTATAAGAGAAAAAATCAGAGCAATGATGAAAAACCTCAAAATAGAAAAAAAAACCAACAGCACCAAAAACAAAAGAAATAGTATGGTTCATTCAGCATTTATACTCCACAGTTCTTTTTTTTTTTCTTGGATTTGGAGATCCTCCTCCATCATGAGTTCCCTGGAACTCTTCTGTACCATTGCATTGGTGAAAAGAATATAGTCCATCACAGTAGATCAACACTCAATGTTGATGATACTGTGTACAATGTTCTTCTGGTTCTGCTCATCTCACTCATCATCAGCTCACATAAGAAACTCTGGGTTTCTGTGAACTCCTCCTGCTCATCATTTCTTACTGCACAATAGTTTTCCATTGTATTCATATACCAAAACTTGTCCAGCCATTCCCCAATTGATGGGCACCCCCTCAACTTCCAATTCCTTGCTACCACGTAAAGAGCAGCTATAAATATTTTTGTACATGTGGGTCCCTTTCCCCTTTCCATGATTTCTTTGGGGAAAAGACCTAAAAGTGGTATTGCTGGGTCAAAGGGTATGCACAGCTTTATCGCCCTTTGGGCATAATTCCAAATTACTCTCCAGAATGGTTGGATCAGTTCACAGCTCCACCAACAATGCATTAGTGTTCCCATTATTCCACAGCTTCTCCAACATTTATTATTTTCCTTTTTTGTCATTTTAGCCAATCTGATAGGTGTCAGGTGGTACCTCAGAGTTGTTTTAATTTGTATTTCTCTAATCATTAGAGATTTAGAGCATTTTTTCATATGGGAATAGATAGCTTTGGTTTCTGCATCAGTAAACTGTCTGTTCATATCCTTTGACCATTTCTCAATTGGGGAATGACTTGGATTCTTATAAATTTGATTTAATTCCCTATATATTTTAGAGATGAGGCCTTTATCAGAAGTACTAGCCTCAAAAATTGTTTCCCAGCTTTCTGCCTCCCTTCTAATTTTGGATGCATTGCTTCTATTTGTACAAAATTTTTTTAATTTAATATAATCAAAATCATCCATTTTGCATTTTATAATATACTCTATCTCTTGTTTGGTCATAAACTGTTTTCCTTTCCAAAGATCTGATAGGTAGACTATGCCTTTCTCTCCTAATTTACCCATGGTATCACCTCTTATGTCTAAATCGTGTATCCATTTTGACCTTATTTCAGTATAAGGTGTCAGATGTTGGTCTATGCCTAATTTCTGCCATACTGTCTTCCAGTTTTCCCAGCAGTTTTTGTCAAATACTGAGTTCCTATCCCAGAAGCTGGAGTCTTTGGGTTTATCAAGCACTACATTGCCAGTGTCATTTGCTGCTGCATTTCCTGAGCCTAGCCTATTCCATTGATCTACCACTCTATTTTTTAGCCAGTACCAGATAGTTTTGATGACTGCCACTTTATAGTAAAGCTCCAGGTTTGGTACCACTAACCCACCTTCCTGTGAATTTTTATTCATTATTTCCCTGGATATTCTTGATTTTTTGTTTTTCCAGATGAATTTTGTTATTATTTTTTCTAGCTGTATAAAATAATTTTTAGGTAGTCTAATTGGTATGGCACTGAATAAGTAAATTAATTTAGGTAGAATTGTCATTTTTACTATATTAGCTCTGCCTATCCATGAGTAATTGATATCTTTCCAATTATTTAGATCTGATTTGATTTGTGTGAAGAGTGTTTGGTAGTTGTGTTCATAGAGTTCCTGGGTTTGTCTTGGCAAGTAGACTCCCAAGTATTTTATATTATCTACCATTACTTTAAATGGAATTTCTCTTTCTATCTCTTGCTGCTGGACTTTTTTGGTCATGTATAGAAATGCTGATGATTTATGTATTTATATCCTGCTACTTTGCTAAAGTTGTTAATTGTTTCAAGTAATTTTTGAGTTGATTCTCAAGGATTCCTTAAGCATACCATCATATCATCTGCAAAGAGTGATAGTTTTGTTTACTCCTTGCCTATTCTAATTCCTTTAATTCCTTTCTCTTCTCTGATTCCTGAAGCTAACATTTCTAGGACAATATTAAATAATAGGGGTGATAATGGACATCCCTGTTTCACCCCTGATCTTATTGGGAAGGCCTCTAATTTATCTCCATTGCATATAATACTTGCTGATGGCTTTAGGTAGATACTGTTTATTATTCTAAGGAAAGCTCCACCCATTCTGAAACTCTCTAGGTTTTTTATTAGGAATGGGTGTTGTACTTTGTCAAAAGCTTTCTCTGCATCTATTGAGATAATCATATGATTTTGGTTGGTTTTCTTATTGATGTGGTTGATTATGTTAATAGTTTTCCTAATGTTGAACCAGCCCTGCATTCCTGGTATAAATCCCACCTGGTCATAGTGTATTATCCTGGTGATCACTTGCTGTAATCTCCTTGCTAATATCTTATTTAAGATTTTAGCATCAATATTCATTAGGGAAATTGGTCTATAATTTTCTTTTTCTCTTTTTGCTTTGCCTGGTTTTGGTAGCACAGCCATATTTGTGTCATAAAACTAATTTGGTAGAACTCCTTCTTCAGCTATTTTTGCAAATAATTTGTATAATATTGGAATTAATTGTTCTTTAAATGTTTGGTAAAATTCACCCGTAAACCCATCTGGCCCTGGGGATTTTTTCTTAGGGAGTTCATTAATGGCTTGTTCAATTTCATTTTCTAATATGGGTTTATTTAAGTATTTTATTTCCTCTTCAGTTAATCTGGGCAATTTGTATTTTTGTAAATATTCATCCATTTCATTTAGATTGTCAAATTTATTGGCATACAGTTGGGCAAAATAATTCCTAATTATTGATTTAATTTCCACTTCATTGGTGGTAACACCACCCTTTTCATTTTTGATACTGGTAATTTGGTTTTCCTCTTTCTTTTTTTAAATCAAATTAACCAATATTTTATCTATTTTATTGTTTTTTTCATAAAACCAGCTCTTAGTTTCATTGATTAATTCTACAGGTTTTTTGCTTTCAATCTTATTAATTTCTCCTTTAATTTTCAGGGTCTCTAATTTACTGTCTAATTGGGGATTTCTAATTTGTTCTTTTTCTAGCTTTTTAAGTTGCATGCCCAATTCATTAATCTCCTCTTTCTCTTTTTTATTCATGTAAGCATTCAGAGCTATAAATTTTCTCCTAAGCACTGCTTTGGCTGCATCCCATAGATTTTGGTATGTTGTCTCATTATTTTCATTCTCTTGGATATAGTTATTGATTGTTTCTATGATTTGTTGTTTGGCCCATTCATGAATTATTTAGTTTCCAATTGATTTTCCTTCTACCTTTCCCTGGCTCTTTCTTACATGTAATTTTTATTGCATCATGATCTGAAAAGGATGCATTTACTATTTCTGCCTTTCTACATTTGACTATGATGTTTTTGTGCCCTAATACATGGTCAATTTTTGAAAATGTGCCATGTACTGCTGAGAAAAAGGTATATTCCTTTCTATCCCCATTCAATTTTCTCCAGCCATCTATCATGTCTAACTTTTCTAGTAATCTATTCACCTCTTTCACTTCTTTCTTATTTATTTTTCGGCTAGATTTATCTAATTCTGAGAGGGGGAGATTCAGATCCCCCACTAGTATTGTATTACTGTCTAATTCCTCTTGTAACTCATTTAACTTCTCCTCTAAGAACTTGGATGCTATACCACTTGGCGCATCCATATTTAATATTGATATTACTGCATTATCTATCGTACCTTTAAGCAAGATGTAATTTTCTTCCTTATCTCTTTTAATGAGATCTATTTTTGCCTGCACTTTGTCTGAGATAAAGATTGCTACCCCTGCTTTTTTTACTTTAGCTGAGGCATAATATATTCTGCTCCAGCCTTTTACCTTTACTCAGTGTGTATCTCTTTGCTTCAAATGTGTTTCTTGTAAACAGCATATTGTAGGATTCTGGTTTTTAATCCACTCTGCAATTCGCTTCCATTTTATAGCAGAGTTCTTCCCATTCACATTCACAGTTATTATTACTGACTGTCTATTCCCCTCCATTCTATTTACCCCCTTTGTACTTTTCCCCCCTTCTTTCACCCTATTTCTCCTCACCGATGTTTTACTTCTTACCCCTGCCTCCCCCAATCTGCCCTCCCTTTTTATCACCCCCTCTCTTTTCTTTACCCTTTTCTCCCTTGCTTTTGTCCTCCCTTCTATCAGTTCCCTCCCTTTCCCTTCCCCTTTTGCTTCCCTAAAGAATGAGTTAAGTTTCTTTATCCCAATGAATGTATGTTATTCCCTCTTTGAATCAAATCTAATGAGAATAGGGTTGAAACAATGTTCCCCCCCCTTTCTTTCCCTCTATTGTAATAGGTTTTTTTTTCACCTCTTCATATGATATAATTCATCCCATTCCACCTCCCCTTTCCTCTCCTCCCCATAGACTCCCTTTTTAACCCCTTAATTTTTTTTTGTATCATCACATCAAAGACAATTGATATTTATACCCTCTATGTAAAGTTCTCTCTGCCCAAATAGATTTACAATTCTTAAGAGTTATGAGTATTATCTTCCTGTGTAGGGATATAAACAGTTTAACCTAATAGCGTAACCTTTTCTTTTTCCCCCTCTGTTTAGCTTTTTAAACTTCTCTTGAGTCTTGTATGTTGAGATCGAATTTTCTATTCAGTTCTGGTCTTTTCACCAGGAAAGATTGAAAGTCTCCAATGTCATTAAATGTCCATCTTTTCCCCTGAATGAAAATGCACATTTTTGCTGGGTTTGCTGATTCTTGGCTGCAATCCAAGCTCCTTTGCCTTCCGGAATATCATATTCCAAGCCTTGCGGTCCTTTAATGTTGAAGCTGCCAGGTCCTGAGCAATCCTGACTGTGGCTCCATGATATTTAAATTGCTTCTTTCTGGCTGCTTGGAGTATTTTCTCCTTCACCTGATAATTCCGGAATTTGGCTACAATATTCCTTGGAGTTTTCCTTTTGGAATCTCTTTCAGGAGGTGATTAGTGGATTCTTTCAATGATAATTTTATCCTCTGATTCTATGATACCAGGGAAGTTCTCCTTAATAATTTCCTGGAATATGGTGTCTAGATTCTTTTTCTGGTCATGGCTTTCAGGTAGTCCAATGATTCTCAAATTGTCTCTCCTGGATCTGTTTTCTAGATCAGTTGTCTTTCCAGTGAGGTATTTCACATTTTCTTCTATTTTTTCATTTTTTTGATTCTCCTTGACTGATTCCTGGTGTCTCATGGATTCCTTATCTTCCAACTGTCCAATTTTAATTTTTAAGGCATTGTTTTCTTCAGTGAGATTATGCACCTTTTTTTTCCATTTGGCCAAGTAAATTTTTTTGGGGGGGGGGCAATTGGGGTTAAGTGACTTGCCCATGGTCACACAGCTAGTAAGTGTCAAGCTTCTGAGGCTGGATTTGAACTCAGGTACTCCTGAATCCAGGGCCAGTGCTTTATCCACTGCGCCACCTAGCAGCCCCCAAGTAAATTTTTTAAGGCAGTCTTTTCTTCAATGAGATTATGCACTTTTTTTCCATTTGGCCAGATGAATTTTTTAAGGTATTGTTTTCTTCAGTGAGATTATGCACCTTTTTTTCCATTTGGCCTAGTGAAATTTTTATGGCAGTCTTTTCTTCAATAAAATTATGCACCTTTTTCTTCATTTGGCCAGATAAATTTTTTAAGGTATTGTTTTCTTCAGTGAGATTATGCACCTTTTTTTCCATTTGGCCAAGTGAATTTTTTAAGGCAGTCTTTTCTTCAATGAGATTATGCACCTTTTTTTCCATTTGGCCAAATGAATTGTTTAAGGCTTTGTTTTCTTCAGTGAAATTATGTGCTTCCTTTTCCAAGCTGCTGATTCTTTTTTCATAGTATTCGTGTTTTGCTTTCATTTCTCTCCCCATTTTTTCTTCTACCTCTCTCAATTGATTTTTAAAATCCTTTTTGAGCTCTTCCAGGAAGACTTTTTGTTCTTGCGACCAATTCACCTTCCCTCGTGAGGCTTCAGATGTAGGCAATTTGAGGCTATTGTCCTCATCTGAGTTTGTGTTGGCTTCTTCCCTATTGATACAGAAGCTCTCACTGGAGAGGGCTCTTTTTTGCTTCTTACTCATTATTGCAGCTTATTTATTTATTGTTTAATTTGAGGTCTACTCTGGGGGCACCAGGGTCCCTGTTTTGGGCTTCTTGTGCAGGGGTATAGGTGCTGTGTGACTGGCTTTTTACTCTGAGGCCTTTATGGTGTGTGGAGATCCCCCACCCTGCACTTCCTGTCTGATTGTGCTCGGCCAGCCAGGCGCCAGACCCTGGCGTCTGATCCCGCCTGATCCGTTCGTGGCTCTCTTGGCTGGTGCAGGTAGGTTTTTCCACTGTCCTTCTTGGCCACCAGATTTTTGAACCAGGTTCCGGGAGCCTCAGTTGTTCGGCTGTGGCCCGCAGCTCCTACTGACTTGCCCGGACCCCCTCGGCGCTGGGCTGCTGCCCTGCGCTGGGCCTCCCTTTTGCCTGAGTCAGACAGACCTTTTCCTGAAGTCTTCTAAATTATCTCTGGTTGGAGGACTGTGTCTCTCTGTCTCTTTGCAGGTTCTGTAGTTTCAGAATCTGTCCAGAGGCCTGATTTAATGTTCTTTTTGAGGGAACAGAAGGAGACCTCAGGCACCTTGCTGCTTTCTCTCTGCTATCTTGGCTCCACCCTCCAGGTTTATCATTCTTAATCCTCAGTATTGAGGTTACTGCAGTCCCTCATGACCAAATACTGAAGCACTTTAGCACATGATTAATGTGTGAGTCTTGATGCTGTAGTTCTATTCGACTGAGGCTTCTTTTGTTGGAATATTTTATAGTTGATGTTATTACTATAAAAAGCAAAATAACAAAATGAAAGTTTATGTAGGTTTGGAAGGGGCAGATGCCTTAAGTGAACACATCTAGTCATCAATGAATGAACCAAATACCATCCTTGCTTTGCCTTTTTTTTTTCTTTTTTTTTTTTTGCAAGAATCTGCTGGAACTTCTCTATGTAGAGATTTAGAAAGGGTGGTTGCTTCAGTATCAAGCTAATTTTTCTCTGTAGAAAGCTAGAGAGTCATAGTTCTAAGCTAGAGCAAACTTCAGTGAAAATGGTCTACACTTATCACAGGAGAAATAAAAGGTTAAAGTGAATGGAGCCATCCTATTTCTACCTCATAGTGTACCATTCCTCTATGGAGACAGATAAAAGATATAGCCAATGAAAGTTCAGTGTTTGACTACATTAAGGAACTAAGGCTGCTTACAGATATTACTGTGAATGGAAACATTTTTTATGTTTATGGGGTTTTTTTTTTTGGTTTTTTTGGCAGGACAATGAGGGTTAAGTGACTTGCCCAGGATCATGCAGCTAGTAAGTGTCAAATGTCTGAGGCCAGAAATAAACTCAGGTCCTCCTGAATCCAGGGCTGGTTCTTTATCCTGAACTTTATCACTGCACCACCTAGCTGCCCCCATTTCATTGTTTTATCAAGGTGTTTACCATTCCCCTTTCTGGAAGAGTGAAGCAGTCTTTGGTGAAAAAAAGTCAATCCTAAGAATTTTTAATAAAAAAATAAAAAGAAATTTCCTTGTTGCAATTAGAGTTCAGTTGAGATGAGGAGACATCAATTTTTAATGGACCCAATTAAGACAGCTTTGTGATTTTCTCAGCAGCACATGAATAGGAATTCAGATAGTGAGAGTGGGAATAACCCAAGGTTGGGGTTTATGAAGGCATAACTAGTGATAGATGAAAAGGATATGGATTTTAGTGTAGAGTTAAATAGATTCATAAAGGGGTCAAGTTAGGAAAGGGAGGAGAGTAGAGGGTTAATGACCTGGGGAATTCCCGAGGATAAAGAACTCAAAGGTCACAAAGGTCAAGGTGAGAATGAAAAACATAGCTAGTGAGCATTCAACACAGGAAAAGGTGCAATGATAAGATATTGTGATAAGAGAAAGGCTTTTTGGAATTTATTCAAGTAAAGAATTTGTGGAAGATTGTAGGATTAAAAGTGTGACCATTTATATGGATAATTTAGGTGGAATGGAAGAGTAGGTCATTGCAACTGAGTGTTTTGGAACTAAGAAGTTAAGGTACTTGAAGAAATATCAATGTGTAGCCCAAAATGCTTTAAATTATAATTAATAGCTTAATATAACTTAATCTTGAGAACATGACGCAATTTTCACTCAACAAATCTGTAAGCATTTATTAAGTGCTCTCTATGTGCCAAGTATTATGCAAAGCACTAGGAGTACAATTATAAGCAAGCATAATACAAATACAAGTTGTGGGAAGAGTTATTTTATATTTCAGCTTGGTTTGGTATTCTATCCAAATAAGTCCTAATTTGTTCTCTGGTAAAATGATTAGCCCTGGAACTCTTGTTGGTGTACATGCCTTCTGTTTTGAAATATTTCCCTTTTGACAGCCTGCCTCTGATCCTGCTATAACTAGCTATTCATATTAGAATATTCAAGTGGGCAGCCAGGTGGTGCCATGGAGAAAGCACTAGCCCTGGATTCAGGAGGACCTGAGTTCAAATTTGACCTCAGACACATGACACTTACTAGCTGTGTGATCCTGGGCAAGTCACTTAACCCTCATTGCCCTGCAAAACAAACAAACAAAATGTATTAGAATATATAGGACCTCAGGACCTCTCAAACTAACAAGTTCTCCCATAAGACTAAAGTCATCCATCTTAACAATTGTGTTTGGTCACTTAATCCAGAAGGGAGACAAAGCAGAAAAGTCTGGCAGGGGCCCAAGCCTGAGTTTACCAAGTATAACCATATTGTACTTTTGTTGGGAATGGGGAAGGATCTTTAACGTGACCGTATGAGACAGTTTAAGCAGAAAGCCAAGACTTGCCTCATAGGAGAGTGAAAACAAAGAGAGTAAGCTGGAAACTATCTTACTTTTAACCAATGCTCACCCTTACTCCTGCTATTTTCATGAAATGAATATACTAGGACTTGATTAAAAGTTAAATCTATCATACTTAAATGCCATGTCCTTTCAGGTCTACATCACCACATGGCTGGAATCACTATGGTCTCCTTGAATGAGGAATAGATACTTTGAGCATGCTTCATAGGGAGAGAGAAGATTGTGTGTGTGTGAGGGGGTGGGGGGTGGGGATGTTGGCCCATACTACAAAAATTTAAGCAAAATAAATGGGCATTATTTGCTCTTGATGAAGCCATGCTATCTCCCCCCCCCTCCCCACATTACTACTTCCTTTTCTAAATGTTTACTGATCATTCTTTTAATACTACCTTCTGGAATTGCCAAGGACCAAAGTACAGTCTGCCAGCCTGTAGTTTACAAATGCTTTTATCTGAACAATTTTGAAAACCAGAGCATCATTTCCCCCTTTTCTGTCCTCTAGTTCTTGTATTCTCCATGATCTTTCAAAGATTCCCTTCATTGAGAGAGCAATCATATTTGTTCATTTTTTCCATACCCTGGAATATAATTCACCTAGACCTGTTAATTATACATAGGCATTTTCTTACTACCTTTCTATTAGCTTTTCTTACCCTGTAATTTCCATTCCAAATATCATTTGCCTTTGCCAGAGAAAACTGAAACAATATCAATGTTAAATGACTGACTATATCTGCTATTTCTTTTCATTTTTGCCATTTACCTGGAGCCACAGTCCTACCCATTCATCAATCCTTATTTTTCCCTTTACTCCTCCAGGAACATACCCCTTTGCACTGTCCTTAACATTTCTTACCTGTGTTCTGACACTTTTCTTATACAACTATATCATGTTTTATACTCATTTTATATCACCTGTCCCTATTTCCAATTTCTGTACTTGCCTTTTGGTTTGATGAATTCCCTGTGCATCCACATCGGTCTCTCTAGAAAACTCCCCCTTTGTTTTTCTCATTGACATTGTTTCTTTGTAACTTTAGAACTTCATTGTGAAGTGTCTTCTATCTTTGCTGAATGGATCTCCCCATATAGAATTTTTATCCATAGAATCTTACTTCTCCCTTCTCTGAGACTTTTGAAATCTTCAGGATAAAAAGATTGAGTTAGTTCAGAAAACTCTAGAAAGGAAGCCTAATCCCCATGAAAAACAGAACATTCAGTAACAGTGTGCTAAGAGGATTTCTATGGTAATGCCAAATATTAATTAATATGTTTACTATGCTGGAAGTACCAATGATTTGATTTCTCAGTAACTCATATAGAAGTACAATGCCAGTCATACAAACTATAATTTGAGACAAACATATTAATTTCACTGGGTGCTACCTCACATGCTACTAGCACAATGTTACTGAATGTTTCATTTTTCCATTAAAGTCTTTTCATTGGTCTAAACTCACTGCTATAAAGTGAGTTCAGAGTTCATTAGTCAATGAATTGAACATAAATTTATCTTCTACATATACTTTATTTCTTTTGAAGAAATTCAGTCATAAAAATGACATGGGTTTGAAGTTTTGGTCATTTTCTAAATAAATGCTTCTATAAGTGTCTAAACTGATAGAATTCTCAAAGAGTCTGTTCAAAGTAATAAATTCTCTGGATAAAGAGAAGCAATAATATAGTAGAAACAGCACTGTGCTTGGAGCTAAAACATCTGGGTTCCAATTCTGGTTTTGTTAGTGTTAGTCTGTGCTATGTTGGGCCAGTCAGGAGGCAGCATGGTATAGTGGAAAGAGTCCAAGATTCTGAGTTCTCATCTCCCTTTTGATGTTTAGTAGTTATGTGACAGGTTTTTTACTCTATAAAGTAAGGAGTTAGGAGATGGAACTCTTCCTGAACTGTCAAGAAAATATATAGGTAAATTATACAGAGATTCATAAGCAGGGGTTCATGAACTTTTCTTTCTCCTTTTAAATACAATTTTGATAACTATATTTCAATACAATCTATTTCCTTTATAATTTGTGTAATTTAAGATTCTAAATGTGGGTTCTGATATGTTCCCCCAGTTTGGGGGGAAACTGACTAAAATCACTGATAAAATGAGTTTAGGTTTTTAAGGGTTTATTGAAAGATCAAAAGAGAAAGATTGAGAACAGAATTCCAACAGCCTACCATTCTATCTTTCCTCAAATTTCCTGTGAAGTCCTCTGACGCCACCCCCACCATCAAGTCAGGAACCCAAAAGAGACAGACCTCCCCGCACAGGCTCTCCTTCCTCCTTCCTGTCCCTTACCAGAAAATGGGAGACTCCTCAAGTTGATTGGCTGGTAGCCTTGGTGGACAGTACCCATGCGCCAATGTTGCTTCCTGGCGCCAATGTTACTTCCTGACACCAAGGAAAAGCTGCATGGCCTTGCCTTCTGAAGCATTCTCCTCATGGTAGAGCTTTCCTATAGTAAGTCTCCAGTAGGTGGCATCATTCCAATCATTAAATATTCTATATGCCTAAATATGCATTTAAAACCATTAATTCTGGGAAGGCATCCATAGGCTTAATGGGACTGCCAAAAGAGTTTGATGACACAAAAAATATAAGAACTCCTGAACTAGACCAAAAAAAAAAAAGACTATAAAGAAGGAATAGCAATTTGATTTTCTACCTCCATTTTAGACTTTTCTATCTGAACCCCAGCTTATTCAGCTCTAAAATTAGGAGCTTGAAGTAGTTAATGATGTCAGGTGCCTTAAAGCTTGAAATCTAATGAATAAAGGAATACTTGCTTTTCATTAGCTTCTCTTGTTTTTATTTAGGTCTAGAACCTTTACAAAGGGTCAGTACTTATTTTCATGACCTTCAACTTGAATTTTCATTGGAAAAAAAATAAAGTATGCTGTTCTTAGGGGCAGAACACACACTTGTCAAGTATATCTGACAACAAACAAGCAAAATACAGTATCAGAAATCTTAGAGAACTTGGAGACTGTCTGGTGCTGAGAACTCCTGGCAAATTGACTTAGAACAGAAGAGAGTATGGGAAAAGAAACTTTTCTTCCTAATATTCATATATTTACAATCTGTTCAACTCTCTGTCTATCTTATATTCTCAGAAGGGAAGTTGATGTTTAAAGTGAACTGTGAGCAAGAGGACACAGTAAGGAATAAAGCAGCACAGATGTGCCATTGCTTTTAAAAATGAGAAAGAGGATATGGGTGATGCCTTGGGGGAATCTCTTACCAAAAATATTGAAATTCATGCAGACAAAAATGCATTTATCATTCTGGATTTTTATTTTAACTTTAAGCATGAGACATGAAGTGGAACTCAGCTTGGTGTAATGACTAAAAGGAAAAATATTCAACTCTATAGATAAAATGTCTTATTTTACTAGCCTTGTTTCTTTTCTCACTTGGGTATAAATGTCCTTTATTTATCTGATTGATTATAGCATTCAGTCACAAGACTCCAGCTAGAATCAAGAATTAAACCAAGTTTGGGGGCAGCTAGGTGGTACAGTGGATAAAGCACCGGTCCTGGATTCAGGAGGACATGAGTTCAAATCCGGCCTCAGACACTTGACACTTACTAGCTTGTGTGACCCTGGGCAAGTCACTTAACCCTCATTGCCCTGCGAAAAAGAAAAAAAAATTAAACCAAGTTCCCTGAAGTAGCAAAGCCTCAAATGTTCAGGATGCTGCTTTTAGCTTCCTGAAACAACAGAAGAAAGAAACCATATATTACTCTTTTGTTGTGGTGGTTGTTTTGTTGTTTTTCAGTTGTGTTTGACTCTTTGGGACCTCATTTGGGTTTTCTTGGAAGAGAGATTGGAGTAGTTTGCCATTTCCTTTTTCATCTCCTTTTGTAGATGAGGAAACTGAGGTAACCAGGGTTAAGTGGCTTGCCCAGGGTCACACAGCTAGTAAGTGTCTGAGGCCAGATGTGAACTCATGAAGATGAGTCTTTCTGACTCTAGGCTTGGTTCTCTATTCTTTGTACCAACTAGTTGTCCCATGCCAAATTCCCCATTTAGGTGTAGGGAAAATGGATAGGTTCCTGAAGAATTGGTACACTGAACTGAATGTAGTGTTTATATTCAGGAAAATTAGATCAAATCCTACCTTTCCAAAACATATTAGCTGTGTGACCATGGATAAGTCCTGTAATCTCTCAAAACTTCAGTTTCCTTACCTGTAAAATAAGGGGATTAAATGTAACGGCTTCTAAAGTATTTTCTTGCTCCAAAGTAAAGACCTTATGAATAATTTGCACCCTAACATCTGCCATCACCCAAGCATCTCTGCTGTACACTTGCTTGAAGACGAGTATCATCCTAATGTGTTATCCATACCATACCATCTCATACATCCTGACACCCCATCAAGAAAAATAGACTCCGGAGGAGGGGGTGAATTTTACTTATTATTTATAAATGCTTTAATTTCATTTCCAAACTGGTACTGTTTACTTTTCTATTTCATTAGAGAAAATAAAGTGGTAAAGCCCTAGTTAATCAATTCAGCTAACTTTTAACACCTTTATTTTAATGACAATGACAAAGACAAAGTCAGGTGGGAAAGCCAGTAGAAGATGCTGGTATTGAAGATGGCAGAGAAAAGTCAGGAAGTTGCCTGAGCTCTCCCAAGTTTTCCTCAAAAACAGCATTAAATCAAGCCTCTAAATGAATTATGGAGCTATAGAACCTACAAAAAGAGAGCCACAACATTCCAATTTGAGGTAATTTAGAAGACTTCAGGAAAGGTCAGTCTCACTTGAGCAAAAGGGGAGCACATTGCAGCTCAGCACAGTATGGAGGGGGTCTGGGCAAGTCAGCAGGAGGCTCTTGGCCACAGCACAGATCAGCAAGTTAAGCCCCTTGGTCCTGGCTCAGAAGACAGGTGGTACAGCAAGCCAGTTGTGAGACCTGCCAGCCCTGGCTGAGAAGGCAAACTGCCAGCTAGGGAACCTCCTGAAGGACAGGCATAATCAGACCAAGCTATACCAGTGCAGGTAGCAAGCCCAGGGCAGTGAGAAATTCACAAACCACAGAGGCCTCAGAGCAGAAAGCCAGAGACCAGACCCCTATCTCACAACACAAGAAACTTGCAATATTATTGCTTGTGCCCCAGGAATAGATCTCAATTTTATAAGTTAAAAAATAGGTTACAACATGAGTAAGAAACAGAAAAGGGCCCTTACCATTGACAGCTTCTATGGTCACAGGGAAGACTGAAACAAAAAACTCAGATGAGGATGATACTGTCAAAATGATTAAATATGAAGCTTCAAGGAGGAAGATGAATTAATCTCAAGACCAAAATCCTTCTTGGAAGAGCTCAAAAAGGATTTTAAAATTCAAATGAGAGAGGTAGAAGAAAAAAGGGGGAAAAATGAGAGTTATACAAGAAAATTATGAAAAAAGAGTCAACAGCTTAGAAAAAGGAAGGACAAAAATTTACTAAAGAAAACAATTCCTTAAAAAATATAATTGGCCAAATGGGGAAAAAACAATTGTCCAAATGGAAAAGGAGGTACAAAAGCTTACCAAAGAAAATAATGCTGTAAAAATTAGAATTGGACAGATGGAAGCTAATGACTCTGTGAAAAACTAAGAATCAGTCAAACATAATCAAAAGAATGAAAAAAATAGAAGAAAATGTGAAATACCTCATAAGAAATGCAACTGACCTAGAAAATATATCCAAGAGTTATAATTTAAGAATTCTTAGACTTCCTGAAAGCCATGATATAAACAAAAAAACCAAAAACCAAAAACCTCAAAATACAAAACCACAAAAAACCTCTAGACACCATATTCCAGGAAATTATCAGGTGAACTGCCCTGATGTTGCCGAATCAGAGGATGAAATAATTATTGAAAGAATTCACTGATCACCTCCTGAACAAAGATCCCAAAAGAAAAACTCCAAGGAATATTGTAGTCAGATACCAGAATTATCAGGTGAAGGAGAAAATACTGCAAACAGTCAGAAAGAAATAATTTAAATATCTTGGAGCCACAGTCAGGATTGCACAGGACCTGATAGTTTCAACATTAAAGGATCAGAATGCTTTGAATACGATATTCTGGAAGACAAAGTACCTTTGACTGCAAACAAGAATCAGCTACACAGCAAACTTGATCACTATCTTTCAGGGAAAAAAATGGAAATTCAATGAAATAGGGGACTTTTAAGGTTTCTTCATGAAAAGGCAAGAACTGAACAGAAAAATTGATCTTTAAATACAAGACTCAAGAGAAGCATAAATTGGCAAACAGGAAAAAAAAGGTATTCAATAATGTTAAACTGTTTACATCCCTACAGGGGAAGATTTTACTTATAACTCTTGAGAACTATATCTCTATTTGGGCAGATAGAAGGACTAGATAGATAGATAGATAGATAGATAGATAGATAGATAGATAGATAGATAGATAGATAGGTTATATGTATAAATTGACTTTGATGTGATGCTATAAAGACAATTAAGGGGTGAAAAAGGAATATATGGGGAGAAGAGGAAGGGGGATTTGGAATAGGGTTAATTACATCACAAGGAGAGGTGCACAAAAACTTATTACAATAGAGGGAAAGAAGGGAGGGGTGAGCATTGTTTCAAACTTACTCTCATCAGATTTGGTTCAAAAGAGGGAATAACATATACACTCATTTAGATAAAGAAATTTATCTTACCCTTAAGGGAAGTAAAAGGGGAAAAGAGGGAAAGGACAGACACTGAGAGGAGATGACAACAGCAGCAAAAGAAAGCAGAAAGAAAAGGGAGGGCGGCTGATAAAAGGGAGGGCAGATTGAGGGAGGCAGTGGTCAGAAGCAAAACATTGACGAGGTGGAATAGAGTAAAAGAAGAAAAAAATTTACAAACAAAAGGGGAAATAGGATGGAGGAAAATAGTAATCATAACTGTAAATGTGAATGGTATGAACTCTCTCTTTGCATTGCTAGTAGTTCTCTCATGGAGAATCCCTACATTAATGAACTCAAAATCCCAGTCCCCTTCCTCAAAAAAAAGGAAAAAGCCATAATCTTTAAATGATCATAAATTCAGAGACCACTCAAACCATAGAGTCTCGACTGTGGTTAAAGGATTGCTAAGGGGTCCATGACTAAGTTTTAGAGGGTTAGTGAACTTGAATGGGGAAAATCATCTGTTTCTTCACTAGTCTTTAGCCGAAATTTAATATTTTAAAAATATTTTGTTAAGAGGTCCATATGTTTTATCAAATTGCAAAAGAAGTTCATCACAGAAAAAGGTTAAAAATACAATAACTATTCCAACCTCTATAATTTTACAGATAATGCAGCAAAGTCCTAATTAGTCTAAGTGACTTTATCAAGGCCACACATCAGAGATGGAATTTGAATTGAAGTTATCTGACTTTAACTCAGTGCTATTTCCAATGGCCCCTTCTGAGTCTTTTCTTAATCACATATTTGGTTGATGATTGCTATGTAATTTAGAGTTTACTGGAATCAGAAATGATAGTACCTAATTGCAATCATAGTCACATATTAAAAGTTAAGGAATTTTTGGATATGTTAAAAGTCACACATCAATTTAATGTCATAACCTCAACCTCAATTCTGAAAGTTCTCTGTTCCTTAAAATCCACTCTATCTAGTGGGAAACACAAATATCTGAAAGGAGAGAAAATGAAAATCTAGGCTAAGGTTGAGAAATATCCAACGACCATTATTTTTTGGAGAAGTAAGGGAAGATAAACAATTATTGGATGTAGCAGCATTATCTTAAAGCATGTTTACTAAATAAAAGCAAATGAAAATATTTTAAAATCTTCATATGAGGGGGCAGCTAGGTGGTGCACTGGATAAAGCACCAGCCCTGGATATTCAGGAGGACTTGAGGTCAAATCTGACCTCAGATACTTGCCACTTACTAGCCGTGTGACCCTGGGCAAGTCACTTAACCCTCATTGCCCTGCAAAAAAAAAAAAATTACAAATTTTCATATGAAAAGAGATTAGCGAATTAATTTTTTAAAAAATTAAAAACCTACTATCTTTACATGTAATGGAAAAAATAAAATACCTCATACATTAAAAAAAAAATTAAAAACCTAAAAGAAAATGGATTAGGTAATGCTGTCTTCTAATTGGTATCTATTAGTGGTCTCTAAGAGCCAAGAAAGACATATTGCGAATAGGATTTCATTGCCATGGTAAAATGAATTCAAGGTTTTTCAAAGTACAAATTTCACACATACTCTCCTTATGTGACACTTGTATATAATATATACACACATGTAAATGTGTGTATATATTATATATGTAATATACACACATGTCTATATTTTATTTTCCCCTTCCAGTGGGAGAAAAAAAGGAATATTTTACTACCCATTTCTCACACTGGAGACTGGGAACTTTATAACAAAAAGCCTGCTTATATTAGTTGATTTTAGTTGATCAAAACTTAATTGATCAAAAATATATAAAAATACACCAGTTAGGGGCAGCTAGGTGGCGCAGTGGATAACTTCACAAAACAACAGAACTGACTTATTGCTTCTGCAATTTAAACACTTCTTGAGCATAACACACTTGTCACAAAGAAGACACTGAAAATAGGCTTATAGAAAGTGAATTTCCTACTATGTTATGTATAACTGCAAATTTCCTGTAGTTGTTCATGACTGCTATAGAGGCACTTGGGGACTTTAGGGCATTAGGCTAATGACACCTGTGGTGATCAACAGAGAGATCTTCCAGAAAGCAGGAAGAAATCAACTGCAACCTCTAATCTACTCTGCTCTGTAAATGGCATCAAACTTGTCATAAATCCTTGTGATAATTTCTGTTATCTGCAATGGTAGGCTTTTTTTTTTTGCCCATGATACAGTATGTGTGCTTGAGAAGACTGAGAAATGCATTAATTATATCATAATTATAACATAGCAGTGTAAGGAAATAATTATTAATAATGGATTTCTTGGGGGGACCCAGAGATCATTTTCTCAGTTCCTTTTCATTTCCCTCACCCCCCCCCCACTCCCCACTCCCAAGTCCAGTCTCCTAGATCCAAGGGAACAAAAGTCTAGGCTTCTAAATCTAAGGGAACAAAAGAAATGGAGATGGATTCTTTTGTCTACCTGTGTGAATGACTGATTGGATCAAACCACATCTAGATAATGGACTTGGCCTTAAGCAACTGGGGTAAGGGTCTTTTGCATTCTTTTCTCTGATGTTATCTGTATAGTTCATTTTAATATGGACCACCTTCAAATCATGTCAACCAATGGAATTGAATAATGCTAATCAATTAGGTTTGAGCAATGTACAATGACCCTCCTCTATCAAAAGAGGATATAAATCCTCAGAAGAAGCCATTAGAGTCTTTTTTGGGGGGTGTGTTAAGAGGATCTCTCTGGCTTCTAGGTCTTCTGGGTCTCTTCATACTTTTCCTCACACTAACTTCCATGCTGAATCTCACTCCCTGATTTTTCTACCACCCAGTCTGAGACCATGAGAAGTTAGAGAGACATGTGATCAAACCTTTATTGGTATATAATATTGAATAAATTAAAATATACCTGCCAAAAACTGATATATAACAATAGTAATTATTTTTAAAAACACAATAGAAAAACATTATCCTTAACTTACTGGCAAAGGAAGCCATAGAATTGTAACAGAGATGTTTATAAGAAATGAAGTTTCCTCTCACTGCTTTCTCTCCTTCACCATATTGGTTCTACCCCTCAAAGTCCCCACTCTACTATATTTATAGCAGCACTTTTTTGTGATGTCTAAGAATTGGAAACAATGTAGATGCCCACCAATTGAGGAATGGCTAAACAAATTGTGGTACATGAATGTAATGTAATACTATTGTGTTGTAAGAAATGAGGAGTGTGATGAATACAGACAAACATGATAACATCTTTTTGAACTGATGAAAGTACAGTTAGCAGAGCCAAGAATACAATATACACAGTAACTATAATAATCTAAATGGAAAGAACTACACATTCAAAAGTAAATGAAAAAAAGTAAAATTAAAAGAAGTAAATGAAAAAGTTATAAAGACAAAGGGGTATTTGAATGAAGAAAGGTGAAGACAACCCGAACTTACCCTTCATAGAAGTGGGAGGTTTTACATATTGCATGTGTTTTCAGACTTTCCACATATCAATCAGTTATACTGCCTTTTTTCCTCTCTAAAGAAAATAGCATGTCATATAGGATGGGGGAAGGGATACTTGGAATAATGAAAGTGATGTAATAAAAAGAAATTAAAAAACACTCAAGGTAAGGCTATGTATGTCTCCTTGGACACCTAGTAGGAGGAAGATGTGGTCTAGACCAGCTGGAAAGTCTTTTCTGGGGGAAATATTAAAAATTGTTAGGAAAAAATAAAGACTAAATGTCTATATTTCACTTTCTTTTCCCACCTAAACCTCCAGACTTCCTGATAGCAACCCCTGATTGGAACATAAGTATCTTTGGAGTAAGGTTACATAATAAATATGTCCAGCATGGGAATTCTTTCTATCAGTTCAGTTTCTAATCTCTCTAAAACTTTGGACTCATAAGACCTAAAGAATTGCTTAAACCATCGGTAAGTTGTAATGTTCCCCAGGATGACTCAGCTAGTAAATGTAAGAGATGGCATTTTCTCTGACTCTTAAGACTAACTATTTAGTATGCCATGCTACCAATATGTGTTAAATGTAGATAGAGGGTTGTGTGGGTATAATGCTACTTTACCAAATTCTGTGACCATGGACAAGATGTTAATAATATAAGAGACTCAGTTTCTTAACCGAAAAAAAATATGAAATATAATCCTATGTTGTTCAGTATGCATCATTTTTTATCTTGCATCTTAGCAACCTTTTTTCTCTCTTTTCTGACAAACTGTATAGAACAGTATAATTAGGTTAACCTTTCTTTGCCTTCAACTTCCTTTGTGGAAGTCATTGTGATTTATAATAACACCAGTGATGCATATCAGTGTTTGATTCTTTAAGCTATGGGAAAAACAACAGTAACAAAAACAACAAAAAAAAAAATTGTGATTTTTGGTTCTAGACCGAAATTCACTTTTTCCTTTAGAAAGTACAGTTTATAGCAGGATGATGATGATAGTATCAATATTAATAATAAATTTATATAGTATTTTAAGATTTATGAAGTACTTTCTTCACAATAAACCTGAGATAAATGGAGCAGCTAGTGGCACAGTGGATAAAACACTGGCCCTAGAGTCAGGACGACCTGTGTTCAATTCTCACCTCAGACATTTATGAGCTATGTGCCCCTGGACAAGTCACTTAACCCCAATTGCCTTAAACATCTGGGACAATCCCTGGTCATCCTGATATATGTCTTGCCACTAAACACATATGGCTCTGGAGGAGAGATTGAGCCTTCTCTCACTTAAATCCAGTCCAGTGCAAGTCATGACATGATGTCATGGTCTTCTTTGAGAATGAAGGACAAAGGGGGCAGCTAGGTGGCACAGTGGATAGAGCACTACCCTTGGATTCAGGAGGATCTGAGTTCAAATCCAGCCTCAGACACTTGACATTTACTACCTGTGTGGCCCTGGGCAAGTCACTTAACCCTCATTGCCCCACCAAAAAAAGAAAAGAGAAAATGAAGGACAAAGCAACAATAATGATATATATTTGCACATAGGTCAATTCAATTGAGATGAAAAAATAGCTGATAGTGTTATTGCAATTTATAGACTGTGGTAAGGGGAGATGAGATCTATAAGTTGGTCAACATAAGAAATTTGTGCTGTTCTTCAGCACAAAGTGACAAAAATTGTCACTTTATCTGCAACTTTATAGTCTTAATGTATCCAATCATTATTACTCCCATTTCACATATGAGGAAGTGGCTGAGGGGTTAATTGGCATTTTTATGGTTATATAATTAGTAAATGACATTAAAATATATTTGGGCACAATTTTTTTTCTGGAGAAAATCTATAAATTTTCATGATGGATGTTCTTTTTTTGTTACCAAAAATATACAGGCAATGTTGTGTTATTTCTTGCATTATAGTGGCTTTTTTTTTTAATTTTCCATGTTCTTCTAGGAGATTTTTGATCCATGCTTATCTTTACATTTCATTTCATCAAGATGCCGCATTTTTGTCTTGTATAATTCTTGTATTTTTATAATTTCAAGGACTTTTGTTTCTTTCTTACTATCTTTCCCCCATTTCGTTGTTTGTGTGTGTGTGTGTTCCAAATCTATTAATTTTCAACATCCTTTAAGAAAAAAAAAATTCTCCATTTTGCAATCACTTCCACCCCTCCGAATTTGAAAATTGAATTAAAGTTTTTAAAATTGCTTTGAGAATTCTAAGTTCTTACTTTTTTTTTAATTACCTCTTTTTTTACCCCCAGGGCAATTAGGGTTAAGTGACTTGCACAGGGTCACACAGCTAGTAAGTGTCAAGTGTCTCAGGCTGGATTTGAACTCAGGTCCTCCTGAATTCAGGGCTAGTGCTTTATCCACTGCACCACTTAGCTGCCCCTAAGAATTCCAAGTTCTGATGTGTGTGTGTGTGTGTGTGTGTGTGTGTATCCTTACATCTTTCCAATTTTTTCCTTTGTGTTTGTCATTTTTCTTTTAAACCTTTCTAATATTTCTTGTTCCACATTTTCTTGAAAGTTCACAAGATCATTTTTTTTTAAATCAGGAATTGATTTTTGGTATTCATTAAGAGAACTTTGCATGCTATTTGGAAATTTTATAATTATTATTTCTGTTCACTTCAGAGGCAAGAGAAAATCTATAGCTTAGTGTTTGATGAATCTGAAAGCATAAATCATGTAGGGAAAATGATTACTAATTTTATACAAATTGTTAGAAAATATGAAAAAGCATTATGACAGAAATTATATTTAACCAATGCATTATTCCCTATATTATAATAAATTCAAAATGGATACATGACTTGAATATTGAAAATCATTCTATAAAAATATGAAAAGAGAATCATATCAGATTTCACAACTATGGCTATGACAATGGTATAATTTATTAACTAAAAATAAGGGGGCTGGGGATTGGTGATTAAAATATGTGTAAAATGGGAAACTTTTTTTTTTACCATAATAAGGTTAATGGAACTAATATAAACAAGATGCAATGAACTGTCAAAAGTTTGTGTCAGATATTTCTCAAGAAGTATTTTAGTTAAGGTATATAGGCAATACTCCTGGCGGAGTTATGAACTGATCCAACCATGTTTTTGTTCAATTATTCAGTCATATTCCACTCTTTGTGATTCCATGGGCTAGAGCACTCCAGGTCTTTCTATCTTACTCTATCTCTCAAATTCTTCCCATTTTTTTTTTAAAGCTAAGTTCTTTCCTGGGTATCAGTTTGTCCTGAAGCAATACCCATTCAATAATTAAAGGCTGGGTAAGAATTGAGACAAAACCATGGCCCTAGTTTGAATTTTCAAAAGAATCAATATGGGAGGGGAAGACTCTAAGAAGGCCAAGGTCTCCCATTGCATCCAGGGCCATAACCAGTAATCCTGACCCATGTCTTGTCACTGGATTCAGATGATCCAGGAGGAGAGAGTGAGGCAGGTGACTTTGCATAGTCCTGCCTCACTTAAATCCAATTCACTTGTAAGTCAAGATATCACCTTCCTCTTTCAAGATGAAGGATGAACAACAAAGTGTTTCTAAGTTCATGACATTGTTTTCATAACACTATCCATATCATCCTCTGCCATCACTTTCTTCTTTTGCTTTCAATCTTTCCAACATCAGGGCATTTTCTAATGAGTCTTGTTTTCTCATTAACTTCTTCAGCTTCAGTATTTTGCCTTCTAAGGAATAGGCTAATCTAACCATTCTGGAGAGCAATTTTGATCTATGCCCAAAGGACTATACAACTCTGCATACCCTTTGACCCAGTAATACCACTATTAAATCAGTATCCCAGAGTGATAAAAGAAAAAGGAAAAGGTCCCTGATATATATATATATATATAATATTTCTTTGTGGTGGCAAAGAATTGGAAGTTATGGGGATGCCCATCAACTGAAGAATGGTTGAACTTGTGGTATATGTTTGTAATATAATACTATTGTGCCATAAGAAATGATGAGCAGGATGATTTCAGAGAAACCTGTTAAGATTTATATGAACTGGGGCAGCTAGGTGGCGCAGTGGATAGAGCACTGGCCCTGGAGTCAGGAGGACCTGAGTTCAAATTCGGCCTCAGACACTAACACTTACTAGCTGTGTGACCCTGGGCAAGTCACTTAACCCCAATTGCCTCACTTAAAAAAAAAAAAAAAAGAAAAGAAAAAAAAAGATTTATATGAACTGATATAGAGTAAGGTGAGCAGAACTAGAACAGTATGCCTTATCTTTATTTGTCTTGGGTTTTTTTTGGGGGGGGTCTATGTTTTTTGGGTGGTGGTCTATGCTTTCTTTTGCAATACAGACAATAGGGAAATGTTTTTTATGACTTTAGATGTATAATTTATATCTAATTGTTTGCCTTCTCAAGGAGTGGAGAGGGAAGGGAGATAATTTGGAATTCAAAAAAAGAGCTGCTATAAACATTTTACAACATGTCAGTTCTTTTCTCAAAATGAATGTAAATTTTTAATGTAATTGAGAAAAAATAAGAGACAAAAAAAAGATATATGGGCAATTATATGCAAACATATGACCAAAAACCATTACTCAATAGAAAATGCTTAAAGAATTTTAAAAAAAGGTTTCAAAGACAAATTTTTAGCAGGCATTTTTCAAAATAGCAAACAATTGAAAACAAAATATACTAAGTTCTTATATAATGCTTGTACTAAAAAAAAGGAATTTGTTCCAACACAATTGATATAAAAATTTTAAGCATAATGCAAAATTTGTGGTTGTTTAAACCTAATTTCATTCTCAAGAAACAGCGAAAATCCATAAAACTGCAACACTACAAAATTACTCACAAAAAGCAGTCCTTTCTACACCTGTTTCCATATGTAAACTTAAGCCTATATTTATGATATATCTTCTCACACAGTAAGAGCTTTGGGTGGAGGTTGATTGGTTTATACCCATGCATTCTAATGCCTAGCCACCATTTCCAACACATACATTCAATCCTTGCCATGGCTGAGGCCAATGACCATACCCTGAGTCCTAGAATTGCTTGAGCCAAGGCCATCCTCTAGCTTTTAATCTTCTGCTTTTCTTAGCTCCATGGTAATAGCCTAAGGCTGCTCTCACTACCAATATTTATTAAAGTATTTATGTATTTTATAACATATAAAACTGTGATGTAATTTTTATTAAGTTCCTTTTTTTATGACATGGATGAAATTTTTGAGTGTTGTGCCCCAACCCAATTTTTCTCTTTGGTTTTTACTGTGTGATTTTGAATACTTTGCAGTAGTGAGCTTCCAGAGGTGTGGAACAATGAATGTGTCAGATTTTGCCATTCTAAAAAATTATATTAAAGTATAATTGTCCCCTTTTTATTATATATTTTTTCTTATTAGGGATGTTTCTTTGGGAGGGAAATAGTTATCTTGGGAAATGCGTATTAAATAAGTAAATATATGTATATATATGTGTATATATGTATACATATGTATATATAAACTCTCAATAACAACAAAGAACAATAGCTTTTTAAGCTTTTAGTATCATCTCTTTCATATTCGTTGAAAATTAATGCATCATTACCTTCAAAGGTGCACCACATCAATCCCAAATCTCTTCTTACCTATGTGGTCCAGCTGAGCTGCTTTTATCTTCAATTTCTTTGGTGTCATTTCAACTTACTCATCCATTACACTGCAAACATATTCTAGAGTCCAAATGTGGCATCACCATTTTAATTGATGGAGAAAACGTTATTAAATTTTTACAGATTTCCACTTACCTGTTGTCCTCTCTATAGTTTAATTCTTAAATTTCCTCAGGATGACTTTCATTGGTAGATCTCTTACTAATCTTTTTGCAAATGTTTTCTTGCCTCTCTTATTTTTTACTATTTTCAATGGGTTACCATACACATATATAAGAATTTATAAGTAAGTTTATAGTCTAAACTCTCAGTGTCTTCGACCGCTATATTTTTTACCCTTCAAGGGGACCAAATATTTGCAGCATGAGGGTGATTTCAAGACTCTTTTGGTCTAAATGACATTGATTTACATTAGTGTAACTGTAAACAGTACTATTAATGCCTTTTTTTGGGGATGGGGAAGATCCATTTCTCATTTTTAAACATCATCATTTAATTCAAAAAGGGCAAGTTTGACTTTTCTCAATTTTACATGATGTGCTCAAATTTTTGTCCTTCTTTCTAGTTTGGTTTTGATTTTTGTCCTTGCTCTAATAACTTCATAATCTGAGAGCACAAAATTATTTTTCTGGGAAATGATTTCCATATAAGTAACAAATTGGTTCCTGTCTATTAAAATAAAATGAATATAAAATGATTTTTTGATAATCACCATTTCTGCTTCCTTCAATTCTTTTCTGAAAATATGTATAATACAATGATGCTTCTTTGTATTAAGTATGCCATTGATCTTTCTAATTCTTTACTTCTGAATCACATTTTCCAACACATTTTTCACCATCTTCCTCACTATATTTGAAGTGGAGTCACCTAATAAGTATTGGAATATGGACTGGACCTACAATTTAGTTGGCACAGAAAGTTCATAGATGTGAAAACTCCCTACACCATTTCAAGTCAGCACTTTCAATGAAACTTATCAATAAATGACAGGGAACTGAAAAAGAAAATGAGGTATTCACGGTCATACAAATGTTATATAAACTATTGATTAATTAAGTTCTTAGTATGCATTATTAAATCTGATGCTATGCATCCTTCAAATGGTATAATACTCATAAAAATACACAAAGAGTGGTGGCATTTTTTCACTCAATGGTATTTTCCCCCAATTACAAGTAAAGATAATTTTCACCATTCATTTTTGTAAGATTTTGAGGTTTTTTTCTCTCTCTCTCCTTCCCCCTTCCCCCTTCCCAAGATAGCAACCAGTCTGATATGGGTTATACAGTACAGTCATGTACAACATATTTCCACATTAGTCATGCTGTGAAAGAAAAATCAGAACCAAGGGAAAAATATGAAAAAAGAAAACAACAACAAGAAGTAAAAATAGTATTCCTCCATCTGCATTTAGAATCCATAGTTCTTTTGCTGGATGTGGAGACCATTTTCCATTATGAATCTTTTGGTATTTTCTTGGATCATTGTATTGCTGAGATGAGCTAAGTATATCATAGTTGATCATTGCACAATGTTGCTGTTACTGTGTTTAATATTCTCTTGGTTGTGCTCACTTCACTCAGCATCAATTCAAGTAAGTCTTTCGAGATTTTTCATAAATCTGACTGCCCATCATTTCTTATATCACAAGAGTATTCCATTACATGCATATATCACAACTTGTTCAGCCATTGCCCATTTGGTGGGCATCCCCTCAATTTCCAATTCCTTGCCAAGTAGTGGCATTTTCTTTTTCTTTTCTTTTTTTGTTTGTTTGTGTGTGTGTGTTTTGGTTTTGGTTTTTGGATTTTTTGGTGGGGCAATGAGGATCAAGTGACTTGCCCAGGGTCACACAACTAGTAAGTTTCAAGGGTCAGAGACTGGATTTGAACTCATGCCCTCCTGAATACAGGGCTAGTGCTTTATCCACTATGCCACTTAGCTGTCCCCAAGTAGTGGCATTTTCAACAAATTCCTTTTGAGCTTCTATAGCCTTATTGTTTGTCTCCTGTCATTTCATAATCAGGGCTTATGACAGTGCTTTCCATAAAGTATATACTTTATAAATGTCTCTTGAATAAATTTAGTTGAATTAATATTTAAGGGTGAAACTAAATGAAAACCCCAAAGGACAACAGACATTTCCTTTTGTTAAGTGAAGAAATAGCCTCCTTCTCTCTGACTTGCTATGGTAAAAAATACAATTCATTTTGAAGGATCTATAACACTTTCTATGGCAAACAAATACCTTCAGAGAAGAATTTGATTGGTTTGGAGCTTTGGAATTTGGCAGATTGTCAGTAGGATTTAAATGCAAAGAGAAAAAAATATCATCTCTAACCCATGATTCAAAGCATGTTTGTAAAATACTCTTCATTGTTGGAGAATGATTACTCATTTTGCTTTTTCTCTGTGTGATGAATAGAGTCAGTGAGAACTTTGGAGAGGGCCCATTATGCTGGCTTCCAACTTTAAGAATAAAGTCACATAGTTCCAGGTCCTAACTCTTTTGAGGTCTTTGATGGGAGAAGAAAGATCCTGAGAATAAACACAAACACAGATGTGTCAGCACCTGAAGCATATCTCTGTCACTATCTTATTTCACTAGATACTCTGGGGATGTTCTCTTTGCGTGAGATTTGCAATTCTCTCCCTTTGTTGAGTTATCTCACTGCCAATGGAAGAGTTCATTTAGTCTGCATATTTGTGTGGTATATATTTTCCTCTGCATAATTTCTGATTTCTATTCACTATTTGCTTGGTTAAATGGGTTTATTTAATATTTGCTATGAATTCTAATTGTGAAATTGGTATTTTTTCATCAAATTCTATCTTGTTGGTCACATGGAAACATAGGTTTGGACTGGCACTGTAAAAGGGCACTTTCAAGTATGGAGAGTGCTTTCCTACTTCTCTTTGCCCCTTAAGTTTTAGGACTCATATCTATATTTTCAGGAAAGTGGTGACCAGCTCAAAGTTAGTGGTTTCTCAACTGAACTGTGGAGTTCTTCTCTATAGCCCTATTACTTATATTGTTTACTTCCTGATTCTATCCCCTTTGTTCATGTGTCTGATGAAAGAAAAAAATTAAAAAATGGCTGACATCCTTTCTTGAGTAATTAATAATGCTGTAGAAAGAGATTTGGGAAGAACTTTTGACCTTTTACAGAAATTAGATACTTTGTTCTTCTTTTATTTCAAGCTGAGGATTAAGGGGAGACCCATAGATTTTATATAATATATATAAATATATATATATATATATATATGTGTATATATATTCAGGATATCTATCTCTATGTCTACCTATCCTGTTAAGATTTTTAACAAGCAAAGAAATGCACCATAATAATTTCTATTATGTAATAGATACCTAATCTGGGGTCCATGGACCCCTAAATGCTCTACCAATATATTTCTCAGGGTTTGTGAACTTGGCTGGGAAAATTTAAAGTTTTATTTCTGTAAAATTAGTTTCTTCATAAATATCATATTTTTCTGCATTAAAAACATTTTGGGAAGAGATTTAGTCCCTCTCACACAATTGATGGCCCTTAGACCTAACATAAATCAGTCCTGAAGCAAACAACCTAAAAAGGACGAACCTCATCTAGGGTAGCATCTTGTGTGAGCACCTTATGTGTGAAGTTCTGTCCCTTCTTACTGTCCTGTCTCTCTACTCCCAACCCCCAGTGATCAATCGATCTCTCTCTCTCTCTCTCTCTCTCTCTCTCTCTCTCTCTCTCTCTCTCTCACACACACACACACACACACACACACACACACATACACACACACACAAAATCCTTCTTGCATGTGGACTTAATTACATGAATTTGCTACTACTTATTTCCCTATGAGGCTATACAGTTAATGAAGACAGGGTTTGTATATTATTTAAACTTTAGAGCTTCCCTTGTGGGAGAAAGCATAAGCGTAGACAGAGATGGATTTGGAATCAAGAGAACTAAGGATGCTGTGTCTCTGGCATATATTAGTTGTGTAATCCTTGATGAGTGACAGCTTTCCTCAGTCACCCAGATAACTTTCTAAGACTGTAGTTACTGACTTGAATTGGTAGAGGGAATTTTCTCATCAGGGATTCCCTACACCAATGAAATTAAAGATTTTGTCCAAAAACAAAGATCAACAAAGTAAATAACAAAAAAATCATACTACCAACACCTTCATATTGTAAGGGCTTAATAAATGTTTAATTAGTTTATCTATCAATTAATTACTTAATTGCTGGGGAAAAAAATAAATCCCTGAGTGTGTGGCCCATTTGGTGACAAAAATCTTTATGCAATGATGCAAACTATAGTGTCACATGGTCCAAGGAATGAGTAGGGACAGTGTGATTTGTGCTACTCTGTCAAGGACATTATGGAATGGGTGAAAACTGGAAGTCCAGGGATATGTATGTATGTATACATGTATGTGTGCGTGTATGTGTATGTATATATGTATACACATACATACACACCTTTAAATAGGTGTATATATACATAATACAACATACACACCTGCATACATACATGCATATATGCATATTTAAACATATATATACATATCTATTCCCACACATACTTCTAACACAGACATATGCATATACATAAATACATCTATTTACACATACATGAAAACATACGTGCATCAAACACACACATATATGTTAGTCCCTGAATGGGGCTACCAGATCAATGGATTGATTGTTCAGTGGGGAATAGTTAATTGGTCTACTGTTTTTGAGCAATCAATGAGTTAAAAACTAGTTATATGTGGGGTGCAAATGCCTAGGTCTGAGCCATATTCCCAAACCAAAATAAAAAAGCAAATCTACATAGTAATTGCATTTATGCCTCCCCAATATTTTTGGGACACATGGAATCTGGAAGTTCTCTTGTAACCAGTTGCCGGATTCAAATGCTCTGAATAATTTCAGAAGCACTTCTGAAAATCACTTGTGAAAGGCTGTATGCTATGCTGATAACTTTGTTTTGAAAAAGAGTACACATATTCAAAAAAATTGTGAGAATATTTTGCAGAGACAGCAGAGAATTATGGACTATCAACCTAAATAATAAGGATGCCATGCTCCAACCTCAGGAAGGCATGCATTTCCAGCAAAATTTTCATTGTCAATACGTGAGTAGTAAAAAAAAAAGGCAAGCTCTACAAAATAAAGATTTGCGGTTTTATGTAAAACTCTCTTCTACTCTGTATATGGAAATGTTCATTTCAGCTGTTAAGTTTACAATAAAAAATGTAGAGAAAAAGTAAACATAAGCAAGGCATTTTAACAGAAAAAAGACAATGAATGGGCAGAAAGGATAATTTTATTCTGTATGATGATAGATGATGCATCAAGATGATCAAGAAAATCAGTACATCTTTGGGGAAACCAGATGACAGACTGTGCTTTTAGCTATAAATGGGATGCACTCCATTATGGGAAAGAACAGACTATATTGAATATAATTTTTTAAAATTCAAGGTGGCTCTGCAGCAGCTTCATGAGCAACCTGGAATGGAGTAACAATGAGGAAGTTGTGTAGAAGATATAGTGAAGAATGGCTCAGAAGTTATGAGGCTTGGATGAGGGAAGGCAAAGAAGGAAAAGTTTTTAGTGATGAATCATACTTGCTGCTTGCTGAAAAACAGCACGACAACATAGACCAATCTGGTAGTCATTTATTCAGAAGAGATGACTTGTTTTGAGCAAGAGAGGGATAGTGTCAATAAGATAAAATGTGATCAGTCCAGAAGGGCCAAGTTCTCTATGATAAGAGATAGATGGGAATACAGGTTCATCCTTCTTGGTAATTCAAGAACATCGATACATAGAAATGTCTGTGATTTCACTGATGTGAATACTCCTTCCACCAACACAGTTAAGATAGGGTGCATGATATGCTACACTTTCAAAACAATACAGCATGATAGAACAAATATGTATTAAACATTGCAGATCACTATGGTAGGGGATAAAATAGTGTTTGTATAATACATTTTCCCTATCAAAAACACTGTACTCATTAGAACCATGATCTTCATGAAACACTTTAGGAGAAAAAAAAAAGTACTGATCATTAGCCTTATAGTTATAAGCCCTCCCCCCCTCCTTTTTTTTTTAGTGAGGCAATTGGGCTTAAGTGACTTGCCCAGTGTCAAACAGCTAGTAAGTGTTAAGTGTCTGAGGCCGGATTTGAACTCAGGTAATCCTGACTCCAGTGCCGGTGCTCTATCCACTGTGCCTCCCCCCTCCTTTTAACATATGTAGGCTTGTCCTTGTTAAAAGACACATAGCATCTTTCTATTTGTCTTATGTCTGTTTCCAAAATCTCTGAATCCTTTTTCCAAACTCTCAATGGTGGGTGTTCTCCTGGGTTTTAACCTTGGCATTCTTCTTTATATACCAGAAGTTTTTAACCTAGGGTCTGATAACTTCAAATTTTCCAACAACTTTTTAATAACTAATAATAACAATGACTAGCACTTATAAAGTTTTAGAAAGCAAAATCCTTTCAAATATTCTTATTTAAACTTTATGATCCTGGAAGAAAGGAGCTATTAATACCCCCATTTTACAAATAAAGAAACCAAGGCAGACGGAAGTTAAATGATTTGCTCAGCATTACATAGTGAACAAAGTGTTTGAAACCAGATCTGAACTCAGATCTCCTTGACTCTAGGTTCAATGTTCCATCCACTGTGTACTCTAACTAATTTACAATTAAATTTTATTAGTTACAAATCTTATCAAATAAAATAATAATTTTAATGTGACTAGAATAGTGCCTACACATAATAGATGCTATATAAATGCTTTTCCTATTCTTCCTTTCCTATCTCTTCTTCCTCTTTCAGTGTAATCAGTTCATATGGGAAGCTTAGGTATTTAGTTTTGTATAAATATATATATTTTTTTAGGCAATTGGGGTTAAGTGACTTGCCCAGGGTCACATAGCTAGTAATTGTTAAGTGGCTGAAGCCGGATTTGAACTCAGGTCCTCCTAATTCCAGGGCCAGTGCTCTATCCACTGCACCACCTAGCTGCCCCGAAATATTATTTTGAAAAATGATACATAGGTTTTATTAAACTTCCAAAAAGTTTTATCACATATGCAAAATTAAATATTCTTGCTCTATACTCTTGTCTCCAGCAATCTCATTCATTTTGTAAGCTTCGATGATCACTTAACAGAAAATTACTCACAATTGTCTATATCCATGTCTATATCTCTATCATCTAGCTCTGTCTGTATATGTCTATAATCTATCATCTATCTATCATCTTCTCTCTCTCCCTCTGTCATCTCTCTTTTTAGCACTACATTTTCACATTTATCTAGATGTACCAATGACATTTCAAAATGCTTTAAATGGGGATTATGATATTTCCCAAGAAACACATTGCAACTAAATTTACCCAGTCTCCCAGGTTGGTACCCTTCATGGTAACTGTGATTTCTATTTTCCATTTCAGGTATTATTATAAAATCCTGTCTTTTCTACCTTTTTAAAGTTCTCTGTTCTCAATAATATTTATTCTTATTACCACTCACCTAGATTTTCAATTGTGTTTTGGACTGACCTCTTTATTTATAGGTTTTATTTACAGATCTGGTCACATCACTCTTCTGCTGAATAATCACTTGTAGATCCCTATTATTTACTGAGAAAATTTCAAACTCTTTTGCCATAATACAAAGCCTTCCAAAATGTGGTTGCATATTAACTTTCTAGTCTTATCTAAGATATTCTATCCTCACACTTTTTACTTCAAGCAAAGTAAAAAAAGTAATCAAATATGTTTTATAATGTTCATATTTCCCTGTCTTTGCTAATTTTCCCTCTATAACTGGATTAACCTTCTCCTTTACTGCCTTTATCTAACCCAAACCTTTGACTCTTCATTTTCACTTACCATCAAGCTTTCCAACCATGTTATTTCTATCTTTATACCATCCTTCTCTCTTCTCACACAAATATTACTCCAGCAAAAGCCCTCATCCCCTTAGGCCTGAATTATTGCAATACCTTCCATATTGGTCTTATGTATTCTGTTTTTAATATATCCTTCTCACTGCTTTAAATAGGATATCCCTAAAGCAAATCTGACTAAAGGATTCATATTTTAAAATAGCCAATGAAATTCTAATTCCTTGAAGATAAAATATAAACTTCTTAGCCTACCATTTAGAGCTCTCCACAGTATCGATCACACTCCTTCAATTTTCTAGTCTTATTTTATACATTTCCTTTCATACAACCTCCATGCTAGTCAAATTAGCCTCCTATATTTTGTTTTATTCCATTGTATCTTTACAAAGATGCTTTTCCACATCTAGAAATCAGTCTCCCCACCTCTACTTCCTAGAATGCTTAGCTTCCTTCAAAATGTATCTTCTATATGCGACTATCTGGGTGTCCCCTTTCCCATTGTTAATGTTATATTCCTCTTAAAATAAAATTATATTAATATGCATATAAATCATTTGCATATAATTATATTTGCTTTTCTGTGTGGAACTTCAATTTACCCTTTAGAATATAAGCTTGATGAAGGCAGATATAAAGGTTTTTTGCCTTTATATCCCTAATGCCTAGCAAAATGCCTTTCACATGACTATGATTGTAGAATTGAATTGAAACAATAGCTACTTAACTGTCAAATTAAGAAAAAAACTATAGTATATCCATATTTCTAACCGATGGTTGAAGAGCAATATTTCTATACAGAATCAGAGTATTTTATATATTAAGATCAATTTACCTTTGTAATGATTGGGATGTCGTCACCTGCTGGAGACTTACTGTAGAAGAGTTCCGCCCATGAAGCAAAGGTCTTTGAGGGCAAGACCAGGAGTCTTTTCTTTGGCGTCAGGAAGTGACGTGGGCTAGTGGGAGGAAGAAGGAAGAGCCGGGTGCTCTGACTTGCTCTCTTTCCTGAGGACTCTGGCAGAGAAAGGAGCTAGAAATGTGCTCTCCCTATTTAATAGATAGGAATCTAGGCCTTTCTTTCTCTCTTTATCAAATTCTTATTCTCCTTAATAAATGCTTAAAAGTCTAACTCTTGCTAAAGCTTATAATTTATTGGCGACCACTCATTAGATATTTTAGACAGTTTAGCTAGAATTTTATCCCTTAACACCTTCCTTTCTAGTCCTGATGCTACAAAATGAACAACATGAAAGATGCAAGCTGATTGAAATGAAATATATATTGTGATTTTTATGAGCAAGGCCAAAAGATGAATGTAAATAAGAAATAAATGAGAAAGCTAAACATATGGTGAGATGCACTTGAAAACATTCTTTTTTTTAAAAGAAAGTTGAAAATTAGGATTCTGGGAAGGTAACAGACTTGGAAAACTCAAATCTAGATCTTTTGTTTGTGAAGTTCTATCCTATGGCATCTGGTGGCCAGTATCACTTCCCCTCTTCAAGACTAATTTCTTAATGGGTCAACATCAATTATCTGGTCAAAGGCATTTTCCAGAAAGCATATTCCTTACCAGGTTTTTATCAATGTGTATGTTTTGTTGTTTTTTGTTTGTTTGTTTTGGGTGTACAGAGTGGGGTGCTAGAGGGGTTAGGGAATAATGGTGAGTCCTGAATAGATCAATTTACTAGAGATTGGTGGCCTCTGGTAGAAATTGTCCTTAGTTTAACTAACGGATTAAATTATTAGATATGTGCATGTTTTAAAGCCCTTTTTAAAGCAAAGGGAGGTGCTGAGAATAAAACGTACACAACAAAATATTTTCATACGTATGTAGACAAATATATACACTCAGATATATACAGATACATATGGGCATATATATGTATATATATGTATATATAAGCAAATATGTTTACATATATATTATGGATACATCTATAGATTTGTATTTGTGTACATATAATATGTGTACATTTACAGGAGAAACCAATATACTGAAACATTTAAGCTAATAGTCTTGTCATTTTGGATTCTGATTAAGGTGTAAAATAGTTTGAAAGTGCTTAATCACAATACTACTGTACAAGTCCTGCTTTTCGAGAACCATTATTTTCTTTTACAGAGTGACTGCAATAGAGAATCTACTTGATTTGCATTATGGTATTTGTCAATAAATCACAAACCCAAAACAATCAGATGGCTATCCCAGAAATATAAAGTAAAAGAGAAAATACTTGGTTAAATTGTTTTGACTAAAAGCAATGAAATCTGTTTACTTGGTCAAGGCTGAAAGTGAACATTCTTGGCATCCAATCATTAAGCTCAACTATATTTTTCCTCACATTCAAAATATTTTCAGGCTGTTATATAGACAGAGCTGAAGATTTCCATGGAAACCAAACCAGAATGAGATAGGAAAGGGGGAACAAGTAAGAGTATAGTAAATGTCTTTTGGGCTTGCTGCCTGACTTTCATTAGGCCCACCCAGATTTATTTTAGACCCTGGGCACGTGGGCCAGAGCTTATTTTCATGGCTGTCACATAACATATGGTTAGAGAAAACATATGTAGTTCACTGCCAGTAATCAAGGAGAAATAACTTCACACAGAAGTAATATCCTACAATATCCTCTAACTCAATTTATAATCATATGGGTTCACATCAGTTGTGCCTTCTGTGCCGAGATATTCTAAGATTTCTTTTTAATATCCATTTTTATCAGTTCTTCAAACACAATTTCATTCAATTTCTATAATTCATTTATTCAAGTAATATTTTTAAATGCAGAATCATTTAGGTATGATAACAGGGATTGTTGTTGCTATTTTGCATTTTGGAAATTACATAAGGAATTTTCTGTGTCATGAGCTCTGGTTGTAATCTATATGTGATTTTTATGCTTGGCAAGGTGCTAAAAGGATAAAATGAGCTAAGTGCTAATAAATGCTAACTATGATTATTCTTCCTATTGTTATTGATGTAGCTGTTGCTGTTATTGAAGGGTTAACAAAAAACCAAAGACTATTGAGCAGAAGAGGGTAGAATACATAATACATAGTCCCATATGTCTCAAAAGTCACATGAACAGGCTATTGCTGTATAATAGATATCAATGATTTTTTCAAAATTCATTTCTTCTGTTAGGATGTAAAGATGACCTTTAGTGTTGGATAATTATATATCTGGATATATATATATATATATATATATATATATATATATATATATATATATATAAATCTATCATCTACCTATCTCTTGGATATAGCTATCTATAGGATAATTATATAATTGTGTATATATGTATATGTATATATAGAGAGGATAATATATATATTTTTTAAGTGAGGCAATTGGAGTTAAGTGACTTGCCCAGGGTCACACAGCTAGTAAGTGTCAAATGTTTGAGGCTGGATTTGAACTCAGGTCCTCCTGACTCCAGGGCCGGTGCTCTATCCACTGCACCACCTAGCTGCCCCGAGGATAATAATTTGTGTGCATATATATACATATGTATACAAATTTTGATTCTTTGTAGGATCTGTGAGATTATTGATGTGGGTACTTCATTTAATGATGCAACAATCAGATAATATACTCTCTAAATGATCTGGGTAAGCTTAATATTACTACCTGCAGTTCTGCAAAACAACACACACTTTGCCAATTATTTGTTTTCTCTTTTAACTGATTACTAGTTATCTTTCTTTTTGTCTTTCTAACAAAACACACATATGTCATTCCCTTACTTTTTTGCAACATCAAGCTTTATTATTCAATTTAACAAAATTTTTCTTACTGTCTTTTGTTTTTATACAAGTTTCATTTCCAAATATATCCTTCCTATCTCTTCTACCTACAGCTTTATAACAAAGAAGAAAAATAAAACAAAAAAGAATAAATAAAACAGTTAGACAAAACTACGTGATGTATCAATTGAATATGATTGTACATCTAATGTTCCATACCCATAATCTCTCTCCTCACTCTGCAAAGATGGAAGAGAGGGGTATTTCTTCATATCTTGTATTTTTGGGGGGTGGGGGGAGGATAAGCTTGGTCATTTTCATTGCACAGTGATTTTCTAGGTTTGTGTTTTTTGCATTTATATTATTGTAGTCATTGTATATAATTTCCAGGGATTTTTAGTTCACTTGGCATCATCTCATATAACTCCCAAAGCTTCTCACAATTTTATATATTTATAGTTTCTTACAGCATAGAAATGTTGTATTATATTCATGCAGAATAATTTGTTTAGCCATTTCCCAATTGATGTACACAGACTTTGTGCTCTAGTCTTTGCTTCAACATATCATCAACATGCATTTATTAAGTGTCCATTGTGCCAAGTACTAAAGGAGAGAAATAATTTGGATAAAACATGATCACTGTTCTCATTCTGTAAAGGAATAAAACAGAAACATAGATTACTATGATATTTAATAATATATAATAAAGACATTATAGACCTATAGAAATCTAATGTTGTGTGATGTCAAAAGTGGACTATTTATAAACTCTCCAATCCTTTATGATTTTTCAAGACTTTGAAAGTCAGACTAAACAGATTTAAAACTGTATATAATAAGAGCAGCTAGGTGGTGCAGTGGATAAAGGAGTAGCCCTGGATTCAGGAGAACCTGAGTTCAAATCTGCCCTCAGACACTTGACACTTACTAGCTGTGTGACCCTGGGTAAGTCACTTAACCCTCATTGCCCCGCAAAACAAAAACAAAAACACAAAACAAAACAAAAACAAACTAACAAAGCCTGTACGTAATACTCAATATTTGAAGGACTTTCATATAGAAAAGAAATTGGAATGATTATATTTGATTCCAAAGATCTCAGCTAAGAGCAATAAGTGAAAGCTGAATAGAGTCTAAATTAGACTTGTTTAAGGAAAGAATTCCTAGAAAATTACAGTCAGAAGAAGACAAAACAGAAGAAGCAGAAGGAGGAAGAGGAGGAGGAGGAGGAGAAAGAGGAGAGAGAAGGAGAAGAACAAATAGAACAAAGAAGAAGTTGTTTTTCAAATGTGGAATGGGCTGCTTAAGGACAAAGTGGCTTCCCCCAACTAAGGGTCTTTGGGTTGAGACTAGATGATCACTTGTCTTATAGATGAAATTGTTTAGGTATAGGTTGTTCTAGGTGGAGTCTGAGTTCCTTTCCAACTCTGAAATTATGTGACTTCAGTTTGATGCTGTAGTTTCTAGCTTATAACTAGATCCAAGAATCAAGGTGTAGTCTAAAATAACACCATGTAGTCTATTGCCCCACCATGATCTGGATACTATGCTTTTATGAATACAGACTCACGTATCACTATTACCCAAGAACTCAGATGAGACAAAGATCATCCACTTAATTTTCCTTTGATTATTGTCCTTATATTATCATTTTGGACATCTCAAATCCTGAAATTGATCAACCCACAAAATACTTTTCATACTCATGAACTCTCCTTCTCTTTCTTCCTCTCCCTCTTTTTTCCTCTCTCTTCCTTCTCTCTTTGTCTTTGTCTCTGTCTCCATGTCCCCATCTTGACCCCTATGTATGCATAAGCATTAAAATACATTTCTCTTATATACACACACACACATATATATATACCTATACATATATACATGCATACATACATATATGGATAAGATATATGTGGATAAGATATATGGGATATGTAATCTTATCCATGTTGTGCAGATTACATATGAGGTATTTTCTCACCATTCTTTTTGTATTTCCTCATGAAGTCAGGGAATCATACATTTTGCCGGTGGCGTTGCTTCTAGTCTCTTCAAAATTATCTAATGACTTTAACATAAAATACCAAATAACTTCTGAGAGAATGGAAATAAGCATATAATTATGATAAGCATAATCTAATGGAAATCACATGGGTTTGCCCACCTATTAGGATGCACCTATTTGACCATGGACAGTTAGTTTACTAAACCTTCTTGGCTCATTCCCTCTTTTGTAAAATGAAGTTGGACTCGATGCTCTCTGAGGTCCCTAGATCTGTGATTATGTGACAAATTCTAATCAGATGTTATTACTAATATCTTATGCTGATTAGTGTGAAAATGTAGTGTCACTCATTTCATTTAACACAATGACTATTCTGATCAGTTATCATCCAAGAAGTCCATATAGCCTATTGGAACAATTTATCTAGCAGGTTATTGAGCATCATCCTTAGCAGTGGCCTGGTTTCTAAGTAAGTTCTTTTACTGTTGTATAGAAGTAGAAAGTCTCTTACTTTGGAATTCACAATTGGAATGATCAACCTTTGGATAAATATTTCACACATTTCCTTCATTTTCTATTCAAAAGTATAATGATCAATCATTCCCTGTAATAGTATACTGCATTTGAAACGAATGTGCTTATAAATATTATAAGAAACACATGTTAAATCATGTAAAATAAAAGTCCTGCTGGCCTTTGAATACCTAAGTTGCTCAGTAACAAATATTTCTTCTAAATTAAAGTACATGTATCATTAGGAGATTTGACATATGGGTAGAAATGGGTTCTGGGCTTTGAGATTAAATGAATGGACAGAAACCTACAAGGGACATTATAGGCATGCTCCACTTTTCATATTTAGTGTGTTACAGGAGTGTCTTTATTCAATTTGATTCAAAGAGGCAGAGTTGAAGCTTTGGAGTTGTCTTTCTTCAGAGTTGTCCTGAGACAGCTAGGTGGTAGGTATGGTGTAGAGAGAAGTGGACCTGGAGTAAGAAAGTTGTTGTTTTGTCATTTCAGTTGTATCCAACTCTTTATAACCCCATTTTCTGGGCAAAGATACTGGAGTGGTTTGTCATTTCCTTCTTCAGCTCATTTTGGCAGATGAGGAAACTGAGGCAGAGTTAAGTGATATGCCAGGCTTACATAGCTTTCAAATACCTGAGACCAGACTTGAACTCAGAAAGAACTGAGTTAAAATTCTACTTATACTCTACATCAAATGAGAAAATATTTATAAAGTGCTTAAAATAATGTCTGGGACATAATGGGTACTACAGAAATGTTTATTTCCTTCCCCTTTTATACCTTTCTCTCCCCCATATATCTCACATCAAGTTACTCACAGTGTTCTCCAACTTTTCATCTATCCTTGCCATTTTATTTCATATCTTTGAGAACTATCTCCAGCACTTAGCACAATGCCTGTCACATTTTATTAATCAATTAATCAAGAAGCATTTAATAAATAATTACTATAAGCTTAAAATTAGCCTGAGATTAAGGAAATAATATGAAAAGAAACATGTCCTCTAATCCAGGAAGATAGGGTTCAAGTTCTATCATAGTACATAAATGCTATGTAACCCTGGGAAAGTCATTTAACCTCTCAGTGTCCTAGGCCACTCTCCAAGACAGTAAGCTACAGAGAAGATGCCATTCTCCTTAGGTAGAAGAGATTTTTCTTGCCTGGGATTTTATAGATCATAAAATCATAGGTTCCATTCATATTTTCTTATATATCATATATTCTGCTTCATTACCATATTACTGGAGTAAGTTTCTAGTGCCCATCCTTTGTACCATACCAGAATGTGGGATGAGCAATATCTATCATTTCATTTTTGTGGCCTAACTCAAATATTGTTATCCCATCCCCAAAACATCTACCACTCAGTAGATAGGTCCTCAGAAGCCTTTCTAGCTTGGTAGTACCAGAGAGACTGTGCTGTCATAATATTCAAGAAACATCACGTGAAAAAAGAAGGTATTAGAGAAGAAATTGGTAAAGGGTTATATGAAATCATAGTCGTATTGAAAGGAAAAAAAAGCAAAATGAAAAAAGAGTAACAAAAATTCCATATGTAATTTACCATACAAATTTACTATACTAAAGGCCATAGATCTGACTATGAAAATTAACCAATGTCACAATCCCAGCAAAATTAAAAGGAGGTTCCTCATACTTCCCCTTTGTGACTATTATGGACCAACACCTACTATTGATACCTAACTACATTCAGTTATTTGACAAATATTTATTAAGAGCCTACTGTGTAATTAGTACTAGGCTAAGTGAAGTGTTAACTTCTCTATTATACTGTATTCTGTTACTTTCAGCTGAAGAATATCCTTAGCTAGTGTAAGAGAAGGTTGTGATTTTCCATACTTTTCTGGCAAAGGAAGTAAGCTTTTTATGTTAGAAATTATAGCTCTAGAAATATTATCCTCAAAAATGATACACACTCTCTTCTTTGGTAATCCAATTTTGTGTACCCATTTATAAGAAAAGCACTGACTAATACAAATTCTTTTACTTTAATATTTTGTTGAGTCTTTGTTCCTACCAGTATGAATGCCAGTATGAATGTTCCTACCAGTATGAATAGCAATATACTTTTACCTAGTAATACTGTATTACTCTCATTCATGATTTTCCATGAATCTTCCCTTGATTATGAACCCAAAGGTTGAAAGGCCTTCCTCTTGTTCTTTTCACATACACACATACACACACACACACACGCACCCATACACACATATGTGCACATATACACACATTTGTGTGACCCTGGGAATATATATATATATATATATATATGAATATATATCTCTGTGCATGTTGACACACATGCATGTACATGTACATCTAGAGAGTTTGATCTCTCATATACAAGACACATATACATGCATATACATTTTATATACACATATGCATATATATGTAAATGTACAACTACATAACAAATACAACCAATTTTTCAATAATGCATGACATTGACTTCTTGACTATGTCTAATTATTCACTATATGCTACTCTTATACTTACTCACCAGTCATTTTCCATTTGCCTTTTTCTTCACTTTGATACTCTGTCATTATGGAACTTAATGAATTGCAGTTATAATGCTATAGAGATAAACTTTTGTAGCAACCAATACCTTGGAGTGATTGAAAAGGCTATATAGTTGCCCAAGTATGATTCAACTGAATCTCATCTTCTTCCAATTTGCAGACAATTTGCAATCTAAAAATTCATCTCATTGCTGATCTAGTCACAACCCTTCTTCTTACAGTTTTGATGTAACTTGCACAAGATGACAAAGGTAAGAAATGGCATGGCCAGATTTCAACATAAATCCTCCCACCAGAAAGCCAGTAGGCATACACATACATGCACACACATATAAACACACATATGTCTATCTATACATACACACATGTACATGTATGCATGTACATATGTGTGTATATACATAATTTTTTCATCTACCATAATGTAAAAGTACTGTTCTTTGAGTCAAAAATTTGGATTCACATATTAACTCCACAATATTACCACAAATATCTAGCATTTATACAGCACTTTAAGATATGCACAATCCTTCACAAATATTATTTCATTTTATCTTCACCATAATCCTGGGAGGTAGGTGCTACTATTATCCTCATTTCAGAGATGAGGGAAATGAATTAGAAAGAAGTTTAGTGAGTTGTTAGGTTTACAAACTTAGTAAGTGTACAAGTACAAATTTGAACTCAGGTCTTCTTTATGCTAAGTCTAGCTTTCTATTTACTGTGCTACGTAATTCCTTACCTTGGGGCAAATTGAGGCAAATCATTTAGTTTCTGAAATGCAGGTTCTTCATCTGTAAAATGAAATTAATCACTATTACACTATTTACCTCACAGGTTTGTTGTAAGGAATTATCGAAGTTTATAAACTTTAAAGTGCAATATAGGGGGCAGCTAGGTGGCGCAGTGGATAAAGCACCGGCCCTGGATTCAGGAGGACCTGAGTTCAAATCCGGCCTCGGACACTTGACACTTACTAGCTGTGTGACCCTGGGCAAGTCACTTAACCCTCATTGCCCCACAAAAAAAAAGTGCAATATAAATATAAATTATGAGTAAAATACCCAAGGAGTGGGAGCAATCTGAACAAAGAAGTGGAAATTCAGATGGAAGTACCATGAAAAAAAATTTTAAAACACCCTATATGATCAAAGTTATAGACAGAGCTAGAAGGCATTTTGGAATTCATCAACTATAGTTTCCTCTTTTTACATGTATACATATATGGGTATATATGCATGTATGCATATATATAGTTATCTATCTGTATCTATGTCTCTATCTATAACATCCATCCATCCATCCATCCATCTATCTATATATCTATCTATCTTATCTATCTACCTTTAACAAGCCACTTTTTACCTGAATTACAACTAGGACATATAAAGCCTTAAAGTTCCCTCACAATAACCCTGTATAGTCAATAGTGCAAATATTATTATGTTCCCCATATTTGTTTAGACTTGTGATTTCATTGATGTCTGGAGTTCCCAATGTGGACAGATTTACAAAATTGATCTGTGAATGATTGTCTTCGGGATTTTCTTAAGTGAGCTGAGAGATTAGGTTATTTACCCAAAGCCATATAGCTAGTATGTGTCAGAGAGAGGATTTGAACCCAGGTCTTACTAATTTAGAAGTCTATGAAGTTTGGGGTCAAAATATAGATGAATTGGCAATGTAGTGCTATTATCACAAAAGTAAATGTACTACAAGTATATCAAATAGAAATATAGTATTTGAAAATCATGAAGTAATTTTCACAATATCATCAAGTGGTACCACATACACATAGACACACACACAAGTTTCTATAATCCACAGCTTAAAAGAACCTTGAAAATCTCGAAGAAAGTTTAGGAGAGAGCAATAAAGATGATTAATATGTCTATAGAGACAGGTTGAAAGAACTCATATTAGCTAAATTGGAAAAAAAGACAGAGGGGCAAGTAGGCATTCAAGTACAGGAACGGTGATTTTATAAAGTATGGTGATCAGCTTTCCATCTCCACTGAGAGAACAAGAGTCAGTGAGCTTGAAATGATGTATACTGGATGCAGGTTAGCTAAAAGGAAGAGTGCTCTACTACTGTGGGCTGCTAAATACAATAATGGTAGGTTGTGAATTTCCTTCCCTGGAGGTCCTTCAGAATGGGATATAAGCTCATTTGTCCAGTATAATTTATAAGAGGTCCAACCCCAAGACAGGTGCAAAGAAAGATGACCCCTTGAGGTGCCTTAAAAGCACTATGATTCCTAATCTTTGCTATACTCTGTAAATTGTGTTTTCTTATTTGTTAAAGGATAATGGAGGTACATTTCAGGGAAAAGGAAACAGTGTAATTTTTTTATTCATTTTTTCATGTGCATGAATTTTTATTCAATATAAAATGCTTTTACAGACAACTTGGAGTTTTCTATAATCTAAAATAATTATTAGTTGTTTATAACACACCTTTAGTTTGCTTACTAGTTCAGGTTAAACAGCTAATATATTTAAAGATATTATTAAACAAATTATTGATAATATAGAACACTTGTTATTGTTATTCCTCATCCCCTTTCATATTGTGTGTGCATTTAGGAAAGTCAAACCAATTGAATATTCAATTCAGAAAGTAATAAAATATAATGCAATTTTCCTCCCAAAAGGTTTTATTTACTTAGAAAAATATGCTATTCTCTGAACGCCTGCACACTTAATTCTGTTACAGTTAGTTTAAATTATACAAGAATTTTATATCACAGATTTCTGTGGCTTGTGCTAACAAAGATAAATGAAAGCAGGGATTTCAATAAAATTTTGCAAACAATTCTGTTATAGCTTGTCAAATACGCACAAGATATGAGCTCTAAGTCCTTTCATTTATGTGTCAATGTTAGGAACATCACTGAATGAAAGGATGGACGAACACATACAATCTGTACACAAAAGGATAAAAAGACAACTCTTGCCTGAAGCTTTTAACTATTTCTTTTGCACTGATATTTTCTTTCCTCTGAAAAAGATTCCATTCTCTTGAAAATATAGCTGAAGTGAACAAAAATTTCCACCAAGTTCCTAAAACATGCAACTCATGTCTTAAGAATGGTACTTTTTTAAAATAAAAATTGATCTACTACTTTATATTTGTAAAGTGCTTTCTAGTCATTAATATTTCATTCTTTATAAGGTAAAATGATTCAAAATGAGTGGCAGTTATTATCGTATTCCCCATGACTGTTCCTCATCTGAGAACAAATGACTTACCAAGTTTACATAACATATTGGTGACAGAGATGAAATTAGAAATATGATTTCTTGACTCACGGTCCTGTGTTTCAATTTTAAACAAAGACCCAGGAGCCAGGGTTGGGGTGGAATTGACATAGGACTAACACTCAGCATTTTGAATACTTGCTGTACCAGGAAGGAAATCAAAATAGAAAATAAACCTTTTATCAGCTGGAACTTTTTTTTTAAAGATGTAAGTTTGTTTTAACCTAGAACATTTTAAAATAAAAGTTTCTTTTATTTCATAGTAACATTTTGTATTTTGCTATGTTTATACTTATAAAATTAACTTCATAATTGCATTTTGTCTTCATAATAATCTCATGTGATTTTAAGTAGTAAAAATAGCTTTATCCCCATTGAATTGCTGAGGTGATTAGAATTAGAGAGGTTGTGTGCCAACGGTCAGTGATTTCTTATTGTAAATTCAATGCTGGCTCAGTGGAAAGAATAATAAAATTGAATTCACAACCAGTTTGAAAGCTTACTCTCTTACTCCCACCTGTGTGACCTAAGGCAAGTCACTTCTCTTCTATAAAACTCAGTTTCTTCATACTTAAAATAAGGGGTTGGACTGATTCAGGGCATCTAAAAGAGATTTCCAAGGACCCCTAGTAGTCCCTGACACCTCTTCAGGAAACCCATGAAGTCAAACTATTTTCATAATAATACTAAAGCATTTTTATTTCTATTAATGGAGTATATCAATAGATAAACTCACGAAAACAAAAGCTCTTATAAATCATCATTAACTTTGTTTTTTTTGTTTGTTTGTTTGTTTGGTTTTTTTTTAGTGAGGCAATTGGGGTTAAGTAACTTGCCCAGAGTCACACAGCTAGTAAGTGTTAAGTGTCTGAGGCCGGATTTGAACGCAGATACTCCTGACTCCAGGGTCAGTGCTCTATCCACTGCGCCATCTAGCCACCCCCACCATTAATTTTTTTTTTTTTTTTTTTAGTGAGGCAATTGGGGTTAAGCGACTTGCCCAGGGTCACACAGCTAGTAAGTGTTAAGTGGCTCTGGCTGGATTTGAACTCAGGTCCTCCTGACTCCAGGGCCGGTGCTCTATCCACTGCACCATCTAGCTGCCCCCCCATCATTAATTTTTAATAAAGTAGTTTCCTGAAACAAAAAATTTTGAGATTAACTGGACTAGATGACGTTCAAAATTCATTCTAGCTCTAAGCTTACGTATATCTTTTTTTTTTAAATATTCATATATTTAATTGTATCATAATATACAAACCAGATCCCTAGAGTCTCCTACTTAAAAACCTCAGATGGGCAAACATACAAGAAATAGTCATGTTCACCACAAAGTACAAATAATATATGTGTTGTTCCTTCTACTTAATCTCTTTTTTTTCCTTTCCCTGACACCTTACAAATATTAGAGAACTTAGTGATATTCTTCCCCTCAAAGTTGGTGAAAAAATACATCCCATGGGCATCACTAGGATAACTTATTAGATGCATATAACTATTTTCTGAAGTACCTTGGATTTTAAAAAAAAAGAGTATGGGTAAAAAAAATACAAATTAACTCTAAGGGTGGAGACTAGCCCAAAGCCACTATGTAGCCAATGTGACTGCTGTTGGAGATGGTGATATTAATTTTTTTTAGTGTAAAGCAGATAAAAATTTAATTGAGGAACATTTAACAAAATAATTTAAAACCCAAAGAAACCATATGTTAATATGTTGTTTTATTGTTGTTAAATTTACATTGAAGTTTTATTATATTTTAATATAATAATATTTTTCAACTACATATAGATATTTTTAACATTCCTTTGTATAAGATTTTTATTTCCAAATTTACCCACTTTTTCTCACCTCTCCCCTTTCCCTAAAAGCAAGCAATCTTATATAGGTTATACATATACAATCATATTAAACAAATTTCCATATTAGCCATGTTGTGAAAGAAGAATCAGAATAAAAGGTAAAAACCATGAGAAAGAAAAAAAAATAAAAAGGTATGCTTCAATCTGTATTCCAGTTCCATAGTTCTTTCTCTGCATATGGAAACCATTTTCCATCATGAGTCTTTTGGAAATGTTTTGGGTATTGCTGAGAAGAGCTAAGTCTATCACAGTTGATCATTGTACAATGTTGATGTTATTATGTACAATATTCTCTTGGTTCTGCTCATTTTACTCAGCATTAGTTCTAAGTCTTTCTATGGTTTTTTTTTCTGAAATCTGCCTGTTCATCATCTCTTAAAGCACAATAGTATTTCATTACATTCATATACCAAAGCTTGGTCAGCCATTCCTCAGTTGATGGGCATTGCCTCAATTTTCAAATTTTTCTCCAAATCTCTAATTGTTTTTTTTTTCAAGACCACAATCCATCTAAAACCACCCCTGGAACAATGTAAAATAGTAACAGCTAAAGCAAAGATCAACAAACCAGAAAGATGATAGAAGAGAAATTCCCTTCCCTCTCATTTCCTCCATATACACGGCACAATGATAAAGAATCTGATCAGAGGTGGAATTTGGACTCAGGTCTTCCTGATCCAGGTCTGACACTCTGCCCTCCTAGTTGTTCTTAAAAAACATTAGATTTTAGACTCTTTATTTATTATAATAATATATTAGTAGACTATTTGTATAGGGAAATACTAGTGAGGAAACTAATTTTACCAGGGCAGATCAATGCCTCTTCTTCAACTTTTAGTCTATTGGCACCCTAGAATATGCTATCTATTTTTTTAGTTGACCCCTTTTCATAGATATAGGAAACACAGTGTGTTAGAATGTGCTCTGAAACTTTCAGTTTCAGAATCATCTGAATATGTAGAGGTTAAGTAGCTTGTCCAGGGTCACATAGTAAATATTTGTCAAGAGGTCGATCCCAGGTATTCCTAAGCGAGTACTCTTTGTTCAACAGGTGATGAATATCAGATCATTTTTAGGACAATGGGACACAAAGGTCAAGCTCTTATAAGTAAGTTGAAGACCATCTATTTTTTTTATCCTGAGATTGCTTTCAACTCAGTCTAGTAGCTGTGATTGTTATTGTTTAGTTGTTTCAGGTGCATCTGATTCTGTTACTTCATTTGGGGTTTTCTTGGCAAACAGTGGAATGGTTTACCTTTTCCTTCTCCAGCTCATTTTATAGATCAGGAAATAAATACAAAAATAGGTTCAGTCACATTTTCAGAATGATTCAGTGTGGCTGTGGTAGAAGTGGGAACAGAAACCATAACGCTGTCTCTTCATTCAGTGCTCTTTCCACTATAGCACACAATCAAATTGAGGCAAACAAGTTTAAGTGACTTGCCCAGGGTCACACAGCTGGTTAGTGTCTGAGGCCAGATTTGAACTCAGAAAGAAGAATCTTCTGGACTCCAAGACTGATAGCGATCTATCTACTATACTACCTAGCTGCCCCACATGCCTAATAGATACTAAGAAAAACTTTATTCCCTGCAGTTTAATTCTATCACAGCTACATTGAATCATTCTGAGCATTTCACTAAACTTATTTTTGTGATTATTTCCTCACCTGTGAAATAAGTATAATAGAAGATAATTAAAATCAGGAGTATTATACAGTATATAGTGTAACTTTCTCATTGTTCAGATGAAAACAAACAAACAAACAAACAGAGACCTAAGGAAGATCAGTGATTTAACCAAGATTCCAGAACAAGTTAGAGGCAAAGCTAGAACTTAATCATATTCTTTTACTCTATTTCCTGTCTTTTTTCTCAACTGTAGCACATTAACTTCTTATTTCCATCCTGTCTACATACCAATTACACAGGACTTGTGGGAAAATCAAATGAAATGGGTTTGACTTCTTTGGAAACTAATTTGAAAATTCTTCATGTTAGAGTAGAGATTCATTCATGATCATAGATAGCAATGATCCATCATAATTCTGAAATGAGTAGACAAATGAATCAATTTTAGACCCTTTTCACAAGAAATATAAGTGCTGTGCAATTAGAAATTTGTAAATAATTATAAAACAAAATTGTGAAGAGAAAAGATGCTTCTAAAGTCATTCCAGTAGGTATCAAGCTTTGACTCTTATTTAAATGTGAAAAATAATGGCTTATCTAATCAGGAAAGAAAAGTTCTTTAATGTTTAAAAAGACAAAGAGTAGAGTTTCTGACATTTTCGATCACATAAGTCCAATTTAAATTTGTAGTAGGATAATGGAATTAATGTTAAACTATAAACCTTTAAATATTTAGAAGTAAATAGGTATTTAAAGCAATAAAGGCAATGAGAGCTGGAGGTAGAGGAAGTACATTGTACTACTTGAAACATTTTTGACAAAATTTCAAGATCAATAAATGAAGATAATTATATGTCTTATGTAGGTGTCCCATTTAGCACAATAACTCATGTAAATGAACTTCATAATTAATCCTGCTTTAGATATAAGCATTGGCCCATTATTTGAAAACTGGCTAACAAATAGTACCAAAAAATAGAATGTGTCAATCAGTTAATCAAAATGGATGGAACCTCTTCAATTGTTTTATATTTAGAGAAGATGTAAATTACAATAAAAGAGGAAAGACTAATAGTAAGCTATAGACATCAAGAATGAGGATATGGAGAAAAAATAATAATGTGGAAATTACTTGGGATGATCAATAATTTTGATATTTTTATAATGGCAAAGGTTATGCACATGTGCTTCTACTGACACTGGACTAGTTTAAAACTCTGACTGATGAGATGAAATTGGATTGAACCAGTTTTTCCCACCTTTAGTTGTATTTTTGTCACTTAACTCTGGAAGATTTCATATCATAAACATTTATTTTACTGTTCCCTTTTGTTCTGTTTTTAATTCTGTGATAATAAAGAATGGATATTAATTCCAGGAAATGTGCAAAAGTTGTATTTATTAAAAAGCATACTTAGATGATTATGAGATATATTGTACAGGCTGCTGGTGTGGAGAAACAAAAAAATCTTAAAAATCATTCAAGTCCATAATAAAACAGAATCAGTCATAACAAAGCACAAAGGAAAGTGAAGTTAAAATGAAAAATAAGACCAAAACCTTTCATTTTAAAAGAAAATTATTAAAGTATTTTATTATTTTTCAGTTGCATGTAGATATAGTTTTCAACATTTGTTTTTATAAGATTTCTAGTTTCAAATTTTTCTCCCTTTCTTCCCTTCCTTCCCCATTCCCCAAGACAGCAAATAATCTGATATAAATTATATATGTACAATAACATTAAACATATTTCTGCATTAGTCATATTATAAGAGAAGAATCAGAGCAAAAAGGAAAAACCTTAAAAAAAGAAAAACAACAGCACAAAAAACCCCAAAAGAAATAGTACGGCTCAATCTGCATCCATATTCTATAGTTTTTTTTTCTGAATTTGGAGAGCATTTTCCATCATGAGTCCTTTGGAACTATCTCGCACCATTGTATTGCTGAGAAGAATCAAGTCTATCACAATTGATCAACACATAATGTTGATAATAATGTGTACAATGTTTTCCTGGTTCTGCTCATCTTACTCATCATCAGTTCATGCAAGTCCTTCCAGAAAACCTGTCATTTTTTATTGCAAAGTTCTTTAACCTTGAGAAAACCATAAAAGACCATCAGAAATACCTGGAAACTGGAGGAGTTGTTAATGATTCTTTTGCAGTGCAGTATAAGCATCTTAAATTTGGAAGAATATGAAGAAGACTGGGAGAGAAACAGACACAGACATACAGACAGACTGATAGGGAGAAATGGACAGAGACAGACCAGAGAAGGAAAGACAAAGACAAAGACAGTGACAGGGAAGGGGAAAGGCTTAGGGGCACAGAAACTAAAAGAGAATTACAGAAAGATAAAATGTGCATGTGCTTGTATAAATATCTATTTACTACAACAAAATGCATTGGGGGGGGTCACTGGATTATGAGTGTATAGTCCTTAGAGAATGCACAGATTTTTCCTTCCTTGCAAATCTGGATTGATAAAAGATGCCCAGTTATTTCCTGCTGATTCCAATCCAACAAATTGAAGATTGAAAATCTATTTCTATTCATATGTGACAGAGGAACTAATACTGTATCATGACAAAATGTCTGCTAGTTGATTGTAGAGTGAGAAGAGACAATGACGCAGTAGATTTTGAGCCGGACTTATCATATGCAAAAGGGATATTTTTTTCAGAAACTGTAATGGGGTTTTATCCTTTCTTTTGTGGCTGTGTGTGAAGGAAGAACTATTTTGAGCTTCTGGGTCATGGCAGAAATATATTATTTTCCCAGTTGTTAAGCTTGAGGCCTCTCCTTTGGTGTTTATTCTTTGATGTTAAGTGAATGAGGATGCAGTGATGGAACTAACCATGCAGTGACTTTGTGCAACAATTGAAGTTGATCGCAAAATTAACTGGAGGTAGTATCAGTGGCTACTGGAGTGGATGGAGCTGATGATAGGAATCACCTACAGATAGATATGGAAATTCAGTTATTTAACAATGGTAACAGTTTAATGGAGTGACTCTTCAAAAGCTAAGGGCTGGGGGCAGCTAGGTGGTGCAGTGGATAAAGCACTAGCCCTGAATTCAGGAGGACCTAAATTCAAATCCAGCCTCAGACACTTGACACTTACTAGCTGTGTGACCCTGGACAAGTCACTTAACCCCCATTGCTCCACAAAAAAAAATAGTTAAGGACTGGTTTTGGACCATAGAGAGGTAATGATACTCAGAGTAATCAGAAAGCTATACCTGAAGGGAATTTCAGGCAGATTCCATGAAGGGAAAAATGAAAAATGTATTCCCTGGGTCAAGAGTTGGTAGGTGCCCCTTTGAAATATGTCTTCTTTACATGTATACCTAATTATCTTTGTACTTTTTGTCTGAGTCCACCCTCAGCAGAGACCTTGTGCATGCAAGTTGAGTATATGAACCCAGTAACAGGGGTAGTTTTAAAATCTTCTCTTATTGCTATATGTTTTCATTAAATCTCATTTGTAAAAGCTAACACAGTTCAAATGACTTCTGATTGGTGATTGGGAAGGCTCAGGAATGATATTTTTAGAAGTCCCAACAACTCCAGATTATTCCTAGTTGATATTTCTCTCTATGGACCTCATATCAAGTGGTAGGAGGAGTTAAGAATATTTACCTGAGGGGCAGCTAGGTGGTACAGTGGATAAAGCACCAGCCCTAGATTCAGGAGGATCTGAGTTCAAATTTGGGCTCAGACACTTGATATTTACTAGCTGTGTGACCCTGGGCAAGTCACTTAACCCTCATTGCCCTGCAAAATAAAATGTAGATAGATAGATAGATAGATAGATAGATAGATAGATAGATAGATAGATAGATAGATAGATATCCGTATGTTTGCCTGTCTGTTTAGTAATTCCTTTAGAAGAAGGATATAAAAGAATTAATGTATTTAAAATGTTAGTGGATGGTCAGTAATACAACAAAAGGGCAAAGTGTTTATATTTGTGGACAAATCAGCATGATACGTAGAAGCACTGATGGACTTTTGATAGATCTTGCCTGAAAATGTCCAAGGAGACTTGGAAAAAACCCTGCATCTATTTACTTCATATTGGTTTTGAAAGCCTGTTCTCCAGCAATTTCTCAGTTATTATTAGTTAAAAATAAAGCCTGAATTACTTAACTAAGAGGGCCATCAGACTCAGAAAGCACCATATATCATCTAACTTTTGAAAACAGGCTACCAGCCAAGGGGTTGTTATTTCAAGTTCAGTCAAGTTATGTAGGATTTTATGACTGGTCCAAGAAATGAATTACTGAGGTTCATCTTTAGAGAGCATCAGTTCACTGCCGGCTTAATGTAAAAGTCAGATTTACAATTCATACCCATAAGCAAGTGTGGTAGATAGGATTTTTATCCCATTGATTGGAAAATAGAATTATTATTATAAACTGTTTCCTTCTAAAAGCTTGCATTGATGTAAGGGCCTCTATATAACCTAGGCATCAGATATTTATTTGTGTTTTACTTTCTTGGCTTCGCATGGATGTTTAAATGTATAGCTGCACAGTTATCCTCTAGTCCTGATGGATGGCTCTGCTACAGATATGGTGCAGCTAATGAAAAGATGGCATAAACACTTACAAGTGCCATCAAGATTTATGAACCAATAAGAAAGCTTGAAATGCTAAGCAGAAAAAAAAGGCTAGTGGACCAATCCCAGCGAAATATTCCCACTTATTTTCACTATGTGAAATAAAATGTTTTATAATACATAAAACCTTTACCTTCAGCCTTAAATGGTAATTTTTAATGTTTATGTTTCACTGAATTTTTCCTTCCATGTTTGGGAACTTCTAGTATCTTCTTTGCATGACTGGCTAGGTATGCCAGAAGTCTGGTCCAAGAGCCATTTCTGTTCCTCTTAGCTGGGACTACTGAAACAGACACAAATGACCCTGAGGACACAGAGAAGATTGTATTCACTCTTCTCCAGAGCCCCTTTCCTGCCCTATCTCAGAGGATTTCTGAATCTAGGGAGATGAAAATACTTCCCTAACAATCATTTCTTGGATTTTCAGGCCATTTTAAAGGTTGAGCAGAGTACTTCTCCCAGCTAAGACAGTGGTGTTGTGATAGGTATAGTAGTTAAGAGAGTGCTGGAAGTGGTACCACAAAAGTGTGAGTTCAAATTCTATTTAGACATGAACTAGTTCTGTGACCTTGGATCAGTTATTTAACCTCTCAGCCTATAAAGTGGCAAAACTCATGGCTCTGACCAGAGAAGTTTGTTTAGTATTAAATAATATGTATAGAGTACCCTCTACTTTAAAATGCTATATAAAAGAGTATTATTATTATTAGAGATAACAGGATCCTGGTGTTATAATGTAAAACCAATCTTTGACCATTTGCCTTTCTTTTCTGACTATCCCCTAGAATTAATCCTTATTTTTAATTGTACTTATATCTGATTGAAAAGGAAACCTAGGCCCCAAACTCCACTCTGTAACATCAACCCCAAATGTATCCCTGTCTCAGCCTCATGTTGTAATTATTATTTCAATTGATTAGTCATTTTCCAAACCCAGTGCTTAATGACTGCAACTTAAACTTTCTTGGTTTCCATTTATATCTAATAAATTTTAAAAGGATGGACTTAAAAATCCCTACAGCTTCTGTTACCTCTAAAACTATGATTCAATGATCCTTTAAAAAAAACAAAAACAAATAATTGTATTTGATATAATAGAGAATAACACATTTCATGAACAAACCTCTATCTTGTAATTCTTCTTTCTTCTTATTTTCCTTTATATATTCACAATTTTAATCAAAATGGATCATTTGGTATTCTCCTGAGCACAACCCTTGTTTTTCCACCTTCATGTTTTACTTATCTTGGCTTTCATCTTGACTTAAAGGTTTCTTCACTCTTTCCAAACATACAATCTCATCTTCTGGAAAATATAGCATCACTATGTGCAACTTAATGATTTCTACCTTCAAGAAGTATTTACTTTCCTATGGGTCCAATGGAATTTGTCTTTCTCTCTCTTCCTGTGAGGTCACGGAGTATTTTGAACCATTCTAAAAACACTTACTATGCTGTGCTGGCTCTTATTATTACTCTTTGGTTACACTATCGGTTCTTGAGGGTCAGGCCAGAGGCCTATTTGAACATCCGCCCTTTCCAGCATCTACCAATGTGCTTTGCACATAGCAGATTTTCAAGTTAGTTTAATTTCATTTCTGAGAGGTATTTAAAATCATTAGAAAGTCAAAAGAGTTAAATGGCTGCATCTAGTAACCTGATAAAAAATCTCAGTGGAAAGTTTTGTTTAACAGTGTCCTCTATATAGGTCACTAACCAAAAATGGATTTTAAAGAGCTCCAGGAAGGATCCAGTAAGATTTATGTTCTGGTTCAACATCACTTTGAATTTATGAGCCAGCGGCAGACCAAGAAGTTTCAACAATTTTGTAATATGATTGGATTGCTAAGAGGGAGTGGAAAGGTCATTACATTAATAAAACCAAAGGTAATTGACTGGATTGTAAGATTACTACATGTTCCCCAATCTTTTTCAGCACTCTCCTGCCACCATGCATTATCACATGTTGTTTCCCATGTCCACAATGTGCTCCTTGCTCATCTCAACTCATAGAAATCCTTCAAGAATTTCAGTTCAGATACTGCTTTACAAATCTTTCATTTTTTGCTCCCAGGATAATTCAACTCTCCTACAATTTTACTGTCATTTTCTCAGGATATTTTTCATATACCGCTGTGAATGGTAGTTAATTTTTGTATTCCTAGCACCAATGATACAACCTTAGACATGGAAGTCCTTACTAATTTTTTTGTTGAATTTCATTTACTGTAATTCCAAAGAAATAGTGATAATATACTTATGTTTGGCATCTCCTGGTATTTTTCTTTCTTTTCATCATACCTATAAGAAAGGTAACACTTAGGTATTAAGAATAGAGATCTAATTTGGAAAACTAAGTAAACATACTGAGGACCACTCAGCAAATAAGAGGACAATTAAGTCTATAAATTTTATCTATTTACCACTTCTCTCTCTCTCTCTCTCTCTCTCTCTCTCTCTCTCTCTCTCTCTCTTCCTTTCTCTCTCCCTCTCTCTCTCTCTCTATATATATATATACACACAAAAATATGTGTATGCATGTAAATATGAATATGTACATGTGCATATATGTGTACACACATACATACATACACACATATATACATACATAGATATACATAGACATACACACACACATATATATATATATACATATACATATACATATGACAAATAAGGAAATAAGGCATGGACTAAGGAAGACAGGATAGGAAAAGACCAAGCATGCTTTGTAGGAATGTCTATGTCTATGTAGGTATATACCATGCCTACAACGCAATATTTCTTTATTTGTCCTATTGATAACTTTTATTCATTCAAGGCCATACTTAGATCTCTCCTTTATACTTATAATATTCTACCTTGTATCATACTTAAGAATAGTAAAGTTATCTTCCTTTTTCAAATTATAAGGTCCTTGAAGACAGGCATTATCTTCTGTGGTAAATATATCATTGTAGACTAATGATGGTAGATAGATAGATAGATTGATTGATGGAGATATGCAACGTATATATACCTAAATATATAGGTGCATATAATGATATATTATGTGTAAATGGACATTATACAACATAACAATACATACACATATTTACATATATGTAAACATATTTGATTGTCTATATGTATGTGACAATGTACACTATTTTATAAAGCTCTGAAAATTTATAAGTTAATTTACATAATTTTATGTAGTATGATGATAAAATCTTAGTATTTTTCTTGAGTAGTCTGCATTAACAAGCTAAATGTCACCAAAAAAATTTGGGAACAAGCTTCTAATTTTAAAAGATTGATATTTATAAGTAACCTTTTCACATGTTTTTAAAAAACCAAGTAAAATAAGTTAGAGGAGCTGTTGTTATTTGACCTTCGAACCAAAACAGAAGAGACGGCAAGCTAATTCTTCTTAGAGCTACAGATTTCAGGTGGTGGTGAGTTTGTGTTTTTGAGACAAAGCTAGCTCTTTGGAGCTGGCTGGGCTGGAGGCAGTTTCGGGGTACCTGGGACCTTTTTACCCCAGAGATTTAGATTCTTTCTCATTGTCCCTAGCTCTATTAATCTCACTTGTGTTTTGAATTTGTTCCTATTAATAAACCTGTTTTGTTTTTGAAAGAGGCTGTTTCTTTTCTTACCCCAATAATAAGGTGAGCCTCATAATTTACTCTTCTCATGTTAAATTTGGCCCTTACCTGAGTGCTGGATTTAGAGTTAGGAGCAACTTAGTTCAATTCATCTTTCAGACAATTTCTAGTGAGACAAGTCATTTAACTTCTCAAATACCATAATACAAAGCACGCAAACGTTAACATGTGAAATATTTTAACTCACCACCTTATCCCCCAAACCTGACTCACTTACCAGCTTTTCTATTTCTGTTGATGTCCCCACTCTCTTTTTAGTCATGCAGGCATGACCCCTCAGTGAGAAGTTTATTCCTTCTCCTTTACTGCATACTGCCTTATCACTTACCAAGTCCTTTGGATTCAATTTCTGTAACATCTCTTCCACCCTCCTCACCTACTATACCATTAACACTCCCTCTAAGTTTCCTCTTCACTCTTTTTTTAAACTAATGTCATACTCCTCTACCTGGCTCTTGTTCCCAATCTATCAATTGTGTAGGTGACAAAATAATCTTCAAGATATTCAGTTCTAAAGACATCAGTCCTCTGCTTAAAAACTTTTATGTCTCCCTATGATAGACAGGAGTACCTGTAAACTAATTAGCCTGGTAATAAAGTCCCTATACTATCTTTAATATATTTTTCCAACCTTATTATACATTTTTCCTTTTTAATCACTTTACTTTACTCCAAAGCCAAACTCTTTCATAACCTGTCTCTTGGTCTTTTCCTCCCCTGTCTTCCTTAGTCCATGCCTACAACATAATATTTCCTTATATGTCCTATTGATATCTTTTCTTCTTTCAAGGCCATACTTGGATCTCTCCTTTATAGTTATCACATTCTACCTTCTATCCTAACTAAGAAGAGTAAAGTTACATTACTTTTTCAATTATAAGGTCTTTGAAGACAGGTACTGTCATTATCTACTGCACCCCACTCCCCCCATTTTTTATCTGAACACAAGTTTAATTATTTGCTTTCTTTTCATATTTTTCCCCAAGCTCTAGTTATTTCTATTTTTTTATTGTTTTCTTTATCTTATTTTTATTATCTCTTAAATTTTGCTAAGCTCTTTATGGAAAATGTGCCATATGACCAAAAAAAAGACATACAATAGCTGAAAAAACTAAACCAACCTTTGGTTCAGGGATTAGAATTAGAAAGCAACTTTGTTGTTGTTGCTGAGTTATGTCCAACTCTTTCTGGCCCCATTTGGGGTTTTCTTGGCAAAAATACTAGAGTGATTTGACATTTCCTTCTCCAACTTATTTTAAAGATAAGGCAACTGAGTCAAACCAGAGTAAGTGACTTGCCCAGGGTCACAGAGCTAGTAAGTGTCTGAAGCCAGATTTGAACTCAGGAAGATGAGTCTTCCTGACTACAGGTCCCATATCCTATCCATTGAATCATCTAGCTGCCCAGAAGGGACTTTAGAGATCATCTAGTTTAACAATTTCATGTAGTACCTGAGGCCCCAAATTGAGACATGAAGATGTTAATTGACTTACTTAAAGTAAAACAGGCTTATATTCAAATCCAGGTTTTTAAATGGTTCACTATTTTACCCTAGGATACACAATCAAACAAATAACCCTGATGCTTAATAGTAATTGGTAGTTATTTTGGTTTCCCTTAACAATCTCATTTGCTTCATCTATAAATTAAAAAGGTTGAACAAGATAATCATTAAGGTCCCTCCTATATATAAATTATATGATCCTATGTATTTAGAAATTTTCCAGTTTTCCCTAAAGCACTTATCTACATTTTTATGAACTAAAGGAAGGGATAATTGCAGTATCTCTGAAAATAGACTGTGAACAAAGGGGGAAAAAGTCTGGATCCTTTCAGTAAAGCAGTGTATTTGATATAAAATTTAAGAGACTTCAGTTATCTTTCTAATTTTGTAGTCTTTCACTTGGAGGCTTTTTTTTTCTTTCTGTGTGTGTGTGTGTGTGTGTGTGTGTGTGTGTGCAATATCTTTCTAAGTGAGGCTTCACTATCTTTTCTAATGTTTCACAATTTGATATTACTTTTAATATTCTGAGTTCTTAGTCTGGGATAAAAAGTGTTGAGGTGTTAGAAATGATGATATTTCTTCTTATTGTTGTCATTTATTTATTTAGTAAATGTCCTCTGAGCCAAATTATATCCTTCTTACCTACTATCAGTGTAAAATGGCTCATAATTCAAATGTATTTTACTTTCCAATCAGAAATCTGCTCCAGTATCATTATTTCTTTTAGAAAGATTTCTCATCAATTATGTACCAATTATATATTTTATTATTTATGTTATTATATATAATTGTGTATTTACCTAGACTTTATTTAGTAGTTTCAGAGAAGAAAAAAGCAATGATTAATTTCAGAATTAGATGTAACAATTTTATAATGTTTTTATGAACAATAAATGAAGAAAAGCAATGACAAAGGTACTTTCAACTTGAAGCTTTCAATCAGCAAGACCAACAAAACATAAAAGCCTATAATTTTGTGCCAATTTTCAAATGTCAGAGGGAGAATATATCAAGATAAAAGTTCATCATTTCCCCCATGAAGTGATATCAAGGTATTTTGAAATAAGAATGAAAATGATGCTATGTTCCTTGATTGTGTTTTCTGTTAGGCATAACATTGAAGGGGAATAAAAAAAAGACTTGTCTTCCATCTGATAAATATATTCTCAGTGAAATAGGATAATAAATACTCAGAAAAAAATGAAAAATAATAATTTTTAAAAATAAATTTCTTTATTCTAATTTGGTTCCTTATATTCACTTAGTGTGCTCTTTGAATAGGCCTAGAGAAGGAGAAGGAGAAGGAGGAGTAGAAGATGTGGCAATGTGGAGAGAGGAAATATGCAGGAAGTGGGGAGTGGAGAAAGAGAATGCAGACATTGAGAGGTGAAATAATGAACATGGGTCAAGCTGTATCATATAATTGAGTTTTCCCAAATCCTTGAACTATCCTTTGATAAACTAAACACATGAGGAGCCTCAAGAAATCATCAGATAGATATATTTGTCCACAGCTGTGTGCATGTACAAGTTTAGTCTGATGCTAGAATGCCAAGTGACACTCAATTATCTTCTCTCTTGGAACTCTTCATTGATTTTTTTTTTTTGCAGGACAATGGGGGTTAAGTGACTTGCCCAGGGTCACACAGCTAGCAAGTGTCAAGTGTCTGAGGCTGGACTTGAACTCAGGTACTCCTGAATCCAGGGCCAGCGCTTTAACCACTGCGCCATCTAGCTGCCCTTCTTCATTGATTTTTAAGTCAGAAAACATTAGGGCAAACACTGGTCACTTCCATGAATATGCCTAATTCTTTTCCTCATACCAGAGAAAGTCTCAGCTTTCTCTGAGCTGATGATCCAGGCTTGTTTTGTATTATAAAATGACGTAGAGAATATGGAAAGAAACAAAATAGTAACTAAGGTATAATCCCAAGGCTACCACTTTCTCTTAGAAAGAATAAAGACATAAGAGTAGCATAATGACAAAGAAGAAGGAAGACCTTCAGTGTTTCCTACTGGACCACTATCGAAGACATGAATCTGTGACTTCTTCAACAATTCTTACCATTTCTTTAACAACTTGTGATTCATTCTTTACTTAAAGACTTCTAATGACAGGTTTCTCACCAGAAATCAAAGCAGCTCATTTCATTTCAGGACAACTTCACTTGTTAGGCATAACAATACTAACGGACATCATCATTTGTTTTCACATTCAATTCTCACGACACTATGAGATAGTTCTGTAGAATTTCTTAGCACTTTCCCCATTAATAACCAATCAAGGAGCAGCTAGGTGGCACAGTGGATAAAGCACCAGCCCTGGATTCAGGAGGACCTGAGTTGAAATCCGGCCTCAGACGCTTAATACTTACTAGCTGTGTGACCCTGGGCAAGTCACTTAACCCCAATTGCCTCACTTAAAAAAAATAACCAATCAATAAACATTTATTAGTGTTCTATTATTTTCCAGGTACTGCTCTAAGTATACAAAGGAAGGTTAATAGATGAGGAAATTGAGTCTAAAATGGATTTATTTGCTTATGGTTACATAACTATAATCCAGAGCTTGGATTCAAACCCAGGTCTTTCCTGGTTGTAGGACCAAAGTTCTTTCAACCTCCCTATAAATAGATCCACTTTAAATTGAACTTCAGTCTTTCTCCTAATAATTTTCAAAGCAAGTTCAAATAGAAACGGGGCCCGCTGATCTATACTTAAGATTACCTTCAGGGTACATATTGACTTATTTTAAAATATAATGATATCTATGTTTGTATTTTTATTTTTTTTGTAAAACATTTCTCAATTACATTTTAATCTGGTTCCTACTACATTAAGGAAGCATATGGTATATATTATTTGTTAGGTTTATACTCCTGAGGCTATGTTTTTGATGCCTCTGACTGACCCTACTAGTACTCTTTAAGGACAAAGCAATTATATTACATCCTTCATATGGCAACTTTTCAAATTTCTAATGACATCTTTGTTAACAATACAACTAGAAGAAGAGGGGCACTGTTAATTTCTCCTATTATTGAGACTGTCAGAGAAATGAACAAAACTAGATATATAAGTGTGAACTTCAGCAAGGATATAGAGAGTTGAAGAGATGCAAATAAAGAAATATGTAGATATAGACAAACAGGAGTATGCTGCTAAATGTTTAAGAACCTTATCTTCCCCACCCCAAATAAAATACTCATAGAACACTTTAAGCTTAATATACATTATTAATAATTTCTCCATAATTTTCTGAATATAGTCAATTATGAAAATCACAAATCAAGCCCTGATTTATCTCATTTGACAATTTCCAAATTTTAGATTCTCACTATTGAAAAATTTGACAAAAGGCATTCTTGCAAGCCAATATGATCTGGGTAATGCTAAGCTAGCATTAACAGAGATATAGACAGTCATAGACATAGACATAGATATACACACATATATGCATATATGTACATATATACTATACACACACACACACACACACACACACACACATATATATATATATATATATATATATATATATTAGTAGTCTTCCACCAGTCATGGACGACCATGGATCAGCGCCTTGAAGAGCCACAGGCCACAGTGTGGCTGTGCAGTCTGATATGGGAGCCGCAGCTCCTGCTGCAACGAGGACATTGGAAAACTGTGTTCTCTGTTGCCCATTGGTTCCTGCGTCTCATTTGTTTTTCTTCCTCCAGAGCTTGGAGGCCCATCTCAGCTGCACACAAGCTGCTCCTGAGTACTGAACTGTTCAGTACACACAAATATATATAATATAAGCCAAAGATAAGTATAGATATAGCTACATAAAAATGTCTGATCTATATAAAATATAAGCCAAAGATAAGTATAGATATAGCTACATAAAAATGTTTACATATATAACTTCATAGTTTTATATTTAGGAAGAGATAGACATCCCAATTAAATTACAAAAAACGTATTCTACTGAACTAGAAACAAAACCATAACAAAATTAATGGGGAAGGACAAAAACATCAAGAATATCAAAGGAGCTAATGAAAAAAATAGAAAGGGAAGAGGTTATAAGGCAGTAATTATCAAAACTGTTAGGTACTAGCTAAGAAATAGAGGGGTAAATCAATAGAATAAAGAGACATGCACTTTAAATCAATCAATAAATATGATAACCTCATGTATGACAAGTGTAAAGAAAAGATAAGATAATGATAAAAATTCATTATTCAGTAAAAATTGTTGGGAAAATTGGAAAGTAGTGTGGCAGAAAATGGGCACTGAAAAATATCTTATGTCATATACCGAGAGAAGGTCAAAATAAATACATGACCTAGATATAAAGAGATATTACAAGATTAGAAGAACATGAAACATATTACATATCAGAATTAAGGAATAGGAAAGCAATTTATGAATAAACAACAGATAGAGAGAAGTTAGGTTTGGAATGGATAATTTTGATTACATTAAATTAAAAGGTGTTTGTCGAAATAATACAAATGTAGCCAAGATCAGGAGGAAAGCAGAAAATATGGGGAAAATTTATAAACAGTTTCTCAGATAAAGGTCTTATATCTTGGATATATAAATAACTTTGTCAAATCTATAAGAATATGAGTCATTCCTCAATTGATAAATGGTCAAAGCATTTGAACAGGTAGTTTTCCAATGAAGGAATCAGAATAATTTATAGGCATATGTAAATAATGCTCTAAATCATAATTGATTAGAAAAATGCAAATTAAAACAACCTTGAGATTTCACTTTACACCTACCAAATTGGGTAAAGTGATTGAAAGGTAAAGTAACAGATGTTGGAGGGGAAGTGGGAAACTTGAGACACCAATTCATTGTTGGTGGAATTGTGAACTAATCCAACCATCAGAGAGTAATCTGGAATTATGCTCAAAGAGTTATTGAACTGCCAATAAATATTGATCCAGCAATACCACTGCTAGATCTATTTCCAAAGATGAATAGGGAAAAAAGAAAAGAGCTTATACATTCTAAAATGTTTATAGTGGCTCTTTTTGTGGTGACAAAGAACTGGAAATTGCGGGGATGCCTATAAATTGGGGAATGGCTGAACAAGTTGTGGTATATGATTGTAAAGGAATATTACTGTGTTATAAGAAATGATCTTAGAAAAACATGGAAATGCTTTCATGAAATAAAAAAGAGTGAAATAAGCACAACCAATAGAACATTGTATACAGTAAGAGTAATATTGTTTTAAGAATTACTTTGAACAAATATATTATTTTGAATATTATAAATACCAAAATGAACTATAAAGGACATATGAAGAAAGACACTATCTGAATACAGAGAAAGAACTGATAAATTTAGGTATACAGAGAGTAATTTTATATATGTGTGTATGTATATGTATATGCATACATATATATTTGTGTCTAATGGTGGCCATTTCTGCAGTTGGAGGAATAAAGGGAAGAAAAAAAGAGGGGGAAAAAAGAAAATTACATGATAACTGTGGCATATTTAAAAGAAATAGCAAGTTGTACATAGTAGATTTGCATTTTCTTGTCAAATCATTTTTTTATTGTCCTATGTTATGGAAATTCTTGCTTTATTTCACAAATTTAATATAAAATATTTTAAAAGAAGAAGTAGAGACAAAGATGTTGTGATAATAATAATATAATTCTAATTCACTAATAATATAACTGTATATTTTAGCCATCTGCATTAAAAATAGGGCACAAAGAAAATGAAACTGGATATAAAAATAAACTTTCAGTTCACTTACGACCATCTGAGATATGTGGCATTTTAAATTGTTAGTTATAAGATAATATGTCATAGAGACCTGGGAAGGACCCTAGCCATGTAAGCCAGTCACTTCATTGTACAGATGAGGAAAATGAGGCCCACAGAGCTTAAGTGAATTATTTGATGTCATATTTAGGACACTTTCTAATTTGCCAACCTGCTTCCTAAAGAAAAGAGATTGCTTGAATAGTAACATGAACACTAGACCCTCAGATTGATCATATGATCAGTATGATTCCCCCATTAAAGGAGGTTTCCAAGGTCATCAGAGCCTGTACTTCAGTTTTTATATGATCTATTTATACTGCATGATATTTCCTCAGCATAGCATGTGATTTAACTTTAGCACCTGAAAGATGGGTAAACCATCAGTACAAATACCATATAATGGAGGAAGTCCTCTTAAACTCCTTAAACACTATATATTCTCAATGATTATTATAGTTCATTACATGTTTTATGCAAGTTGAATATGGAAGGAAAAGCATTTTCACCAAGAAAAAATATTTAATGCCATTTCAGGAAATTGCATACTTACTTTGGAATGTCTAAAGAGAAATTTTAAGAAAATTATAACAGTATGCCAATGTTTACAGTGTTTCAAAATGCAGTCATCATATTATATTCAAATGGGTTTTTGTGAAAATGAAAGTGGAAAATTTTACCACCTCTGCTTAAGAATCATGTTTGATTTGAGAATAGGCTTCACTTTTGTAATTATTTCTTTCTTCCCTAGCTAAGTTTCTCAAAAAAAGAAGTCCTAAAATGATATTGACAGCAGAAACCAAAAATTGCATGGGGGTGGGAGAGGGGTCTATATTCATTGGTGCTTGAGACATTATTCTTTCTAAACTTACTACATTTTTCATTCCACTTTCCTAATTTTGTTCCCTCCAAGTACACACACACACACACACACACACACACACACATGTATATATATATGTATCTATATGTATAGATACATTTATCTATATGTATATCTCTATCTCTCTATCTATATCATGATCCAATTAAGAGAGAGAGGCCTTCTTGTTTGAAAGCACGACAACAGCATAGAGATTTGTACCTAGAGGTCTGAAAACAATGTGCATGGCTATGACTCACCTCCTTTGTATTCTGAGCAATTGTTGGCAAATACAAATCTAAAATGGCTAGACTCCTTGAAGCCAAATCTGCTAAAAGTATCCATCTTCATAAGCATACATTACTAAGGAACTAGATAGATAAGTTTGTGCAGTGATTCATTTCAAAGGGAAATTGTTTCTAGATTGCACAATTTTTCTTTTCCTGAATACTTTCTTTTTAGATCACAGGAGTTCTTAACTTTTGGTGTGTGTGTGGGGGATAACATGGACCACTTTTAGCAGCCTGGTGAAACCCAAGGACCCCATTTCAGAGAAAAAAAATAAACCTATAAAATATTTCTTAAGATGTGGAATCACAAAGGTTTTATTAATATCAACTAGTGGTTTTTAAAAAGGTCATGGCCCCTAGGATCCTTCTTTTGGAGTAAACAGAATGTTTTTAGTTCTTTGATTAAATCCTTCCAGGAATACATGGAATTCCACATGGAATTTATCCCTTTTCTAAGTAAAGTTTTCAGTTGTGCTGATACCCAAAATAGTATTTGAATTGGATCATGAAATTTCAAAGAAAACCAGGGTTCTGTATGGGCATGACTTAGGATAAGAGAGTTGCTGATTTGTCATGGTCTGCAGCAAGGGGAAGAACTGATTTCCATGAAACATCTCTGATTTGGAAGAGCTGTGGTGGACAACAGGGCTTAAATTAAAAATGCTAATGAACATTAGAATTTAGATTTCAAATGTGGTCTGCAATATATGTATTAGCCAGCCATATTTTATGGTCCATATTGGTTTCCAATTACAAGAATTTGGGATTATGATATTGTCAAAATTGGGATGTTCTTCTGCAGAAGTCTTTCCTGAAAAACAAAGGAATGTCCCATCAATCGGGGAATTCCTAAACAAATTGTGGTATATGAGAGTGATGGAATATTATTGTGCTATAAGAAATGACAAGCAGGATGATTTCAGAAAGGTCTGAAAAGACTTATATGAACTGATATATCATGAAGTGAGCAGAACCACGAGAAATTTTTGCACAGTGACAGAAATGTTGATTGAGGAAAAACTGAGAATGTCAACTATTCTCAGCAATACAATGAGTGATGACATTCCCAAAGGATTAATAATGAAATACACTATCCACCTCCAAAGAAGGAGCTGATATTGATCAAACAAAGATTGAAGCATGATATTTTTCTTTCTCTCATTTTTTCTTTTATTCAAGTTTTCTTATCGAAAATGACTAATATTGTAACGTTTTACATAATTGCACATATGTAACCTATATGTGATTGCTTAGCACCTCAGAGAAAAGGAGAGGGAGAGAGAAGGAAGGATAAAATATGAAACTCAAAATTTTAAATAAAAATGTTTATTTTCTTTCCTTGAACACTCCTAATTGATAGTACTGTTTATCTATTCATTCATTCATTCGTTCAGCATTTACTAAGTGCCTTTTATGTAGCAAATACTTTACAGGATGCTCTGAATACAAAAAAAATAACAACAAACAAAAAAAAAGAAAATGAAAAACCCAACACTAAAACTCATATACATTTACATGTTTACTTGTTCTGTTTCTACAGCAAAATACAGGTTTCTTAAAGTCAGGTAATGTTTGCTTGGGTTTTCTTTTTTTTCCTTGCGTACTCAGAATTTAAAACAGTCAGTGTACTGTACATATTAGGCAATTAATAACTAATTGTTGGATTGGTTTAGATTTGTTTAACTTTGGAAATGCCATAAAATTTCTAGGGGTTGTTAATTCACGCTTGTCTCATTCCTAGAAGCATTGAAATTTCAATAAGTAAGTGATACAGACAATCCCTTAACTATATTTGAGTTTATTGAAACAAGACATAGCACTAGGTACACTTGTGTTAAGGGCTAGCAATGGACATTCTTCTTAAATAAACAAAACAAAACCTTTTGGGGCTTAGAGATTATTCTGAGACCTTTTCATTCTTTTTTCCTTTGGTCAAATGGTCAAGAATTCAGTCTATAGGATTAGGAAAAGCAAAGTCCAAGTTGGAACTTTAGGTGGAGCTGGTAAATAGAAGATTTCATTGATGTGGGAAAATTATTTAAATAATTTCACCAAGATGCTTAGGGAAGTCATTGATTTTGTCTGATCCTGAATAAATAAAAACTATTCTCTGAGGAAGACAGTCATGGGAAGAACAAGGCACTTCACAGTCACCTTGTCCTTGTCATATTTGAATCTAGAATATATGATAGGGTGATGGAAGAATGATACCCAATGTTCCTACAGCACAAACTTTTTTATGGCAAGAGGAGAAATTTAAGTGAGTGAAAATCTGTCCCTGGATCTTTAGAGCTTTGAGGTCTGGTGACCTTTGTCTCCTTCCAAAATAGGAAATCTCTTTAGATTTTCTATTATGTTAGCCAAGACTATGCTCAATAACAGATAAAATTTTTACTCAAAAGGTATTTATATCTTTCCTGGTCAACAAGCAATGGGGTGCTTGAGTGAGAGAGAACCATTCATGCTCTCAACTCCTTCTAAAAAATAGCCAGAAATGAGAAAGAGAAAGACCTAGCAACATCTGGGGCCAATATTGATTTGCAAAAAGTGCTATCATAGAAAGCATATTCTGAGGGGCCTACTGAGTGGCACAGGGAACAATAAATGGAGAGGAAACTGTATACTTGGGAATGAAAGTGACTAAGAATTAATGTGACTGTTTAATGAAAGGTTTTTTGGTGTTTTTTTTGTTTTGTTTTGTTTTTTGTTGTTGCAGGGATTATATTTTGCTTATTTTGTGTCCCTTGATTTTTAGTAACATTTTACTTCTTTCAATAAAATTTTACAAAACAAACAAAATAAAACAAAACAAACTTTCTGTATTTAGTTTTACAAAGTGATAGCTTTCGAAAGGAATTATCGGCATCCTAATTTGTTTTAGCAAAGGATTATTTTAGTTTTGGGGGGGTGGGGGACTATAAGACTTAGAATGAGAAAACCCTTCAAAGTATACTCAGGACTTCATGGTGTGAGAGCTAATGGCACAAAATGTATAGTGATAAGAAAATATTAACAATAATAGAAAAATGTCTCTACATAGCAATATGTATACAAACCCCACCATTGCAGATTGAAAATGTTACATGACTTCTTATGTTGTATAATTCTTGTCTATATTTCTCCCACAAATTTGTATACCACATATATGTATATACTTTATTATATTCATATAAATATAATATGTGTATATATACATATATATCTATCCAGCCATAGGAAGTAAATGTATGATTTAATTGATAAAGGGAACTACCACATAAGTTCCCACTTATGAAGGTCAGCATATTTATTACTTATATTCTTAGTCACCTTAGTACATAGAGAGATTGAATGATTTGCCAAATTTCTCATAAGGAGGTTGTCAGAAGTAGTTTTAAACTTGTCTTCCTGATTCAAGGTCAGCCCTCTATCCCTTTTGCAATGCTCCTTTACTTTATGAAATCTTCTTTGCCACAAGATTTATTTTCATCTTTTGATGGATCTATTTTAATCAATATGAGTATTTCTTTCATTGCTACAATTCATAATATGAATTTGAACTGGATTTGAACTCAGGTCCTCCTGAATCTAGGGCTGTTGCTTTATCTACTGCACTACCTAGCTGCCCCCTTATACTTTAATTTATAGCAGGAATGTTCTATGAACATGATTTCTCATCAAATGAATATCTAACATTTCTATTAATTTAGAATATTTCTATTTATGCTTGCATGTAATCTAAAAAAAAACTTGTCTGATTCTTAACAGCTCATGCAACCTTTATTATGATAGGACCAACAAAAGGAGGGTGACAAAGGAATGCAGACTTTGGTTTTCTTTTGTATATTTTTATCTGCTTTATTAGTCAGCTTGGTCAAATAACTCATAACTTAATAGTGAGTCTTCTCTTTTATCTGTCCATGCAGATTTAGGCTACACCTTAGAAAATAGGAATGTTTTTTCTGATTTCCTGTCCTATAGACTAACCACTGTGCCACCTAACTGCCTACAAATACATTGCCATGTTAGTCAGAGAAACTTACATATTGTTTTTTTTAAAACCACCAATTAAAATACTTGGTATTTTATTTTATTAAGCATTTCCCAATTGCATTTTAATCTTGTTTGATGAGTACTCAGGCTGTAAGTTTTGACCTCTGAGTTAGAGAATGTTCAGAGTATATCCAACATGTCTTGAATTAATATTATTTTAGGATTTATTGAAGACCTCTGGATGTTTAGTCTAGAGAAAAGAGGACTTGGATAGTTACCATTCCTGCAAGTAAGTTTCTAAAGTACTTTCATGGGGATAAAGGGTTAGGCTAGTTCTTATTATGGCCCAAGGGGGGGAAAAACTTCTGTCAGAGCAACAGATAAAAGCTGAAATGATGCAGATTTAGGCTTAATTGCAGAATAAAGTAAAATATTTCTTAATTATTAGATCTATCCAATAGTTGAATGAACTGTGTCTGATGGTAGTGAGTCCCAGTCAGTTGATATCTTCCAACAAAAGGTGGGATTTGCATTTATTGGGCATTTATAGAGGGGGTTCTTTATTAAAACTTTGTTCAAAGTGGTCTATGAATATCCTTTTCCCCTTCTGATTTCCTGCATTTATTTTATCACAAAATCAAAAATTCTTAGCCCTATCAATTAGAATGCACAATCAATTCCTACCAATTTCTACCCCTACTACTGGTATCCAAATTTTCTTTCCTTTGTCTCCAGAAGTTGAGATGCAGTTTGTTGTTATTGTTTGTTTTGCGGGGCAATGAGGGTTAAGTGAATGACTACAGTCACACAGCAAGTAAGTGCCAAGTGTCTGAGGCTGGATTTGAACTCAGGTCCCCCTGAATCCAGGGCTGCTGCTTTATCCACTGTGCCACCTAGCTGCCCCTAAGATGCAGTTCTAATTGAGAACAAACTCTCAGGGGCTCAGTGATTTGGAAATATGTTGCTTAGTATGTCTCTTTCCATTCCTAGGTAGAACAAAAATAAAACCTAACAATTTTTTAGAATTAAAAAAAAAAGATTGGTGGCAACATACTTAAATCCTTTTATCATCTTCCAATGTGTCTTACAACATCTTGAATAGGGCATTTTTGTGCATCCTTCAAGGTAAAAAAACATGGAGAAAAGAAGGATTCAACTAATGGATGAAACAGAAGGGTAGATCATGCAGGTTTGGACGGGGTGAAGTACTGGATCACACACAAGGTAATATCTGAACTAGTCAAGAGGTGAAATGAAAGGAGATTTGGGAAAGAAAGAGAAATATGTGACCTAGTTGGAGACTAATTACCCCGGATGACACATTTGATCTGATTCAAGTTAGGAATCAAATTGGTTGCAAACTAAGTCTTTTTTATTTTACCTGAGTGAGCCCACCTGTCTCTTCTTCAAGAAAAAAAAATAAATGCAACCAAAGACAAACAATGGAATTAACTATTTGAGCAGATCCAGATTCATCATAGGTCAAGTGATTAGCAGGTCAGGTGGTGCTAACTCAGTTTAAATTCATTTACTGCTTGCAAATTATAACAAGGTCACAGTACCAAGTTAAAGAGTAATTATATGCATGTTGAAATAATTTGAGCATTGTCTTCATCAAGAACATCTGATCTCAAAATGTCCCCTTGGAAGGGAATGTATTCCATTCTGGGTCACACCTGCCAAGGCTTACAAGTCAAAATTTCTGAACCTGCCACTGGTCCAGCTCCCAGATAGTACATATTTAACACATCATCTGCCAGAGGGAAAAAAGATCACATAACAGAAGCTGGCTTCAAATGAAAGCTTTTGTTCTGAGAGAATTGGGAATGATGCTGCCAGGCTGGCAGATGATGTGGAGGCAGAAAGCTGAAACATTTTTTTCAACCATCAGCTTTGAGAGACTTTCAATGCCACATCAATACTGAACCCTTTCCATGTATCTCTGTTGGCTTACTTTAAAAAAAGAAAGCTTTTAAGATTGTTTAGCTCATTAAGAAAATTCAGTTAAATTGAACTAGTTCCTCTGTCAGACAGGTTGGTCAGAATTCGTAACCTGCCAACATTGAATTTGGCTCACAGAATTTGACTTTGGACCCTACCGATATTTACTTTACCAGAGTCACCTTTAGCCATTGCTCCTAACTTCCCTTTTTATCCCCATTCTAAAGACAAATAACTTAACCAAAATAAATAAATAAAACAGATATCTGATTTTGGCAAAAACAAATATTAAGTCTTATTGGGGAAAAAGGCAATCTAATGTGAAGAAAAATTTTCATACCAGAGAGGAAATGTATTGGATAGTATTCTACACACTTGAAGCCAGGAATACAAGGGTTCAAATTCTGCATCAGGCATTTACTAGCTGTGCAGCCCTGTCATTAAACCTGTGTTTGCCTAAATTTCCTCATTTGTAAAAGGAGGGGTTAGAACTCAATAGTCTCAAAGGATGTTTTCAGTTCTAAATCTATTATTATTATTATTATGCTTTCCAGAAGATACAATTATTCTATTTAAATTAGCAAAATAATCATTCCTTCAGTAATTTCATTCATATTTTCTTTAATAAAATTTTGGATATCATTTTACTATTATTATAATTTCTTTCATATTTCCATTCCCTTCTTCCTTCCAAGAATCATAAAGCAATGAAAAAGGAGGGAAAGACATAAGTATAATTAATAAATAAATTCATCCCCAAATCCTTCAGAATTGTCTTAGATCATTGTATCATCAAGAATAGGGACCAGATTCTATCCACTGCACCACCAATCTGCCCAGCAGTGCATTACTGTTTTAATTTTCTTGTATCCTCTCCAAAATTTGAAATTTTCCTTTTCTTTCTTATAACCCAATCTGATAAGTGTGGGGAGGTACATTAGGGCTCTTTCAATTTACTTTTCACTAATCAGTAGTGATTTAGACAATTTTTTCATATGACTATAGATATCTTTGCTTACTTTGTCTGAAAACTGCCTGCTCATATCCTTTGTTCATTTATGAATTGGGGAATGATGCATATTCTTATGAATTTGACTTAGTTCTTTATATATTTGAGAAGTGAGAGAAACTTATTGTATAAGCTTTTTTCACAACTGATTTCTCTCCATCCAATTTTCTCCCTGTTTATCCTAATCTCTCCTTTCCTCCTGTCTATTCTCAAAAGTGTTTTTATTCTGACTACTGCCTCTCTCAATTTCTCCCTCCTTCTATAAGCCTCTCCCTTTTTTATTCCCTTCTCTTCATACTTCCCTTTAGGGTAAGATAGACTTCTATACCCTACTGAGTGTGCATGCTATTTTCTTTTGGAGTCAATTCTCATGATCATAAGATTTAAGCATTGCCTGCCACAACTCTCCTCCTTCCCAACCATTGTAAAAACTTTCATGACTCTTTTATGTGAGATAAATTATTCCATTCTATCTGTTCCTTCCCCCTTTATCCAGTGCATTCCTCTTTCTCACCCCTTATTTTCATTTTAAATTTATATACACACATATATGACATCATATTCAATGCATACCTGTATGTTATGTCTAGATAAATCCTTCCAACTGACCTATTAATGATAAAGTTCTTTGTAGTTACAAATATCATTTACCCATGTAGGAATGAATATAAACAGTTGAACTGTATTTAATCTCACATAATTTCTCTTTTCCTTTTTATCTTTTTATGTTTCTCTTATTTGAAAGTTATTTTCTATTCAGCTCTAGTCTTTTCATCAGGAATGTTTGAAAGTCCTGTGTTTCCCTGAATGTCCATTTTTCCCCTGAAGAATTCTACTCATCTTCATTGGGTAGGTGATTCTTGATATTTAAAATCCTTTTTGAACTCCCATACAAATTCTTTTTGGGACTGAAACTAATTCACCTCTCTATTTGAGGCATTAGATATGGCATATTTGTATTCTGTTGTCTTCTTCTGAGTTTGTGTTTTGATCACCCCAGTAGCTTCCTATAATCAGATTCTTCTTTTCTGTTGTTTGTTCATTTTTTAGCCTATTTATTGTCTTTTGACTTTATGTTAAACTTGGGCTATGTTCCAATGGTGGAACCCTCACTTCCTCAAGTTTTTTTTTGTTTATTTGTTTATTTTACTTTGTTTTGTTTTGTTTGTTTGTTTTGGTGGAGTTGTTTTCAGAGCTATTTCTGGGGGTTTGTAATTTTTCAAGATATAATGATAATAGGAGAGTTGTGTCAACTTCTCTCCTGGCCTCTGTTCTGGCCTATGAGTAACCACATGGACACTCTTCCATCCTGGAATTAAAACCATGGTTCTTTCTTCCCTATTGCCACATACTTATTTGTTAGTTCTATTCTTCATGAGACTGTGACCTGGATTCACATATGAACAATGAAACAGAGTACTATTGCAAATTTCCAAAGGGTTTCCGGTAACCTCCTTCTGACCAGTTTTCCAACTCCTTTTTCTCCTGTGGGCTGAAAGCTTGCAAAGACGCCCAGCTTATTTAGTTTCCCTGAAGGTCTATTCTTGGCTTGCCTCAGCTGGACTGAGCTCCCCTTCCACCTTAGTGCCAAATATGTTTTCTGTCAAACTTCTAGATTGCCTTGGGCTGGAAAATTGTTTCACCCGGTCCTTTTGTGGGTTCTGCCACTGCAGAATTAGTTTTGAGGTGTTATTTTAAAGTTGCTTGGAGTAGAATTTGTGAGAGCTCAAGCAAGTCCCTGAATTTTCTTTGCCATCTTTGCTCCACCCCTCACATGGATCATTTCTTACAGCACAGTAACATTTCATTACATTCATGTGCCATTTTCCTGCCAGCCATTCCCCAATTGTTGGTTAACCTATTTTGTTTCTAATTCTTTGATATCACAAAATTCCTGCTCAATTATTTTTCATTAGCTGAATATGTAGTTATCTTAGAGAAGTTAATAGGAAAAAATGATTTTATGAAAATGTAAGATATATTCAGTTGAGTAAATTAGTTTTTGCTGTTTGGATATTTCATAGCATTTGGCTTAATGTAATTATTTTTCTTTTTAAGCATTCCCTTGCAGTCATTTGTGTGACTTTTGAAGAAAGGTAGCTATGATAAAAGATAGAGTTTGGAGTTGGTTCTAAACCTGCTTGAAATGTTATTTAACTAGACCATTGTTTAACTGTGTGACCGTTAGGAAGGTCACTTAACCTTTATCTTCCTTCCAGTTTACTTTCTGGAAAATGGGTATAAGGAATAGCTTTTTCCTCACAGAATTGTTATGATGACCAGATGAGATAAAATAGATTAGTGTTCTTCAAAAGCAGTACTCAGTAATTGTCAGCTTTATTATTTAAGGAAAACTTGGTAAAAAAAGATAATTATCAGCCTACACTCCTCTCTATTTTAACTATAAAAAATTCCAACATAATACACACCGAATTAATGATATTTGAGAGGAATTACCATACCTACAGACCATATGGAACTAGTTATTTCTTTATACATTCTAATTTAGCTTCATTCCAAGAATTCCAATGGATTTGGAGCATATTTTCATGTATAATGTTCAGTCTATGGTGGGAAAAAAAGCCTAACTTGGAATCAGGTGACATTCATATGAATCCCTTTTCCAACAGTCTTCTTAGGATTTCATTTCCTACTCTTTGTAATATAAATCACTATAGTATCATTATCTCATAGTACTGTCGTGAGAAAATAATTATTAATAATGGATTTCTTGGGGTGGGGAGACTCAGAGATCAGTTTCTCAGTGCTTTCTTCCTCCCACTCCAGAAAGGCCTGTTCTCCTAGATCTGAGACAAACCTAAGGGAACAAAAGAAAAATTGAGATAGACGCTTTTGTCTAGCTCAATGAAAGACAAATGTGATGAAACCACACCTAGATAATGGACTTTGCCGTGAATATCTTCAGTGGGGGTCATCTGTAGAGTTCATTTTAATGTAGACCATCTACAAATCATATCAATCCATGGAATTGAACGATGCTAGCTAATTAGCTTTGGTCAATGTATAATGACGTGCCTCTATAAAAAGAGGATAAAACCTCTTGGAAGAGGCCATGAGATCTCTCCCTTGGTGCATACTTGGCTCTCTCTTTTAGGATACTGTAGATCTGCTTGTCTTCTGAACACTCTTGGGTCTCCTTGAGATGATGTGCTGTCTCTCTGGGAGACACTGTGGGGCTTTTGGGACTTTTTCTCCTGCTCTTGCTATCTGCCATGCTAACTGATCTCTCCCTGTTTCCTCTACCATGCTTGAGACAATGAGAAGTTAGGGAGACACACGGTCAATCCTTGACTGGTATATTATATTAATAAAGTATATGATCACTGCCAAAACTAATATCTATAACAATAGCAAATAATTCTTTAAAATACAGTTGTAGCTTAATTTAAAAAACACATTGTTGTGGAGTAGTTTGTAAACCTTAAGGTTTTATATCAATGTTGCATTATTTAAAAAAAAATGAATACTCCAGTCATACCGATCAAAAGTTATTAAGTTCTATTATTTCCAATCCCTGGGGATATAAAGAGAAGTGAAATGGTCCCTGTCTTCTAGGAGCTTATTTTCTAAAGGAGAAAACAAGGTATACATAATCTTAATATGTAGCATTTACAACACACTTAATATATGTTAACTCATGTTACATCTCACAAGAACCCTGGGTGGTAGGTGTTTTTTTAGAAATGAGGATACAAAGGCAGACATAGGTGAAGTGACTTGCCTACTGTCACACAAGTATCTAAGGCTATATTTGAATGAATATCTTCCTGACCTCAAGTTCTATTCATTACAACACTTAGCTCTTCTTATGTATGATTTTATATATGCCTGTATATAATTGTATGGATATACATACATAAATATATAGATAGGTATATACAAATATATTCATTCATTTAAAATTCATTTTAAAATATATTCATTCATTTTATGTATGTATGGATATACATACATAAATATATAGATAGGTATATACAAATATATTCATTCATTATATATACATACATGTGTATACATAGAGCCAGGTGTATATGTATGTGTATATGTATGTATATATGTATGTATGAATAAATGCAAAAATAATAAAGGAGACTATACAGCAGGAAAGAATTAGTGGAGAAGTTGATGATGGAACTGAGTCTTGAAATAGACCAAGGATTTTAAAAGTTGAAGAGCTGATGTGGCAGGGAATACAGAAATGAGAGATGCAGTAACTTATGTGAGAAATATCAAGAAAGCCTCTCTGGATAGTTTTCAGAGTGAATGGAAGCCAGAAATGTGTGAGAAGCATAAAAAGTATGAAGAGTCCAGGTTGTGAAAAACTGTAAGTGCCAAACAGAGAAGTTTATATTTGAATCTAGAAGGAGCCACTAGTGTTAACTGATGAGGGAGATGATGTGATAAAATGTACACTTTTGTCAGCTATGTGAAAGATTAGGGAGTTGCTTGAGGTAGAGACTAAAAGACCTAAAGACCATTGAAGAAATATAGGAAAGAGGAAATAAGAGCTTGAATTAGAGTCATGGTTATGTGAGTGAACAGGAAAATGGAAACATAAGAGGTGTCAACTCATTTTATATGTGGAATTAGTAAGAGTTGAGAGTTGAGGATGACATTGAAGTTGGGAACCTGATTAAATTGGTTATGACCTTGATTGTAATAAGGAAGTTTTGGGGGGAAATTTGTAGATTGGGGGGAATAATAAGGAATTCTGCTTTGGATATGTACCTACAAGTTAACCAGTTTAGAAATACATAATAAATTGTTCATGATGAAAGATAGACATGCAAGAGACTAAAGCAGGATACATAGCAGAGAGATGTTATTTAAATCCTTGGGATCTATTCTCCCCCAAGAAGGTACTAGATTTGGACCCTGGGATAGACGTAGTGGACATATATAAAAAATTGAACACTAATGCATTGTTGGTGGACCTGTGAACTGATGAAACCATTCTGTAGGGCATTTTGGAACTATAACCAAAAGGCTATGGGACAGTTCATATCCTTTGACCCAATGGTACCACTGCTAGGTGTGTATCCCAAAGATATCATAGAAGAGGGAAAAGGACCCATATGTACAAAAATATTTATAGCACTTCTCTTTGTGGTGGCAAAGAATTGGAAATCGAGGAAATGCCCATCAATTGGAGAATAGCTAAACAAGTTGTGGTATATGAATGTAATTGACTAGTATTGTGCTGTAAGAAATGATGAGCAGGAGGAGTTCAGAGAAACCTGGAAGGACTTACATGAGGTGGTGCTGACTGAGAGTAGCAGAACCAGGAGAACATTGTACACATAACAATATTGTGTGGTGAACAATGGTGACAGACTTGGCTCTTCTCAGCAGTGCAATGATCTAAAACAGTTTCAACAAACTCATGATAGAAAATGTTTTCAACCTCCAGAAAAAAGGATGGAGGATTATGAATACAGATTTAACCATACTGTTTCTACATTTGGGCTGTTGCATTTTTCTTCTTTTTTTGAGATTTTCCCCTTATGCTCTGATTTTTCTTTCACAAGATGTCTAATGCAGAAATAGGTTTAATGTGATTGAATATATATAACCTTTATCAGACTGTTTTCCATCTTGTGTAGGAGGGAGGGAAGGTGTGGTAGGAGAAAAGTTTATAACTAAAAATCCTATGAGGAGAAATCTTGAAAACTATCCTTATATGCAACTAGAAAATAATAAAATACTTTTATTTATTTTAAAAAAAGAATGAAGGACAGGTGGCACATTGGATAAAGAACCAGCCCTGGATGCAGGAGAAGCTGAGTTCAAATCCAGCCTCAGACACTTGACATGTACTAGCTGTGTGACCCTGGAAAAGTCACTAAACCCTCAATGCCCCACAAAAGAATTAAGGACAAACAACAACCCATTCTAAGATGTACTTCTAATAGTTGATTTAATTACAATGAAATTTCAATGAAAATAATACCAATGAGAGAACATTTTAATATCTTAACAATTTTAAAATCTTCTAAGGTTTCTAATACAAAATTGGTATTGTCCAATAGTTTAGTACATGTGTGTTTGTGTGCATATGTGTTGGGGGAAAAGGGTTGCATTCAAGAGTGAGGGATGGAGAAGACTAATTCAAAACAAATTAATCTGCAGTTCATTAGCAGTACTAATGTTGCTTTTGGGAATGAAGGAAATTAGCAAGATTATAATTACAAGCAACAAGTGTTACATAAGGATCCAATTGCTTGTCAAGGATACTGAATTGATTATGTGGAGCTATTGAATGACCACATAACATGAGTCTGGCTTTACCTTAGTTTGTGGATTGTAAACATAACATAGCACTGTCCTTGTAAGAGGTGACCAGAACAAACTGGCAAACTGTTCAAATTCCAGAAGAACTGGTGAATTGCAATCAGAAATGAATTAAAGTACAACACACACACACATACACACACACACACACATCTCTTTTCTCATGTTCTTTTTTTTAAAGCCCTTTTCTTCCAAAGCTATAGTTATTCCACATGTTTGGTTCAGTGGGTCCTGAGACTATAAGGCAGCTGCTTTCTGCATGCCAAGAATATTGGAGGAAACAGAAAGACTCAAACCAGGGCATCAATATCTCAGCTTTCCAAAGATTTGGATTTAGGGTTGTAGGAGGTGAGAGAGTAAGGGGCTGCTGAGTCACTTTCTTTCAAGCTGGAAAATAGAAAGAGGATGCCAAGGGGACTTAATCCTGATCCTACCTCCTATGGGGGCTTGTTAGGTTACATAGCAGACAGGCTGCAACTGCACTGAATAACAAACAAGCCAGGCAGACTGAAAATTGTGATGCCTGTGGCTACTCTAGCTACTCTCTTCTAGCAGGGTCACTTTATAGGGCACAATAAAGAACATGAAAAAGATTTAGGAGAGGCATACTGCTTAGAAATTGACAGGACCTCTCAGAATTTCTAAAGCCATAAACTCAAACTTTCAAAGCTCCCCCTTTTTATGACTAGCATTCTTCATTTTGTTGATATCCCCCGTTTGCTACAAATTTCGTGAATGTGAACCCCAAAGATCGTCCAGAGAGCATTAAGTGAAGGACTTGAAAGGGAAATATTTCCACCTGCACTCTACCACTCTGCTTTAAATGTGATTTGTTCTCCTCCTCGTTTTCATCATTTGTCAGTCTAAAGGCCTGCATCAATGATTCAGCCATTTACAAGTTGACAGGAGTGACATACAAATACATAAATAGATTAAAGTTACTGTATCTAGATGGGTATAGATTAATGAGCACTGTGTTTCTCTTAAATAGGCCCTTGACAAGACTTTCAGCCAAGAGCAAACATGAAATATCCCTTTTGTAACAAATAAAGGAGAATAAATTAAGGGATGGGGGTGGGGGAAGCCATTCTAGATATGTATCCATAGCTGCATTCTCTCTCCCTGGCTGATTTCTTCCTGACTATAAAACAAGGCAATAAAATTCTAAAGGAGCCTCTCACCAGAGCTCTCTTTTCACAAATGTCTTTGCCATATTCATAATTAATCATTTATTGGTACGAGGTTTTGTATGCAGATACATTCTCAAGCTTATCAGTGGCAGGATAGAATTCATCATTAGTACAAATTTACAATCGCAAAAGAAGACATGTCTACTTTTCAAAGCTTTGCTCTTAAACAAGAAAGCAAACAACCACAAGAAGAAATTTAACACCTGAAAGTTCATTCTGCATCATTCAGTGGAGAAAAAACAACAACAAAAACTGGCTTTCATCTATGGGTATTAATTCTTTGCTCAGATTTTTCTGCACAAGATCGATTATAGTAACAATGAAGACTAAGTAGGCTGTAATGCTGTTATATATGTATTCTGAAAATCATTTCCTCTTTCTTTGCCTTTGTCTCTATTTGTTCTTATGCAATGTACTAGCCCATCCAAATTCTTAGCCTTTTCTTTTTTTTTTAATTCAGTATTTTATTATTTCCCAGTGACATATAAGGATAGTTTTAAACATTTGTTTTCGTAGGATTTTTAGTTCCAAATTTTTCTCCCACCCTCATTTTCCTCCCTCCTCCCCAAGACAGAAAGAAATATAATATAGGTTAAACATATTTTATATTAGTTATATTGTGAAAGAAGAGTCAGAACATAAGGGAAAAACCTCAAAAAAGAAGGAAAAAAAGAACCAACCCCAAAGTAGAAACAGTATGGTTCAATCTGCATTCATAATACACAGTTATTTTTCCTGGATGTTGAGAACATTTTCTATCATGAAGGTCTTTGAAATTGTTTTGGACCATTGCATTGCTAAAAAGAACCAAGTCTATCACCGTTGTTCATTACACAATGTTGCTGTTACTGTGTACAATGTTCTCCTGGTACTGCTCCTCTCAGTCAGCTTCAGTTCATGTAAGTCCTTCCAGGTTTCTCTGAACTCCTCCTACTCATCATTACTTTTTACATTGATTTTTTTAAATTTTGTGCTCTAAATTTTCTTCCTCCCTCCCTCCTCAACCCTCTCTATGAAATCCAGCAATTCAATATAAGTTATGCATGTGCAGTTATGCAAAACATCTTCTCATTAGGTTGTGAAAGAAAATAGACAAAATACCTTTAGAAAGAGGAGCTAACAAAAAAATTATACTTCAATCTGTATTCAGATACCATCATTTCTTTCTCTGTTGCAGTTTGAATTTTTCATATGTCCTTCTGATATCATCCTGCTCATCATTTCTTTCACAGTTACTATTGCTAACTGTATTAACCTCCATCTTATCCCTCCCCTTGATATTTACTCTATTTTCCACTTTCCCTCACACTATATCTCCTTGAAAGTGTTTTGCTTTTTTATTTTCCTAAAGATGTCATAGGGCAGCTAGGTCACAATGTGGACAAAGCATCCACTCCAGACACAGGGTGACCAAAGCCAAAACTCAGCTTCAGACACAAGATAATCACCCACTGCGGGACCCCAGGTTATGTCCCCCAACTCCAATTTTTTATGGTTCTCTAGGGTCTTGTATTTCAAAGTCAGATTTTCCATTCAGTTCAGGTCTTTTCATCACAAATACCTGAAAATCCTCTTTTTCATTGAATTCCTAGTTTTTTCCTATGAAATATCAAGTTCAGAAGCAACCAATACCTGCATGGCTTTGACCCTAGAGTGAAGTGAAGTCTCAATTCCATCTTCCAAACCAGTCTGAAGGTTGGAATGCAATAGTAGGGCAGGGATAATAAAACAAAGGGAAGTCTACAGTTTTATAAGTCTAAACCAGCATTTTTCCAGTTGTCTAAGATTAGCAAAGTCTAGTAGTAATCCATAGGAACTAAACTAGGGCAATCCCACAGCAATGTTTCTCAGATCCACAAATGGGTCAGAAATTTTCAGAACTAAGAATGAAGCAGGAAGGTAGGGGAGTGACTAGACTGTGTTACAAATCAGACCACTCTGATAACAAACATTTCCAAGTCTTCAGAATAGGCTGTTTCCGAGACATACCATTCAAATACTCTAAGAAAGCATCAGCAGAACCAACCCAGGCATTTCCTCCAGCAGTTTGCAGAGTTAGCTCTTAGCATACATACAAAACCAGAAAGTAGACTAATAGAAGGAGCAAAATTAGTAGAAAGAATCCCATCACACATGCAAAAAAAACTATTATGGTGACAGAAACACTATAAACACAAACCTACAAAAAGAAAATTATTCTAAAACATGCAAAAAGAACACAAATAAAATTATAACAGGTACAAATTCAAACAAAATTTCTCAAAGAGATGCAACAAGAGTTTTTTTTTTTTAAATAAAGAAACTATGTGTAAAGAAAAACATATGTGGAAGAAATAATGAAAGAGAATCAATTGCTTGGCAGACGAGGTGGGAGCGGGGGGAAACCTGACCCAAGCAACAAACTCCCTGAAAATTAGAATGGCCCAAAGAAAAGATAATGACTCCAAAAGACAACAAGAAACATATTTAAAAAGTCAAAAGATTGAAAAATAGAAGAAAGTATTTGTTATCTCACTGTAAAAAGAACTGACCTACAAAAACAGTTTAAGGAAAGAGAATTTGAGAATCATTGGTCTTCCTGAAAGCCTCAACAAAAAAGAACTTACACATCATATTTTTAAAAATCTTTAAAATAACATCTGTCCAAATCTCTTAGAAGAAGCGGGGAAAGGAATCTACATTTCACCTCCTTCAAAAATCCTGTCAAGAGAAGTTGGAACAGAAAGTTTTTTAAAAATCAATGTTAAAATTTGTTTTTACATATATTTTGGAAAATAAATTTCCATTAAAACAAAAAATCCTGTCATTTAAAAACTTCTAATAGCATCATAGCCAAAATATAGACCTTTTAGGACAAATAAAAATATGAGCATCCAGAAAGAAAGACTTTGATACAAAATTTAGCAGCCATTACTCTGAAGAAACAGAACTTGAATGAATATGATATAGCATAAAGCAAAATCTATAATGAGGTTGAAACAAAAAAATAACTTATTCCATAAAACTATAGGGGAAATGGAAATTTAGTGATATAGAGAATGTCTAAGCATTTCTGGCAAAAAATACCATAGCTGCATAGAAACTTAGATGTTTAAACAGAGGAATCTAGAAAGAACATAAAATGACAAACAAGAACAATCATGAAGGACTAAAACATGATAATCTATTTAGATTCAAATATGTGTACATGATTCATATGTGCTCTCAGAAACATAATCATAAGTTCTCTTAAAAGTCATCTGATTAAAGGCAAGGACTGTTCCCATAGAAGTTTGGTTATGAGATATATTTTCCCTTATCCCTCTTCTGCTCTCCTCCTAAATGTATTTCTTTTTATTTAACTTCTGGCAACTCTGATGACGTTTTTTTTTTTCTTTTTTTTTCCTTTGATGGAGCAATGTGGGTTAAGTGACTTGCCCACAGTCACACAGCTAGTAAGTGTCAAGTGTCTGAGGCCAAATTGGAACTCAGGTCCTCCTGAATTCAGGGCCAGTGCTTTATCCACTACGCCACCTAGCTGCCCCCAACTCTGATGACTTTTAAGAAACATTTGACAATAGGTTTCTAGGGGGACACATCTCCACTAATCTGAATAATAGTTTATCATATTTTAGTTCTTCATGATTGCTTGCTCTTATTTACCTTTTCATGTTTCTCTATACTTATGTGTTCAGTTTTTAAGTTTCTATGCTTTTAGTGTTTTGATGAAGATAAAAAATTAGAGAATAGATTAAACAATATAATGAACAGCCAACTCAATTACTTCTAATAAGCTTAAAGAATGGGATATGGCTAGCATTAAAGGATAATACCACCCAGGGTTATAAAAGTCTATTTTACATGTTGTAATTCTCACAAAAATGGTAAAGTATATGTCCTGCCTGTCAGCCTGACCTATTGCTACTTATTTAAATGATTATCCTTTATGGAGAGTGGCAGTCAGTCAATAGATTCTAACTATAAAAATATATTTGAAAATAAAAATGAATTCCAATACTTTTTATGGGAGTAAATAATTGGAAATTGAAGAAGTGTTCCCTAATTGGGGAATAACTAAGTAATTTATGGTATATAAATGTGCTAGGTTACATGCTTTATGAAATGATGAAAGAGATAATTTCAGAAAAACCTGAAAAGACTTATATTAACCGATGCAGAATTGGTTGAGCAGAATCAGAGAAATGGTTTTGATGTTGACAGTACCGTAAAGACAGACAACATTGAAACACTTATAAACTCTGATAACTGCAATGACCAACCATGATTCCAGAAGATACATGATGAAATAGGCTACCTACTTCCTGATAGAGAGATAATGGACTCAGAATAAGGGCTCAGGTATTCGAGGATGTGACTGGTAGGGGAAAATATTGGTTAACAGGATTTTTTTTTAAATTAGTAGACATTGAATTAATGGAAACTGTTCTACTGTTTCAGGCTCCATAAAAAGAATTCTATCATGATCTCCTGAGGTTCTTTTAGCCTACTAAACCCTTAATAAGTAATAATATTTTCATAAAAGGAAAAAAGAAGTCAGCCTTTACTATGTGCAAACTATGAAATATTTGGCTGTATATCATATGCTTATGAGGGTCAAATGAGACCCATGAATACGTTTTCACAAATTTACAGCACTACAGAAATGTAAGTGACTATTTCCAGAATCAGACAATTTTAGAACTAGAAAGGGCCTTACAGATTATTCAGCCTAAGCATCACATATTACAGAAGAGAATCCTAGGTGTGACCTTAAGATCCTGTAACAATGATGATGAAAAATCTTTAATATTGGTCTTTATGTATCCATGGCCTGTCACAGTACCTATTAATTGTTGATTAGTTGATTTACTGATTGATTATTGGTTCTAAATACATTTGTTTTTATTATTGCTATTGTACTGAATTAAAACCAAGAAATAATCAATTTGTCCACAGACACTTTGTATTAGAATTTGTACTAGAACTCTATTCTCCTGTGATTTTCCCACTATACTATCCTGGCTTTCTATTGCTATTTTTGTTTTCATGATGAAATTTATTAACATGGTGATCAATATAAACATGACATACAATGAGTGAAAACTAAACAAATGAAAATATCCTTGATCTACAGAAGAAACAAAAATTAGGCTCTGTAAATTGTAGGGGCTTATATTAATTACAAGGAGAAAGAAATGACAGTTACTTAATAATAAGAAGAAATTATAATATAATATATAATAATAATATTATTATGATATGATATGATATAATATAATATAATAATGCTGGACACTGAATGGTAATGCACCATGCATTCTGAATCACAGAAAACATTTAGGTTTTAGAGCTCAAGTATAAAAGATATATAAAGACTTGGCAGGACTCTTACTTTGGCTATACTGCTTCAACTATCTTAATGTAGATCAAAAATAAGAGAACAGATTAAACAGTATAATGAGCAGTCAACTCAATTACTTTTAATGAGCATAAAGAATGAGATATGTCCAGTATTAGAGGACTACCATCCAGGGCTATAAAAGTCTATTTTATATGTTGTAACTCTCAGAGAAACAGTAAAGTATGTGTCCTTTCTCTCAGTTGGAACCTTTGCTACTTACTTAACTGATTATCCTTTATGGACAGTGTAGGTTAGTATCTCCTGCCTATAAAATTATATTTGTCAAGAAATTCAGAAATAGAATAGATGGAAAAAATAACTATATTTTCAGCCACACCATTACCTATGCAAGTCTTGTTATTCGTTGAAAATGATGAAACCATTTCTTAGTTTTGTTTTCTGTTACACTATTTTTTTCCTGTTTTTTAAAAAAATTACCTAAGTAAAAATTTCCCATTCAACTTCATTAATGATTATGTCTTTCTCTGTAGATACTCACAATCAAGTTTCTTAAACCATTTATATTGCAGATGAGAATCATAAGGTGGTGGGAAATAACAAGTACAAAAATAAAATACAGACAAATTAGAAATTTTATTGACTAAAAGAACAATTTTGACATTAGGAATCATTATTAAGGATATTATAGAATATTCTGCTTAAAATATGTTAAATTAGGTACAAAAAATGTGGGGGTATTTAGATTAAATCATTCTAGAGTCATGGAAAAGGCTCATTTGACTAGATCAATCCCAATCTTAAGAAACTAAATTGGCTCCATAGTACCTTTATGATCAACTGCATACTCTTTTTTTTGCCATTTAAAGCCCTTCACAACATGAGGCTGATCACCATGTCTAGACTTCTTGCATATCACTCCCCTCTATTCATACTGTGGTTCAGCCAAACTGGCTCTACTAATGTTCTTCACATATCTTCCACATCCATGCCTTTACACTAGCTGACCCCCATTACTCCTCTCATTTTCCTCAAAGTAGATTTTTGATGATGGAAGGAAGAAAAGGAATTTTAATATAAGAAAATAAGCCTTTCGATCATGATTTTTAAAGCATGAAAAATAAGAGAGACAAAGTCACACATGAAAAATAAGAAAGACAAAACACACACTAAAGAAAATTTGCCTTTTTAGGCAGAACCATTTTTTTTTCCATTTAGATACACATGTTTGAGTTGATCTCTACTAATAACATAATCTTGTTTTAAAAAAGATAACTGTGCTTTTCTAGGTATGCCCTAGACTAATATTTTGGTTAACTCTTTCTTTCAAGGGCATCCAGCAGATATATTTTAGTAGGTCTCCTAACCTTAATCTCTTAAGGCAGAGATTCTTAATACTTAATTTATGATGGATCTCTGCCAGCCGGAAGAAATAAATATGTGGACCCATCTGAAAGTCATAGTTTTAAATACATAAAATGAAACATAAAAGATTTCAGGAAAAAAAAAAACCAATTATATTGAAATAGTAATCAAGATGTAAAAAAAAAAGACAAGAACAAAAAACAATGGTACAGACCCTTTGTGAAGAAATGCTATTCCGAAATGTTCACAAGAGTGTCCCAAAAGCCTTAGGGTAAGTCTAAGCTATTAAAACGATATGATGGGGCAGCTAGGTGGCAGAGTGGATAAAGCACCAGCCCTGGATTCAGGAGGACCTGAGTTCAAATCTGACCTCAGACACTTAACACTTATTAGCTGTGTGACCCTGGGCGAGTCACTTAACTCTCATTGCCCCACAAAAAATAAAAAATAAAACTATATGAGCAAGTATGTATTCTACCAATGTGGTAACTTTAAATTAACATTAACATCTAGCTGCCCCCAATAGATTTCTTAAATTCAAGAATTCTGAGCTTCTGGGGCAACTAGGTGGCACAGTGGATAGAGCACGGGCCCTGGAGTCAGGAGTACCTGAGTTCAAATCTGGCCTCAAACACTTAGCACTTACTGGCTGTGTGACCCTGTGCAAGTCACTTAACCCCAATTGCCTCACCAAAAAAAAAATAAATAAAAATTCTGAGCTTCGCTATGGCTAATGCCAACCATTGTCTGCATTAAATTTAGCACCAATATAGTGAGTTGTAGAGACAGAAGAAGACCACCAAACTGTTTAAGGAGTAAGGAGGAATAAACTGTCCCAGGTCGGAAAAACAGAGCAGTCCAAAGTTTCTGTGCTAATTAGTATTAGAAATGCCCTAGGCTGCTGCACTTCAAGCCTAGGCAATATAGGAAGATCTGTTTAAAAAAAATAGAAAACCCATAAACACATCTAAGCCACAATGAGGCTTAAGAATATGTTATGAGAAGGAAACAAACCAAAGTTTAAGGAATCAGAAACAGCTAGTGTCTCAAATGCAACATTTTCATTGTGGATTACTTGGCAGCCATTTATTTCTGTTATTTAAAGACAAATATTCTACTTGCCAACTACTATCAACAAGGAGAGGACAATTATCTGTGTAATAGCTTTTAAATTATTAGCCTAGTCTGGGAGAGATGGCTATTTGTCTTTGGATATTATTTGCCATAAAAAAGAAAAAAAAATCTTTTTAACTGAAGTTTATGGTAGCCATTATTTATGATAATGTTATTATGAATATCATCACAATACTCTATTTTCTGTTAAAAGTTCAATAAAATGTATTTTAAATATATTCTTCTGTAACTGCTTGAGATAAAATGCTGCCATTATTTTTACTGAACTACACAAGAACATAAAAAGGGCATAATGACTGTTTTAAAGTTCCAATGCTTTGAGGGATAAAAAATTAATTTACATTATTATATATTCTTCCATAACTTCATTTTTAATGAATCAGATTCTTCAATTTTTATGTAAAAAGTAGTGCTTCATTTATTTAAAAAAGACATCTAGGCAAAAGGGGCTATAAGAATTTGATCTATATTTTTTCAATATATAATGTATAGGATGAAACTTTTCAGTTTAGTGGAGTATATAATGCTCTATCTACCTTGGTTTATTTCTAGATCACAGAGTCCTTATTTAACAAAGAATGGAATGATCTAAATGGAAAAAACCATTACAAAATTAATATTATAATGTGGTATTTGTCCTGGTAACTTTAAAACAATTCTTTCAATACGCAGGCTCTTTGTTTCTACAGCTACCAAGATAAGATGAAACAACCTAGAGTTAATCTGGAATCATTATGTTACACACCTTTTTCAAGACAAGAGTCACAGGTCTGATGAAAATTTTTAATATCCTTCAAAAATAATCATTTTACATGGAGATGGTGGAAGACATCAATATTTATCACCTTGTCTCTTTGGTTGCATTTCTTGATTTTCTTCAGGATTCCCAGGATGCCTAGAGACCATGCTTTATTAGTATGTTTTGTTCTATGGGGTATTAGCCTCAAATGCACTTCAACTTAGTCATCTTTAAATATCATGTCAAAATAAGAAGTCTATAATGCATGTTATGTTCTTTTGTTCTCTCTTTCTCTCTAAGTAAGGGTGTCCATGCTTGAAATAATATATAAAGCTTCAAACTTTGGGAAGTCAGCTGTCCAAAACTGTCATCTAGCCAAAATGCAGCCTCAACCTAAGGAAATAAGAACATGCAGAAAAAAAGCATCTAAGTGGACCAATTTGCTTTTATATCATTCAAAATTCTTTGAAATGTAGGTATCTTTCTGCCTAGCACATTACAGCAAATATTTGGGGATCATAAGATTGTATATTCAAAGTTGAAAGGATATTAGAGGTAATCTAATCTCAGGCCTTCAAAATATAGATGGAGAAAGTAGCAACCTGCTTCAGGCAGCAACAGCCAGAAGTGATAAATATCCATCTCAGTGCAAGAGAGACAATACAACTTTTAGAGCCAACTCAACAAAAGCACAGACATTTGGACCATTCACTGGAGAAGTGAATAACAATGCAGAGCTCAATAATCCATGAGTGTTTCACTGCTTACAAAGCGAAATAATTGAGGCCCATCAATTAAATCATTTGTGGATTTGAAATCACATTATCAAAAATGTATGACATATCATTTTCCATTTTCATTTTGCTTGTAATTAAAATTCTCAGGTAACTGTGTATGAAATAGTTTCCTAAATCTACAAAGGAAAGTGTCAAACATCTGAAACACAATTCTTCAGGAGCCTCAACAATTCAATGACATACAAAATTAATGGGTTTTCATGATGATGACTATGAACCATGCAGTTTTCCTAGTATTATTTGTTAATATGCTTCAGGAAAAAAAAGATGAATGAGGTAAATTTTATAAGAATTTCCATCCAAGAGGGTTAGGTTGTTTTGGGGGCTTTAAGTATAAAAAACTCCAACATCTAGTATGAATCATTCTTAGGACTTCCTGATATGTTAGCCAGTGTCATGATACAGTAAAGTTGTGACTTTTCAAGAGTATATTTAGATAGATATATATTATTACTAAACATTTCAATCCTGTCTTGTATAGGGAATAAATTTACTCAAGGCATATGTGATACATTAACTTTACATTACCATTAATACATTAACATTCTCAACTTAACAAAAAATTCCCCCTTAATGTGTTTTTCTTTCATTTTCTTTAATAAATGACATTTCTATACTACTGTTATACTTTCATATTTACAAATTCCAGTTCTAAAAGTAAGGTAAATATAGTAGCTAAGGATTTTTGTCACCAAGCTTTAGATGAGTCTCACCCAATAGCATAGTAATAGAGAAGTAGGTATACTAACAGGTCTTCTCATTATTGAAGGTATGCTGAGCCCTAGTCACACCTAACACTTTAACTTTTTTTTAAGTTCTACTACACCTTATATCTCATATCTATATAATAAAAAACTTTGGTGCCATCTCTTGTCCTTGGAGTAAAAGGATCATACATTTGGAGTTGGAGGGGGACTTAGTAATCAACTAGTAAAAGTACTCTCTTTATCACAGGTGATGAAATCCTACAGGTGATTAAGGACTCTGTAACAGAAAGAAGAAAAACAGTGAGAAACTCAAGCTCCTCTTAGGACAATAACATTTTATCCAATTGGATTTAACCCCAATGTTCTAGTCTGCCAAGACCTATTTTGGAACATGACTATATATTTTAAAATGTTATTTAGGCATCCCTAGGTTTATGTGAAATGCAAATTTCCATCTTTATACAAATTGTTGATTAAAATGTACAGGAAAACAAGAATAAACACTGATGAGAGAGAGAGGAGATTGAAGGATTCACCAATATAATAAATATAACAATTTGACCTAAATTAATTTACTTTTTCAGTGCCATATCAAATTCCAAAAATTATTTTGTAGAGCTATAAAAAGTATTTTAAAAATTCATCTGGAAGAACAAAAGGTCAATAATATCAAAAGAATTTATGAAAAGTTTAATGATGGTGACCTAACCATGTCATATCTCAAATTGTATTATAAATTGGTAATCATCAACATAATCTAGTACTAACTGGCTAAGAAATAGAGTGGCAGATCAGTGGAATACATTAGTACACAATACACAAATGTAGTACATGTAAGTAAGTAGTAAGTGACTATAGTAATCTAATGTTTGATAAACCCAAAGGTACATGCTTTGGAGACAAGAACTCATAATTTGACAAAACCTACTGGTAAAACAGGAAAACAGCATAGCCGAAAGTAGGTAAAGACCAACATCTAATACAATATAGCAAGATAAGGTCAAAATGGATATATGATAAAAGCAAATTAGGGGAGCATGGGATAGTATACCTGTCAAATCTATGGAGAAGAGAAGATTTTGTTTGAATTATATGGAAACATTATAAGATATAAATGGATGATTTTAATTATATTAAATTTAATAGCTTTTTCAAAAACAAAACAAATGCAGCTAAGATTAGAAGAAAAGAAGAAAGCTCAGGAAAATTTCCTATAGCAAATATCTCTAATAAAGACTTCATTTCTCATATATATATATATATATATAACTAAATCAATTGTCTAAAAAGCATGTCATTCCCTGATTAATAGTCAAAGGATATGAACAGTTTTCAGATGAAAAATATCAAAGCTATCTATAGTCACATGAAAAATTCTCTAAATCACTATTATTTGTAAAATGAAAATTAAAACAACCTTGAGGTATCATATCACACTTAGCATATTGACTAATATAACACAGAATGAAAATGATAAATGTTGGAGGGAATGTGGAAAAATAGGGCCACTAACACACTTTTGTTGAAATTGTTAACTAATCCAACCATTCTGGACACCTATGCCCAACTATGCTGAAAGGGCTATTAATCTGTGCATAACTTTTTGACCCAGAAATACCTACCAGTTCTGTTTCCTAGGGATTTTAAAGAGAACACAGAGTTCCAAAAAATATTTATAGTGGCTCTTTTTGTGGTGGCAAAGAATTGGAAATTGAGGGGATGCCCATCCACTGGGGAATAGTTGAACAAGTTATGGTATATGATAGTGATGGAATACTTTTACACTGTAAGAAATAATGAGCAGGATGCTTTCAGAAAAGAAAAAAAACCTAGAAAAACTTAAATGAACTGATTCAGAGTGAATTGAACATAACCAGGAAAACACTGTACATGTTGACAGCGATACTATGCAATGATCAACTGTGAATGGCATAGCTATTCTCAACAATATAATGATGCAAAACAATTCCAAAGCACTTATGATGAAAAATTATGTCATCTCCAGAGAAAAAACACATAGAGTCTGAAAGCAGATCAAAGCACACTATTTTTCACTTTTTTATGGGTGGGACTATGTCTCTTCTTTCCCAACATGACTAACATGAAAATATGTTTTTCCTGATTATACATGTTTTGTTGTTTTTAAGACATTTTTACAGTTGTGTCCAAGGCTCTCTACCGCCATTTGAGGTTTTCGTAACAGAGATACTGGAATAGTTTGCCAATTCCTTCTCCAGCTCATATTACAGATGAGAAACTGAAGCAAACAGGATTAGGTGATGTGCCCAGGGTCACACAGCTAGGAAGTATCTGAGGCCAAATTGGAACTCATGAAGATAAGTCTTTCTGATTTTAAGCTTAGTGCTCTATCTACTGTGCCACCTTGATGCATGTAGATTATTGAATTGCTTGCCATCTCAGGAAGGATGGGTGAAGGAAAAGGGAGGATGAGAATTTGGAATTCAGTATTTTTAAAATGAATACTAAAAATTAGAAAAAAATAGAATAATATTTTTAAAAGAAAATTGGGGGCAGCCAGGTGGTACAGTGGATAAAGCACCAGTCCTGGATTCAGGAGAACCTGAGTTCAAATCCAGCCTCAGACACTTGACACTTACTAGCTATGTGACCCTGGGCAAGTCATTTAACCCTCATTGCCCCACCAAAAAAAAAAAAAACACCAAAAGAAAATTACAATAGACAATGAAACCTTAATACAATTATGGAAATATATATATATATATATATATATATATATATATATATATATATATGTGCACACATATATAAAACTAAATATATGAACTATATATAGTTATGTATATTAAAACTAAATATATATAAAGCATTATAGATATCAAAATTATAAAAAAAAAAGGGGGGCAGCTAGGTGGCACAGTGGATAGAGCAACGGCCCTGGATTCAGGAGTAACTGAGTTCAAATCTGGCCTCAGACACTTAACACTTACCAACTGTGTGACCCTGGGCAAGTCACTTAACCCCAATTGCCCCGCAAAAAAACAAAAAACCAAACAAAATTATACAGACAGATATCTCTATATCTGCCTGTCTATCTCTCTCTCTCTCTCTCTCTCTCTCTCTCTCTCTCTCTCTCTCTATCTATCTATCTATCTAACAGGCCAATAAAACAGTTACACTCCTTGCTTGAGGACTCACATTATGAGTTGAAACTTTGGTCCACTGCTAAAAGTGTATCTGTTTCTTTAATAAATTTGATTAAAAAAATATCAATGTGGTCATTTTAAGTAAAATATTTAAAGATTAACCTGTATGTAGATAAACATTCCCAGTTTTTGCATTGTAAGGGGCAGGTCAAAAACTGGAGAGTTATTCTATGGTTTTGGAGAACAATGAGTAAATTTTACATTGAGTCATTCTGGGTGACTATCTGAAGCATTTAAACATCCTACCAACTCTGAAACATACTAAATGGTATCTTTTCCCCTTTGGTCCACTTGCATACATTCTATCTTTCAATATGAGATTAGCTCACTAAATACATTGTCTCTAATCCCAATAACTTTTCTGAATAGGTGGTCAGATATGATATATATATATATATATATATATATATATATATATAGAGAGAGAGAGAGAGAGAGAGAGAGAGAGAGAGAGAATTTTGATTTGAAAGGTTAAAATAAAGATAACTAATGATTTGGAAAGTGAGGACCAAATGTATGATCCTCTTACTCCAAGGACAAGAGATGGTACCGAAGATATGTATTATATAGATATGGGATTTAAATGAACAAAAGGATATCTTTTGAGAAGTACATAGGAGGCATGGTAAAAACATACATCAAAATGGAACTTCCTACTCTTTTTCTATAAGGAATTTTCTAACATTTAAAATACTATAATGTATAACATTTCATTATGAACATCATCCTCAGAAAAGTAGTCTCTTTCTTTCTCTATCCATAGACATATAATTATATACACATATACTTTTTACGTGTACATATGAAAGAATGTATACAGTAATAATTAATCACAATAATACATGTATATCCACTTATGTATTTCCAAGGATTTCCTAGTTACTGGGAAAAAAACAAACTAATTAGGATAATTGGTCTGTCAGTTATGTTAGGTGTATTTTATTTACTAGTCACATTATAATAGTCTGAAACAAACAAACAAAAAGAAAATTGTATATGTGGATTATGACAAAATCCCAAAGTTACAACTTCTCTGAACTTGATCTTATTCATTAGTTAAATGGAAAGAATAATGTATGCCTTATCAACCACATGTGGGTTACTGTGAGGATCAAAGCAGAAAAAAATGTACATGACTGTGCTTTGTAAATTGGGAAGTATCATTAACAATAATTCAGCAAATCACAGGAGGTATTGTGTCATAGAAGAGAAAATAGGCCTTGGAGTCAGGAAAACCAGGGTTCAAATATCATCTCTGACATATAATGTGTACATGACTTTGGGGAAATTATTTGCCCTGTCACTGCCCTGGACAATTGTAAAACAAATTGCAGAAAATGTGGTCCTTTGCACTGGGAGATGAAATCTTTTACCTGAGATATCTTTAAAAAATTAAGCCATGAATCCATTAAAATGGACAGATATAACAAAGATGATGAAGAAAATGATAATATCATAGTACATACTACCTGTTCAAGGCATTTTATCTTTTACAACTTTGAAGAAAGTATGTTTTGCTAAACTTGGAAAAAATATATTTCTGAACAAATTCCACACTGCTAATTCTCTTTTGTGTCTCTCTCATGGTATCTTTCAATACAAATTAATTAAAATGTGAATGTTGATATGTGACTTTTTGCCCTTGTGTATCAAAGAATAGCTGTGAAGTCCACAAAGGAAGAATGCTAAAGATGCAATCAAATATAATTTTTCATTCATTTTTGCATAATTAATTAGGATGGAAACAAAATATTGGAGTGTGTAATAGAATGCACAAGGCATATATCAATAGACAGTTTTCTATACCAGGTGAAACACTCAAAATATTTAAAAGAGCTGCAGGAAGCAAAAAAAGCAGGATATTATTGCTAGCATTCATCAAGAAATTGTTCACCATAATTTTGTAAAAGTTGTTTTTCTATTTAAAATAATATCTCATTCATTAATAAAAGGCAAAAGTTTCATAAATTAAAGCCTCTAAATATTGTGGAAGGCATTGCTATGAAATTTTTATCTGAATTTTCTCTAATGCCAGAAAAAAACTCTCACTAGCGGTAGTAATATAAACAAGAGTGGAGTGTTCAGTTGAATCCACTCTTTTAAAAAAGAAAGTATAATGATTATTAAAACATAGGCACATTGATTTTCTCCAATTCAAGATTAAATTTTGAAACTTTATTTTTTTCTAAAATTAAAATTACCCTCAACTTGCATGTCAAATGTATTTAAGTGAAAATGACTGCATTATTTTGGGGCTTCGTTTTTTGTTTTTTTGTTTGTTTGTTTGGTGAGCAACCCCTTTGTAAATATCTATATTTCATGCTGTGCAAATAGAATTAATTTTATGTCACTCTATTCAACATTTTATGCATTAGTTGAATCTGGAATCCTAGCAACAGTCCACTTTGCTATATATGATTTCCCTTTTAGCTCAAAGGGCTTAATTGCAGGAAAGCAGAGTCAGGAATAAATGTTTTTGTTGACAACAAACCAACACATTAACTGGCCCGGGTTATTGTTCTTTCTTCCTACTTTTTTAATGTAAATTCCCTCTTTAGAACTCTCAAAACATGTAGTTCAATGGTATTTTGATTTTTTCTTTAATGTTATAGTATAGAAGGTATCCTATAGTAAGTACAGATATTAAGTTCATCATGTAAATCTTATGAATGATGCTATTCAAAATCTACACCAATAAGGGGACCAGGAATCCTGAAGGACAAAGAGAAGAGAAATGCCTAAATAGACTTTCAAGGTTGTAAGTTTAAGTTACTTTTCAAATTTATTTCCCATCATTTCCCAATATATAACCTCTATTATAGTTAGGCTTATTACCAAACCCCTACTTCAATTTATGCAGCATCTTTATATCTATTCTTGTGCCTTTTTTCATTAATATACCTCTACCATGTAGACTGCCTATGGCACCTTCCTGTCTATCCCAGTTCTATATCTGATTCAAGACCAGTATCAAACCTTAGGACTCACATGGAACTTTCCCCAATTAAAAGCATGAAATATTTGAAGTAAAAAGACTACATGAACCCATACATAAATATTTGTCTACTGTTTATTCTGTCAGATGAAATTGATTATTTAATCTTAATATTAAGATTTTTTATTATTTATTCTTATTAAATTCAACTTGGTAAATGTTTCTGGGCTATTTATCCTTCTGGTTCCTGAAAGATTTTTCAGCATATTGCCTATCCCTACCAGCTTTGTTTAATTTTCAGATTTTGTAAGCACAGCATCTCTGTTATTATCTAAATAACTGACAAAATGTCACACAGCATTGACACAAGCGTAGATTCCTGGGGCTAGAGAATTACTTTTTAGGCTGACATCAAACCACTTTTTGAGGGGCTCAAGCTTTCAACCAGTTGTACCTGAATTTAATGGTACATTGTCTACCTCACATCTCCATCTTGTTCACAAAAAATAGCATGAAAGATTTTGTCAAATGCTATAGTGTAGTACATATGGTCACTGAGGGTATTCTTCCAAACTCCAATTGAACTGATGAAAAGGGTTCCTTCAACAGGTCTACTATATCTACTCAATACCCTAGGATTAGTCTTGAGGGTTTTGGTATGTGTGTGTGTGTGTGTGTGTGTGTGTGTGTGTGTGTGTGTGTGTGTGTGTGTGCATGCACATGCATGGGGAGGTAGTGTTCCTGATTCTATAGTTTGCAAGCCAACATCAATGTATTTACTACCTTGATTATCAATTGGTATCAATTTTCCAACTAAATTTAATTAACTTTTAGATAGGGATATTCATGTAAAAAACATATCTCCAAAAGCTATGGAACTTTTTTTCACCAATACTTACAGAGTCTGTAGGGAAATGGGCTCAGACATCAAGATCACATGAGGTAAAGGAATCATTTACACTTTCCCTTTACTAAAAGTACTTTTCTCCTCATTATGAGCCACTTTTACTCTTATTGTGGATTTTTTTCTGAGCTTCCTGATGAGATATAAATATGCCTTCATGTTTTATAACTACTCTGTTCTTGGCTCCTGATGCAAACAGTGTCATCAGCTGTTATTGTAGTAGTAGATAATGATTTGACTCTTAAAGAAGATGGAAAACCGAAAATCATCTGGAACCTTCAAAATTCACAAAGTCATTTCAACTAATGGAAGAAGGGATAGACTCAGGTCAAAGCCAAGGCCTTCCCCTGCCTACCAATGTAGTTCCTTTTATGGGAGCTTGTTATAATGCTCTTTCTTGGTTCAAGACTTCTACAATAATTGGGGCAAAAACTGGCTTGATATTTTGGATAGTGCCACCAAGTTCTTTTTTCAGTTTACACACACACACACACACACACACACACACACACACACACACACACACTTCTTATACATTATACCAGTTGGTCAAGGACTTCTTTTGTATTTAACCAAATTCTTTGATTCATGAGATATGTCCTTACCTTTTGAGGTATTACCTCAAATGGGTTGGGGGTGATTTGATTGATGTACTCAATTGAGCCACATTCTTACATTGGTAAGCTTGCTTTAAAATAAAAAAGAAAAGAATTTTCTTTAGAAAATATTTTTAGGGAATAATATGATCTCCCTCATCATTGCTTCCTTTTTTAAAACATATAAGAACCATTCCTTTAATATAAGATACTAAAATTTCCAAAGGAACTCAATAAGGCTTACTGAATTTGCAGAATCTACCATGTTTGCTTTTCTTTCTTTTTAAAGGGAATTTATTTAGTATTTTATTTTCCCCAATTACATGTAAAAAAAAATTTTCAACATTCATTTACAAAAACTTTGAGTACCAAATTCTCTCCCTTCCTGCCCCTTCTCCCACTCCCACTATGAAGGCAAGCAATTTGATAAAGGTTACACATGTGTCAACTTCTCTTTTCAAAAGTTAGACCAACATTTGCTCTTCTCAAGACATTTCATCGATCACTGCTGGTAGTTCAGCAATTACACTTATTTTAATTTCTCTGAGTATAATTAGTAACTCCAGGACTTGAACTATTGAGAAAGTATCTATTCTCCTTATGTGTCATGGGTACCAAATTCCTGTTAGCCATTTTTGTTCAGTGCTTTCTAGAACAACGTTTAGTCATTTTGGTGGAGAAGGCAAATAGAAAATAAGAGTTTGCTAATCTCATTTTACTCTTCTTGCTGTTATCATCTTCCCATCTATCCCAATCAATGACCCTATCCTTATCTTGAGCCTCCTTATTATTAAAAAAAAAGTTAAAATCTATTAAACTCCCTCACTAGCTCATCCTAATCTTTAATTTGTTTTACAATATTCTTATTAGGTCACAATAGCATGTGGAGAGGAGTATCCATCCTCTCCTTTTTACCACATTAAGCTGGTGGGAGCTATATACTTTGAGTGGCTCTATCCTATTATCCAGAAACTATTCTGGTAGAAATATAATTTTTCTCCTGCATCTAAACATCTGCTTTCTAAAGAGAAGTAAAACATCCTTAATGTAAACAATGAATCCAATGCCTTGAAAACTGTTGTTTCTTAATTGTTAATTTTTTCAATGGAAAGAATTATGAATTTTCATGTTGCTCATTGTTACCACGTTGTTCTAACAAGTCAAAGCACTTTGCTTCAGCTAAAAATAAAGCCTTTCATTATATTGGCAGAATGAATTACTCTGGCTATATCAGAGTTCATGAATCCAATGTAGATAATGCTTATCATGTCACAGAGGCCATCAGTATGTATAAGCCTAGTTGTTTCTTTTTCAGTTACCTTGAGCAGATGTTGTTTTTGTTTCATTTTGTTTGTTCAGTATTCTAGGGACATATCAAAAAGGGGCTTCCTCTGTGCTGTCAGATTACCAAAAACTCTGCAATTTATTTTCTTAGAAATTGCCTAAGATGATTTCAAAAAGGCCTAGAAATACTTGTATGAACTGATGTATAGTGAACTGAGCAGAACCAAGAGAACACTGTGCATAAATAGAGCAATATTGTTTGATGCAAAATTGTAAATGAGTTAACTATTCTCATCAATACAATGATCCAAAACAATCCCAAAGAAGTATTGATGAAACATACTATCCACCTCCAAAGAAAGAACTGATATTGATTGAACAGACTGAAGCATGTTATTTTTTACTTTCTTTCATTTTTTTCTCTTATTAAAGTTTTCTTGTGCAAAATGACTAATATGGTAATGTTTTATATAATTGTGTATGCATAACCCATGTTTAAATGCTTACTGCCTCAGGGAGGGGTGAGGAGAGGAAGGGAAGGAAGGATAAAATTTAGAACTCAAAATTATAAATAAAAATATTTATTATAAAAAAAAAGAAATTGCCTAAGGCACTCAGAAATCTTTCATTTGGTTTAAAACTCTTTAGAAACTGGTCCTTTCCTCTTATTTATTTTTATATGATACTCTTTGTCATGCATTCTGGGATCCAACTACAAGCTCTTCCTCACACTAGACACAGTATTCAAACTTTGTGCCTTTGGCCTGTCTATTTCTCTTATTGATCTCCTTCCTCACCTCCAAATCTTAGCTTCTCTGGATTCCTTCATGATTCTACATGTACTCTACCTTTACCATCATACGTTTCCTCCCTTTTCCCCTCCTCTCTGGCATTACCTCCCATTTTCACTGTGTATATGGATGTGGAGAAAATATACATTATGTAAGTTACATGTATGGATATCTACATTGTGTCTCACTTGTTAAAATGCAATGTCCATGGAGTAAGAATAGTATTTTTTTTCTTTCTATCCCCAGAGCTGATCACAGACCCTGAAATATAGTAAAAAAAAAGTAATAATTGTTGATTCACTGACTTTTCAAAGCTCACATACTATATATGTATCAGAGGCAGGATTTGAAGCCAGTTGTTCCTGATATCAAGACCATTTTTCTAACTACTATGCCATGAGAATTAAATTCTTCCATTAATTGAATTTATTTGTCTGATGAGTACAATTGTAGATAAAATCGGATCCTAAAACTTTTCCAATTAGAAATCTCGGATAGGGGAGGAAATGAATACTAATGAAAGAAGAAGAAATAAATAAGAGTCAAGGGGAAGAAAAGCTTAATAGATTCCTAAAGGAGGAAAGCTCCTCAAAGATCATCTAGTTTGACCTATGTACTTAAATAGGAAATCTCTCTACAATTTTCAAATGGCCTTATGATTTCCAATTGAATGATTTTGGTGATAAAGAACTCATTGTTGATAGAAAAAGCTCATTTTGCTTTATCTGAGTTATGAAAAAATAGAACTCAGAGATTTTTAAGAATGATATATTGAGTTACCTAATCTTATGTTTAAGAACAGTATTCTTGAGCAAGTTCATTATTTGGTTGAAATATCATTCCAGGGGACAAAAGAGGTCATAATAATGAAAAGGCTGAGGGAGCCAAGATGATGGAGGAGAGGCTGTGATTCCCTCAAGTTCCCAAAAAACCCATCTACTCATTCCCAAATAATTCCATTAAAAGAAAAAAAACAAACAAAAACAACAGAGCAACCTCACTCAGATAAGAACAGTGAGACTATTTTCCAGCCAGAGATGGTGATTGGGATCACCTGTTGATCAGGCTGATAGAGGAGCTCAGCTTGTGGTCCAGACCCAGCCAGGAACAGACCATGCCCCCAGCACCTCAAAGTCTTCAATACCAGCAGCTTCTTATGAGGTTTAGCTTGCAGACCGGTGAGGGGGTTTGGTGTTTGGCCGGGGTAATGTGGCTGCAGTATCTGATGGAATTGGGGCAAAGCACCCTGGTTCTGAACCAGTGGGCCAAATCTAGTAGTGGCTGCACAGTGGCGGAATGGCACAGGCATGCCCAGCTTCTGACCATAGAGAATCAGATTTCAAACAGAAATCTCTTTCTGGGTTGAGATGTATAGGCAAAGAAAACAGCAGACAATAGGCAGCTTCTTTAGGGAAGGGGTAAACAGAATACACAATTAGAAGAAGATAATAATAAAGTCAAAGCAACAACATCCAAAGCTTCAGAGAAAAAATATGAATTGGTCTCAGGCCATGGAAGCACTCAAAAGGGACTGAAGAGAATGAGGAGGAACAGAAGGAAGATTTAGAGAGATGAAAGAAAGAGTGGAAAGAGTAATGAGAGCAATGCGGGAGAGTCATGAGAAAAAAGTCAACAGCTTGGAAAGCCAAATGGGAAAGTAGATAAAAAAGCTCTCTGAAGAAAATAATTACCTAAGAATTAGGATTGAACAAATGGAAGCTAATGACTTTGTGAGAAACCTAGACACAGTAAAGTAAATCCAACTGTATAAAAAAATAGAGGGCAATATGAAATATCTCCTTGGAAAAACAGCTGACCTGGAAAATAGATTCCAGGAGATATAATTTGAAAATCATTGGACTACCTGAAAGTCATGAAAAAAATAAGAGCTTAGACATCATCTTCCAAGATATTCTAGAAGCAGAAGGTAAAAATGAAATTAAAAGAATCTACCAATCACCTCCTGAAAGAGATCCCAAAAGGAAAACCTCCAGGAATATTGTAGCCAAATTCCAGAGATCCCACATCAAGGAGAAAATATTTCAAGCAGCTAGGAAAAAGGCATTCAAATACTATGGAGTTACAGACAGATCTAGCAGCATCTGCATTAAAGGACCAAAGGGCATGGAATATGATATTCTGGAGGGCAAAGGAACTGGGACTACAGCCAAGCATCACCTACCCAGCAAAACTGCATATGATCTTTCAGGGAGAAAAATGGGACTTCAATGAAAAAAGGACTTTCAGGCATTCGTGATGAAAAGACCTGAACTGAATAGAAAATTTGACATTCAAATACAAGATTCTACAGAATCATAAAATGTTAAAAAAGGAAAAAGAAATCATGAGGGATATTAAAAGATTAAAATATTTGCATTCCTACATGGAAAGATAATACTTCTAACTCATTAGATTGTTCTCAGTATTAGGGCAGCTGAAAGGAATATCCTTAGACAGAGGGCATAAGTGTTAATTGAATATAAAGGGATGCTATCTGTAAAGCATTTATTTTTTTGTTTATCCTTGATTTTTGCAGGGCAGGCAGGGTGGGTGGCTTATGTTTTGGCTACACATGGGCTTGGGGCCTCCTGGGTCCAGGGCTAGTGCTTTGTCCACTGTGTCACCTAGCTGACCCATGATGACATCTTCAAAATAAAGTTAAGGGGTAAGAGGAATGCACTGGAAGAAAGGGAAAGGGAGACATGGACTGGGGAAAAGTAGTTCACTTAAAAGAATCAAGAAAAAGCTTATGGGGTAGAGAGGAAGATGGGGAAGGAGTGAAGAAGTGAGTGAGCCTTAAACTCATCAGAATTGGCTCAAAGAGGGAATAACATACATACTCAAGTGTGTATAGTAATATATCTTGCCCTTTGGGAAAGTGAGAGGGGAAGGGGATAAGGTGGGGTGGGGTCAAGAGCCAAAGAAAGGAAGGGCAGTTTGGGAAAGGGGACAGTAAAAAGCAAAACACTGGACCTTAGAAACCTCAGAAAGAGCAGAACCAAGATGGCAGAGCAAAAGCAGTGAGCTCTTGAACTCACTATATAATCACTATAAAAAAGATCCAAATAATGCCATAGGACAATGCCTGGAGCAGCAAAATCCACAGAAGAATGTGCTGAGATCATTTTCCAAACAAGGATGACTTGGAAGGTCTGAAGGAGGTTGCTGTGGTCCTGAGACAGGAGTAGAGCCCAACTCTGAAAGTACAAAGCATGGGGCTTTTGATAACTCTTCCCCTTAACTCCAACCCCCATTCTCCACTTTGCCATTGCTTAGGTATAGGTTCTTTTCTCAGTACAAACTGGATCTGTGAGCCAGAACTGGGCAGTAATAAACAGAGATGCCAGCTGTTAGGAATTTCTGTTCCCAAGATTAATTTAGTCTTCAATGTGCTTGATTTAGAACCTCGTCTTATCCTCCTATAGTTTCTTCTTGCTCTGAAATGCTTTACATAGCCATTTTCTGGCTAGATATCTGCCCAGGTGTCCATAAATCTTTCTATCTTTCTTTATATACAAACCTGGCCTGGAGGAATGTTTCATTTTACCACTTCTTGGTTTATATCTCACAGACATACAGAAAAGAGAAAATGATCTATTTGTACAAAAATATAACAGCTCTTTTTGTGGTAGCTAAGAATTGAAAATCAAAGGGATGTCCATCAATTGGGGAATGGCTAAACAAATGGTGGTATATGATTGTGATGGAATATTATTGTGCTATAAGAAATGACAAGTAGGATGATTTCAGAGAAATCAGAGAAGACTTATATGAACTGATTTATAGTGAAGAACCAAGAGAACATTACACACAGTAACAACAATATTGTTCAATTTAGAACTGTGAGTGATGAATCTATTTTCAAAAATACAATGATCCAAGACTATCCCAAAAGATTAATGATGGAGCATTCTATCTGCCTCCAGAGAAAGAACTGATATCATTTGAATACAGATCAAGGGATATTATTTTTCACTTTTTTTGTTTATCAGGAAAAGTTTTACTGTATCCTTTTTGCTTAGAATGATTGCTTTGGGGGCAGGGCCAAGATTGTGGAGAGAAGCCAGTAAGCTACCTGAGCTCTCCCAAATTTCCCTTAAAAACATTACAGCTGTTTCCTAGTAAATTATATTGTTGAATTTGGCTTTAAGATTTTTCCTTTATCAAATTTAATTAAGCACCAATATGACATTACCCAAAGTCTGGTTTAACATATTTGCCATGCTCACTTATAACCCCCCCCCCCAAAAAAAAAGCTTAAAGAGTTGTTTTAAAGGCAGGAATATCTGAAGTAATAATATTTAGTAACCATTAGAATCAGTAAGTATTATCAGTACAGAAATATCCAATAGATTCTAAGATTTTTCAGACTTTCTCATTCAAATTCCTCTTTACTATCCTTTTTGTGTCTTACTAAAATATACTTTTATAACAAATACATAGGTTACCATTCCAAAATACTGTAATGATAAAGTTAAGGAAGTGATATATTTTAGTCATGTTTTTCAGATGAGAGCTAGTCATCTTCAGATATACTTAAGGCCAAGATATTTTATTAACAAATGATACAATCCAATGTCAACATGCCAATGACATAGTTGATATCATTGGCTTGGGAATTCCCTCTTGTCTCTTATATTGCAATCCTTTTGAAATATAAAAAATCTTCAAATGTTCCTATTGTAAAGTAATCAGATGGCAGAGTACTTGTTTTCCGAATACCTTTCCAGATTAAAAAAAAAATGAAAATGTTCAAAAAAAGGAAATATATAACGAGCCTAGAATTGCTGAGACTGAATTGGAAAGATAAGACAAAAGCTCCACAAAGGGAAAAATAAACTTTATGAAATAACGTGAGGGAATTTAAGCACTTAAAATTTCTTCTCACCATCCCTCCAACAACCCACAAGGAACCTCAGAAGTTTGCATTTCAGGGTATACTAGTGGAGCACTTGTCTGATTTTATGGTGACATGATTCAGTTTGAACTTCCCCATGATACACAAGAGGCAAAAAATGGTTATTCTAGCCATTCACTTGAAGAAAAGAGATTATTCTTTTTGTGCCCCCAGATATTCCATTCACAATAGAATCAGAAGGGAAGTGGTTTCTACACCTGATGGAGAGGCTATTTGAAGTTTAACTGGGTCTAGTGATCTCCCCATGGTATTGGGGTAAGACAATCAACCTGATACTCCATCCCTCACAGCAAAAAGTTGCTTGTGTAGCAGTAGAAGTGTGAGGGACCAAAGAGCTAAGGGGATATCAAAAGTTAAGTTAGAAGGAATTCAATAAGACTTTAAATTAAAAGGACAATAAGGAAAAATGAGTATAATAATAGCCATCAATTAATCAAACCAACAGAGATTAATAAAGATACAAGGATATATGAGTAAAATTAAGACTAAAACCAAAATACTTTGAACAAGAATTTTATTTTGATTAAAAATTAACTGAAATTCTTGATGCAAAAGAGATTTCTACAGATACCCAAAACATCATGAAACAACAACAAAAATAAATTGAAATGTTTCAAAAGAAAAAAAATACATATAGTATAATGGAAATTAGAACATCAGAACTCTCAAGGTTTAGTTATTAAAAGTAATAACATATTTTTAAAAGGTAATAACATAAATAATTTAGAATATTTAGTTGGAGAATCTAGAGAACAGATTTTATGAAAAAGTAAAAGACAGATTTGGAAATATAAATGTAGAATAAATGTAATATATGACAAAGATATTTGGTTTTTTTTAATTAATAAAGTATTTTTTTTCATTACATGTAAAGATAGTTCTCAACCTTTGTTTATACAAGCTTTACAATTTCAGATTTTTCTCCCTCCCTCCCCTCCCTCCCCCCTCCCCTAGACAGCAGGTAATCTGATATAGGTTATATATATATATATATATATATATATATATATATATATATATATATATATATATATATATATATATATATATACATACACACACACATATATATACACATATATATACACACATATATATATACATATATATACACATATATATACATATATATATATATATACATATACACACACATAATAACATTAATCCTATTTCTTCATTAGTCATGTTATAAGAGAAAAAAAATCAGAGCAATGATGGAAAACCTCAAAATAGAAAAAAAACAACAGCATCAAAAACAAAAGAAATAGTATGGTTCATTTAGCATCTATACTCCGCAGTTTTTTTTTTTTTTTCCTGGATTTGGAGATCCTCTTCCATCACGAGTTTCCTGGAACTCTTCTGTGCCATTGCATTGGTGAGAAGAATATAGTCCATCACAGTAGATTAACACTCAATGTTGATGTTACTGTGTACAATGTTCTTCTAGTTCTGCTCATCTCACTCATCATCAGCCCACGCAAGATCCTCCATGTTTCTCTGAACTCCTCCTGCTCATCGTTTCTTATAGCACAATAGTATTCCATTGTATTCATATACCACAACTTGTCCAGCCATTCCCCAATTGATGGGCAACCCCTCAACTTCCAATTCTTTGCCACCATGTAAAGAGCAGCTATAAATATTTTTGTACATGTGGGTCCCTTTCCTCCTTCCATGATCTCTTTGGGAAAAAGACCCAAAAGTGGTATTGCTGGGTCAAAGGGTATGCACAGCTTTATCACCCTTTGGGCATAATTCCAAATTGCTTTCCAGAATGGTTGGATCAGTTCACAGCTCCACCAACAATGGATTAGTGTTCCAATTTTCCCACAGCTTCTTCAACATTTATTATTTTCCTTTTTTGTCATTTTAGCCAATCTGATAGGTGTCAGGTGGTACCTCAGAGTTGTTTTTATTTGCAAGGAGATATGTTTTTTAAATTTGAAAGGACATGTGGATTTCACACAAGCTAAGTTTACTGACTAGATTGATAAAAATAATTTTAAAATTGCAATTCTATGTCATGTAGTGGTAGGCCTCAACAATTTTCAAATAATTGATTTTGTAAACAATAAGATAAAAGTCATTCATATCTGAATTAACACCAGGATGAATAATTTGAGGTTCTTCTACAGTCATAGTTGAGGGTGATAAGAATGAGATTATATACTCTGAAAAGGAAAAATAACGTGCTGCTGAAAATGATATTGACTTCAAAAATAAGCTTAAATATAATTTTTTAAAAACGTGATCCAGAAACAGAAGAGAGTCATTGTGGCAACATTTAAACAAAGCAATAATAATTAAGGAACATGAGTAGAACATTTTACTTAAAAAAATAACTTCTTAAGAAAAACACAAGAAATAGAAATAAGTACAATTAAACAGTAGAGCACTACAAAATGAATTAATTTTGTAATGTTTATGAGTTAGCATGGCTATTTTTAATTTAAAGAAATTGGACTAGTTTCAAAATAATAGAAATCATTAAGGAAAAAAATATGTGTATAAAGATTTAAGGCATTCTTACAGGATTACAGAAAGTAAGGTTGAAGAGTTGAATATTCATTCAGCATCCCAAATCTTATGTTCCAATATGGATGAATCATATATTTTGTAGGAGAGGTAAAACAGTGAATAGTCACTAAAGTTGAGCTAGGCGTGGGAAGACACAAATGAGATCTAGAAAAACATTCCAACACAGGCCATATTGATGAAGGGTTACAAAGGTATAGAGAAAAAGAGGGGAGTGATTTGGATGTAGTGTTTATAAATTAGGGCTTTTCCTGGAAAGAATTATGAATGGGAATCATTAAAGACTATTCCCATGAGAGAAAGGTAGAGAGAGGTATATACCTTTAGTGAGAGCCTTGACATTGCTTTTGTCTGGGGGAAATGCACACAACATGAAACCACATTCCCAAAACAAGAACTGCAAAATTATCAGGACTGTGTTCCTATTAGAAAGAGGGAATGTATCCATGCTCAGGGTAGCTAGCTTTGAGATGGTTTTGGTGGTGATAGTGGTGGTGCTGGTGGTGGTGCTGGTGGGGTGTGTGTGTGAGAGACAGAGAGACAGAGAGACAGAGACAGAGAGACAGAGAGAGACAGAGACAGAGAGAGACAGAGACAGAGACAGAGGGATGAGGAAGGGAGGGAGAGAGAGAAGGAGAGAGGAAGGGAGGGAAGGAGGAAGGAGAAATGGGGGAGGGAGGGGAAAAGATAGGGAGGGAGGTTTGTGTGAGAAAAAAGCAACATAAAACATATTATTTAAACTAAGAAATCATTGGAAGAGAAAAGAAAAACAAATGTTTTCAAAAACTCAAGGAATTTTGGAGAGGATGAATAAAGAAGAATAAGGTGTTAGTAGAAGTAACTGTAGGATTGACCTAGAAAGCAAAGTGTGCTAGCAAAACAAATTATTAGGACAAAATTCTGACACAAAGAGATTAAAAAAGGAATAAAAAAGGGGAGAAAAGCAAGCCTAAAATTCATGACTTTAAATATTAAACATTAAACAATTAAATATAATAAAACGGAAAGGAAGATTACTTAAGAAAATAAAAAAGCTATCAAATTGCTGCACACAAGTATCACATATGATTTTTTAAAAAAAAAGAACTTAAATGGGTATCAAATTCCATCTATATTAGGTGATGCCAAAATAAGAGAAATTAAATAAATCTTAGCCATAGAGAAAAGGTAGGAAAATATATTTTCTTCTCAACTTTTAATAGTGATATAGGCAATTATAATTTGGGACTCCTGCATATGGCAGAAAATATTAATGTTAAATAAGGTTAAGAAAATAATAATGTGACAGCTTTTTTTTGGTGAATCCAGGGCCGGTGCTCTATGATAAAATTTCATTACTCTATAAGTCATATTGGTAAAGAGAATCTCAGAACATGTCTAGGTTGACTCTCAGATAATGAGAATAGAGGCTACCTACAAGACCTGTACAAACTCTATTTAGCCTAAAATAACTTTTTCAATGCTTGGACTCTACTGACATTAAATCTGATAACCATAGGTCAGTTCCATGACAAATTATGGCATTGGAGGAAAACTTTTTTGGAAGCTTAATCATAATACAGTTTAAATAAAGTAAATAGCATTCTTCTAAAGTGAACCAATTCAAACTTCAGGCTGGGATATATTAGTGCATTTTCTCATCATTTTTTTTTATTGCAATGTAGTAGGTATTCATGGTACAGTACATTTAATTGTATCTGCCAGTTTTCTGTTAGCACATACAAGATAATTTATAGGACTGATCACTTCAGTAATCTTTTTAGGCGTGTGTATCCTAGTGGGTGACATAATGTAAATATGGCTGTTTTCACTATTAAGTATGGCATAGTACACATAATCATAGAGATATTAAGCTAGAGGGAAATTTAGAGAATAACACACTCTCTTGACTTTATAAATTAAAATGTCAAGACTTGGATACTTTAAGGGACTCGTCCAAGATCACATAGTTTAACAAACAAAAACAGAATAAAATAAAACACTACTAATCTATTAATTATTACATCTATTAATTAATAAATTAATAAATTTACACAAGCTTAAAGTATATCATTATTAAAAGACATTGTCATAATAGTCAATGCTTATAATTAATGAAAAAAAATGAAGTACTTACTAAATTTAATAGAAAAGCAATCTAGCCAATGTTCTCAATTCACATGCTAAAGGAGGAGAAAGCATATATAGAAATTTTTTGCTGTAGATGGGAAGGTAATATGGTCCTTAGTATGCAGTGGCAAAGCAGATATACATAGTCAGTCATTTCATTTACATTGATAAAACCTTATCAGTTTTTTAGTCTCTGCTATTGAATTATTTGATAGAATCAAGGACTTTAGTGGCAAGACTCCAATCCCCCCCACCCCCTCAAGTGTTCAGTAGCTAAGGCTGAAGGCCCTATAGAAGTACAAACAATTGCTAAGCACCATTTCAATGAGAGCTGATTTTCAGGATGATGCCTGTAAAGGCTGTATGTATCACAAGACTAGTGGTCTGGGGCACATTGTTGCTGCCAAGTGTCCTAGAATCAGAGTGGTAGGATGTCTCCATATGAGTCTGGAGGTGAGACTCATATTTTTTCTCGGCACAAAGTGTCTCCTGTCTTTCTATCATGAAATACTTAACATACTGAACCCATCTACACCAATTTTTTCATTTTGGATGGACCAATCATCAACACAAAGACTACATGTTTCCTTATTCAAGATACATAAAAGAATGTAAATTTTTAACTTTATATACTCAGGAACATGGTGAGGAAAAACCAAAGAAAGAATGATTCATTGAAAAGAATGTACACAAACTATTATCACTGGAAAGATATAGTTGGTCAGAATAGCAGGAGGGGACAATAGACATCTGTGAATAAGCCTGTCATTTTTATTATCCTTATTTTACACTTATGGAAACTGAGGCAGATAAAGGTTAAGAAAATCTTGAAAATTGTAGTAAAAATTAACAGCTTAAGGATAATGTACAATTGAGATATATTGCTTTCATACATTTATTTGCTCCAAGGTGGGGAAGGGATATTAGAAATCATATAATCCACCCTTTTATTTACTGACTTTTTCAAGGTCACACAGCTAGTAGTTTACAAAGTTAGAATTCAAAGACAGGCTTCTTGATTCCAAATCCAGTGCTCTTCCCACTATAGCATACTACCTCTCAGTTTGAATGGGATATTTCTAATGAAAGTTAGCATACAAGATATATGCATAAACACACACATAAGCATACATTGATGCACACGTGATTATTTATATACCTACACACAGATAAAGATATTATATACACATGTCTTTATCTATACATATTTTTTCTATTCTCTGGAATTGTAATACCATTTTTATAGGGAATTCTGGCCAAAGAAACCTCATCAGCCACAGCAAATCAACATCTCCTTTGCAACATGTATTTTTAGAACATTGGCAAGCACTGATAGCTTATGAGGATCAACTAGGGTCACTAAGTTAACTAAGCCAGAGCATTAAGTCACCAAGTCAGAGCAGGACTTGATTGACACTGACTCATAGTCCACAAAACATTACCTATTAAATAGGGAACTCTCCTTAGATTTAGTTCCTTTTCCTTTATAGACAAGTCCTGACCCTGATGTATGCAGACTATATGGAACCACTCTTTTATCACCCTCTAATTCCTCAAATTGCTTAACTTCTCAGTGTTACAGGACATACTCTATGATTATAAACTGCAGAGAAGTTTCAGATATTAGAATGAGGAAGTTTCCCAATACCAGTGAAATCACAGGTCCAGATCAATATGCCTATCCTTATACTAGAGGAAGAGTGAAAGAGAAAAAGAGGGAGACAGGAAGAGAGGGAGAGGGAGAGGGAGAAGAAGAGAGGGGGAAAGGGAGAAGGAGAGAGAGAATTGGAATGTTTTTGATTAACTGACAAGAAAAAATTTTCCATTTAATTCTACTTTTTTACAAAACCTTTTTCCTCTGATACAACCTTTCTGGAGAGTAATTTGGAATTATGTTTGGGCATAAAGCTGTGCATACCCTTTGACCCAACAATAACACTATAAAGTCGTTTTCCCAAAGAGATCATAAACAAGGGAAAAGGACCCACATATGCAAAAATACTTATAGCTGATCTTTTTGTGGTGGCAAAGAATTGGAAATCAAAGCGATGCCCATCAATTGGGGAATGGCTGAACAAGTTGTGATATATGAATGTAATGGAATACTATTGTGCTGTAAGAAATGATGAGCAGGCAGATTTCAGAGAAACCTGGAAGGACTTATATGAACTGATGCTGAGACGAGCATCAGATCTGTATAGAGATCAGATGTGTAGAGACAATTTAGGTACCATGGGTTACCCAGCAGAACACGAGTGAATAAATTTAAATATGACAATCCAAGAAACACTACAAAAAAATCTTCCTAGAACTTCTAAATGCAGAAAACAAAGTGCCATTCAAAGGAATCCTCAGATTACTTCCAAAAAAACAGAAACAAACAAAAAATAACAATCTACTTCAAAATTGAATAACCAGAGTGGTTACGTTAAACAATCCCAGTGGGAAGAAGTATAAGGGAAAAGAAAATATCATAACAGAAAACTATTCTATACCTACCAGAAACTGCAGGAAAGAATGGAAATATGTCTTCTGAAAAGCAGTGGAGTTTAAGATACCACCCAAATTGACATGACCTGCACACTTGAGTGTAAACATTCAACCAAAAAGATGTAAATTCTACAAATAAAGAGACATTTGAAACTTTCCTAGAAAGAAATCTGTATCTGAAGAAATGCTTTGCTCTTCAAGTGTCTGAAAACATATATACAAAAAGGTAAACAAATATAGCAACCAAGGACAACAACAACAAAATAATAACAGAGAATTCATTAAGAGATTTCTTCCCAAAAGAACATGATAAATATGAATCAACAAGATAAATATAAAATGTAGAAGTCAAATAGAAGTATGGTGGATAATCAAGTCTAACACATCTTGAACTAGGTCTCACCAAAGCTCATGTGCATATGAATGAATGTCTTGTTGGTATTTTTATTGTTGTTGGTTAAGTAAATTACAAAATCAGAGAGTATATAAAAGGTTCTCTCATTTTATGTAGAAGAAGATAGAATAGAATATGTGATGTCCCTTAGTTAAGTAAAATACTAACAGTAAAGGGAAAATAACTCCTTTATGCTGTTAAGAAGTAGAAGTCCTATGTGAAAATAAGTACAGAAGCAAATAAAAGGACTGAAACAAGGGGGGAAAGAGGGAAATCTTGTTTCAGAGAAAAGAAATTCTATAATGGAAGATGGTTACATTACAATTGTTAAAAACATCAGAAACTTAATGATTCAAGAACTCATCTTCCTACAGAAGAAGCACTATCAGTACTTGGGGTCAACTGATACCCAGAAGAGTGAGAAATAGTCTAAGGAAATGACCAGGCAGTTTTCAGATGAAGGAATCAAAGCTATCTATTAGCATATGAAAAAAATCCTCTAAATCACTAACATTTTTTTTTTTTTTGGCAGGGCAATGAGGGTTAAGTGGCTTGCCCAGGGCTGGTGCTTTATGCACTGTGCCACCTAGCTGCCCCCTTCTAAATCACTATTGATTAGAGAAATGCAAATTAACATAACTCAAAGCAAACCTATCTGATTGGTTAATATGACAAAAAAGGAAAATAATAAAGGTTGGAGAAACTGTGGAAAAAATGGAAAACTAATGCATTGTTGATGAAATTGTGAACTGATCCAACCATGGTGGAGAAGAATTTGGAACTATTCCCAAAAGGCTATTGGACTTCGTGTACCCTTTGGCCCAGAAATATCACTACTAAGTCTGTAAACCAAAGAGATCATAAGAAAAGGAAAACAACACACATGTACAGAAATATTTATAGTACCTCTCTTTGTGGTAGCAAAGAATTGAAAATCACGGGAATGCCCATCAATTGGAGAATGGCTAAACAAGTTGTGGTATCTGAACATAGTGGAATACTAGAGTGATATAAGAAATGATGAGTAGGCAGGTTTTAGAAAAACCTGGAAAGACTTAAGTGGATTTATGCTGAGTGAAGTGAGCAGAAATGAGAGAACATGGTACACAGTAACAGCAACATTTTGTGATGATCCCAGGGCCAGTGAAAATCAAAAGGCATAACCTTATTTAGGATGTGATAGACTTAGCTCATCTCAACAATAAAATGATCCAAAACAATTCCAAGGGACTCAGGATGGAAAATGTTCTCCACATCCAAAAAAAAGAACTGTGGATTCTGGAAGCAGATTGAATCATACTGTTTCTACTTTTTTTTTTGTTTTTCCCTTTTGTTCTGATTCTTGTTTCATAACATGACTAATGAGGAAATATGTTTAATGTGATTGTATATACACACACACACACACACACACACACACACTAAGCTAATTAGTAAGATGTTGTTTTATGTTTTAAAAGGTTGAGGGGAAAAGATCTTAATTTGAAACAAATAAAACAATACTACGCCCCAATGGAAGAAAAAAAACCCTAAGCTAATTATCATGACTTAAAAATAGTCAATGGGATAAATAATTTAATAAAATGAAAAAGTGTGACAAATTAGATAAGAAGGGGGCAGCTAGGTGGCATAGTGAATAAAGCCCTGGTCCTGGATTCAGGAGGACCTGTGTTCAAATACAGCCTCAGACACTTGACACTTACTAGCTGTGTGACCCTGGGCAAGTCACTTAACCCTCATTGCCCCCCACAAAATAGATAAGAAAATGACCTACCTCCTCCAAAATCTATTGCTTACAAGAAATATAATAATTAAAGTGAGTAGCTGGAAAAAATTTACTGTCGGATAAAAAATCAAGAGTTATAATCATGGTATCTTACAAAACAAAAACAATCCTTCAAAACATAAAAAGGGACAAATAAGGTAACTATTATGATGAAAGAAGTACTGATGACAAAACAATATCAGTGTTCAATTTATATGCTGCAAGTGTCTTAGGATCTAAATTAACAAATGAAAAAATTCACCAAATTATAAGAAAATATAAATTAGTGAAATAGTAACTGGAAATTTCAATTTCCTGTCTCTGTTTTGAACAATTCTAAGAAAGAGGAAAGTAAAAGAAAATATAGAACTGAACAAATTGCTGGGGGAACTAGAACTAAAAGGCATTGTTGTGTCTTCTGAAAGGAACTACCAAAGAATATAATTTTTAAAAAATCATTACATGGCATTACATGCCAAGGTGGGAGTGGGGATAAGCTCCCACTCTATATAAAATGCTCTGATAGTGTGTGTCTCAAATAGCCACTGACAACCGAAGCCCAACTCCTGGCCTTCTCATGGCAGAACTGTTTCCACTAACAGGAGAAGGGGCGAAAGGGTGTCCCTGGAGCCTTAAAATCAGTTCCTTTGGGCAGGTTGGGCTCATTAGCCTTGGCAGGCAACCCTCCTAGGGAAAGGAAATCCTGATTTTAAACCTCTGGTGCCTTGTGGCTATACCCATACATGGGAAAGGCTTCGGTAGTTAACCCTGAGGAAAAATCAGGAGTTGGAGTCCCTTAGGCAGTTGGATGTTGGACATCACATCCCTCTGGCAACTCCTGCGGGGGCACTGGTGCCAAACTGTATTGGCTCTGCCTCTCCTTTGGATCCACCTGTGTTGTGGAGGGGGAAAACCTGCTGCATGGGCAACAGCTTGTTTTCCATATTGATCTGCCCAGGTCAGCTCCCTGGAGAGGACACTCCAGCTACTCCTCATGGGGTAGATACAACACAGGATGCGGCAGTTACTGGTTATAAGTCACTCAGGAGCTGTGGCTTGCACAGCCACACTTCAAGGCACTGATCCATGGTCGTCCGCAACTGGTGGAGGCCTACTACTACCAATTATGAGAAAAAGCAAAAAACTTTAAATCAATAATAAGTATGATCTTAGGAGTAAATTTCATGAAAAAGACTGTGAAAGATATTTAGTTAGATGTTGAATAAAGCAGAAGGAATATTTTTTTAGATGAATTCAAATAGGAAGGCAACATTGAATGTTTTGAAATGGTTAAACCTTAAAAATATGGAGAAGAAAATTATTTTTAACCACTTCTTAAGACATAGTTTGTGAAACAAAGAAATAAATGTTACAATAAATCATAATTCGATAATAATATTATTATTTCAAGTAGTAATAAACAAAAGACACATACCACAACGGGAACCTAATAAAAACCTAATTAATGAATGTATAAACATTATTTAAATAATGTATAATTATGTGAGGGAAAATAATAATGATCAAATAATATGTTCAAATTTCTTGGACAAAAATAACATTTCTCAAGTGAACCATTATATCCCCAAAATATATTAAGAAAACAGAAAAAGAAAGGAAAATGACCTGAATATACATTTCAAAATTAGAAAGTCATTGAAAAATCCAAAATAACTGAATAGGAGATATAAGAATGTAGTAGAAATAGGGGCAGCTAGGTAGTGCAGTGGATAGAGCATCGGCCCTGGAGTCAGGAGTACCTGAGTTCAAATCTGGCCTCAGACACTTAACACTTACTAGCTGTGTGACCCTGGGCAAGTCACTTAACCCCAATTGCCTCACTAAAAAAAAAAAAAAACAACAAAAAAAAAAAAAAAAAAAACAAAGAATGTAGTAGAAATAGATGAGCTGGAAAAAAAAAAAAAAAAACTAAACACCTTATAGAAATTATAAACGAAAGCAAAATCTAGTTTTAAAAAACTGACAAAACTGATAAAAGTACAAACCTTATTTATACTAAAAACAACCCCTACAAACAATATGCATAGAAGGACATTTTTGAATAACAAGATATATTTATCTAAATCCAAAGCAATCATCCTATTCATATTCACAGTTATTATTACTAGCTGTTTATTTCCTTTCTATTTACCCCCTTTGTACTTTTCTCCCCTTCTTTCACCCTATTCCTCCTCACCGTTTTGTTTCTTACCCCTGCCTCCCCCAATGTGCCCTCCCTTTTATCAGCCCCCCCCTTTTTCCCCTTTCCCTTTTACTTCCCTAAAAGAATATTCTAAGTTTCTCTATCCAAATGGAGGTATATGCTCGGCACCTCTTCATACAATGTCATTCACCCCAGTAAACCTGCCCTTTCCTCTTCTCCCCATAAACTTTTAATCCCTTAATTTTCTTTATATTATCACTTCAAAGACAATTTATATTTATACCCTCTGTGTATATTCCTTCTGTTATATATATATATATATATATATATATATATATATATATATATATATACAGTTCTCAAGAGTTATAGGTATTATTTCCCTTGTAGGAATGTAAACAGTTTAACCTTGTTAAGTAACTTTTTCCCCTTGTTTACCTTTTAAAACTTCTCTTGAGTCCTGTATGTTAAGATTGAATTTTCTGTTCGGTTCTGGTCTTTTCATCAAGAAACCTTGAAAATCCCCTATGTCATTGAATGTTCATCATTTCACCTGAAAGAGAATGATCAGTTTTTCTGGGTAATAGATTCACGGCTGCAATCCAAGCTCCTTTGCCTTTCAGAATATCATATTTCATGCCTTGTGATTCTTTAATGTTGAAGCTGCCAGGCCCTGAGCAATCCTGACTGTGGCTCCATGATATTTAAATTGCTTCTGTCTGGCTGCTTGGAGTATTTTCTCTTTCATCTGGTAATTCTGGGATTCGGCTACAATATTCCTTGGAGTTTTCCTTTTGGGGTGTATTTATTGGAATGATGCCACCTGCAGGAGAGTTACTGTAGGAAAGCTCCTCCATGAGGGGAAGGCATCTGAGGGCAAGCCATGCGGTTAGGTCCTTGGCATCGGGAAGTGATGTTTGCTTGTGGGTACTGTCACGTGGCTACCAGCCAATTCGTTTGGAGATGTGTGTGTGTATGTGGATGGGATGTGGTGAGTTTCACAGGAGGCTTGTGGGATGAAGGAGATGTGGCTTGCTCTCTTTCTTCTGGACTCTCATGGAGAGTGGAGCCAAAATGCACTCTCCCTTTGATAGATAGATGAATCTAAGCCTCCTTCTCTCTCTCTCTTCACCAAATTCTTATTCTCCTTAATAAATGCTTAAAAGTCTAAACTGTTGGTAAAGCTTCTAATTTATTGGTGACCACTCACTCATTAGATATTTTAGACAGACAAACTAGAATTTTAGCACTTACAGGGGTCTCTTTCCAGAGGCGATTGGTGGATTCTTTCAATGACAATTTTATCCTCTAATTCTATAATATCACGGCAGTTCTCCTTAATAATTTCCTGGAATATGGTGTCTAGACTCTTTTTCTGATCATGGCTTTCAGGTAGTCCAATGATTCTCAAATTGTCTCTTCTGGATCTGTTTTCCAGGTCAGTTTTCTTTCCAATGAGGTATTTCACATTTTCTTTTATTTTTTATTTTTTTCATTATTTTGATTTTGTTTGACTGATTCCTGGTGTCTCATGGAGTCCTTAAATTCCAATTGTCCAATTCAAATTTTTAAAGCATTGTTTTCTTCAGTCAGATTATGTACCTCCTTTTCCATCTGGCCAAATTATTTTTTTAAGCAATTGTTTTCTTCAGTCAATCTTTGTGCTTCCTTTTCCAAGCTGCTGATTCTTTTTTCATTATTTTCTTGCGTTGCTTTCATTTCTCTCCCCATTTTTTCTTTTATCTCTCTCAATTGATTTTTTAAATCATTTTTGAGCTCTTCCAAGAAGACTTTTTGTTCTTGAGACCAATTCATCTTGCCTCTTGAGAGTTCACATGTGGGCAATTTGAGAGTATTGTTCTCATCTGAGTTTGTATTTGTCTCTTCCCTGTCAACACAGAAGCTCTCAATGGTGAGAGTTCTTTTTGGTTTCTTGCTCATATTGCAGCTTATTTTTATTTTTTTGTTTGTTTGTTTTGTTTTTTTTTCGGTTTTGGTTTTTTTTTTTTTTTGGTGGGGCCATGGGGGTTAAGTGACTTGCCCAGGGTCACACAGCTAGTCAGTGTAAAGTGTCTAAGTCTGGATATGAACTCAGGTCTTCCTGAATCCAGGGCCATTGCTTTATCCACTGCACCAACTAGCTGCCCCTATTTTTTTTTTAAGTTGAGGTCCACTCCTTGGCACCAGGGTCACTGGTTCAAGTTCCTCGTGCTGGGAGATAGGGGCTGTGTTGCTGGCCTTCTGCTCTGAGGCCTCTATGGCTTGCAAATTTCTCACTGCCCTGAGTTTGCTCCAGGGTGTGCACTGGGATCGTCAGGCTTGGTTGCACCTGTCCTGTGGGTGGTCCCATAGCTGGCAGCCTGCCCTCACAGATGTTGCTGGTGGATCTCATCACTGGCGCACTCCACCACTAGCCCACTGAGCCAGGATCAAATGGCCTCAGTTGCTTCTTGCTGACTTGCCCTAACCCCCTTCATACTACGCTGTGCTGAGGTGCACTGTGCTCTTCCCCCCCGACCCCCACAGTGAGACTGACCTTTCCTAAAGTCTCTTAAATTATCTGTTTGGAAGATTGTGATCCTCTTTCTTTTTGTAGGTTCTATAGTTTCAGAATTTGTTTAGAGGCTTGATTTAATATTTTTAAGGGAAATTTGGGAGCGCTCAGGTAGCTTACTGGCTTCTCTCCACCATCTTGGCCCTGCCCCCAAAGCAATCATTCTAAGCAAAAAGGATACAGTAAAACCTTTCCTGATAAATACATGAAAAGAACATACCAATCTCTCCAAAAATGTTTGACATAGTTCTGGACATTCTAACAGTAATAGTAAGAGAAGAGAAAGAAATTAAAAGCATAAAGATAGGCAATGAGAACTTATAATCATTGATCTCACAACTTAGGCAATTCTGGGGAATCAGCAGACACTAATTAAGACAATAACTTCAATCAAATTGTAAAATTGTAAGCTATACAATGAAACTTCAAAAATCAACATTTCTAAAAAATAACAGCAAAATCTGAAAGGCAATAACAGAAAAGGAATTTCCATTCTGAATAATTACAAAATTAATAATATATCTGGGGTTCAATCTACCAAAACACACAAAAATGCTTATATAGATTCAATTTCAAAATGTTTCTTTTTTTTCTTCTTTCTTTCTTTCTTTCTTTCTTTCTTTCTTTCTTTCTTTCTTTCTTTCTTTCTTTCTTTCTTTCTTTCTTTCTTTCTTTTTTTGGTGCAGCAATGAGGGTTAAGTGACTTGCCCAGGGTGAGATAGCTAGTGAATGTCAAGTGTCTGAGGCCAAAGTTGAAGTCAGGTCCTCCTGAATCGAGGGCTGGTACTTTATCCACTGTGCCAATTAGCTACCCCCTCAAAATGTTACTTAAAAAATTAAAAAAACAACTTAACTTCAGGAATATTCAATGCTCATGGTTGGGCTGAAACAATATCATAAAAAGGACAATAGTACAAAGTTATTTACACTGTTAATATTTTATCAATCAAATTAATAAGTGAATACTTTGCACAACAATAAAATAATAACAGAATTAATCGGGAAAATATAACTAAAATGTTAATGGAAATTATGAAAAAGTAAGGAAAAAATGGGAATAGCAATTCTATACCTCAAAATATATCACAAAGAAGTAGCCATCAATGTCATCTGTTATTGCTTAAAACATATAATAGTAGGGGGCAGCTAGGTGGCACAGTGGATAAAGCACCAGCCCTGGATTCTGGAGGACCTGAGTTCAAATCTGATCTCAGACACTTGAAACTAGCTGTGTGATCCTGGGCAAGTAAATTAATCTTCATTGCCCTGGAAAAAAAAAAGGAAAAAAATACAATAGTAGATCAATAGAAGTGACTAGAAAAGGTAGAATCACAAAGTATTAGGAATGAACTGAATGTTAAATAAACCAGAAATGTAAGCTTCTTTTGGAAGTACTACCTATTTAAGAAAAAATCTAATAGGAAAAATGGAAAAGTCTGGAAGAAATTTTATATCTATTTATTTGCATACATATATAACATATATAATATAATCATATATAATGTAAATTATATTTGTGTATATGTATATATATATATATATTACTAATTTTACAAAACATTCTAAATAGTTATGCCTTATTATTATTACTATCTTTGCTAACTCCAAATTTGGTGCCCTGGAATTTTAGAAATTACCAATGCTACAAATCCAGGAAGACAATCTTTTAAAACAAAATAATTTAATAGAAATCTTTTTTAGTCATAAAATGGTTTTATAATATTGGTCAAAATTTCTTAAATTGATGTTGCCATATTTTTTTCTTAAAAAGTGTTGTCTTCATTTAATAATAGAAATCAATGGAGAAATATTTTAGTTTTATCACCAACCTTGTGAATAACATCTATTTCATAAATAGTATGGCCATAAAATATACATTGATCCCAAAGATTCCAAAATTAATTAAATTGTTGAATTTTTTAAAAATCAATTTTCTATCTTTATAAAAATAAGTTCAAAATATTTGGCATTATAGACATATAATAGATGAAGAAACTCAAATTAATGAGAGTCTATTTCAAATCATGGCCTAGGGCTCTTTAAATACTCAAAAAGCAGGGTTCACAATCATAACTTAAAGCTGTCAAAGGTCAGCCTCAGCTGCCAAATATATAGTTTCTCAAGTTACTCTTAGACCCATTGACTCACCTCTGCTTTTGCTTGACATCTTTTAGCCTCAGCTTTCTCAAAAGTTACATTGTATAATCTCTAAGGTTTAATTCCAATTTTTAACATTCTTCTTTTTTCCCTAGACCTCAGGGTTATCTGGCTATCTTCATATCATAATTCCCAGTTCTAGGCCAGGTCTGTGGTTCTTATCCTGGGTCCAGCACTGCTAATTGGTATAAGTTCTCCATAACCAACATACCCAGACCTAGCACAGGGCTAATTTCTAGTTATCTTCATCCAATTTTCCTTATCTCTAATCCATGTTTCCAGCTTTCTCTTAGGAGGGGCAGGGCTCTATACTCCTTGTTAATGTTAATTCCCCATAACTAGCATTGACACAGACTCATAACACTCTTGCTCTACAGTCAATCAATAAACATATGGAGTGATGCTTATGTTCCAGACATTTTGCCAAGTACTGAGAACATGAAATAAAACAAATGAAAGACAGTCTCTTGTCACAAATAACTATAAACAAATAAAATATATACATGAAAATCCACACTAGAATTAAAATGGATTTTTAAAAGTCTTATTGTAGAAGATGGGATATTATGTGTGACGTGAAGGAATCCAGGGAATCTAGAAGGCTTAGATAAAGAAGAATTCCAAGCATGTGGAGTCATGGCATATGCCAGTAAAATCCAGAAAGTTGGCAGATGAACTGTTTTGTATAAGGAATAGCAAGGAGGTCAATGCCACTGGCCACCTTCAGCACCAGCCCATTTCCTGTCTCTCCAGCTACAAATGCCTTCTCCTCAAGGGTTACATTCCATCTACTCTCCTCACTGTTAGTAAGTTAGTCAAAGAATTTATTGTATACCTACTCTGTGTCAGGCACTCTGCTAAGAGCTAAGAATACAAATACAGTATGGGGCAGCTAGATGGCACAGTGGTAAAGCACCGGCCCTGGATTCAGGAGTACATGAGTTCAAATCCGGCCTCAGACACTTGACACTTACTAGCTGTGTGACCCTGGGCAAGTTGCTTAACCCTCATTGCCCCACAAAACACAAAAAAACAAAACAAAACAAAAAAAGAATACAAATACAGTAAAAAAGACAGCCCCTACTCCCATGGAACTTAGAGTCTAACTGTGGCTACAATATACAAATATTTACATACAGGATATAGACAGAAAAAATTGGATATGCTCAATAGAAGGAAGGTAGTATATTTAAAGGGAGTTGGGAAGGTCTTATACAAAGTGAGGTTTTAAGAGGCAGGTAGGTGGAGCACTGGATAAAGCACTGGCCCTGGAGTCAGAAGGACCTGAGTTCAAATCCAAGCTTACACACTTGACACTTACTAGCTGTGTGACCCTAGGCAAGTCACTTAACCCCATTTGCCTCACCACCCCCCCAAAAAAAATCAATTTCCTGGAAGAAATTATATGAACTGATGCTGACTGAGAGGAGAAGAACCAGGAGAACATTGTACACAGTAACAGCAACATTGTGTGATGAACAATGGGGATAGACTTGGCTCTTCTCCGCAGTGCAACAATCCAAAACAGTTTCAAAGAACTCATGATAGAAAATATTCTCAACATCCAGAAAAAAGAACTGTGAATTATGAATGCAGATTGAATCATACTGCTTCTACTTTTGGACTGGATTTTTTTGTTTGAGGTTTTTCCTTTGTGCTCTGATTGTTGATGATGACTAATGTAGAAATATGTTTGATATTACTGTACATATACAACCTATATCAGACTGCATTTGGTCTAGGGGAGAAGGGAGGGAAAGGAGGGGGGAAGAAAAGAAAAATCTGGAACTAAAAATCCAGTATAAACAAATGTTGAAAACTATCCTTATATGTAATATGTAACTGGAAAATAAATAAAATTAAATTAAAAAAAAAAACAAAATGAGGTTTTAGTTGAGACTTGAACTGAACAAGAACAGCCAAGAGGCAGAGATGAGAAGTAACAGAATTTCAAGCATAAGGGACAGCCTGTGAAATTGTAGTCAGCAGATAGAATTTATCTTCCTCAATACATATTTTCCTCTCCCCTGCCAGATAGATAAACAGACAGAGAAATAGATGTAGATGTGGATGTGGATGTGGATATGGATATGGATTGAATGTGGATGTGGATAGCTCCTATCTAATCCTGGGAATAGCAATACAATCAGTGCTACAGTTCCTCCAATTGACCTTTCAATCAATTTCATTATGGCTTCATCCACTCCTTCTGTGACTCGTCAGGACAAAAAACCCATGTTTGACCACCACTTTTATATATGTGCTTTCTTTGCCTATTGCCTATTGTGCTTGTTTATTAGCTCCTTGATGTCAAGATTTTTCTCTCGCACACCCCCCCTGTTTCTACCCACTCTCCTTGCCTTTCCATCTTTATCACTTGCCACATTAAGTGCTTAAAATGTTCTTCTTCTTCTTCTCCAACACCATCATCATCTTCATTTTCTTCCATGCAAACCCTAAGATTATGCAATTTCTACTTATTCTATTTGTATAGTCTTCCAGTCTGGAGAAATGTGGAACACATATTTCCATACATGTATTAACCCCTCCTTGCTCTCTAAGTCAATATAGTCTCTGTTCTATCACAGGAAACCATATAGTTGTAAGATCTTGCTCCTCTAAAACAAACAAAAAACATAATGCATATACCATCTTGTGCTTACCATTTTCTCCATTTACAACTGAGATTTGGAAGTTAAAACCTTCCCTGAAACCATCTTGTGGCCCAAGTCAACCACTCATGCTACTATAAAGTGAGGGAACCACTTTAGGTTCCCTCACTTTATAGTAGCATGAAGCTAAACACCAGTTCCATATTTAATGTGGGATTATTCATAGGAAGAATCACTTGAGAAATAATAATGCTCATTTAGAGAGTCAGCATGTATACTTTTATTGGGCTTGACTTCTTGTTCTTTATTACTATGAAGTATGTCAGGCTCAACAACATGGATATCTCTGGACTTTAGTGATCTTTTGCCTCTTAACTCCTCTCTCTCTCTCTCTCTCTCTCTCTCTCTCTCTCTCTCTCTCTCTCTCTCTCTCTCTCACACACACACACACACACACACACACACACACACACACACACACCACATAACCCCTGTTTGTTCTTCTTATGTATGGTTCTAATTAAATTTTGTTGTATGCTTATTTAGCTTCATACTTAATCTTTTCTGTTATTAGGTTGCATGCTCTAAGATTACTGTCTCCTAATGTAGTTAATCAGTTTCTTTAGTACCTAGGACTGTGCTTTAATAAAGGTTCATTCCAATATATTGTCTCTTTGTATTCAGTATCGATATTTTTCTCCCCCTTGGAAATGCAGTATAACTTGTCAGATACTGGTCAAGCTAAACTTTCTCCATCAGCACTATCTAGTTGTGCTCCATTAAACCTTAACAACATTACTTGTTAAACTATGCTTAGAAAGGAACAAAGAATGACTAACAAAAGAAGGGAGAAAATAAGATTGAAAAAAGTGTGTGTGTATGTGTGTGTGTGTGTGTGTGTGTGTGTGTGTGAATGTGTGTATATCTACTGTAGGAACTGAATGTTAAAATAAGCTCTACTATGCTTGGTCCAATTGTACTTATTCTAGAATATAATAGTAACATTCAGGGTGAGGGGAGAGAATTGACTGCATGAAAATTCTATTTTCTACATTTGGAACATGATAGAAGCAAATGCCTAGCTCTGGTATGAATTCAATCATAAAAAAACAACAAAAAACAAATTATAGTAATCAAGCCAGCTTTGTGTAATAAAATAATGAATAAAGTTTTAATATCTGCTATAAAAAGTTAACACCTTCTGGCAATATTTGTGGAAATGGTAGGAAATGTAACTTGAGGTGACATTTGCTTGGATATCAAAAGCTTGAGGGCCCTGATAATGTCAGTCTCCTGTCAAAATCAGCATCTAAAAGGTCTATTGCTTTTAAGTACATGGCAGGGCCATTCACCTTTCCACAAAGTGTCTTTGTACTAAATGGTAGCAATTCCCTCTCAGATGGATGAGGGCAGTGACCATTTCTGGCCATCTAAAATTTGTACATCAACTATGCTATATGAAAGCAAGCAATGAAAGTATGCCTCTCTTCATTTTCTTGTAAAAGATAAAGATGTTATGAACATCACAGATCATTAAACTTTGAAGGTTCTAAAATGACTGTATTTATTTAAAATGAAATGCAATAAAAGAGTGTATGGCTTTAGGAAGCTGGGCAGTAAAAGGATATTGGTCCTTGTATGGAAGTTTATTCAGATATTGAGGGTTATCAAAGTGAAGTGTTTTATATTTATGTTTTCAGTGTCAAAATATGTAAGCTACATTGGAGAATGAAATTAAGTTTGACAAATTCTTGTTAAGTATCTAACATAAAGAGTATTAAATAGAAGCTTGAATAGTAGAGGGTAAATCTTGGTATCAGGAAGATTTGAGTACAGGCCCTGTTCCTTGATGCACACTACCTGTGTTAGCCTATCTAGGTCACTGAATTTCTCAGTACCTCAGGTAATTTTTTTTCTTTATTTTTTTTTTATTTTTTTAAGTGAGGCAATTGGGGTTAAGTGACTTGCCCAGGGTCACACAGCTAGTAAGTGTTAAGTGTCTGAGGCCGGATTTGAACTCAGGTACTCCTGACTCCAGGGCCAGTGCTCTATCCACTGTGTCACCTAGCTGCCCCACCTCAGGTAATTTTTAAAGATTATTACTAACAGATGAACTTTCAATCTATAGGGAAGGGACAGACCATTTTCTTTCCTTGTCATACATATATTTGACATCCGTTTTATTTTATTTTTTATAATTTTTCTCATATAAATCATCATTAGTAACATGTTTCATGTTTCTATCATTCTTTGTATCACCTGAAATTTGATTCTGCTGAGATCATAGTTTTTCATAACTGATAGCTAGTTATTGTCAATAGAAAATATTGTTATTTAAATGCAGAGTTTGGGGGATAGAGAATACCTTGGGGTTATTGAAAGTTTTGTGTAGTTTCTCAAATGCAATCAAGATCCATTGCCTCATCATATTCATTTCTAAGATCATTACCATTTTGTAATTCCTGTCCTCAAAATAGTATCTGATGAGCTCATTCAATGACTTTCCCCTCCACTGTCCACATCAGTGGGAAATGTGTGTTCTCCTTTCACATTTTTCTCCAATGTGGCTGGCTTAGCTAATGTCTTTTGAGTGATCATGCATCCCATGGAAACCATGTAGGGTTTCCAAGATTTAATGCAAGCCACAAGAAATTCATGATTTCAGCATGACTCAAACCCTTTCTGTTCAGAGTAAAAATTATGATTTTCCTTCTATATCTTGGTCTTCTAATTAGAATTGGCCTCCACTGTAGAGATAAAATTTATACTATACCTATAAGGATTAAGAAAGACTATCAGAGCTAGAGAAATCATTTACAGTATACCATCAGGTCATTCAATCTCCTATACACTATGTTTTCAGTCCACCAAAGGTCACGGATAGGAACTATCCTGGGACATCCTTATGAAGTCTTGGAAAATTTCCTTCTGTCTTCACATTGCTGTTTCCCTCTTTTCTGTGCTTGACTATTTAAAGCCCTTCAAAATTTGTCCCCTTATCTGTCCAGTCTCCTTATACTTTACTCTATTCTACATATTTAGCAAGTCAGTGACACTGGTTTTCTTATTATTCCTCATATGTTACCTACATCTTCTGAGTATATGCCTTTTTATAAGCCATAGCCATACCTTAAATGTACTCCTTCCCTTCTCTGCCTCCTGACTTCCTGGCTTCCTGCAAGATTCAGTTGAAATCTCATTGTCTGCAAGAAGTCTTTCAAATTCTCTGTCCCCATATCACCCCAGGACCTACCTTCTGAGGTTACTTCTCATTTATATTGCATATACTTGTAGGGGCCAAATTTAATATGTGGAGAGTTAATTGGTTGGCTTGAGAAATTTTGTCCAGAGGGGCGGTCCCTCATGAACCGACACTTTAACACTGTCTACAGAGGGAGTGCCTCTGTAGAGTTAACTCACCAGGAGGGGTCTGTAATTTCTATGGGTGTCAGCAGCCAGTCTCTTGTCAGCTCTGAAGCTAAATGGAGAGAAAGTGTGTGAGTGTGTGTTACTTCCTGTTGGGGTCCTCTTTTCTATCTCTTTCTCTGTCACCCAAAGGGGAGGTCCTTCAAGTAGTTGTGGCTGAGACTGGTTCTCCACAGACTCTGAGGACACTCCTTCTCAGGGTTGGCTAAATTTAGACTAAAGTCTGACATGGTAGTCCAGGTGTGGCTCAAGATCTAATCACCTGGGTCAGCTAGGTGGTGCAGTGGATAGTGCATTGGCCCTGGATTCAGGAGGACCTGAGTTCAAATCTGGCCTCTGATACTTGACACTTACTAGCTGTGTGACCCTGGGCAAGTCACTTAACCCCAATTGCCTCACCAAAAAAAAAATCTAATCACCTAAAGTGGATACTTAATGGTTTCTCATTCACACACAATTTAAAGACTACTAAGTCAATCAAGTCAGACCCCTCAGCATCTACCAAATTCCATTATTTTACCACATAGCTTATATATCTATAGTTGTTTAAATTTTCTCTCCCTTTTGAGCCTCTAGGGTAGTGACCATGATTTTGCCTTTCTTATATCTATTGCTTAGCACAGTGCCCAGAACATTGTAAATCCTAAATAAATACTTCCTAACTATTTCTTGTTTCATTATTTCCTCCTTTTGAAGACTTTAGGGCTTTCTTGCATGTCTCCCTCCTGTCACAGAAGAAAACAACATTGCATATTTATTTACACTGTGTTTTGGAAAATGACTTGCATAGAGAAAATAATTCTTAACATGAAGGCACGAGTCTTTGGAAGGCAGAACTTCAGATTTTATCATCAGGCTGCTTATAGAGGGTGGGATATTTGGGGGCAGTGAGAAGATTTTTTTAAAGAATTACTATACCAACAGCAATCTTGACCTTTCCTGAATGTCCCTAACAGGTGAGGCTATACATGACACATTCCCCCTTCAGCTATTATTATCTGAGGAACTGACTGTGAGAGGATTAAGAACAATGATCATATGAGACTTCTAATATTTTCAGAATAATTTGCCTATAAGCCATTTAGAAATATCAGTGATCCTTCCTACTATATCTACAATCCCACTGGTCAAAAACAGATTTTTCAGTTTTGAAAAGATTTTGGTATACTGGGAAAACAAACAAACAAACCAACCTGGATCTGATGTCTAAAATCTTGGATTTGAATTCCTTGGCTGTTAATACTGCCAATAATATTTACATATTAATCAACCAGTCTCTAGGGGGAAAATCTATGCATGAGACATTTTTAATTTTAATATACTTTATTAACATTTTCTCCAATAATTTCTTAAGTATAGAAAATTGACAAAACAAATATTGAATTCTGATTTGGATAGTTTGTTAATTTCTTTCTTTTTAAAAATTATTATTTTTTTTTGCAGGGCAGTGAGGGTTAAGTGACTTACCCAGTGTCACACAGCTAGTAGGTATCAAGTGTCTGAGGCCAGATTTTGAACTCACATCCTCCTGAATCCAGAACCCATGCTTTATCCACTGCACCAAATTAGCTGTGACCCCCTCCCCCAGTTTGTTAATTTCTAAAGTATATATGCTCAGACTGAAAATTTGACAATTGGCACTCCTGAGCTGATGCAAATCCCTGTGTAAGATATGACTTTGAATAAGTCAGTTCCCTTCTCCATGCCTTAGTTTCCTCATTTTTAAAATTGGGGAGTTGGATTAGTCAATCTGTGAATCAAGCATTTTGATAGGACTTTGGTTCATACTCAGATCACCTAAAATGGAGAGGTTCACATTACATGTCAATCCTCACTGCAGTGAAATGGAATTATATACATCCCCTAAACACACCTCAATGCCTACAATAGCAATTCAGTTTGGGTTGCCATTTATTTCTTTGTTCTCAGGCCTTTTTGTTGGACTCTATTAATTGTCCATCTCTTTTTCCAGATATCCTGTTAACTTTATAGAACTGATGAGCTTGGGCATTGATTGAGTCTGAATGAACCCAGACCATTTAGAGAGGGGTTAAATTTTCTCTAGATCTGAAAAGATTGTGTGTGTGTGTGTGTGTGCGCGCGCACACACATGCATGCGCACGGGGGTGGGGGGGTGGGGGGGTAGTTTAGGAAAAACAATTCAATGATCTGAAGTCTTGAGAATTTATTCATGTATACACAATTAAGGAGGGCCTATTACAGCTTCAGGATATACAAATATACAGTTACTACTAGAAATGAATTGGGGACTGGAGGATTGACTCAGTTTAAAATATCTAGTTTTTTTTTAAACACAAATTGTTCCTTTTTTTTGTTTGTTTTTTAATCTCAGAAGAGAGAAGGTGTGTATCTATGAAGCCAGAGATTCTCCTCCAAGTCCTGTCCCTCTGGTCACTTGTTTGGCATTCCCATCTATATAATTACATTAGAAAATGTATGAATTGCCTGAGGATTTCTTTGGTATATAAAATCAAAGTGAATTATTCATTAGCATTTAGGAGGAATGCCCAAAAGATACTACCAGAGGTTGTTAAACCAAGCCAAATTACTGGGGGTGGGGTGGGGTGGGTTTAATTCACTTTCAAGCTAATTGGCTAACACTATCAGAAATAAAAAATACTGGAGTTTTCCTTTTGGTGAATATATGAAGGCTTTATTACATTCTTGCAAAAAATGAGCATGCACTATAGAAGAGTGGCACACTTTGCCACAGCAAATTACTCTTTTTAATCCCTAATCCTATTGCAAAGTTCCCTCCCCTCTTCACCTCATTGGTTGAGGACTAAAACATATACAATCTTCGGGATAAGCCTCTACATATTTCCCCTTAACATTTCCCTCCTCCTGTTACATAAATTGCATGTTTGAAAATAGCAGCAGTCTCCGCCTTTTGGGTCTTGGCAGTTAATATGCATAAAATAATTAAGCAAGTGAAGTAGAAACTAGTTTTAACCTATGGCAAACTAGGACTAGCTAGACTACTGGCCTTGAAGTTTTCTTCTATACTACTTTTAGGTACCTGTAAGACTCTCTTTTAGCCTTGAGGTCAGCTTTCTGCAATCTTCCTTTCTTACCCAGACTCCCTTCCTGTCTCGTTTTCTGAAATAACAGCATTTTCCTTGTGTGACATTTCATTTCTCTCAACACCAATTAAGGTGCTATTTCCCTTCTATGGACACAGCCCAGAGTTCTGGAGCTAAATTTGCCTTCCCTATGGGTTCAGAATTATTGCATATTCCTAAAACTGTAGCAAGAATTTCCTTTTAAATATCTGGGTACAGTTTATGACAGGTTATGTTTGGAAGAGTTGTAAACTTGTCAAAGAATTTTAGGTCTTCCTCCATTTGACATTTTCTCTTGCTTCCACTTTCATTAGAAATAGTCTTGTATGGTTTTGAAATGAACCATCTAGGAAAAAATTGTGGCAGAGTTCATTCCCAAGATAGAGACTGATGAAATGGAACCTTCAGAAATTTCTGAATTATAGCTTTCCCACAGGTCCAGCTATCCTGTTCTGTGTGTGTCTACATGGTTGCTTCAAAACATTTTCAACCTCCATCCTCTAAAATGTGCTGATATGGTCAACTGCAAACAAACCAGTTAGAATGGAAAAAGAAAAAAGCTCCCATTACAGTGGAAATTCTGGTCACCCTTGATAACCACAAATTTACTGAGAACTTACTGATCCCCACCTACTCTCAATTCCCAGACCAATGAATTGCCTGGGGCAGATCAATCTTTGTCAATTCCAGACTCTTGATTGACTTATGCATCTCTCCCAAACAAATACTCCCCTCCCAGAGATTCCCCACCTTACTCCCTGGACTTTAGGTTATTGAGTAAAAGGGTCATTTACATTAAGTAGTTTCTATTTAGAGTTAAGTAGCTTCTATACTTTACTAAAAGGCAGTCTTATAGTTCCCTTTGTTAAAGGTTCATTTACTTTAAGTAGTTTCTATACTTGACTCTAGAACAGTCTTATAGTTTCCTTTGTTCTATTACTCCATAAACAACCTGTCTTCAGTCACCACCTTTGGGTATTCCTAGCATCTTGCTTTGTGATACCAAAAGCTGTAGTTCCACTGCCCAATTAAAAACCTTATTTTCTCCTATATTGATTGTTTTCTTAATTTATAGGTTAACACCCTTCAATTCTAAAAGTTGAATCTGCTTCTTTCTAGATAATGAAGTCTTTGAATCTGGAAATGAAGAGAATCAACCAGATGCCAGGGGCAAACCTTCAGATTGTTTAGTTGGAATTCAGGTGTCAAATGACCTGAAATTTAAGAGGATCTTCTCCCTATCTCCTCCTGCAGCCAAAAGAGATGTTTTTATGTACACATATACCCCTCCTTCCACTGTTTGTCATTTGAGTCCCAACTGTGCTGTAGCCTTTAACTGTGTAAGACAGCAAGACAGCACATTTTGTAGATTAAACCAATAAACTCACAAACATAAAAGAAACAAATCTCATAATTGTGGATTTCAATTAAAGAAAGGAAGATCAAAGCAAACATTGGGCTTGAAATTACACAGCTGTTATCTATACAAAATGGGGGGGGTGAAGTCTGCAGTTCGCTGCAATTTTGAAAAGGAAAAAAAAAACAACAAAACAAAACAACATAGTAAAGCCTGCAGTAGGACAGATTGTCTATGCTTCTCACGTCCCAATCAGTAATACAGAAATATTGAGTAATAAATTCCCTGCCTCTCTTGATCTGAAAAGCTCCCACCATCTGTGAAAGACAATTTGTAACAGCCTCAATATTAAGATTCAGTAAACAGACAATCACTTGCTTTGTGCCAAGGAGTGGCTACATTTGGAGAAAAGCATAAAGCAAAACAATTAGTAACACCAAGACCCCTCTATTACAAAATTATCGAGCCGCCAAAACAACTCGTTTCAATCACAGAATTCTCCCTTCAACTGGAGAGTAATGCCGGAGATTGCATGCAATTCAGCTACCTCTGTGGACTGACTGTATGTAGGCCTCATCCTAATGCACTGAATTATTATTGATGGTTGAGGCAGTTCTGCTCTGTTGGTGAACCAATAATGTCAAGGCAGTACCTGCAAGATTAATTATAGGAGAGAATGGGCTGAGGTTTCCAGGGACTGAGACATTAATAGAGACTGAGCATTAGTTTCAGGGGATTCAACAGACAGCTGAACAAATGCCTCAGACAATGTTATACATGCTAAATCCTGGCAGCTCCATCTTAGCAGCCCCAGAAAGTTTAGAACCATTGTTTTTAACTGTAAGGTACAAAGCATTATGAATCGAAACTCAAGAATGAAAAACAGACAATTTGAGCCTAGATTTACAAACTCAACCTGAACTATACACAGGATACAAACAGATTACAGTACGGTACAACAAAGAGAAAATGGGCATCAGCTATTTAGACCTCTATTTGGCCTTGGAAGAAGGAATATGTGTGTTCTTCATCTATTTTATCTGACAGAGTTATAAGATGGATGGGAATTTCAGCATCCCCTCATCTGCATAAGTGCATTGTTTTCTGAGACACACACACACACACACACACACACACACACACACACACACACACACACACACAGGTACCCAAAAGAAAGAAGGAGACTCTGGTCCACCTGAAAAGCATGTCAGCGAGTTTCAGTTTGGAATTTTAGCTCTGCTTTCTCCAAATACAAAAAATGAATGATTTCTTTAAAAAATACATATTAGAAACTTAAAAAAAGGGAATTTTAAGAACACTTCTGGCTACTGAAAATCCCTAGGTATGTAGCACACTAGAAAAAACTGCAGCCATGGCAACACTAAGACAGGATGCTAGAGGCTTGAAAACCCTGCTGCTGAATTTAAGTCATTGCAGATCTGAGTCCTCTTATCTTTTAATACAGCTTAATTATCCATCTAGATCTTATTTTTGGCTAAGTGGTATCCTGTATGTTCCCTATCCTTTCAACTCTCCTCACTAATCTTTTCCCCTTCCTCCATAACTCCCCAAGTACATACAATCATGGGGAGAAGGAGAGAAAAATCTAGGACAGAGTTGATCTGTTGTGTGAAATCACCACTACTGCAGAGAGTGATAGCTAGAAGTGAGTTATCAGGTATTTCCTAAGGAGTAAAGACAAATCTTATTTTCAATCCCAAAAAGATAGCACTGAACACTCCACTAGTAAAAGAACTCTTAACTCCAAGTAACTAAAAAGATCACAGCCACATATAAATCACCTCTTACATTGGAACATCTGTTGTGGGTTTCAGCAGAAAGACAGAAAGAATTGGCAAATCAAGCTCCCTATGCAAGGTTAGGCAGGTTAGGATTTTTTTGTTTGTTTGTTTTCATTGTCTGTTCTGGTTGGTTGGAGGAAAGCATATGAAAGGTAAGCATGATATTCAGTGACTAGTACCTGACATTGGCTAGAGAGGAGAAGAAATGAAAGTTCTTTTCATATTGTCCTCCCAAAACATCTAAAGTTGATTTTATGGACAGAGGAGAGGCTTAAGTCCTAGTTGTTGGGAAGGTGCTGGAAGAATATACCCGACAAAAAGTAGATAGGGAAGAGATGTCAGTATAGTTAGAGATGAATTGTATTTTCTTTTCTCATCTTTCTGGTTAAAAGAGAATTAAAGGAGCACCTAGATGGTCCAGTGGATAAAGCACCGATCCTGTGTTCAGGAGGACCTGAGTTCAAATACCACCTCAGACACTTGACATTTACTAGCTATGTGACCTTGGGCAAGTCACTTAACCTCATTGCCCAGCCCCTACCCCCCCTCCAAAAAAAGGAATTAAAGGCAGTAATCAGTGGGTTCTCTATCCCTTATCCCATTAATCCATTCATAAGATTTAAGCTTTTACCATTTCAGTATACCTTGAAATTTATCCTCCTGCCACTGATTTCCTGATTTCCTTTGAAAACAAATAACATACCTGAAAATACATATAATTAATTTCTTGCCACATATTAGTGATCTCTCTCTCTCTCTCTCTCTCTCTCTCTCTCTCTCTCTCTCTCTCTCTCTCTCTCTTTCTCTCTCTCTCTCTCTCAGGTTATGGAATGGATTCCTGGCTTCTGTATTTTCTGAAAGATTCCTCTAAAAAAGTAAAGAAGTAAAGAAGTCCTGGTTCATACAAATTATCCTAAGATTTTTCTGCGTTTAATTATGATTCTGTAAACTTGCTGAGTCCTTGCTTTTTTTACTATTCATAGCTTGTTATCAGCATCATCATCATCATGCAAAAGAATTTAGTAAGCATCTAATTGCAGAGAATACTTTCAGAGGGCACTTGTAGTGGGGACTTATTGCTTTCAATAAACAGCAGCTATATTCTGATTATCCATGTTAATTGGGGCCAAAGAAAGCATGGATAATTGGAATTCTTAGATAATCATCAAACCTCATTTGAAACTAAAGCATCAATGCTTTCTCCCTCCAACTATTTTCCTAGCAACTATTAGAAAAACTGATAGATTTAAATTTCATTTCTTGTTCTTGCCACTTCCTAGTGCTTCAACTCTCTTTTCCCTGGGGCCTCTTTTAGAACCTATGACATACTGAAGTGTTTGAAATTTCAAAATGGGTTGAAAGCCTGTGTAATAAGTACAGTTGTCTGTTGTTAAATAACTAATTTATTTGTTTTATTACTTTCTTTTTTTGTTTTGTTTGTTTGTTTGTTTTTTAGTGAGGCAATTAGGGTTAAGTGACTTGCCCAGGGTCACACAGCTAGTAAGTAAGTGTTAAATGTCTGAGGCTGGATTTGAACTCAGGTACTCCTGACTCCAGGGCCGCTGCTTTATCCACTGTGCCACCTAGCTGCCCCCTATTACTTTCTTTACATTAAAAAGCATGTAAAGTTTCTCAGGGAAAGCAAAGGAAAATATCATCTTAGTACATAGCTACAGAAATTTGAAAAAATAGTTTTTACATTGATTGGAGAATCCCTTAAGTCAAGGTACCCAATGCGATGTAAGAAAAGCATTCATGAGAAAGGCAGAGGGAACCTAGTGAGGAAGAGGAACAAAAGAGGAAAAATAAGGTTCTCAAAATAATTAGTCACCTAAACAATCATTTCCATTTGAGAAGCAAAATAACACAGGGTTTGATGAGGATTACACAGACCACAGGGAAAGGGCATCTTGCCTTGCTTTTCTCTATCTCTTTTAGTCTCACTGGGAATAAGGAAAGATGAAGGGATAGGGGCTGGCAGGGAGACACTACATGTCAGGTGTTCTCTTTGGGCCCTGCCAAGGCTAACAGAAGGCAATCCCCGATAAGGTCCTTAGCTAAGATGTTAGGGTAAGCACCTAATTAAAGATTTGATGCCTAGAGGGAGCAGGTTGTGGCAAACACAGGCTTTTCAGCAGAGATGCCACAAGCCCCAAAGTATTAAGCTCTTAACAACTAAAAGAGCTTGAGGATCTCTACCCCTAAAGCTGCTAGAAAGGGCTATTTGGAATCTCAGAGTGTGAAAACAACAAACTTTATTTTACCCTAAAGGAAGGAAAACTGGGTGAAATTATAATGATGTTAATTATAATAGTTCTATGCATGCAACTGTGATCTCTTTGGTATGTGAAGTCCTTTCAATGGGAAGATCACAACTCCCCCATCCAGTCTGGTACTTGTACATGTTCACACACGAGTCCTTCAATAGACAGCCACCTAACACTGAGGGAGGTTTTTAACTTCCCTTTTCCCCTAGAATCCTTTCAATAGTCTGATGAAGCTTATCATATGTTGCCTATGTTGTCACTGTGGGGTGAATGGTAATATTCTAAAAGTGTCCAACCCTTCTTAAGATCCTATTCTTACATACATAAAATGAACTACATATAATTATAAAGGAAACCAATTATTTTGAAAGAGTTACCAAAATTGAGGGAAAATTACATTACAAACTTTGTTGATTTAGAGAATCAACATTGAGATTTAGAATTGTTGATTTAGACATTTCCCTGAGCCAACATGGATATCATCACAAAGTCCTTCTCTGATGCCTCATCATAGCATGAAGGTGACCATAGTTTCTTTAAGGCTTGGTCAGCATTTTACAAGCTCTGGCAGGTTCTTCCATCCCAGAAAGGCTTTGATTATAATCTTCCCTTTCAACCAACTATATCTACTTTTTGAGGACCAGCCTGGCTAAATAGCTCCTTATCAACAGATTATACTTTAAATGATAAATTAGTTGGCCTTGACAATTCAACAGAGTATAGCATAGATAAATTGTTTTAAATGGTTTAGTAGAAATAAAATCTAAATTTGAGATTTTATATTATCTCATCTCTCTTTCAATTGGTATATCATAATATGCTCTTTCTATAGATGTGTATTAGCATATATGTTGATGTTCAATTCAATTGATTTCTATTGATTAAACTTATGATAATGATAATATCATTTGTGCCAAGGAAAATACAATATTTATAGGAGACATAATGGGGTATAGTGAATAGGGTGGTAAACTTGGTGTTGTAGGGGCTGAAATTTAATATATGGAAAGTTAATTGGGTGACTCACTGAAATATTGGGGTCCTGGAAATAATGAGGGACCTTTAGGTTCAAAGCTCCCTCCCCTCTGAACTGCACTTTTAGATATTTCTCTCAGGCCAAAATGAAAGGACCCCCACAGCATCTTTTCCACAAAAAGATAATATTTTATTATTTGGGAATTAATTAAACAACAAAGCTGAAATTAATAAAAATCAAAGATAAGGAAGTAGGGAAAAAGAAATACAGATAAATTATCTAAACTCTAAACTAAGTCTATGCAATCCCCAGATCGTTTCCAATTAAGCTAATTCAAAGGAATGCAGGCGTTATTGTGTTCACTCACAAAAACCTGGAAAGTCTGCTACCTTTCTCACATCACCAGGAAGAACCGAAAGAAAGGGAGAGAAGGGCTAATAGCGAGAGAGTTCTAGAAGTGACTCTTCGCCTCCCCTCAATGAGCGTTCAATATCCTTCCCCCAAAAGGGGAGGACCTTCAAAAACTGCCTATGGAGAGTTTTCCTTCTGACCTCAGTAGCATATGAAACTTCACGGTGTGCCAGGTGTGGCCCCCTCACAAATGAGTCAGCTGAAACTCCAATAATTTTTACCACAAATAAGTTTTTTACCACAGTGTCATATGTACCTCAGATGTTTGTCATATAATTATGGTTGTCACCTAACTGCTGTTCTCCTGAGTTTATTCATCTATAAAAATAATGCATTGAACAGAATGCACTCTGAGTTTTTTTCAAGCTTGAATTCTATGATCTTATGACCCTGACTATATGGAACTTCCAGTCTAGCAGGGAAATAATAAAGAACATATTTTCTTCAGAAGCAAATAAGCAAAATTGACTAAAAGAGGGTTTTCCCCCCCTGAAACCTCAGCAATTAGTAGTTATGATCAACTTTCCTTCTGAGGTCTATGTTGTTTAACAATATCATTGACTAGTAGCCAGCTCAAACAGTAGGCATGAGGGCCCTGGATTCCTATGAATATCTAGCAGATAAAATTATATGTTGTAATTAAAATAATATAGTGTTAATTTAGCTATGTGGAGATAGACTTTTCTTAAGCCATATTTTGAACATTATTAAGCTCATTACTTTAAACATATATTTATTTCCTTCTTTTATTGTTATTATTGTTGTTTTTTAGGTATAATGTATGTAGTGATCAATAACTACACTTGCATCTCCATAGTGCAAGCCTGGCTGCATTTTTGACCTTATTTGAATTAACTTGATGTAACATTTGTGTTTGAGACACATGCTCTGAAATAGCAGTAAAATAAATAATAATTATCTGAAGACCTTAGAAAATGAGATGAAATTCTCAAATGAAGAAGTAAGTTATTCTGACCAGTAAGTATTGATCTTTCCAAGTCACAATGAAAAAATAAAGATGCTCCAAGGGGAAGCTTTTGATTGACCATTATGATCACCAATAGCCAGGGGTGTGCTGATTAAAGTTTAACAGCCAGCTCTCCAGGATAAAGAAATGTATACGTCTCCTACTTTGAAGTTTAATGTGCATTATTAACATGGTCTTTATCACTTTGTTTAGTTAAGAAAAAACAATAAAACTATAAGTCATGTCCTGATCTGTTAGGTTTGCCAATTTGGGGGTTGTAAATGCTTACACTTAAAATTTAACATGAGATGGTTTGACCTGGCTACAACACATCCCTGCCAATAGTCCTTATATGCTGAGATTGTAAATCCACAAAATAGAAGATACCTTTTGTAGGTTCAATCACGTGGTTCATGTGAACCTCATTTTTATTTATTTATTTATTTTTTTGCAGAGCAATGAGGGTTAAGTGACTTGCCCAGGGTCACACAGCTAGTAAGTGTCAAGTGTCTGAGGCTGGATTTGAACTCTGGTCCTCCTGAATCCAGGGCCGGTGCTTTATCCATTGCGCCACCTAGCTGCCCCACGTGGACCTCATTTTTGATAAAAGCTTTGTGGTAACCAGAAGAAAAACTGATGACTACCGGAGTTGACTGCTCTGATGAGGAGTTGTTTGACAGTTTAGGTTGTAAAAAGTCTAATACCCCGGCCACTAAAAATGTTTTATATTGTCATTGTAGGTGGAATTGTGATATAATACAATAGCCACTGGTTTGGGAGTAAGAAGACTTAGATTCTAGTTCCACCTCTACAAAAATGTAGTCTTGTAACTTTGAGCAAGCCACTTAATCTTTCTGTGCCTATTTGCTCACTTGTGAAATGAAGAGGTGTGAACTAGCTAATATCTCTAAGGACTTTCCCAGCTCTAAATATCTATGTTGCTCTCTGATAAGTAAATCTGTTTTTCTATATTGCATATTAGTTCACTTGACTGGTTAAGTCAATTAATAAAATTCACTAGTTTAAAAAACAGTCCAAAGAAATTTATACATTCAATTTTTAATTACAAACTTTTTTTTCCCTCCAGATCAATTTAAATTATAAAATATTCATCTGGCCTCTAAAATGTAAATTTGATATAGAAATCTACATGTTAATGAATATCACCCAATAAACACTTGATTATGTTTAATTTTTTAAATGCAAAATTTCCAAGTTAATTTCTATAACATTTCAATTACTGTTAATTACTAAGGTTTAATAACTTTCTAATATTTATGGGGATTTAATATGAAATTTAGCAGTCTTAAAACAACATAAGGAATTGTTGTATGATTAAGAAAGGTGAAATTAAAAAATAGCTGTTGAGGAAATAATTTCAGACACTAAAGAGCTGATCAGTCTCTTCTATTTATTCACCAACATTTAGGAGCAAATGTTCTCTAAATGAATTTTAATATAGTAAGAATTAGTACTAGTAACTCCAAATATTGAAAGCAGGACTAAATGTATAATGTATATATCGAACTCTATTTTGCTGGAAGATATCACATGGAAAACCAAATCCCAAAACAATTAAGAAGGATGTGGGAATTGAACTGCCTCTCATTTTCCTCTTTGGTGTATGATAAGTCTTTATGTCTTAGAATTGCCATATCTGTCTTGGACATGAAGTGATGAATCTTTAGAACCATTGATTTGACAAGTGTTCTTTATTTTTTCTTTTAAATTTTACTTTAAAAAATAAAGAAATTTATTTTCTATCTCTCGTACCTTTCTTTCCCCTGAAAAGAAAGAAAACCAAACCCTTTTAATAAATATGTATAGACAATCAATCCAAAAAGGACTGTCTCATTTTATATATTGAGTTTATTACCCCTCTATTAGAAAGTCATTAGCATTATTCATCATCAGTCCTCTGGAATGATAGTTGATAAAACTTCTTAAGTCTTTTAAAGATATTCATTTTATTGTATGAATTGTTCTAGCTATGGTGGTAATATTTATTAGCAGTTGTATGGAGTATAATTAGAAGTTTTATTATTCTCAATTTTGACATATATTTCTTCCTTTGATCTGATCTTAATAGTAATTAGCCAGGGTACACATAAATGAACTCAAGGACAATCTTTCTAAATTTATGATTTGACAGCTTGACCTTGGTATATCTACAGACCTTAGTTTCTGCTGGTTCTTATATGTTCAGTTGTTTCAGTCGTGTCTGATTCTTTGTGACCCCATTTGGGATTTTCTTAAAAAACATACTGGAGTGGTTTGCCATTTCCTTCTCCAACTCATTTTACAGATTAGGAAACTGAAGCAAACAAGTTTAACTCACTTGCTCAGGTCACATAGCTAGTTAGTATCTGGCCAGATTTGAACTCAGGATGATGAGTATTCTTGACTTACAGGCGCAAGCACTCTATCCACTCTACCACCTCATTGCCCAGGAGGCCAATACAAAATTAGCTTAGGAAAACTCACATTCAGAAATCTTGGTAGGTCATTGTTATCTCAGATTGGGTAGCATGACCAGTACATTTATATTATTCATATTATTCATACTATTCATATTATTTTTATGAGAGTAATATTGGAATTAGAATCTACTATCTTAGAAAATGTTACATTGGAAGAATAGGTAAGTAAAGCTTCTTATAAATTACAAAAAGAGAGAGAGAGAGAGAGAGAGAGAGAGAGAGAGAGAGAGAGAGAGAGAGGGAAAAGAAAAGTGTTAAAATTTTAATGGATAACCTGAGAGGTTAGAAGACATTAGAATTTACTTTAAAAGTACCATCTGTTGGCAAAAAAATTGGAAGTAAAATATGCAGCACCAGGAGATCACTGTACAAAGTAACAGCAATATTGTATGGATGATCTATTGTGAAAGACTGAGCTATACTGTCTAAGCAATGACCTACAATAATTCTAAAGGACCCATGATGAAAAATTCTATCTACCTCCAAAAAGAACTGATAAACTCTGAATGAGCATTCTTTATTTTTCTTGAATTTTTGTTCTTTTCTTTTTGCATCACGGTTAATATGAAAATGTGCTTTGCATGACTTGTGTAATCAATATCATATTTCTTGCCTTCTCAAGGGGTGGGTGAGAGGTAAAAGGGAATTTGGAAATCAAATTTTTAAAACAATATTAAAAATTTTACATGTAATTGGTAAGTATTTAATGAAATGAATCAATGCATATTTAAAAATATGCACCCATTTAACTTTAACATTCAAGAAGAAAAGAGTTTTTAATACACTATGCAGACTGCTTTTCCTTTTATTTAGGAAAGAGATCTTCCAACATGGTAGTTGCAATGGTAGTTTCAGGATGCAGTAAATAAAAAAATATATACATAAATAAAAAGGAATCCAGTCCAATAATGATGTTATTCCATTGTTTAGAATTATTCCTTATGAAAAATTCTATATAAGTAGTACCACAAATCACCATATTGTACAAATAATCATATATGGCCTTGGCCAATAAAAAGACCTGCCAGAAGAGTAAAGAAGGTTTGTCTTAATTTTCCCTACTTCTCTTCTTATAATTTGTATCATAATTCCCCTCTAGGATCCCAGTTGTTACTGTTCAGTAATTTCAGTCATGTCAAACTCTTCATGACCCCATTTGGAGTTGTCTTGGCAAAGATATTGTAATGATTTGCCATTTCCTTCTCCAGCTCATTTTTACAGATGAGGAACTGAGGCAAACAAGGTTAAATGACTTGCCCTGGGTCATACAGCTACCGAGTGACTGAGGCCAGATTACAACTCATGAAGATTAATCTTTCTGACTTCAGACTTGATACTCTGTCCACTATGCCACCTAACAACACAGGATCCCACTACCCCCATGCTATTCCCTGACTGTCCAAAACTCCTTGCTAAATTTTTCCTACAGAGTTCTATCTTCTCTAAGAACAACCTATTGTAATCCTTTATGGCTTCTTCTCTTTTCCTTTCACCATGGTTAAAGTGAACTGTGTCTCCACCAAGAATCTTGCAAAGTGATTTACTGACTTATTAAGCTTCTTAATGACTAGTGATGATTCAGTGATTCATCTGAATTTTCAAATAGGAATTCTGGAAATTTAGTACCCTAACTGACCCCATAGGAAAGAAATTGGAAATATATCTTGTGTCTATGAATGAGCTGGTCCAGGTTATAAAGGCTATGGGAGATGCCTTCCATAAGCATTGAAATGTTTAAACTATGGTCACAAAGAAAGGAAAAAAAGTATGATTAAAAACTGACAGAAATTTAATTATCCTTTTTACTAAACAAGAAGACTATAATCCACAGGTTTATGGGTTGAAGTCATTCAGTTATTATAATTTTTTAAGAAGGTAGTATTGTGTACAAGATGTTAAGAGACTTTAATTTGTAGTTCCAGTTATGGCACTAATCATTTGTTTGTCTTTGAATATGTCGCTAAATCTCTTTCGAGCACAATTTTCTTGCATATAAATTTCCATAGTGAGGTAAGGTTGTACACTGATCACAGGGACAACTTGGAATCAATAAAACTTAGGCTCCACGTTCTTCAAATTTTCTTGTAATATCTTTCTTTATATCTAGGTCACGTCCATCCATTTTAATATTATATGGGTAAATGGTGTAAGATATTGGTCTATACCCAATTTCTGCAAGTCTACTTTCCATTTTTCCCAACAATTTTTTGCCAAATATTGAATTCTTTTCCAAAAAATTTCATTCCTTACACTTGTCAAATACAAGTTTACTAACTTTATTTGCAGCTGTAAATTTTATGTCTATTCTGTCCCACTGATATCTTTGTATTTCTTAGCCAGAATAAGATAGTTTTGATAATTATGGCTTTATGGAAATGCTTGTGTTATTTATCACATTAAGAACAAAATAAACAAACAAATAAATAGATGAATGAATAAACAAACAAAAACAAATAAATGAGTGAATAAAAATAAACAAAAATAAATAAATAATAAAGAAACAAAGAAACAAATGAATGAATGAATGAATGAAGCTTTGGACTCAAGACCTATCTCTAATACATACTATCAATAAGACCATAGTCAAGTCACTTCAACTTTAAGAGTTAAGTTGTGGACTGATGCCCTTCTGGAAAAGGACTTCCTGATTCTGAAGTTTTTTTTTTTAATAGTTTCATGTTTGGACTAGATTATCCCTGAAGTCTTTTCCATTTCTAACATTCAATGTTTCTGTGATTAAAAAATATATCATTTATAAGCAGAGATAAAAAAAAGTCTAAGAAGTGATAAAATGTGGCAACCTTCAAGTAGCAAAAATCTAGTGTTAGGAAAATGTATTAATATAGTTACAAAACATATAATTAATGAATAACTGGATTTGGTGGACCAACCTTATTATCCAAAGAATCTTACCAAACCTTGGATTAATGAGATCAAAATGGCCTCCAACTGAACTCCAACTGAACCCAGACAATATGTAAATGAGTGCCAAGCAAACCCCAGAATTATTTAGGGTATTGAGTATCATTTGCCTCTTCAAATTTCTCAGAGTTTGTAGCTAGCAGATAAGTTCCTATCTACTGTGACTTGTTTCTCCAGGATAATTGGTAGATTCTATGCCTCTCTAACAAACACCTTTGTTTCCTGGAGACATCATGGTTTCTTCCCCAATATATGTAAAAACATCTGGCTTTCCATATTTGTGACAACCCCCTTTGAATCATGTACTCTTTTTTATTTCTTTCAATCTTAATAGTATTTTTTTTCCTAATCACATATAGAGAATTTTCATGTTCATTTTTATAAGATTTTGAGTTCCAAAATTTTTCTCCCTCCCTGTCTTCCTTCCCCCCTCCAGAAGACAACAAACAATTTGATATGTTATATATATATATATAATCATGCTAAACATATTTCCACATTAATCATGTTGTGAAAGAATAACCATAACAACAGGGTAAATTCTAGAGAAAGAAAAAGCAAACAAACAAAGAAGTGAAAATATTATGCTTTGATCTGCACACAGATCCCACAATTCTTTTTCTGCATGTGGAGAACATTTTCCATCATGAGTCTTTTGGAATTGCTTTGGATCATTGTATAGCTGAAAAGAGCTAAGTATATCACAGTTAATCATCATAAACTGCTGCTGTTACTGTGTATAATGTTCTCCTGGTTCTGCTCACTTCACTCAGTATGAGTTCATGTAAATCTTTTGAGGTTTTTCTGAAATCTTCCTGCTTATCATTTTTATAGCACAATAGTATTCCATTTCATTCATATACCACAACATGTTCGGCCCCAAATCATATTTCTTGTCATATTGTTTGTTTTCAAGATGCTATGGGCAGCTAGATGGCGCAGTGGATAGAGCACCAGTCCTGGAGTCAGGAGTACCTGAGTTCAAATCCAGCCTCAGACACTTAACACTTACTAGCTGTGTGACCCTGGGCAAGTCACTTAACCTCAATTGCCTCACTAAAAAAAAAAAAAATTGAACTATACTCTTGTCATATTGTATGCTTTTAAGCTGAATTATCAAACTGATTCATATCATGCTAATGGAACTGAAAAGTTTTCAGTTTCTTCTTTGGAAGGAGTATTTGCATATATTTGCCCAAGTGCTGATGGGACAATAAACTGGTACTATATTTTTTCTAAATGCTTTCTGATCTGTTCTGTGAATTTCTCACTATGTTTTCCACAGGAGACAGTTATGAAAATATTTTTCACACTAGCCAATAAAAAGAAGCTATGACTGAACCCAAAATTAGTTCAATGGGCTCTTAACTATTTATCAGAGACAAATAAAAAGAGGTTCTTGTTTTACAGAATGATCTTAAAGCTGAAATAGAATATTTTGTGAGTTAGTGTGTCATAATCTAACCTAGAGCTAACCTCTGACTAAAGATACCCTGTGTTCAAGTTCTGTCTTGCATAAATTTGCTGTGACACTGTATAAATTACTTAACAATTCCATGACTTAGAAAACACTTGAAAACTATAATTATAAATTCCTGTGATTCTGAAAGGGTAGAGTCAGTTTCCTTACCAAGAAGCTCCCTACTCACATTGAATCAAGTCCAGACAAAGAAAAGCAAACCAAAATTCCAAGCTTATTCAACTCCCTCCCCCAACTCTCAACCCCTAGCTATAGCTTGAAGCACCATTTCTGAAGTTAGTGTCTGCAAAAGTTAATTACTTAAAATGTTTCCATGATTTCTCCTTTCTTTAGGGTTAATAGGAGATGATAGATATTTGTGCCTCATTATCTGTCATTACATGGCAGAAACATGGTAAGATATGATGTTAATACTATGTTACATCTCACTGATTCCTTCTTCTGAAAGGTCTTTGAGTTGTAACTAAAAAATCTTCTTCCCCCAAATGCTGACTTGTCCTTGATTAAGCACTTGGGTTGCTGCAGGAACATCATGCCAAATTTTAACTGTTGGGCTTGAAAGTGTTTCATTTTATTCAAAATGGCATATTTTATAGCTTTCTATTTTATCCTTTTATGATCCTTTTAAGGCCGAACTTAATGCTCTGTCAGAGTTTAAGGGTGATTGGCTGCTTGCAATAGAAGCAATAAGATGAACAACTCAGAAGGGAAAATGAACCTAACAGGCCCAATCTTATTTAAGTTCACCAAGAGTTATGCAAGCTGAACTTGTGCATTCAAGGACAAACTCTGTTTCTAGAAAAGACTGATATTTTCTTGTCACTTTTACTGCTTCCCTAATTTGTGAGTTTTGACTTAATAAATAGCACCTTGGTAGGTATGTAATAAATGTGTTCCAATAAATTGTATATAGTAATTTATGGAACGATGATAGGTGAAAATGCTATAAAATAATTGCTAGGTATCACAACTTATATTTCTTCTTTTGGGACGAAAGCTTCATGTAAGACAGAGATTATATATTTCTCAGGTGGGTTTATTTTTAATGAACATAGGAACAGATTTGTCACAATATTTCTACCTGATGTCAGTATAATGGAAAAAATGATGTTAACATAGAGCAGTCCTATGGTGTTACTAGAAAACTATATTGCTTAAATAAATTTGAAATCACAAATGTAATAACTTTCTGTGATAAGCTGATCAGATCAAAAAAGGCCATTTGGTTATTAAATACAACTAATTCTTGATTATATATAGTGATGAGTGTTAAATAAAAACTAGAAAAATCAAAACTTTGATTTAGAAGACCTCCAGAAAGGAAGCAAGACTGTCTAAATTGAAAATCATTATTAAAGAAATGCTATTGTTTTGGGGGTTTTTTGTTTTGTTTTTTGCAGGGCAATGAGGGTTAAGTGACTTGCCCAGGGTCACACAGCTAGTAAGTGTCAAGTGTCTGAGGGCAGATTTGAACTCAGGTACTCCTGAATCCAGGGCTGGTGCTTTACCACTGCACCATCTAGCTGTCCCCAAAGAAATGCTATTAATAATGACTATTATTATTTTATTATTTCAAAGCTATAATAAGAGGATCAACTAAAATACTAACAGGAAAAAATGGGTGAAGGAAAATATCTGAAAATACACACAGACACTCACACATATACACATTCATATCCATATCCATACACACAAAAACATTTATTTAGATATGCACATGTATATAAACATGAAATATAGAGATGCACCATCCAGCACACTATAATCTTTTAGAGAGAGGGGCAGCTAGGTGGCACAGTGGATAGAGACCGGCCCTGGAGTCAGGAGTACCTGAGTTCAAATGTGGCCTCAGACACTTAACACTAACTAGCTGTGTGACTCTGGGCAAGTCACTTAACCCCAATTGCCTCACTAAAAAAAAAAAAAGAGAGAGAGAGAGAGAATTAACATTTTTAGCTAATATCCATTGCTGAAAATATATATTGCATTTCTCTTGCAAACCTAATAATTTATTTATCTGAATGCTATCCTTTTTAGTATTTGTTGAGCCTTGACTGTTATTTATTTATTTTTCCTTGGCGTACTTTTAAACATTCTTGTGATGTACAAAGAACCTCAGTTCTTACCTTAATTACCTCAAGAATTTATGTTTTTATCAATATGACGTAGTGTAAGTTGGTGGATCATTTAGCTCAGAGGGGTCATACTTGGTATTTGGCCCAAAAAACTCCCAGGTACTTTCTAAACCAAATGAAAATGTAATTGGGAAATGTTTAACAAAAGAAACAAAAATAAAATAAAACAGATAATGTTAATTTGAAGATTTTTAAGTCAATATGCAATCTACAGTTTCTATTTGAGCTTGACATCAGTAATACATGCACTACAATCCCCTCTCAGACATTTGCCAACTCTGTACCTCTGGACAATTCACTTAATCTCAATAGCAGTTGCCTTCTATATAAGTAGAGAATAATAATAGTATCATCCTCACAATGCTGTTGCAAAGATTAATTGAGATAATATATTTAACAGGTTTCACAAAATTTTAAAACATTGTTGTTCAGTACTTATAGTCCCATATGACTCTTCATGACCCCATTTGGGGGTTTCTTGGTAAAGATACTAGAGTGGTTTGTCATTTCTTTTTTCTAGTTCTTTTTATAGATGAGCAACTGAGGCAAACAGGGTTAAGTGAGTTGTCCAGAACCATAGTTAATATATATTTCTGATTCTAAATTTAAACTCATAGAGATGAGTCTTCCTAACTACAGGCCTGGTGCTCTATTCACTATGCCATCTCAGTATATCATCACCATAACCATCACCATCATCATCACCATCATCCTCAACCACCACCACCACCACCACCATTAATATTACCTCCATCCAAGGAGATGGTTGTCTATCATGTCATGTAGTAAATGGTCTTTGACAACGTCTATAGTTGGCTATTGTCACATTGTAATCAAACTTCTAATAACCCTATCTGAGATTACACAATTATAGACAAATAGTTTTTCTTTAAATGTTTTAGCTTGATATGACTTGCCAATGATTATTTCTCCCCACTTTTGGAATCCTATGTTATCTTCAGAACTAGTAGAAAAGAGTACCAGTTAAAAAAGATAAAGAAATAAGCCATTAAATGAAAAATTTGTGAGTGAATGGAATCTACATTATTGATTTCTGGTGGACTCTAACCATTATGGATACTTAGGTATGAGAAATGACTCAGATAACTAGCTAGCTAGCTAGCTAGACAGACAGGCACCCATCTTTCTCTACTTTCTAGACCTATGTGAGGATAAGAATGTGAAGAACTCCCTCTGTTAATACAGATCACCTTCTGTGAAATCTATAGTCATAGAGAGTACCATGGTGGCACTGAGAGATTAATTG